>NC_090929.1:1211458305-1212083305 GCF_040938575.1 Ambystoma mexicanum | reverse complement strand
TCTTCAAGAGCAGCCCTCTTCTTCTCTCAGAAGCTATAGCACAATTTGCGTTTCCTAGGAGGCAAACCGCTCTTTGCGCCCATCCTGCTAGGGCTTCTGGGTCCACTTCTTCGCCTGTGTCCCTCACTCTTTCTGCCAAGTCCATGATCTTAGCGAGAGGACCGGCTAAGTCCAGGATCTTTTCCTGGCAACTTTTCCATGATCTATCTATCCCTTTACGGGGGTCCTTACTGGTCTTTGAGACAAAGGTGAGCATTTTGGGGTCCAATTCGGGGGCTTCCGCCACTTTCCCCGGCAAGTCTGTTCAGGGGCATTCCGCTCGGAGACGCTGTCTCACTTCCTTATCTAAAGCATTTCTTAGCCTTGCTGTCATATATTGAGCCACTCTCGGAAAAGGCTGCCAGGCGGAAGATGTCGGATTCCTAATACTCTCCGGATCGAACATATCGTCCTGCTCCTCCTCGAGGTGCTTTTCCTTGTGGGCCCTTTTGCCCCCGCTGGGCTTCGCCCAATCCTCCTCGACTGGCACCTCCGGCTCTTGAGGGGCAGGTCCCCTTCCTCTGGCTCCTCTTCCGAGCCTGGGTCTTCATCTCCTTCATTTTCTTCCCCAGGAGTGGGGGTCATGAGGTCCGGCACGGCCTGAAGCTGCAAATATTTATTTATTTATATTAATATGTACACAGCCGAAGATGGCTTTACATATACAAACTTAAATTTAAAAACACATTATCACACATTCTTCAAGGTTTAAAATTTACATACAAAAATATCCTCTGATAGATTCTTTAAAATTATTAAAATGAATTCATAAAATTTCATCATGTGATATATCAAATTCATGTCATTCCCTTTCATCAGTCTTTTCCAACTAATTTCTATATCCTCTAATAGACTGGAGTTTTTGTAACGTAAAAAATACTTTACACGAAGGTTCACAAGACTCTCGCAGTGACATAACAGATGTTTAGCAGTTTCAATAATTTCCATACCACATAATCTACAAAACCTTATGGTTTTCTCTATTCCCAATTTAGCAACAAGGATCTCCATCGTATCACAACGATTGAATTTAAACATAAAATACTAACAATGGAAGCAGATGGAAAGGCATACAAATATTTCGGTTTCGTAGAATCTAGAGACCAATGTTCTTAAAATAGGCAGCTTGTTGATTTAGTGGCCAAGGAGATCATGTCACGTTCCTTGGCATGGCTATATATTACTCCTTGTAATAGTTTTTTGATCTTAGCTTTTTTTAAGCGTAACCAGCTCTTTTCATTAGTAGTTGCCCATTTTGTGTATACCATATGTAATCTGTTCAAAGATTTAAAATGTTTTTTAAGACCACTCTGAAATTATTCATCAGATCAACTACAAAGGTGCTAATGGATAACATACTTAGCTTTGCATAAAGCATTGCAGATTTATATTCTAATATGTCCTTAGCAAATCTAAAATCACCCTCTAATAAGATATATTCACATGATATTGTATTTGGTAATCTAAACAGTAATTTTAAAATTTTTCCTTCAAATTTACACATTTCATTCTCAAATTTACCTCCCCAAATCTCAGCTCCATAAAGTAGACAACTTATTATTTTACTAGTATATAGTAGTAAGATGGTGTTTACGGATATGCTACCTTGTTTCCCAATAAATTTACTAATTGCGCCAGTATTTTTTAAACATAAAAGTTTAGTTGCCTCCCAATGCTGTTTCCACATCAACTTCGCGTCTATTATGACTCCTAAATATCGATAGTATTCAACTTTTTCAAGTTTCTCTGCATTCACCATCCACATAAATTTATTAGACCATGATTGTTTCGTTCTTCCCAGAAAGGACATTACCTTAGTTTTAGCAATATTAATCTTTAATCCATTCTTTTCTGAGAATTGCAAAAGACAATTTATCCTTATTTGTAGCCCTAACGGTGTGTAGTCTAACAAGACCAGATCATCAGCGTATCCTAGCCAAGGAAGGTCTATCGTACCCAGCTTCACTGAATTGACCATTCTTCCGTCTAGCTCATTCATACAATCGGCCAAATAAAGGTTAAACAATGTCGCTGCAAGCCGACAACCTTGCTTTACTCCACATACTGTGGGGATAGATTGGGAGAGCCGTCCTTCACCGTCAAGGCGTACTCTAACTGAAGTGTCAGAGTACAATAATTGTATCATATATAATAGCCCTTCTGGTATCCCCCATAACTTCAGTTTGTCCCATAGTTTTTCTCTTATTACCGTATCAAATGCGGCAGAAAAATCAATAAACGCCACATATACTGGCAAATTACGCACATTCCACGAATATTCTACTGCTGACACTAGGTTGATTATATTATGGGTGGTGGAAGATTTTGCTCGAAACCCAGCTTGATATATAGGCAGGATCTTATTAGCCTCTATCCATATGTTTAGTCCATCCAGTAATACTTTTGCAAATATTTTAGCCGGGATGTCCAGCATCGCTAGCATTCGGTAATTTTTAGGGTATTTCCATTCATCCTTTTTATAGATCGGGAGTATTACACTCTCCTGCCACGTTTTAGGAATAGACCCGTTCATGCCAATCCATCGGAACAGTAGATTAAGTACTTTTGCCCATATTTCCGGGGCTAAGTGTAAAAGGGCATTGCAAGTCCCATCAGGGCCAGTGGCTCTAGAGATGTGTAGTTTCTCAATCATACTAACTAGAGAGAATTCTGAGAAATTTCCCAACCATATTGCCCGCTTTGACATCAGCCCAGTTTTTACGATCTCACCAGAGCCAAGGGTGTTTTTTACATGCTTAATCCACTCTTTTTCTGGAACACTATTAATTGGGAGATTTCGTTTTTTTGTCTCATTTATTACTCTCCACATCCCTTGTTGATTGTTACTTCTCCCTTGGGCAGCAATGTTTAACCATGTTTCGCATAGTTTATTTCTTTTATGATAGCGCATCCACTTCTTATGTTGTTTTTTTTTAACCATTTTATCTGTATGGAGGCATCACTACCCTTGGTTTCGGCAGCATGTTTGATGGCTTTTCTCAGAGCAGTTTTCGCTTTGTTGATTACCGGATCATATGCATTATGTTTGCCGTGCAAAAGATTCCATTTTTCACCATTGCTGGAATACTTCCGTTTTTGGGAGGCAGCTTCTTTGATTTTACTTATAACCTCTTCATATTCCCCAATAATTTCACTATTGGTAACTATTTGTCTATCATCTATAATATCCCACCACTTTTGTAGCTCATTAACGGCTACTACATTAACTTTTTCAAGTTTAGTGGGATTCCATGAGATCCGATTAGCGGCATTATTTACTTTTATGTTACCTGCCATATGATATTCTGCCTCCACATTCGGATATTCCAACATTACAATAAGTGGAAAGTGGTCACTTTCTTCTCGAATTCCTACCGCCATATCTATGATAAAGCTGTTAGCCTTTTCATTTACAATGATGTAGTCAATTGTAGATAAGCTGCCCCAACGCTGCAAATATGCTTTCTTAAGCTTTGCAAAGACGTCGGCAACCTCCGGGGCCTTATCTTCTGCCCCGTTTGTAGGGCCCTGGGGGTCTGCAGAGGCTTTTCTCTTGTGGGCCAGAATACTCCCCTTAGACCCTGATCCAGAGGGTTCAATGGGCAAGCTGCGTGTCCTTTTGGTGCTTTCTTTAGGCTGATGAAGCATTGCTTCCAACGTCTCCAGCCTTTCCTGTAAGGGTCTCACCCCTTGAGCCACAGCATCTACTAGGGAATTCCCCAGTACCTCCTTGAAGCTGGCGGCTAAGACAAGGGACTGCTCCTCCTCACTCCATTCGAATTCTGACATGTTAAGGGGTGCTGTGTGCCTTAAATACCTGTGAGAAGGTGTCTTTGCTGCCCACTTCCTAGTAGATGCTTTTCAGAGATTAATATCTTTTTAAAAAAAATGTTTTTAAATATTATTATTATTTTTTTTCTCGTGGCTGCACCAGACTTTAACAGTTTTCTATGCCTGTGGTGGCTTATGGACCCCTAGTACTTGTTGGGAGGCTACAGCCTCATGTGTGTGCCTGCTGGCACCTTCTCTTCGTGAGCTATGCTACTTGCTCACTTCCTCCTTCAGCCTCTTTCCCCTGAGGCTGTGCTTATCTCCGCCTGGTATGCGCTTCCAGAGCGTGCAAGGGAGCTTAAAATCCTTTAAATTCAAATCACTTTGTTCCGCTCGTATGAGCACTCGCTCCTGATGCCTCGGGCCGCGTCGCAGAATGAATGCGACGCAGCACGGGCCTCTGGCAAGCTCCGCCCCCGCGAGGGTGGCGGGGCCGGAGTACTCCGAGGCAGCCCTTTGCCAGGGCTGGACGCGCTCGGCGGCTGGCCCCACCTCCACAAGGGAGAGGGCTAGCGCCGCAGCGAGCCTGGTCTAACTGCAAGGGAGGGGGAGCTGCGGATCAAGGGAGCTCCGCGGCCCAACGGGGCACCCCTGAAGTGCCGGGAATACGGCACGGGGCCAAGGCAGCCGACGAAGCTCCCGATACTTAGTGTTTAACGGTCGGGTTGCCTGAAATCTTCGGCGTATCTATTCGGCGGCCGACACGTTCGCGAAACGGACAAAAGTCCTACGTATATAACAGTTTCTCACCCGCTCATCAAGTCTAACGTGCTGCCTGAAACTACACTCGCGCTCCGTATCTAATCACACTCACTTGTCTGTGAAATAATGCCGTAGGGGCACTCTAAAGCAAAACATGTCTAAACCATATGCTCCATGCTATAGAAATACACATTAGCTGGGAGGTAAAGGGAATGTCACTTATCTGCTTGAAGAGTAGTAAAAGAAGAGGAGGAGCTCAAGGACAGGATGTGGTCATAGCTGAGCTGGAGAGTGAAGGACTACAGAGACTTTGGGATTTGTAGTTTTTAGAGGTGAAAGTCATGTGGACATTTATTTGTTGTTGAGTTTGATATAGTTTGTTGAAACTGCTGAAGGGTAGTAAATAAAGAAGTTGAAGCATAATGCTCGCCTCCAGACTTGTCATAGAATCACATTTGCATAAAGCCAGCGGGCTCCGTAGGGATCCCCAACATTTGTGCTGGCATGAAAATGCATGGCAGCGCAAATGCTGTGGCATTTGTATGGCAGAGAGGAAGAGAGGCGGCGGAAACACAGGTTGTATTCTGCCCCTCCTCTCTACCATACAAATGAAAAGGTGACGTGGCATGAGTGAAAGGTGCACAAGCCTTAGACAAGGCTTTTATGCCTTTCATTCACGTTACACCACTGAGCAAAATGAGCTCCAGGTGTCTTTGTAAAGAGATCTGTTTGTATTGGAAGGAGTCAGTACTTGTTGTGCTATCACAGGTACTGAAAAAGGTTACAATGACTGCCATATGCCAAACTTCACATATGCACCTATGAGTAAGAAATTAAAGTAGGAAGCTAATTATGGGATTACCACAATTGGGCTACCTACACCAAGGAGAGGGACACCCAATTGTGGCCGGAGTCTTAGTAGTATTGGGATTGCAAAGTCTACATTTGCAATCTGCAACCTAAATTGATACTCTGCTGATAAATGCAAGCAGTGCCAGAGAGAATAATGTAAGAGGGAGCAGCATAGGTTAGCTAACAACTTCGAGTATGGGCATCCCTGGCAATTCACATAATGGACCACTGAAACATAGCATGTGCTCTCTACCATACAAATGAAAATGTGACGTGGCATGAGTGAAAGGTGCACAAGCCTTAGACAAGGCTTTTATGCCTTTCACTCACGTTACGCCACTGAGCAAAATGAGCTCCAGGTGTCTTTGTAAAGAGATCTGTTTGTATTGGAAGCAGTCAGTACTTGTTGTGCTATCACAGGTACTGAAAAAGGTTACAATGACTGACATATGCAAAACTTCACATATGTGCCTATGAGTAAGAAATTAAAGTAGGAAGCTAATTATGGGATTACCACAATTGGGCTGCCTACACCAAGGAGAGGGACACCCAATTGTGGCCGGAGTCTTAGTAGTATTGGGATTGCAAAGTCTACCTTTGCAATCTGCAACCTTAATTGATACTCTGCTGATAAATGCAAGCAGTGCCAGAGAGAATAATGTAAGAGGGAGCAGCCCAGGTATAGCTAACAACTTCGAGTATGGGCATCTCTGGCAATTCACATAATGGACCACTGAAACATAGCATGTGCAGTACCCAAATATCAGAGACCTCCTGTAGAAGGTACCCTAGGCCAAAAGAGGTGGCTAGAAACTCAAAGCAGTGTGTCTATTTACAGGACCAATTAACTCTGCAAGGCCCCTCTGTATGCTAGGGTACAACATGCCACCATGTCTGCCTGCTCACATCAGTCTCCCAAAGTATGTCAAAGAGGGACTCAATAAATTGCAGAGACATTGCAATAATCCAGGCTGTGAAAACACAATGCCAGTATCAATCAGGTTGTATTGGTTTCAACTCTCACCAGTACTGAAAGCTGCACCACAAGAAGAATCATTTTGAGTGTTGAGTAGCCCACTTGTGATTGCCTGAGTTGCAGAAGGCAAGAGACCCAACCCAACAGGTGACCTAAGGCAGGTAGTGTTACTGAAGGGTCGATAAAAACCTGTGTTGCTCCCTTCAAACATGGTACATATTGTTGCCTTGATGGATTACGAGGCCTTCAGTGACCATGAGGCACAAGGATTGGAGTAGATCTACAGCTGTGCTGATGGGGTGACACAACATGTCATCATCTTGGGCTAGAAGTAGCAGGCAGTCCAGGTATATGGAAGCTCATTCCGAGTTCGGCAGTAATTCTGCAGTTTTTCTGTGGCATTACAACCAAACAGAGTTGCCCTACATGTATGGCGAATTTAATACTAGATGTCGAATAGGAGAATAGTGGTGTTAATCACCATTTTTGCTGTCTACCAGACTACATAGAGGAATTGGTGAAAAGATGGCAATTCTGCCCATTTTAGGTGTTAAAGGGTAGGATTTACGTCCAACAACTTGATGGTAGTAAATCCTCTTCTTCAAGGTCAAACTCGAAATTTGGTGGGGTGGCATTAACAGTGGTAATTTAATTACACCTCAAAAAGTAGTGGTAATGTAATCATGTGCACAATCTTCTGCACGCCTTGGGAATGGAGCCAGGAGGCTATTGTGTGTAGGACCGTGTCAAATGGCCAATGGGCAAATCACACACCAAAGAGCAGGAAAGTAAAATGTCAGATCTTGCCCACCCCATGTAACCTAAGAAAGAGCTTGTGATGGCCGACAATCAAGAAGGCGAGATACACACTCTTTATAACAAGGTCAATAAACCAGCCTCGTGGCCGTAGGATATCATTTAGGAAGAATGAGGTTCCTCCGTTTTAACGTGGGAGTACACCAACCAGGTATTGAGGGCCTTGAAATTAATGACGGGTCTCAATGATGCATTGTTCTTTTTCTCCACTAGAAAGATCTGAGCAAGCCAGAAGGTTGGCAACCTCAGTGCATCATTAAAGCGATGGTGGTGACCTCTTAGTATAATAGCAATGACCTATACTGATCTAGGAAGGGTATGAGAATGAGATGTCTGAATGGGTTGATCCCAAAACTCTACCTCATTGCTCAGCATGGCAATTAGCACCCATGGGGGCTGTGCAATGAGAACCTCATAGTTAAGATGGCATAGCTTCCAACACCTGTTGAATTTCAGGGATTTTGTTGCATTAAATTGGCACCTTAATGTCACTTCAACTAACAGTTTTCACTGATATCAAGGGTTTTGTTATGCTATACCCCCACCACCTGTATCTCTGCCTTTTTTTCTTATAACATAGCTGATGTGGATATATGTGATTACTGCAACCACACATAATTGCGATGGCTCAAAAGGCTGACTTTTTATTTTATTTTTAAATTAAACCCCCTTTACACCACATAGATATGCAGGGGGAGACACCCCCTAACCCCCCCCCCATATTACTATAATATCCCATGCCCCCCCACATATATATGTGGTGTAAAGGGGATGTTTTAAAAAAAAAGTCAGGCATTTCGGCCGTCGCAATTGTGAGAGCGACAATTTGGGCCATTTCCACTGATGTCATATCATTTTTTATCAATATCTGTTTTTTCAAGTATGCAACATCGGGTTTATCAAGTATTTCATATTTTTTGTTTTCAATAGATAAGAATGGATTACTAATGGTGTCCTGGGTCTAGGAAGAGGGATGTGGGGTCAATTCTAGTAATTAGTATTGGGGTATTGTGATGAGGAAGAGTGAGGTGGGGTAATGGGGACTGTGACAGGGAAGAGTGAGAAGGATTAATGGGGAAATGAGCAGAGGAAGAGGCATGTGGGGGTACAGATACGACTACTATTGGATACTGAGAAAGGGAAGAGAGATGTGAGGTTAAGGTAAGATTACCATTGGGTACGGGAGTGAGGAACAGGGATATAGGGGTAATGATATGGATTAATGTTGGGTAGAGGGACTAGGACGAGGAGGTGATGGTAAATGTAGGATTAATAATTAGGTAGTGGGACAAGGAATAGCCATGTTTGGTTAATGCTAGTGATTGCTACTGGGCTATGGTGATAAGGAAGAGTGAGGTGGGTGTCAAACCTGGCATCTCATCTAAATTGCATACCTGATCTCTGAGAAGTACCGGGAGGCTTTTCTCCTGGTGATGTCCATCTTCTTGTATCCAGGTTGTGAAAGTGGTAAAGTTGTACAAAATAGTAACCTCAAAGGGTTTTCTGGAAGGGGACATGTGGAAACCCCAGAGACCCGCTTCCTGCACCACGAGCAAGCTACCTCAACTTGTTGTGATTCAAGAGCAGGACAACATGCCAGACTGGGGAGCCTGGATGGAATGCCATAGAGTTGATTCATAAAATGAGGACGAAAAGAGGCAGGATCAGGTAGAGACACCAGGCAGGCAGCAGAGGAGACATGTATCAGGAGAAGGCACTAAGTAGACAAGCGAGGGGCAGGCAGGCACAGGGGAACAGGGCTAGAGGGAACAGGAGGCAAGAGCATAGAGTGGCAGGAGAGTGCTTTTTTAAGCAGAGCGGGAAAACCAGAGTGGTGGTCAGGAATCAAGGCAGAAAGAGACAATGGGCCTCATTACGAGACTGGTGGCCGCGGAATGAACAGTGCCGGTAAGGGACCAGCACCGTTCATTCCGGGCCGCCACATTATGAGGTCTGCAGCGGGTCCCGCTCTGGACGCCTGGCCAGACCAGACGTGCAGAGCGGGACCCGCTAGCAGTCCAGGATGCTAACAATGGGCCCGTCATTAACGGGCCCATTGTGAGCATCCTCCCCATTCCCATTGAGCCCTATGGGAGCTGAAATGGGAATGGGGACGTACCGGGTCCGGGTCCCGCGAAAGGTAATTACCGGACCCTCCAAGGTCAGAATGGCCCGGTAAGTCCCCTTTTGTGTGACCCGGACCCAGACCTGAGTTTAGGGGTAGCCATGCCGCTACTAACGGCATGGCACCTCCAAACTCGTAATGAGGCCCAATGTCAGGAATAGACAAGGGAAGGAGTGAGTAAAACGAGTCTTATGGTGGGGATGCATGAGTGGACATGCCACTGGGGAAGTGGAAGACTGTGACAGGGTAAAGGGAGGTGGAAGCAGCGGTGGACTGTGATAAGGAACAGTGAGGTGAGGTAGTGGGTGTCTGTGATGAGGAAGCGTGTGGTGGGGTTAGTGGGGAACTGTGAAGAGGAAGACTGAGGTGGGATAGCGGGGGACTGTGAGGTGAAGGTGATGGGGTCTGCAATGAGGAAGATGGAGTTGAGGGTAGTTTGGGACTGTGAGTAGGAATATGGATGAGGAGTGAATAAAGGACTGTGAGGAGGAAGAGGGGGGTGGGGAAAGTGGGAGACTGTGATGAAGTATGGTAGTGGTGGATGGTGCTGATGAAGAGTGAGTTGGGAACAGTCGATGACTGTGATGAGGAATTGTGAGGTGAGGTAGTGAGGGACTGTGAGGAGAGAGAATGAGGTGGGGGTAGTATGGGACTGTAACAAGAGAGACTGAGGTGGGGTAGTTGGGGACTTTGAAAAGGAAGAGTGAGGTAGAGGTAATGGGGGACTGTGATGAGGAAGAGGGATTTAGGGGTAAATGTAGGACTACTATTTGGTATGTGGCCATGGAAGGAAGAGGTATGTGGTATAGAGGTAAGACTATTATTAGGTACTGTGGCAAGGAAGTAGGGTGTGGGGGTATAGGTAAGATTACAATTGGGTGCTAGGATGAGGAAGAGGGATGTAGGGGTAGTGACATGGGTTACTATTTGTGGGATGAGGAAGAGGGAGGTGACAATAAAGATATGATTACGTAGGAGTAATTTTGTTGATTCGGATCTGTGTGATTTACTTGCAACGCAATCGCCTGCGAGTGAACTGCCCGCAGCCTTATTGCTCGGACCCTGTTTTTTCCGTTTATTTTTCTTTTTTTTTCCACGCCACCAATGCTATGCCCGCTCGTCATGTTCGGTTAATTTGTTCTTGATCAAATTGGCAAATGTCCATATGGCCAGTTTATTTCGATCAAATTTGGTGTTACGATTGATTATGATTGGAGTATTGTGATGGGGAAGATTGAATTGTGTGTGTAGTGGGGGACTGGGACAAGGACGATTGGGGTGGGGTGGTGAGTGACTGTGGTGGGGAAACGGCAAGTGGGAGTAGTGGGGCACTGTGACATGGAAGAGTGAGGTGGGGTGGTTGGGGACTGTGACAAGCAAGAGTATGGTAGGGTAGTGAGGGACTGTTATGAGGAAGATTGAGAAGGGGATATTGAGGGAAGATTGAGGTGGGAGTAGTGGGGCACTGTGACAAGGGAGAGTGAGGTGGGGTAGTGAGTAACTATGACACGGATGATTTAGGTGGGGGAACTGGGGGACTTTGACAGTGAAGAATGCAAGATTGGGTTAGTGGGGACCACCACGAGGAAGAGTGAGGCGTTGGAAGTGGGGACTGTGACAAGAAAGAGTGATTTGGGGTAAAGTGCAGCTTACCATTGAGTGGTAGGATGAGGAAGAGGGATGTGGGGGGTTCAGGCAGGATTACTATTTAGGTAATGTGACGAAGAAGAGGGAGTTGTTATAATATAGAGAACAGTGTGATCATTATTGAGCCATGTGAAAAACATATTCAATCAAAACAAAGGATACAGTAAACAAGCATTGGCTTCCTTTGATCTCATGTTGTGCACTTTTATTTCAATGTAATTAAACAAATGTAAGCTTTTTAAGCAAACATAAGACCCCCATATAATAATAACCCCTCATACACTCCTTCCACACATTTTAAGTTAATTTAGGGAGTGATCCCTGTCATTTCTTTTATATGTTAAAAACATGTATTTCTTCCTTAATTATCTAAAAATGCTGCTTGTCCCCTAACTGGTGAATACAGTGATTGTGACACTGTAATATATTAGTTTAAAAAAATAATATTTTTGATTTTGTAAAACAATATAATTACACAGGATCATAGAAAGTACAGGTAATCAATATAATTTGATACAATCCATGACAAATTGTGAGGTTATCAAGTAGTTACACAAGCCTGCAATCCTGTAACAAAAGAAAGATTATTTGACACACCCACATAAAACACACAATATACAAAGACTAATACACATATGCACAGCACAAATCCATTTCATGTCAAACCTAACCATGGGCATCATTACAAGTATGGTGTTAAGTGGTATAATTGGCTGTAAATCTGTTACAGCCAACTTTACCACTATGCCAAAATATGTAGTCGGGACTGGAGTGGAGGATATACCTCCAGCAAAATGCTGGAGGTAAATGCTCCCACTTACTGACAAACAATCAGCAGAATTGGTTGAATTACCAGCGCAGTAATTTTGCCAAAAAAGCCCCATTGAGTCCAAAGGACTACAAATAAATGGGGACTTACACCACCACCGCCACTTCTAATACAGCAGTAATTCTGCCGGACCAACTGGTGGAAATTCTGCCGGACCAAGTGGCGGTAACAGTAATTCAGTTGGGTGGTGGTAATGAGGCCCCATGTCTTTAATAAAGTCAAAATTCCGCTTGTGCTCCAAATACTTAACCATACAATTAATTAAAAGGCACCCACCTTTCTAAATACAAATCTTCTTAGTCCTGTCTTGTATACATCACTTTGTCAAAACGAGATCATATTTGCAAATCAGTTATCCAATTTTCAACCTGTGGCTTTTTCCTGGTCTTCCAAACTTTTGGAATCTCCTTTCAGCAACCACCATTGCTCTGTCACCCGATTGTCCATGACCATAGGTTATCTCACTCCCATTTATTTTTGACAATAGGCTCTCTAGGGAAGTTTACATTCAGTCTATCCAATACCTCTGACCAAAAGTCCAAGACTCTTGAACAACTCCATAGTAAACGTACTAGTGTTTCTTTCTCTTTACCACATCCCCAAAAGATATCATTATCCAATAAACCAAGATTATGCATTCTAACTGGAGTCCAATATAGATGTGCCAACATCTTTTGTCTTATAAGTCCCAAGTTTAGATCTAATTTTGTATTAAATGCATTTCTCAATACTCTCTCCCATTGTTCTATGGAAATATCACGTTCCAGCTCCATTGACCAAAATGACTGCAGCCTATGCCATTGTTCAACATGTTCATTTATCCTAGGCATCATCCTTGGGTAAGTTGAAACCCTTCGGGGAGGGACATCAAGTATTCTACACATTTCTGGTTATCCATCAAAGGGGTGTCCAACATTTTCAGTCTGTGGGTCAAAAGAGGTTAAAGAGTCATGATGCCATAAGTGATGTCATATGTGATATCACCAGTGCTGTCATTTTTGACATCACCGTGTGATTACGGGCCGTGTAATGGGGACATTATAGTTAAGGTGGCACAGCTTCAGCACTTGACTAATTTCACGGGTTTTGTGGCATTAAATCGAAACCTTAACATCATTTCAACTAACATTTTTCACTGAATTTCAAGGGTTTTGTTATGCTATACCATCCATGTACTTGTAGAAAACCTACCAATTCATACCACAGCCTACAGTTTAAAAGATAGCATTCAACGTTTGAAAAAATGTTACCTCCCTTTGCTTCATTTTTTGTGTGGAACCTTTAATCCATATCAATACATATCTGTCCTTTTAATATCAAAAAAGTTACCTTGGAAGAGGTCTTTTAAATTTCGGTTTCAAGATAAGACAAAATTAACATCAACTTTCTAAATTCATAACAAAAATCATAAAACAATTGTTAAATACCCAGCACACATACCAGATTATCATAAACATGAACATTTATATTTTGTAACTTCTAACTGTTGACACAAACTACATTCCCTTCATATCAACATCAGCACACAAACGACTACCAATCAAATGCATTATGATCAATTTCCTTATAACATCTAAGTCACTGCAAATTACACAAAATAAACCCTTTCTCTTAGACCCAGATTACGAATCATGAAACCACAGCACAAATCCCCCCTAAAATGAAGAACTCAGACAAAATAATATAACATATTAACACTCCCAGAAATGTAAATATCTACATTCATTTTCACAAAATGTATGATACACCTGAGGAAAAATCAGTACTATTTTAGATAATTTCTCAAATCAAACCAGCAGCTGACACCTTATTTAACTACACAAATATGTGCTTCCAGAACCACGCATGTAACTACACCGAATCGTGAACCAATCTTCACTGAAAAATACACCGAATCAAGAACCAAACCCATACACCACATGGCACGGACCTCGAATCAAAAAACAAAACACTATATTTACATCTGCTGCGTGTAGTCCATCTCGAATCAAGAAATCATGTAAAATAGTGAACATTTCTCTCTGCTCTTAGTAACCCAAACTATCAACACATATCTATCACTAATTTACTCCTCACACTTTCCCATAACCACATTTAAAAAAAGAAACATCCTAAATATAACTTTACAGTTTGACTACACAAGTTTGAGAATCGCTTGGATAATGTACACTACAAACATAACGCACTTTCATTAATGTATGTTGTATTTAAAGACATCATTTTGATCGAGAACTCAAACCTATGCCACCCTCTTCCTCATGTCAGTTTTGTTCTTATTTCTCGATCTTAGTAGACCAACCAGGTAACATCTAAGCAATATATACTAATCATGTATTATTTCTCAAATGTACTGGGCTATGAAAATGACTTACTCATGGAGGGTAACTTCACAACAACTAGACATAGAAAAAGCAACCTGCTAGGTAAAAAGGCTGGGTGCACCCTATTTCAAGAAGAACAAGAGCCTTACTTTGGACACAAAAAGAAAACAGTGACAAGTTATTATAAGTACACTGCTGCAGAGCTCTCCTTCCCATTAAAGTGAAGTTCCTCTTATAAGAACACAAATCGTATTTCATGACACATTCAGTATACAGTATGGATCCCCCACCCTCAATGGCTGATGCATATTTACATGCTAATAGTCACATATGGACCCTTCGCCGATTGGCCGTGCCATCTTCTCCACACATGGGTGTTGTGCACGGATACAGTTAATCTGGCATGACGAGAAGCCTCGTTGCGCCGAACACAGCCTTGCTCGTGCATGCGCAACGGGAGTTTGCTGCATTCACAGCAGAAAGGGAAAGTAAAAATCAAGAAAGCATCCCATTTTCTTTTGTCCCTCATTTCAGTGCTGCCACGTGCTGGGGCCCAAGAAGGGTCATATGAATATTCCCTGCATGGGGATGCAAAATCTGGCGACGAGGATGGGATTTCTACACCTCCTCATATAGAAAAAAAGGGGAAAGGAGATACAGCATCTGGGGAGCCCCCTGGGGTCTTTCAACAAACGTGCACAACTGAGGGTGCCTGGCTTTAGCAAGATGTTGGTGAATGAAGAGAGAGACAGTCAGAGGCCGACAAGTGAGGCATCTGATGATGAAGGGCCCAGTGCATCTGCATTTCAGTTGACCAGTCCCATTTGATATGGGTGATCAAAAAGCCCTGGGACAGGGATGGGAGAGAAGGCTACAGATATTCGAGAACTACATGGCAGCCTGTGATGAAAAGACTCCAGGCAAGTTTTGCAGGAGATTATTTACCAACCTGGTTGGTGACAATGTTGAATATCTCATCCCTACATTCCCGTCTGAAGATGTCAACACATATGAGGGGCTCAAGGGGGCTCTATGTACATACTTCGATGCTCAGCGCAGACAAACCTTCAACACAGCCTGTCAACTGACTGGTGAGTCCATTGATGCATTTGCGACTTGATTGCGCAAGTTGGTGGCTCATTGTGACTTTTATTACATTTTCGAATGATGAGGCCATCAGGTTAAGGATCATCAGAGGGTGTTTATCGTCCATCTCTAAGAAGAAATTACTCTGGGAACCATTTCCCAATGCCACCATTGAAATGGCACAGATGGAAGCGAGTGCAGACTGACAAGCTATGCAGAAGGAGACCAGCAAGGGACAGGTGAAAGAGCAAGTGTATTACATCAGTCAAAGTGGTAGAAGCAACAACAGTGGGAATGCCCCACCAAGAAGATATGATAACGCTGGTGTGGTCTCCCTTTTCCCACAAGGAAGGAACATGATGCCCTGCTTTTAGACAGAAGTGCACCAACTGTGGGAGGGAAAATCATATGGTGAGAGTATGCAATGTCCCGTTGAAAAGGAAACAAGGAGGCGGTCCTAGTGGGACTAGACCAGAGTACAACCCACGAGCTGAAGGGCCCAGGAGAGACACCTATGTGAGAAGGGACTGGGTCAGCCAGGTTCGGCAGATCACCGGACGATCACCATCACCTCTACAGGAGCAAGAGAGAAGTCACCATGAATATGCATAAATGATGACTGACGTAGTGACTGCCCCAGAAGGAGATATCAACATTCACTCTGCCAAGTTCATCATTGACACAGGAGCCACACTGAATATCATGAGCATATTGAAATTTCGCAAGATGGCACATCTGCCAGAATTCGAGCCGTCGGAACTGAAGGTATTTCACTAGGCTGCCCGTGGGCAAATTTGGAACCATGGAAAGTTCTTGAGGCAACTGAACTACAAAGGGAGACAAGCCATGGCAGAGCTGCATGTTCTTCAAGGAGAAGTGCGGGGAAACAATTTGAAAGGCCGAATCAGAGCGCGTGAAATGAAGATCGCTGCCACTGTATGAAGGCGATGAAACACGTGTAGAGAGATATAATAAGACTGACTATTATGGAAAATGAAAACCACAATGAGAAATGATTGAAAGTGAAAATTGGAAAAAATGATCAATTGGGAAATTGGATAAAAATAAAGAGAAGAATTGAAAATCTGATTGTGTTCTTCAATTACTAAGACTCTGATTCATGGCCAGTTGATGCATAAGGATAATACCCTTAGTAACGAAAAACTACTGCCGTAATGTACACAATGCAGCATGGAGTCTTAGTGATGCAGCAATTTCCAGAACTATTTGAAGGAATTGGGTGCTTGAAGGGAGACCCAGTCACTCTTCACATCGACAGATCAATACCTCCACTGTGCGCAATACTCCCCGGCGGATGCCCATTCACCTGCAACCGCAAGTAGAGAAAGACATTCAGTGCCTGTTAAGAGAAGACTTCATAGAACCTGCCTGTGGTCCCACCTCATGGGTCTCGCACGTGGTGGCAGTACCCAAGCAAGGGTCATTCGAAAATATTCACCTGTGACTTGCACCAAGCCAAAAAAGCAATTCAACGAGAGAGACACCTGGTATGCATCTATATGACATGATTAGCATGCTAAATGGAGCCAAGGTATTCACGAAACTTGATCTATACAATGGGTACCACCAGATACAGCTAGACGAACAATCACGCTACACAACCACTTTTGCAACCAATGAAGGTGTGTTTCAGTATAAGCAGCTAAGCTTTAGTATATCGTCGGCTGCTGACATTTTCCAGGAGAGCATTCAGAGGGTAATAGCATTCAGAGGGTAATTTGTCACATGAAGAATTGTTTCAACTACAGCGACAATATTTTTTTTTTTTTTAGTCAATCTTGAACAATATGATCTGGCACTGCATCAGGTGTGCTTAGCCCTCTCTCAGGCGGGGCTAACGTTAAATGCAGATAAATGAGCATTTCACCCAAAAAATCTAAAGTTTTTCAAACGTTTGTTTTCGCAAGAGGGGATGAGTCCTGATCTGGGGAAAGTAACCACGATTGAAAACATTTCACCCCCACAAGATGTGAGCGATGTACGGTCCTTTCTGGGGATGGCCAGCTATTGCAAAAGATACCTGAAAGGCTTTGTTACCATCAGCGCAACGCTAAGAGAACTCACCAAACAAGGGAATTAGTTTCCATGGGACCAATCCTGAAAAAAGGCATTCGCACAGATCAAGAAAGATATTGGATCTGCTGAGTGCAGGGCCTATTTTGACCTGGCTAAATGTACTGAACTGATGGTGGACCCAAGCCCGGTAGGTCAGGGAGCCATCCTGGTGCAGCACAAGCCCGGCAGAGACAGTGCAAGGGACATCGCTGCTATTGTGTCCAAATGTCTGACAGATGTCGAAAGAAAGTATTCACAGCTGGAAAAAAGGGGCTGGAAGTCGTTTGGGCATGCAAGCATTTTCAGATGTTCCTATTGGGAAAACCGTTCACAGTGGTGACTGATCACCAGGCATTAGTCACGATTTACAGAAAACCTCAGTGTGATGGGGGTTAAGATGGCAAGACTTCAACTTCACCATCATTCATAAACTGGGAAAGGAATTCAGTCCGGCGGATTTCATGTCCCAGTGCTGGTGTGTGAAAAAAGATTGTGACCCATCCATGGCAGAGGAATACATCAACTTCCTCGCTCAGCAAGGACCCCCAAAACCGCTTACAATGAGCATGGTGAGAGACCACACCATGAGTGATAGGATACTGCAGAAGGTGAAGGAGCTTATCACATTGCGAAGGTGGAGAGACAGTGAGCTGGAATGCACTCAAAGAAACCAAGAAACTGTGAAGCAAGAAATGCAAGCTTTCAGACAGGTGAAAGATGAGCTGTCAGTTATGGCAGATAGCCTTGTGATTTGCGGGAGGCAGACCATTGTACCCACGACCATGACAGCAAGTAGTGGACCTGGCACACGAGCGGCATCAGAACATAGTGGCCACCAACCGACAAATAAGAGACACTATGTGGTTCAATGGGATCGACTCAATGGTAGAAAATACTGTAAAGAAATGCCACTTGTGGCATTGCACTTCAAAGCCCAGCAATCCGTAACCACTCAGAATGTCGGAACTGCCAGGACCATTTGGTGGGGGAAAATACTGGATGGTGCTAATGGACAAATTCTCTTGGTTCCCTCTCATACAGATGATCTTGTCTACATCAGCCAGCACCATCATCCAAGAGTTGGACATTACATTCTCTGTGTGGGGCATTCTTGAGATGCTGAAGTCAGACAATGAGCCTCCATTTATCAGTCTCGCGTTTCCTTGATTCATGAGCCACATTGGCATACGCCACCAGAAAATCATGCTGCTGTGGCCGCAAGCTAACCGAATGACCGAGAAATGTATGGGGAGCATAAAGAAAGTATTGCCACAAAACAAGCTGAGTCAGATGCTGCTAAACCAAGTTGTGTGCAGCATGCTCCAGGATTACCGAAGCTCACCATAAGAGTTGGTGTTCCAAAGAAAGGTAAAGACGAGACTGACCCAGAGAGAAGAGCTCCGGGAACTAACCTCACAATGCTACAGGCCGAGGACGCAGTTAGGAAGTCTGAGATGAAATGATACGCTGATGAAAAATTGGAAGCAAAGTCGTCAACACTGCAACCTGGGGACAAAAGTCTCATGTGTCGAAAGCAAGAACGGAAGTCAGAGTCAAGATTTGATCCTGGTCATTTAGTCATTACGCAAATCAAGGGATCTATGGTGACAGCCAGATCCCTGGGCAGGGTGATCACACAAAATGTGTCACAGTTCAGGTTCTACCAAGGGGAAGAAAGGGAGCTTGAAGCCCAGGAGAGTGTGGAGGAAGATTGTCAGGAATGGTCTTATAATGAGGATGTGGCAGTGACAGAGAATGGGCAGCCTGTGGAGATGTCAATGAGATGGAGGCAATGCATTACAAGGCCTGCTAGACTGATTGAGGAAATGTGAGGCCAACCGTGACTAATGGGATTTTGCTTTGCCCAAGAGGGAGAGATGGCGTATCCGGCACAGACATAGTTAATCTGGCATGACGAGAATCCTCATCACGCCAAACACAGCCAAAGGGGCTTGCGCATGCTCGCACATATGCGCAAATGGAGTTTGGAGCGTTCACAGCAGAAAGTGAAAGTAAAAATAAAGAACGCATCCTGTTCTCTTTGGCTCCGTGTCCCTCATTTCAGCATTGCCACATGCTGGGGCCTAAGAAGGGGCCTTAGGATATTCCCATAGGGATGCGAAAATGGTTAAAGGAATGGCTTTAAACCATAATTCGATCGATCGTACAAACATTTCCTATGCACCTTACCCGAGTTTTTGTCTCTTGAACACAAGCAAAATCAGGCAGCAGGGTGCAGCCATTTTGTGATAATCTTATCACTTGCCGCATTGCCCTGGGTGACCTGCGTTTGCAGCACTAAATCATATCCCCCGCCCCTGAGCCTGACATCACCAAATCATTTATATTCTCCGCCTCTCTGTGACTTTGCTGGGCAGCGTAGCCAAACGACTAGACGCGGAACCCGGAAAACAACACACATCATCTCACAGCACAGCACGTCACAATTAGGAATATGAAACTGTACTTTAAAAGGAAAAAGCAAGACTGTACAATTGGTAAAGTACATTTATTTCACATTAATTGATTCGATAACATTCGGCGTCTGACATAAACTTAGAAATTGGAATTTTTTTTCTTTGCTCTCGTTCCATAAATCCGCAAATGTTTATCGTGAGTCACGCGCTGTTCGCTCGGTGAATTGCAAGTCTGGTGCATCAACTTGGCACTAGACCACCGTAAACGTTATGTTGCTCCTAATCGTCGGTACCGCGTACGGACAGATTGGAACTTGTCTATCGTCCCAAAATACGGTTAAGTAGATCCAGAAGATAAAAATCAAAATGTGTCTCAGTAGCCGATCTTTATTACAATTAATCATGTTCTTTATTAGCGCAGAGGTGACACAATGTGAACTGAGAGAATACAACGTGGAATATCAAAGTACTCTGCAATTTGCTTCCGAGGCTAGTGCGATCGAGAATGTTGAGCTCTAAACATAATGCGTAAACTGGGGCAATAATTCGAGGTGCAAACATAATGTAATGATTTATTAGCGTAGAGCCAGGGCAAAATGAGTGGTGGTCTACATGCGTCTCAATGCTGGCCTGCCCATGTGCCCGGTAGATAGTCCAGCACACAAAGGTTGTACTAGCACTTCATTGCAATATGCCACACAGAACGAACATGTACAATGAGACCCAGTAATAACAGTCAGCTATTCATATTTCGACTATTTCTGGTATGAAATTGTCTATAGAGAAACTTACATTATATTCGGCATTTCCATTCTCTTGGCGCTTTGCAGACCGTAATGCAGACTCCTCCGTTTGTGTCAATGATTTCTCATAAACTGAATTTATATGTAACTAGGTGCAGTTTCGGAATGGGCAACCTTATCACATCTTACGTTATAACACCCCCCCACCGCCTTCAATTCAATCCCTTTCGGAATGGTCCCTACCTCTCAAGGTCAAAAAACAATACAACCTTATATTGTGCACTGGACGCGTGGGCCTCCCATCTCCCAAGCAAAAATTCAGAGCTGGTGAGCTTCACTCAAAATGCACATACATTCTTACTTCGCAACATCCCATGCCAACTCATCCATGATAACATGAATTTTGAAGCACAGGGAATTTTGTGGCTGTCACTGCTCGTTTTTCGTGGCGCTGCTAAGCTGTAGGGGAAAAATTGACAACGACAGAATGCCCTCTATTCCGAAATTATAGTCGATGTAACAAATAAAATGAGTCAAAATGTGTCTAATGATAGGCACACCTCTGCTTATCTCATGGCCTCCTACCCCATGGCATGTTTTCACAGTCAGTACTTCTTGCGTACCTACAATGTTTTGTGGCCCAGGTCTAATCCCTTTTGTAGGACGAGCATGCAAGTCAACTGCCAAAACCCAAATATTCTTAAACACTGTTACCCATTGGTCATTAACACGAAAAATGAAGGTTCCACGGTATCTTGACTAAACTGTGAAATGTGAAAGCAATCTTAATAGTTGTAATATATTTTTAAGAAAAGCACTGAGAGGATAGATTTCAAAAGAGGAATTGCATAGTTTATTTGTACAGTTTATAGAAATGTTTTTTGAAAAACTAAAAACAGACGGTAATCATTTCAACCGTGATTTGAGCGATTTAGCAAGCTCTGCTTTTGGTGGACATGGCAGGCTGGCAATGTTTTGTGGCAATGTTTGTGTGCTCTGAACAGATTTGTGCGCGATTCCATTAGTATGCATCTCAACGACATTTACAATAAGATCTTTCACAAAATTGAATTCGATTTTCTCATATACTGGTTTGACAACCCATTTTTTGCTTCTTTTAGTAAAGGCCATAGTGTAGCGAAGCATCCCTAAGTTTCCTGCAGTCCTAGATTGTTCCCGGCCTACATTCTCGTTATGCACCAATGCCACAAGTAAAGTCCGACATGTCATCCCTTGGATGCCAAAATGCAATCTCATTGGTCTGTACTTTAGGCACATATTGTGGAACACCTCCAAATCTCCTGTGTGACAGAATTCTGTGAGTCCTTTAAGATCTCTTGATAGAGTTTTATCAAACACAATCTTCTCAAGGGCTTTGTGTGGAGGTGAAGATGGGATCAACCACTTCTTCTTCCGTGCCTGCTCTGGGGACAAAGGGCCATGTTCACATTGGTGGAAATGTTGGTTTTCTGTCCAGTGGTGAACGTTGGAACAGTGGTGCATTAGTGACCGCCATTTTTCCAGTAGAATTTCCACAGACCCATCACATGTTTTTGAGCTCCACCAAAGATGGTTGCTGAAAGACTGGGACCATTGCGAAATATGTTCCAAACCTTTTTCTTTCCCTGCAGCCGAGATTTTTTTTTTGATTGATGTGGCAACATGCCATACATCAAATTGATGTTTAATATTTGGATACTGCTCTCTCATTGTCTTGGCTATTGAAACGTGTCTGTCTGTGGCTATGAGGTCAATTTGCATTCCCCTCGATTGTAGATCTTCCAGTGATTTTATAAAGCCAAGTTTCTCCATGGCCACCGAGGATTTACATTGGGACACCTGCACGACCACCGAACTCACATTTATCTTACTTTCCATGTCCTGAAGATGCTAGGTGTAGTACTTAGCAGCAAATCCGGGGCTGGCACACTGTCCATAGCCGGCTAGCCTGAACCGTTTGTCGGGAAATGTACTTTGAATAGCCAATTGTTCAATTTTCCAAGCATCACTAATGGCAGGGAATAGATAATCACATTGGTATTTGTAGTATTGCATTTTAGAACTGAAATGGAGTCCCAAAAACTGAAAGAAACTGGATAACTTCATGAAACTAGAGCCACTGAAAAGTAAAGCTGCTGCACACAGTAGATTGCCAGCTGGCAGTTTCCCCAGCATCGGCTGAGCGGACCATGAAAATGCTTTATGTGACTTTTCACAGGTGGCCTGCATTTTGAGGTTACTGCCTTGTGTTAGACGAGTCACGCTCACCAATGGCTTTCCACTTACTTCCCCTGTCACTGAATGCACACATTTCAGCATCTGTATAATCTCCATCAAGCTGCTGTCGAATACTATGTATTTGGCCTCTTTTATTATACTGTCATCTGCTAACACTGTGGTTTTGGACTGAACCGTTGTAGACATATCAGCCAAACCGGACATACTATAGTCGATATCTTTGTCTGTTTCGTCAATTACTTGATGATGGATAGGAGAAAACATCAATGTGGAGTGTTTTTTGGGGGGCATTTTTTTGGCGGGTGTCAATTGTGTCTAGTGCTCATCTAGTAATGTTAAACTATCATCTATAAATTAAATTTCACCTTCCTCTGGCGGAGCAGGCGCATTGTAGCAATGGTCCAAGATCACTTTGATGGAATCGCTGGTCATATTAGATTCATTTTCTGGCTATTGGACATAGGCATCTCGAGTGTAAACACGGCGCGCCTCAATGAATAGTTCCTCCATGGTGAAATCAGTTTGGCAAGCAGCATCTGTCATTTGTATCGCTGTCTGTGTCTGCATAGTCCGTACTCCATCGGGCAACTACAGGACAGATAGGAAAATGGATGTTCAGTGTAAATCCAACATACAGTGTTGTACAATTTACATTAAAAAAATCATATAATGAAGGCCTTAGCACAGAACTATTGCCAACAATATAAAGTGTTTATAACTAACCTTATTTTTATTTCTTATCCTTGAAACCTTCTTTACTCTAACATCAGCAAACTTGCGCACCGACTCATATCCATGTTCCTCCGGTTCAATATACAGATCTAGTATACATCCCTACAAAAAATAGTATCCATTTAAAATAAGTCATTGGCATTACACATATAATTAGACCGACTTTCTTTCATTAGATGGTACTGTCAGTATGCATACCTCTGGCTCCGGATCAACTGTAAGGTCTGGTTCCGGAACAACTACAAGGGATAATGTAATTGTAGAGGATGCTGCAGCATCTCCCTGAAACACAGTGCTTTCATTAGTAAGGTCGAAAAGATTGGAAACTGGACACACAATTCGGAAAGACGACAAAGGTACATATCAATAATAAAGTAGGAATGAAACATTGTGTAAAACAATTACACGATATGAAAATATGATCAGATTATCTCGTCCTATTGAAATGTGAAGACCCAGACCTCTGACACCGGATCTACTACGAGGGATGTTCTAATTGTAGTGGATGCTTCAGCATCTCCCTGAAACACAGCACTTGCATTAGTAAGGTCGAAAAGATTTGAAACTGGACACCCAATTCGGAAAGACGACAAAGGTACATATCAACAATAGAGTAGGAATGAAACACTGTGTAAAACAATTACACGATATGAAAATATGATCTGATTATCTCATCCTATTGAGCTATGAAGACCCATACCACTGGCACCGGATCGACTAAGAGGGATGTTGTAATTGTAGTGGATGCTTCAGCATCTCCCTGAAACACAGTACTTGCATTAGTAAGGTCGAAATGATTGGAAACGGGACACACAATTTGGAAAGACGACAAAGGTACATATCAACAGTAAAGTAGTAATGAAACATTGCGTAGAGCAATGATATGCTGCGAAAATATGATCACATTATCTAGAATTCCGTGCATAAAAACAGTCTGGAACAGAATAGCTAGGTAAGATTACCTGATACGCACTCGAAGTGGTTGATGACTCCTGGTAAGACATGGATGTTGAATCTTGTTCCTTCATATTCGGTGGATAGTCATGGAGTGGTAAAGGGAAAGTATTATTCCATTTAGAAATTCCAACATTACAAAATGGCATGTGAGGAGACTGAATACGAGAAAATTACACTTATTGAAATGCATAATATAGCATAGTTATCCGTCCCCATAAATCATTTTTCTATGTAGGTTCTACAAAACAAGGACTGATGTTTAGCAAAATAGTCATTATCACAACAGTTATTCAATCACATAAATATGGAAAGTACTATAATTGACATTTACACCAAAAATACAGACGTAAAGCTAAATCCGGAAGCGTGACTCACCTGTGGTGGCATTTTCACAAATAAAGTTGGAATAGCGTTTGGGAGCAATTTTCAAGTTGTTCTCAGTTGATTCCTCTTTGTGTACAAGGATGTGTCATACATATCAGGGTCGAAGTGCAGGCTGCAGATGCGGTATTGATGACCCCTCTTGTCCTCCAATACTTGTTTGACTCTACTTTCAAGCTCTTCCGATGAATATCTGCAACGTCTGACCCATTCTCTTATTCGATCAACAGTCCTAGGGAATGCATGCAGTGTAATGCCCACGGATTTGTCATGGGTCTTCGAAGGGCAACCGAAAATAGAACATGCAGGCATTGTTGTAAATTCTGCAAAATAAAGGTCAACATTATTAGAAAATTATTTTGCATAAACATTTGAGAAAGAATGAATTGGACCATACATTGTTCATTGCACGCTTTCTTATGGGCACCACAGCAAAACCAGTGCTGCATGTGCGGCTGTATTATGGGATAAATTTCAGAAGCGATTCATTGATGTGTTGAAAATCAGAACATGTTACTTGTCCCTTGAATGTACTATAGTGCATGAAAAGGAAACATGCTTATATTATAGACACGGTCCGCGAAGGATGCAATACGATGCCAATGGACAATGATAAAAATTGATATATCGATAACATAACGAAAGAAACTCAACTCAATGCAGTACAGAGTTCGATACTTCGGAATAGATATACATTTACAAATGAAGGAGATATGATTAGGATACATGCCCTTACCTTGACCAACAAACAGGTGGATTCAGCAAGCACAGTAATTAGTGGCAGGAGAACAGGTAGATGTTCACAGGTAGCACACTGACGAGTTCACTCGAAGCGGTCACAGAGTAGCATGTTCACGAGTTGACTTGCAGTGCTCTAAGATGTTCTCATGGTAAATATCCAGTGGTTTATAAAGAATAACAAAAAGGGGTGTGTTTGTGAATTAATGACGTGTATATGTCGTGGTATTATGTGGATTGCATGGGCACGGTCTGCTTCAGGGGAGGCCTGCCTGGAGACACAGGGTCTGGGGAGGCCATGTGAACAATGGCCCCTGGGCGTAGGATACCTTTTGAAGTGTACATGTTGTTTGGCACCTTGGCCGTTCGCGCCCCTGACAGCACCCCATGGCAGCGCACATCCACTGGTGTGAACTGCCTTTGATAGTGGGGGGTGGGATGGATGGGCCGGGAGGCGTGCAGACAAGGCACCGGAACACTGGTGAAAGGAGACACACTTATGTGGATTGCAGGGGCACAGTCTGCTTCAGGGGAGGCCTGTCTGGAGACACAGGGTCTGGGGAGGCCATGGGAACAATGGCCCCTGGGCATAGGATACATTTTGAAGTGTACATGTTGTTTGGCACCTTGGCCGTTCGCGCCTCTGACAGCACCCCATGGCAGCGCACATCCACTGGTGCGAACTGCCTTTGATAGTGGGGGGTGGGATGGATGGGCCAGGAGGCGTCCAGACAAGGCACCGGAACACTGCTGAATGGAGACACACTTATGTGGATTGCAGGGCCATGGTCTGCTTCAGGGGAGGCCTGCCTGGAGACACAGGGTCTGGGGAGGGCATGTGAACATTGGCCCCTGGGCGTAGGATACCTTTTGAAGTGTACCTGTTGTTTGGCACCCTGGCCGTTTGTGCCACTGACAGACCCCCATGGCAGCGCACATCTACTGGTGCGAACTGCCTTTGATAGCGGGGGGTGGGATGGATGGGCCGGGAGGCGTGCAGACCAGGCACCAGAACACTGCTGAATGGAGACACACTTGATTCATTTAAAAACTGAAACAACCATTGATAAAAAATATGTTGTGTTTTATTTGGTTTCTTATTTTGATGGCACAAAAATACTAGACATTGTAAAGGTCTGGTTGCAGCTCAGCGAGGGAAAATCCCCTGTACTGACCACTATCACTGGGGAAAGTTTGTCTAATGGCGCCAACGACATGGGCAGTTATTACTCGTCGAACGCGGTGTCCAAGCCTCCCATAAAGCCACCATGTGTATGAACGATAGGCCACCAGCCGGTACCACCTATGAACGAGAAAGATATAATCTGTTTTTAAATGACCAATATAAGTGTATTAAACCTTAGTTGTCAATGACAATTCTTGTATGCAATGGCATTTTTGCCAGGACAAATGCTAACTAGACACTGCAAAATATTGAACGACTTTTATTCGACTATTACTAGAGAATTGCAAGACTAAACAGATATTACAATGATATCTTGAAGTTACGAGAATATAGGGGACAACCGCGAAATAGTAGTGACCTAACTGACATCACAACAAGACTCCTGTCAGGAGCCGGAAAGTGCCGATTGCCAGGATTCCTGCTCCCCCGGGGATCGACTGACAACATCCTGCCTATGTACACACCTATCCAGGGTAAGCAGCTCAACAGCATCCAGCTCAAACTGTTACTGCAACCTTTGCTGCACTGCCTACTCTGCAAGTCACTTTGTTTACATGGATGCTAGGAATAGCCATGAAGCCACTCTTTTCCTGCGGCCCAGACATTGACATCTGCACACTGCTGCATGTCCCACAGTACCTGTACTACACCTGTGCCACATATAAATGCCTGATTACACATGCCACTGCTTGCCATCATATGTGCTTTGCAAAACCGGTCCAGATGACTATTTGCTCTTGCTTAAGCCTAAGTCAGTCCTAGACTAGCCCTCAGACCACTCTAAACTATGTCAGGCATTATGGTCGCCTTCAGTCTACCCTAAACTGTGTTGTGCCTTATGGTCACGTCCAGACCACTTTAAATTGTGTTGTGCCTTATGGTCACGCCCAGACCACGTTAAATTGTGTTGTGCCTTATGGTCACGCCCAGACCACTTTAAATTGTGTTGTGCCTTATGGTCACGCCCAGACCACTTTAAATTGTGGTGTGCCTTATGGTCACGCCCAGACCACTTTAAATTGTGTTGTGCCTTATGGTCACGGCCAGACCACTTTAATTGTGTCATGCTTCATGGTCACGGCCAGACCACTTTAATTGTGTTATGCTTCATGGTCGCTTCAGACCATTTAAAATTGTGTTGTGCCTTATGGTCACGGCCAGACCACTTTAAATTGTGTTGTGCCTTATGGTCACGGCCAGACCACTTTAATTGTGTCATGCTTCATGGTCACGGCCAGACCACTTTAATTGTGTTATGCTTCATGGTCGCTTCAGACCATTTTAAATTGTGTTGTGCCTTATGATCACGTACAGACCACTTTAAATTGTGCTATGCTCTATGCCTTATGTCAATTTCGAGGGGCCATGCCGCAGTATGCATGCACTATTAGCTATGATTAGGACTCTCAACTCCAGGTGCCATGTTGTATCATGTGTGTTTATTAGCCACGATTAGGACTCGCTAAGCCAGAAGCCTTTGCTGAAGCATATCTGCCCGTTTGACACTAACAGGATTGCCCAATATAGATGTTTCTGTGATAGTACATTTACACCCTAGTCCCTACCAGATTTGCCATATACAGGCATTAGCTTGCCACCCTTACAATATGCATGCCACTAAGACCTGCTTCTCACACACACGTGGTTCCATAGCCTGGACTCTCCTAACCATCACCATAACAATGGCCCTTACTAACTCTACACCCTGCAACATGCAAGAGAGAAACTTGCGACTTAGAGCTAGGCTGCCACGACTTTATGACATTAAAAACAAAAGAACCAGTCCACCAGTACCCACACGCACCTCCACAGCCAACAACCTCAACCTCCTAGACTCAGTGACGATAAATCAACCCGAACCACTTGGTGACCTATACTACAAACAGAGGACACCTAACCACCCTAATCCCAGATCTGCCAAAGATAACACTACAATTCCGACACTATCAGGAGCCCTTATTAACGCTAGGTCCCTGATAGCACACAATACGGAAATAGCTGATATACTGGCTATGGACAACTTAGACATCCTTGCTGTCACTGAAACATGGCTCCATGATGCAGCCGGTCCTGCCCTTATGACTGCCATACCGGATAATTACAATATCCTAAGAGTCGACCGACCCAATTCCAGAGGAGGCGGCCTGGCCATCATAACCAAAACACAGCTAGCTGCCAGACTCACCCCACACCCAGTAATCACATCATGTGAACTTCTCTCAGCTAAAATACCCATCTCAAATAATAGTACACTAACGATACTCCTTGTGTACAGACCACCAGGCCCACTAGACAACTTTGAGGAAGACCTATCCAGCCTCCTCACTAATAGCATTAAAGACTCCACTCAGCTCCTTCTACTAGGTGACCTTAACCGAGGCTTTAATGACGCTAAAGACAAACAAGCCCAATCTATCCAATCCATTTTAGTCAACCACGACATTACTCAAAATGTCCTAGTTCCTACACACACAAAAGGACGCACACTAGACTGGCTAGCCAGCCATAACTGCAACATCACCATCTCTAGTATCCTACCTCAAATATCTTATATGCTTTACAGCCAGCATTGAGCCTCCTAAACCTAACAACAATAAAATAGCACCCCCCATGCCAACAAGAAGTAAAAAAGAAATCACAGCTGAAAAACTACTTCCACTTCTCCTACCAACTCTCACAGCTAGCTCCAATGAATCTAACCCTAGCGAGTTAGTTGAATCATTTAACAACGCCATGACCAAAGCCCTTGACCTGATCGCACCTATCAAACTCCACAAAAGTAAACGTGAAACTCACCTTAACTCTTGGTTCACCCCACATCTCAAAGAAATGCGCATCCAAAAACGCAAAATCCAAGCTATCTGGAGGCATACTCCTTCTGCTGACAATAAAACCACACTTGCCAATTTCGCCAAAAAATACAAAAAGGAAATAATTCAAACTAAAAAAGATTCATTCAATGATAGAATTAGTAAAGCCAATTCGAATTCCAAAGAGCTCTTCACCATTCTCCGTGAACTGGAAAATCCCATTGCCCCTACAGACAATGTCCCCAAAGACAAATCTTGGTGCACTAGTATCCAAAATGCTCTAGCAAATAAAATCACAACCCTTCAATCTAAAATTGCTAAGAAAAAAGCCACACTGAGCCCTAGTGGAACTCATACCACCCCACTGAAGGAGATACCTAGCATATCCACCCAAAATAACTGCAAACCTTTCAGGTTTACCAATATCTCCATATTGGAAACTGAAAAGGTCATCCTATCCCTTAAACTGTCGAACTGCCAAGGTGACAGCTGCCTGCGCAAATCATCAAGGATGCAGCCAGAGACCTAGCACCCTTCATCTCGAAACTTATCAACGCCTCCTTCAACATGAGTACAGTACCCACCAACCTTAAAGAATCCTGGGTTCTGCCCCTACTAAAAAAACAGACACTCGACCCAGCTATCCCCACTAACTACAGGCCCATTACCACGGTCCCATTTCTCCTTAAAATCATCGACAGAGTAGCCTACCTCCAAATTCAAAACTATTTGGAGACACACCAACTACTAGGTTCACGGCAATCTGGCTTCAGACCACTGCATGGTACTGAAACGGCCCTTATTGACCTCAAGACATAAATCGACGAGCTGAAGGATAAAGGCAACACAGCTATGCTCCTCCTCCTTGACCTATCAGCGGCCTTTGACCTGGTGGATCATGCAGTATTATGCAACCACTTAGCGTCCGCCGCTCACTTCTCAAGTGAAGCTATAGCATGGGTACAATCCTTCCTAGCTAACCGTATGATGAGAGTGTTCTCCCCTGTAGCGGCAGCGGACCCTATCCAGATCACTTGTGGTGTACCACAAGGCTCATGTGTCTCCCCGACAATGTACAATATCTTTACTAAGCCTCTCTTCGACAAACTTGACAAATTAGGGGTAACCTACACGAATTATGCGGACGACACGCAGATTCTCATACCACTATCAGGCAACTTTGTCGAAGACACAGCTCTAGTAAACAAAATTTACCTCCTCATTCAGGCATGGATGGCTTCCCACGGCCTCTGTCTAAATGACGAGATATTGATCCTGGGTTCCGACTCCAACCTTAAAAAACTGAGTCCCAACTATCGCAATTTCAACATAGATGGTAACACAATCAAGGTGGCTACGGAGGTAAAAACTCTAGGCTTTTACCTCGATTCCACCTTATCGCTTAAAAAACAAGTCAACACCCTGGCATCCTCCACAGCGTACACCTGCAAATTAATCAGGACCTGCAGACCTTACCTCTCTAAATCTAACTGCATCATGCTAGCCAATGCATTAGTAATGTCCAAATTGGACTACTGCAATGCCCTCTATGCAGGTGCCAACAAATCCGTCATAAATAAAATGCAAATCTTCCAAAATAACGCTCTTAGAGCAGCCCTTGACATACCCCGTAGAGCACATATCTCTAACGTTAGGAAAGACCACCACTGGCTCAAAATCAGCGACAGAGTCCTGCTTAAGACACTATCGCTTACCCACAAAGGGCTTAACAACGGAGCACCCCCCTACATCTCAGCCAGACTGACCAGAAAATCATCCAGTCACCACACTAGGGCTACCAACCACTATCTGCTTGACACTCCCAGATTCAGACGATCCAAAGCGGGAGGAGCAAGCTTCCCCGTCAGAGCTGCCCAGGCCTGGAACACATTGCCCATTGCACTGAGAGCTAACCTACCCTACTCTAACTTCAGATGCAAGGTTAAAAATTGGCTATGGTCCAACGACAACTAATTCCTGCGGCACCCTATGGCCACGACACCCTTGTAACTCAGGCTAAAATAATTCTGCCCTCTCACTTCTACCTGTATACTTTCCCATTACTGTAACATGCTACTTTTTTTCCATCCGTTGTCATTGACATGTATGTACCGCATTACCGTATGTACCGCATTGACATGTTTTTATACCTTGTATGTAACCTAAGCTTAAGTAATCTTGTAACTGCTGCGCCTGGCTACCCCTGGGTTTTGTGCGCATTATCAAATAATAAACATAAACATAAACATAAACATAAACTATACTTACTTGTTACTTGGATTACAAGGGCGAACTGTTGCGCGAAGTTCGTGCAAAAGCACCATCAAAATCCTCAACACGGACCGTGTGAGACAGACTGCCGTGAAGTCTGGCAGCTCGGTAACGCATTGCGGCTGTGGATCGCCTTGCGATATGTAGGACAACCATCCAGAGTTTTCTCGGCAGCAGCAGTTCTCCACCTCGGTTGGCATTAGCGTGCACCGATTGCAGGTACACCAGGTGGAAACACCGTCCATGAGACTAGGCCCCGGCTCTTCATCTGTTGAAAGGTCCGCCCAACTGTTGTCCAAATCCCCATCGTTTGCAAAGCTTGCTCTTTCCAGTAATTCCTCCTCAGAATACTTGGGCTCGTACAGGCAGGGCATTATTGTTGCCATTGTGTGGTAAAGAAACGAAAATAATTTATAACGGTCGTACTGGTATCTGTTCACACGGGCTACAAGCAACGAAGGTAGCTGACCAGAGCACAGAATCAAGTCACAGAATACTCAAAGAAATACAGCGAGAGGAATGGAAAAGAAAATCTGTTGTTGTGTGTTGTGAAACGTTCTGTTTATATTATCATGGAAAGAGGCTTCCTGCCGTTTACATGGTGACACGTCATTAGCCGAGGCGCAGAGAATTTTTACACGAGACGTTCTTTGGCATTGTGAAATGGGCGGTACGCGTCTAGTGATGTCAGGCTCAGGGGGGGGTTATGATTTAGTGGCGCAAACGCAGGTCACCCAGTGCGATGCGGCAAGTGATAAGATTATCACAAAATGGCCGCGCCCTGCTGCCTGATTTTGCTTGTGTTCAAGAGCCAAAAACTCGGGTATGGTGCATAGGAAATGTTTGTACGATCGATCGAATTATGGTTAAAAACACATGGCCGACCCATAGGGACAATAACATCTTTTGACCAAACCATTCCTTTAACAGCCTTTTCACCTTGAGGTGATGCAAAGCAATTGGTTAAACTTAAAAAGACACCACCCTGTCTTTGCTCCTAACCATGTGATGTGCACCTGGTCGTCAACATGAACTCTGCAGATAACTTCGAGTTCAGCCCGGTCCTTGCAAACAAAGCAAATCTTTTCTCATCCCAGACACTTAGGTGCCCTATCATGCCTCATCCCTGCAATCTTATAACTGTGGCATCACCCTTTGCTGTCTCTAGTACAAATTACAGACCTTGTTGTTCTTGGCTTCCCTTGTATCAGTTACCCCTCCCTGGTGGTAGTCCTAATGTCTCACTACTCCATCCAATTCATAAAGGATTTAAGAGCGTTTCTCCTGTGCATCTGGTAGTTCAAAAGGAATTACCATTATTCTGGGGGGCGCTACTGCCGTAAATCTTAGTTTGCCCTTTGGCAGCTCAAGATCTCTGTCCCGGATCCCATGAGTATGACTTTCGTACTGCGCCACAGCCCTTATCCCATTTGGCTGCTTGCATTCCTACCTAATTATTCAGAGGCTTGGTTAGATACAAACATGGCTTGATGTGTGGGTGCACGTGCAAATTCCCTACCATGCCTGAAAATTAGAATGTAATACTCAAGCAGTAAATGGGGCCTCGTTGTTCTGTGTCTCTGGCATGGCCTACCAGGATTCAGGCCTACTCTTAAATGCAGTGTTAATTCATTTTATAAGTATTGCACACATGCAATGTATTCTACGTAACACTATCACAAAGCAATGATACGTTTTCCCCGGTATAACCTTAAAAATACATGTGTCTCCTGCCATTTGTTCCAGCCCATAACATTCCCCCTGCCCCTACACCACCCTCTATATATTCTCCATGTATTAGTATATTTTCCACAATCTAAATTGTTTGGGAGGGGCGGTAATCTGGACATGCATCCCAAGACTCACTCTGTTTAATGAATAGATCTTCAAATAAAATCACAGTCGCCGTTTGTGATTACTGTCAAGTCAAACAGATCACACATGACAGAAACACAGAAGAACCTGACATTCCCCAAGTTCACTGCAGACACATCAAAAAGCCACACATGAGGCCTAAACTCAGAGACACAACAAATGCCACCATGGAGCAAACAAATAAACGGTCTACATAATTAGAGATGTATGCGTTCATTTACTGATGATATACAGAGAGGAATTCATCAGCATCTTGGGTTACTCCATTTCCAAATAATTTGGAAAGGAAGTAGAGGCATGCATGAGATGGGTGTGAATATTCCATGAATTAGTAAATGTTAGATTGCACTGTAATCCAGACAGCATCATAATTCACTGTGCAGGTAATGATCTTGGTTATTGCAGATGTGTTTCTCTTTCTCTCAGCATGAAACATGATTTACTAAATCTCATGAACCCTTTTCCAAGAAAAAAATGGGAAAAGGATGCAGACACAAAACAAATAAATTGAAAAAAATAGAAAAACCTCAACAAAGTAATTTCTGTGTTTTTAGTCAACCACCATATGAGTATCGACAATAACAATATCATATACTCCAACAGTGAGTAATTAAGGAAAGATGGGGTTCATCAAATAGATATTGGAAATGCTTTGTTCTTAACATTCCATCTTAACTTCTAAATAAACACATCTTACAAATTATTAAACCAAATGGCCTTTTAACTAGTACCTATAACCATAAACTGTTTTTAAAAATAAGTAAAAGCACAAATTGAGATGTACAAAAGTACTGAGACGAGGAAGATGAACGAGCGAATATCACATTGTGATTCATGACCAATTTTCATAAAAATAAATCGAGAAACAGCACTAAAAACACAACTTAACAAATAACGTTTGCTACTTGTTTGCACCTTTAATTCCCCCACTGAAACCTAATCAAGAATTAGTGATACACATGATACCGAAAATAAAGATAAATGTATTTGGAACTCAACAGCGACAATTCTCGAATCATACTGTTCCCACGCCCACATAGATTGAGAACCACATCTACTCTCACTTCACATTATAAACAACAACAAAAAACGACTACATTCTTTATGAATCGAGAAGCACATCTATGTAAATCTGGCAAATGGATTGGGCCAAGGGCACTGACACTCTACTGGTATCGAGAACTGATTGGCTAATACACACAACAGATTGCAAATTGCATATGTATGCTGCAGGAAACCTTCCATTTACTCACTGCTTTCATTTACCTTCCATTTACTCAAGCACTAGCACTTAGCCAGTTGTGCGCTCCAGCACCCCCTGACACTTGTGCCCCCTTGGTTCTCCCCAGCACTTGCCCAGCACCTGGGCCCTTTCTTCCTTCTTCCCATCCCCCCTGCATTTTATTCCTCCTAACCTAATCGTCATTTACCCTCCCTGCACTCCCTGTTACTGTACTTGCATGATCCGAATGTCACAAGCCTAGTATCTCCCCTGCCTCCCCCTTTTCTGTTTTATGGTGCCGGAAAAGAACCGGTTTTGGGTATAGTGCACTTTATACATATTCAATAAATAAATATGGAGATTATATGATGATATGTTGAGTGTGGGATTATGAATCAATTGGATTTTATTTGTAACATCTTTTCTTTTAATTGATTAGTTTCGATGTAATATTGGGTGGAATTTATGATGAAATTGAATTATGAATCGTGTATAAAAAAGAACAAATTGTAAAGGTTGACTTCCATTCAACCAAATAACAAATAAAAAAATATAGACAGTGTCAACTTTGCCTACCCTATTTGTTGAAATAGCACTTGCCCTTACCCAAACTGTTTCCCCTTTGTTTCTTCCCTTTGATGTACCTTGTTTTCTGTTTGTTTGTTGCTATCATATTTGTTTTTTAAGTCCATTTTAAAGACGTTTTAAAACTTCAGTTTATTTATTTTATTTTATTTTGTTTTGATTTATATTTTTAATTTTTCTGGAGAAGGAGGCTGATAATCCTGAGGCACACTCCAGCAATGAAGAGATCCAGCTGGTAATTTTTCCGGGAAGTGCTGAACACCTGAAGCAAGAGGATGTTGGGTGGGTAGAGCAGCTTGCCCCACCAAAGAAATACTGCTTCAAGAGCTTCACCCAATCTCTCTGCTGGCAGTACTTCAGAGTAAGGCACAGTGCACCTTATGCTGGGAAGTGTGCAGAAGAGGATTGGCGACAATGTCAATGCAGAGCTTGGGTCCCACCGTTTTTGTATCTTCTTCCACTGGCATCAAGTAGACCAGTAATTCAGGAACAGGTTCACAGAGCAAGCTATCCAACTTTGGTGCACTGCTCATAGACCATCTTCACACCTGAAACATCAGAGTTCACTGAGGAAGCACCACCATCACCAGCTACATCTTACTCTCTGCTTCTGCCACATTCATCATCCTCTGCTGCTGATGGGAGTTCCTCTTCTGCCCACCCTGTATTGGCCACTCTGCACCAACGTAGGTCTCCAGAAGGTGGTGTTTCACCTGCCGGACATGCTTCATGCCAAAGCTCTGACTGCAAATAGTTTTGAAGCAATTGAGGACGACTGGGTGGGGCACAGCAGAAATGGATAGTATTTTGTTTATTGTTTTTAAGAGTATTTTTACTCTCTTTTTCAGCACTATTTCTTCTTGCGTGTATTTCAATGAATATATATAAGAGGGTGTTGGGTGGGTAGAGCAGCCTGCTCCACCAAATAATAATATATTGTGTCCAAACATTAAAACAACTCTACTTACCACCTATCTTACTACATTCTCCACTTCCAATCCCATCCTTTACCCCCAAAAGGTTATTTTCAGAACCACACTTAAAAAAAAAAAAAAACTATTCTGGGGGTGGGGGTTTAAAGTTAAGCAAAAAATAGCAGGTCCAACAGAAAAGTATGAAGAGAGTGAAGGGAGTGGGGAAACAGTCCCTGGGGAAGTATCTTAGATAACTGCAACATATGGGGGGTTCACAGTATGTTCTCACTCTCATTTTAAGCCACCTGATTGCTTGAGCGCCCTTCTCTGAGTGTGAATAAGGCATTCGCACCCGGGGAAGGGTGCTCAGCCAATCAGGTGGTTGGTATTATCGGCAAGAACATGCTGTACTCTGCCTGCATTTTCCAGCCACCCAGGACCCTTCCCTGGGTGGCACCATCTTGACTGTGGGAAGGCAACAGGGACTCTCTCATGTACGCCTACCAGAGCAGTTGTGATTACTACAATATGCATTGTCGGTTGGCTGACCCCGACAATAACAGCCCATCACCCAAGCTATATGACTGAGTTCAGGAAGGGTCCCTTAACATGCAAGTTAGTGCCATTACCACCAGAATTAGACTTCCACCAAACTGTATATCACTATTTCAGCCCGTGAAGTTTTCTACACAGGTGCTAAGGGTGTGTAAAAAAAAAATGAAAACGTACCTGTATCTTACAGTGCAGCACTGCACGATCCACCTAAAGTCCATTTTCTATGTAGATGATTTTACAAGAACCACACAGTGACACACAACAAAATGCACGTACGCTTTCTTCTTTATTGATAACTTTGTCCAAAAAAAGAGCCACCCAATGCACAAAGAACATATTAAATAGGCACATTTTATACACGCCCATTCAAAGAACCTTTTTTGGGTCTGTGCATTTTCACAAATCCAAGGACCTTCTCTGCACATTTAAAAGCGCATCCAAATGTCACTATCAGGATACATTTTTTAAATGTCCAGAAATATAAAACATGCACATCCAAGAGGCACAAACGAGCCCCGGCGTGTGTAGACAGATAGAATGCCTGTTTTAGAGTCTAATGCAAAAGTGACTGTTGTTGTTCCTGAGCTGGTTGAAAACTACCATTTTGATTTCATCAGATTTGAGTAAAAGGGATCTTTGATTTTTGAGGAAGGGCTGCTCTGATACTATGAAGAAAACAACTTTGTTCTCGCTGAAAAAGATGTTCTAACTGAATTGATATGGTATTTTTTCTTTTTTCTTGTATTTATGATTAGGTTCAGCATATTTTCACTTTTGTTACAGGATCTTGTGCCACAAAACGAGCGACCATTGAGGAGGACTATGTGTTCAATTACGTTAGTGTGATTAGGTGCCTCTGGGACAGGTCTTTAACACAGTCATTTGTTTCCCTGTGATTTCCCTGTGATTTCTGCTGAATATATATATCTTATATTTTCTAAAGTCAAACAGTAAGAATGCATTAGCTCGTCTTTTTAATGAAAAGTAGATTAATCATGCACACCGCAAATAAATTGAAAGGGTTATTTGGGGCACTTTGTATTACGCGCATGTTTTTATCACTAGTTTTAACACTGGGCGTATTCATGGATAACATCAAGCAACAACATACTGAATCACTCTGCATGTTTCTCTGCCATGCCACCTACGTAGTTTGCATTTGTGTCTTGGTACAGTGCGTTTCAAAAATGAATGTGTTAATTGAACCATGCCACTTCATACGACAGCTACTGTCTTTTCCTTTGGGATTAACATTTCTTGTAATTTGAGAACATCAAAAGATGTTCATTTACATTCCATGGTTTCTTTGACATTGTCATAGTGTTTGCATTCCATTAACTTGCAGAGTGCATTGTTATATATGTGTTTTCTTTTCACCCCCAGTATTTATCATGGTATTATAAGCAACATGCTTTGGTCTGATTCACAAAAGCATTGTATAATGGTGCAATCCCATAGGAAAACGTTCTGTGAATCAGGCCCTCTATGTATTCTTAGATTAACATCTATGAGTCTCAGGTCTTTCCCAACACATTTTGCCTCATTGCAACCTTTAACCCTAATCCATTTAAGATCAAAATGAGGGCCTTTTTTTCGTTTGGAAAACACTTTCAGAAGATTACAGATCTATCGAAATGTGGTAGTTGATGATCCGGAATGAACAATCAAGAGATGAGATCAACTGGTGCATAAGAGCAGGGGATGGCTTTGTAAATACAAAAACATTTGGCGCAGTTCAGGGTAAAGGGGATGTGAAAGGGAATTACATGTAATGGAGGGTTATGACATGATGAAAGGGGTATGTTGAGTGAGACTTAATACATGGACAGCAAAGGTGGGGAGGGAGGCAGAGACAACCTAATGTGGGTGACTCAGAGCTGTCATATGCTGTGGTGCACGGACTTGCTATCTGCAGGTTGAAATGTTAACGTTATATCTTGAAAAAAGCAATACAAGATTTTGTTAAAGAAATGTGGTACTTGCAAGTCAATTCATAGGATTCTTGGTGTAGTTTGTATCCCCATTACACTCTCAACAGACTGGGAAAATTCCTCTTTTTTATAGAAGCTTATAATTATCTTTGAGAGCAAAGAGGTAAGTGGATCTTGGTTTCTCAAAAACCTTATGGCCGATTAGTTTTATTTAAGAGAAATGGTGTTGTGGCAATAAGCCCCGAGTCAGCGGGCCAATACCACACCAGGGGGCATTACTGCGAGGGGCTTATTGCCATTGGTATCCCGGGCCCATTAGACCGGGGTACTAATAACATTTTTTTCTGTTCTTTCTGTTCCGAAAAGCTGCAGCATATCGGAACAGAAAAAAAAGTCAAATAAAAGGGCTGCTGGGAAAGGGAAAACGGAGTAAATTTTCCCTTTCTATGGCGGCCATCGGGAGCAGATACGCTGGGAACAGAAGTGTTCCCAGTGCGTTATCTCCCAGAAAAAGAAGAAAAAAGAAGGTAAGTGAGGTTGGGAGGGTAGGAAGGGGATAGTTTGCCTGGGAGGGGAACGGAGGAAAGAAAACAACATACTGTGTCCCTGGCACAGGGCAAAGGCAGCCTCCAGCTGCGGGGAGCCTTGTAGCGGGGATTGCCGCTTCGAGCCTCTTCATTGGCTAAAGGGCTGCCACGCCCCATGCCGGAAAAAACGCAGGCACGTACGTGCGTCCACGGGATTACACCGTGGTATGGCTCGGAAATGAGCCAACCACGTTAAGTGTATCCCGTGGATGCACGTACTCTGGGTCCTAATTACTTATGTCTTTAACACAAAAGTTGTTTTTCCCTTATTGTCTAATTTCAGACCTACATTTCCTTAATCAAAGGAAATGCTGCAGAGGAAACTCATTGAAGCAATAATGCCTCATTCTGAGGGCTATCACAGGGTGGTAACAGCGATAAGCTCAGGTTAATAGGCATGAGAATAGCAATAACTATTAACTAGGGCAGATGAGCATTACCAACTGGTAATGTCCTGAGGAGGGGCGTTATTTCTATTAGCACCGTGGGGCCAAACCGTACGTTGCTAATAGTTTAGGAAAGGGAAAAGAATTGTCCTGCAGTAAATGAACAGTCTGTAGAATGGCTGAATGTAGAAAAAACATGGCTTCCATAGAGATGAAATGAAGGACTAAGAGCAGCACCCCTCTTCCATTACCAAGACGTGACTGGCAATGTAGCACAGTACCAGAGCCAGACAGAGCATTAGCGGATCAGGGGATATGGCACCCCAAGGAAAGTGAAGCCAACAGGGTCCTAAGCGCCTGCACATTTGCCCCGAACAGGTACTGTTGCATAACAAAGGTGTTACCTGTCAGGTTCGAAGTGAATTGAATTTGTACTGACCTAAGATGAGGTGGTGCAGGGGGAATACGGAGTGGCAGAGGACAGAAATGGACATCAAGGGAGCCAAGGCAAAGCAGACACTTTGCTTTCCAGGGGTCATGGCAGCCTTTAGAATTGAGAGTTGACTTTCTTTAGTTGATAAAGCCTGCCTTCTGAGCAGCTCATTGGCTTCCCATTGTTCCCCAGGTACTGGATACAATTTTTGGCGGTACCAGCAAAATGTTCTTGATAAATCTAAGTTATGCAAACACAAAATGAGCGCATTCACATCTAAAAATCAAGCGTATAAATAAACATCAAAAAGGAATGATGAAAAGCATCTTTTAAAGGTGGGATACTATGGATAGCAACAGCAGCAAGGAGCAGGCCAGAGCATGGAGAAAGCCTGAGGAAGCGTCTGTGTCCTTTGCAAATCTATCTGTATCCATCACTAGAGGTTTTAGGATAGTTTCAATATATCCAGAAACAGCTTTTGTCGATGTATTGACCACAGAGCTTATTAGGCAGCATTGATTTTCTGGTTTGTGGATCTCTGGAAGAATATGTCAGGAGGAGTACTGCAATGAGAGCTAACAAGCACAGTTAAAGCAACTCTCTGCTGGTTGGACGAAGTGCCAGTGTGGAGCTTGGAGCCAGCTGTCAGACATATCATTTGTCCTGGCAGAGCACCATGGGGAATGCTGCAGTGATTGCGAACGAGTACAGTTGAAGAAGAATCTGCTGGTTGAATGGACTGCCAGGCGGAGCTTGGAGCCAGTGGTTAGAAATGTCATTTGTCCACAGGGAGTGCTGCGGTGAGTGCTAACAAGTACAGTTGAAGCAGTATCTGTTGGTTGGACAGACTGCTGTGTGGAGCTTGAGGCCTGCGGTTAGAAGTCTCACCTATCTTTGCCGAGCGCCTTGCGGAGTGGTGGTGTGAGTGCTAATGAGGCCAGTTCAAGCAGTTGCTGCCTCTGGAGCTGGTCGGTGAGCAGAATTATAGGTTCATATCTCTAGCAAGAGAGGAAGGAACTGAAGGTAAACCCTCTCTATCCTGTCTGCCATCTCCCTGCAACATTTTTTTTTTAAGGAGTACAGATCCACAGCTACAGTCTGCTCAGTCCAAGAGTGTGGATTAAATGAATGTATGCCTACCACCACATCATTTATTGCCTGTAAAAGTTGCTGGAGGCATGTCTCCAAAGAGTCTGAATTCCGATGTGCCTGAAGTTAAAACAACTGATTTGTTTAAGGGAACTTCAGAGGGGAGAACAATGGCTTTAAACACTGCTACATCGAGTGAACACTTAATTTTGGGAACAGCAACACTAATCAGGATGAGCCTGTTGTGCTACCAGACAACAGCATCACATTATCAGGGCTCTTGCTCTTGTTTGATTCACAGCTGATCTTTTCCCCTCCTTGAATCAACAATGCTCAAGAAAAGAAAGTGCCAAACGGATGTCTGATGCATCTAAACTGATTGCAAATAATCTGCCTTAGTTTCTTAGTGAGCCACCAGAGATCAGAGCCCTATTTTCAAACTCACGTTTGTGCAAACTCAATTTCTGCTCTAAATCTTGCTTTAAACTCACTCGTGAGATTATATTACAATGTGCACGAGGAAGTTAAATATCACACAGGTATACTGCTAACTTTATCTACTCAAATGGCTACTGTAGAAACATGGGTCAACACACAAAGTTAACAATGTATTAAAGTTGCTGGCTCTAAAAAGTGAGATGAGGTTTGCAGAGAAATTAGTAACTTTGGTGAAAATGCAGCCATCTCTCAGGCACTTTCAGCAATTACAACCAGTTTAACCTTGGTAGCTCCGAATAATGACCCTGATTTGAATGGCCGGCCAATATCGGTTTCCAGTGTCAGTGAAAAGGCATTAAATCCAAGGCAAACCTCTGCTTCACAGCGTGCCAAAATGGGGAAATTAGTGGCAAAATACAAATGTTCTTCTAGTAAATGTTTGCATTATCTGAGCTTACCATCACGATGGTCAAAGTGTCTAAAGAAGCACTCAACCAAGACACTTTCCAACCTAATTCTATTGACTGCTAAACTAAGGGTACGTTTTGAGCCTACTGACACCAGCAACAGTTGAAACTAATGATAACCATTGAATATGCCAGAGATCAAGATAGACAAGTAGAGGCAGAGAATGGCCAATCTCCTATATCGACAGGATCTGCTGCAAGCTTATGGATTAATAAAGTTGATCATTCTATATACAAGATACCACTACATGAAAACATCTAACAAGCTTAGTCCATAAACAGTACCAGGAAGCATCACAGAACAAAAGGAGAAAACTGTCCATTAATGAAAATATTGTCACTAGTCGATCTAATGTCCTGTCTCTTTTACAAGACGTTCCACAACTATATCTTATCAATTCAAGGGACATTGATCTGGTTGAATTCATTGACGATTCTAGACTACTAGACATAGTTTGTATATATGTCAACTCCCGGCTGATAATGGAACTTATGCCAGAGCAGTATGAACCTGTATTAGTGTCGGACTAAGAGTTATTTGACACAACTGCTTATAGCAAACCAAACGTTTTCCTGTTAAATGTTACATCCAATGTTTTAATGGAAAGCTGCTCTAGATATAAGTTATAAGATATTTAAATATTGAACATTGACTGTCTCAGGCTACCCATAGCTTAGAATAAACAGACATCATAACTGATCTCATTCTTAAACCCATACAATTTGAAAAATTCTATCATGGAATTGTAGAGGTTACGTTATTTTCGTGCAGGATGATCAAAGAGTGTTTAAATTCATAGACTTTGACATAATTATGCTACAAGAGGTTTGGTTGGAAAATACAACCGTTTTAGATGGTTATAAAGTAATACGCAATCCTGCCCTAAAATGTCCCAGGGGCTGCCCTTCAGGGGGCCTAGTGGTTGTCATTAGTTATAGGCTGGGTGGAGTCATAATACGTCTGAATAAAACATCAAATGGGATCTTAGTAGTAAAATGAATAGACCTTCCTTTCATGAATTTAGAAAGATTATTAATTGTGAATGTCTATTTAAATCTACCATCACTACCAAGATTAGTGACCGCTTATAAATTTCACTAAGTAAAGCAAAGCAGCTAGAGGTACTAGTGGGAAGAGATTTCAAGTCAGAGTGCCCTGAAAAAATGAATGGTTTACCCGTAAATCCATCTGCACTGCACAGTCCATATTGTGGAGTCTGCAGTGGTCAGTATTTATGGATATTTGGGACCTAGCTAAATTGAATGGAACCATATATAGTTTTACCAAAGTAAAGGTACCTCGTCGAAATGGAGATTTTCGAGCATTATAGATTATTTCAATGTGAGCAGGATCCTGTTCATGCATAGAAAATCATTTTTGGCCGAAGACCACATTGAAGGAACAACCTTCCCTCTACAATATTTAAAGCAATTCTGTCAACAGGGCCCTGCAGAGCTATTTGCTAACTTATCTAGAAATCATGTGGATTGGAAGCCAACACAAACTAGATTTTTCAACATTAACTTAACCCATTTCGGCAACTACGTGTTCCTAATGGAACAATGGAGCCATTTTTCCTCTGAACCTTTTTCTCCTTTGTTGAGCGTACTAACGTTCTTGCAAATAATGGAGGACAGAAAGGTGTTGTTTCCTCACAACCTGTGAGAAATGATGGGTATATCATTCAGGAAAAGAAAAGAGCTCTTAGGCATTACATTTAAAGGCTTAACAACGGTCGCATAGAGCCAACAGAAAAAGTGAAATTATAATTTGAGAAGTGGGTGAAGCACCAAAATGTTTAATGCAGCAATGGGCTAACATGGTTATAATCTATATTTTGGTAAATACATGTATATCAAACCTCTAGGAATTGATTTATCATCCTTTTAAGTCACATGTTGAAGCTCTGATTATTCCAGTTTCTGATTCAGAATCATACTCACATTATAAGGACCCATTTGCAGCACTGGATGGGGGGAATTATGAAGCGTATAGATGTATAATTGACACCCCTTAGAGTTCCCCATTGAGGATATAGTATTTATTATTAATTCTCAGAAATCCTCCAAAGCTTGTGTTTCTGACAGGCTGACTGATGTAACGTTAAGAGGATTACCTATATTTTGGACAAAACTACTATTCGGCCTCTTTGAGCAAAAATTGAGTCAACGTACCCTGCCATAATATTGGTGACTATCATACATAGTGCCAATTTTCAAGAAGGAAGTTAGGTCTAATTCAAACAACTATTGGCCTATCGCGCGTCTTGATGTAGCTAGCAATGTCTTTTCTAAATTGGTTTTGCCTGATGTAGATGAATAGGCAAGTAATAACTGTAAAATTAAACCAGAGAGAGTTTTGGAAACTAATGTGGCCAGATCGAAATGGATTTGTACTGCATCTTTTGCAAAATCAAATAACTATTCAGGGTTCTTCTCCAACTAAGAAAGCATGTATTGATCTCACTGCTGTGTTTGACAATGTTAATAAAACTGTACTGTTATCTAAATTGGCCCATTGGGGAATGTCATCTGTTCTACAGGGCTCCTTTTCATCAATAATTCACACAGAAAGAGGACCTACCAGGGGTGTGTGTTCTGCCTCCATGTCTATTTAATGTATTTCTCTCAGACTAAAATCTTTCTTTGGGTTTAGGTACATTGTTTCCTAATCATCCTGACTGACTTAAAATACAGGGGCTAGCGTATGCTAACAATTTGAAGATGTTACATTTAACCGCAATCAGCCTGCCAAAAAGTATACATTGTCTTCAAGAATATGCAGATTGTAATGATTTGGTTATTACCACCAAGAAATCTAAAATGTTAACCTTTAACAGATCTGGTAAACGGGCTGTACTTTCTTGGCAAAAACTGAAAATTAGATAAGGGAAGAATGTTGACACACTTGGGGTTTATTTGATAGATTAATCATTAGCAGAAGCTGAAATGGCAAGATTAAAAACAAAAGGCAGTGTGCTTATAGCAAAAATGGAGACAATTAACCTCTGACATTTCAATGGTGCAAACTGAAGATCATTCCTGCAATTCTAATTCACTTAGAACGAGCAAGATTATTTTAGGAAACATAATAAGATAGAAGTTTTGCTATGGCGAGGTGTCTTACTTATTCCAAATGTCATTCCAATATCTATAATTAGATATGAATTAGGACCTATACCTTTTTCCACAATGATTAAGCAGAAAACCTTTTTTCAGATTGTTTTAATATTCTAGGCCCTGCCAGAGACACCTTCTACAGCAGACCTGCAAAAGAAGTAAGCAAGGATTGTCTAAAGTTCTTTCCAAATGTATCGAGGAATGTGATAATAGTATAGGGGATTCAGAAGCATAACAATGGAGTTAGCCATTAGTAATAAGGAGAAAGTAAAGAAGAAGCTACATGACTTGAAATGGGACAAGAGGAAAGAATTCATATTGAAGTTTAAATTGCAAAAATATATTATGAGTGAAGAGCAAAAAGTAGATATGCTTCCCGAATATTTAGTACACATTCCCAATTATACCTGGAGAAATCAATTTCTAAGATTCAGATTAAACTTGCTTCCCGCTAGAGAGATAATTAATATTAGAGCTCAAGGTATACAACCAAAAAATATGATGTATTTATTGTAAAATGGAATCCATGAGAGAAACCCTGTTTCCCAGCTATGTGGAGTGTGATCAACTTGATGATTTATGGGAGAATTTCTTTCTGAAGTTCAACTACTACCCTAGTAAAATAAATAAGGAAGCCTTTCAGTAACATATTTTATATGATAAACAAATATACTTAAGTTTAGATGTCCTAAGATATGCAGCACAAGTTTTAGAGACAGGAAAATGTTGAATATTCTGTACACATGCTGCACTACAGGCACCCCGATTGACAGAGCACATCTACCAGAACAGAAAGCACTGGCACTTCATCAATGTGCAGGTAGTGTGTGATGCCAAGGGAATCACTATGAAAGGCAATGCTAATTTCCCTGGCAACACACATGACAGCTACATCTTCTGCATGTCACCACTGCACCAGGCCCTGGTATCTCAAAAAAATGCCAATTCATGGCTCATTCGTGACTATAAACGGTTATGAACATGCATGCACGTCACACACTGACAAATAGACCCTGCCAATAAATGACAATAGCAATCATGTCGAAGTTTACATCGGAAAGTGCCTACCTGCTGACTACCTTCATGATGACACCCATCAGGAACCCCCACAACACCAGCTGAGGTGAAATATAATACTGCACATGTAGCCACTAGTGGAATAGTGAGCGGGCATTTGGGGTGCTAAAGTCACAGTTCTGATCCCTTGACCACTCTGGTGGGGTGTTGCTATATGCACCACCAGTAGTCTGTAGAATCATTGTGGCTGCATGTGTCCTGCACAATGTTGCCACATGGCGTGGGGTACCAGTGAACATGCCGATGGGACACTAGTGCACCCACAGGCACCACCCTTGCCTATGTCTGTCCAAAGGGCACGTGGAGGGGATGCACTCACACAGCTTGTGCAATCATACTTCACTGAAATACCAGCCCCTGTGGAGTATACACACTGATGCCATCTCCCAGGTGCCATTCAATGATGAATTGGGGCCTATCATCTGTGCCCACAACAACACCCTGAGAATGGGCCACTGTGAGAGCCAAATTGTGTATGTGCATTAGACATAAAACAACATGCACAAACAGAGGCACCAGGAAAGACTAGTATGTGGGAGTATACAACTACCACTTTGCAAAGTATGGAGTGAAATCATTCTGGAGGCTAAACAACTGTACACATACACAAAATACAAGAACATTTAAAAATGTGTTGCTATAGAAAAATCCATCAACAAGTCAACAATCAAATCTTAGCACCTAGCTATTCATGGACACCAAAAGCAACATGTCCACCAATTCCTATGAGCAAACCAAAATCGAATAGAACACCAGGACAGCCACTCTGCTGTTTCAGTGACAGCTAGGCTATGCATGAATGGGAGAAACCTGCTTAAAAGGCGAGGGTTTTGGGACTGAAGACAGAGTCGACCACTGGGAAGAACAACCCAATGAAGAAACCATGAACCAAGCTTGCTGCATCCTCCTGGACCTTGGAATCGCCCAGTGAAGCACTGCTGCTGTGCTGAAACTCCTTTTTCTGATCAGCAAGAGAATCTCCAGAAGGGTCAACTTCTTCTCTTGGGTTAGTGGGATCAACTAACCCTGAGACCAACTCCACTGGACCATTTTACCCCGACTGGCAGTACTTCTTTCTGCAGGAACCGAGTTTCAGGGGCCGAGAAATCCAAAGTCTAGTGAAACATCTGTGATCCGGCCAGAAGCTCCAAGAGTCTCCCCAGGACCCTCCAGAAGCAGGACGACCATAGCTCGAGTCCCCTCACCAGAGTGCAGGACTCAAGGAGTGAAGGAAGCTCAACAGTATACAAGATCTTCAGTGGCGCTGTTTACCGAGCGCTGAAACCATGAAGTGCCGCTGACCTGAAAAGAGCTCATAGAGAATTACTGCCACAGGAGTCCTCCAGACGTCCTCCCTCCTGACCCCTTGACTGAGGCCCAGGAAACCAGGATCTGCATCACTGCAACCAGACACAAGGCAGCTCGGCCACTCTTTTTCTAACCAAAGGTACTGTTCTTACTTGGGTACTTACCTCAGTGTCTTTACCTTTGCTCTTCTCAGTTGAGACTTGCAGTAGCTACCTTGCTAGAGTTGATTTCAGCTCTACCTTTCACAAGTGTAACAGCTTGTGACCCTACAGTGATTGTTCTTCAACAAACTATCTAACTTTGTGAAAGTCTTTGCTATCTAAGAAGTGCCTCAGCTCCATAGACTGTGCTCCAATTGACTTTGGCTGTCCTGGCTCCATTCAGACTCTTCAATTCCACTAGACTGTGATACTTATTGTCCCTCATAGGTGATACATTGGTTGTTAACTATTATTGCTGGGAAAGGTTTTTATCTAGACTTCATTGGAAGATTTAAAGTGCTCACATGCTCTGAGAACCTGTTTAACCGTTTTCCTTCCCTTAACCTTTCCTTTCTACAAACCTCAGAATCTACAAAGTGTACTAGTGATATATAAATGACATTACTGTCCTAGTTAGTGAGGATATAAAGAGTATCTACTGGCTTTGTGTTATTCTGGAAAAGTATTTTTAAGTATATTTGATTGTATACTCAGGGACGCTGAACTACAGATGCTATGCACCATGCAAGCCCTCCCGGAATCAACCGAGGCCAACCTGATGGAGGAGGACATGGAGTATGACTCAGCCCTGGTCGACAGGTTGGGTGATGTTGGTGATAAGGAATAGCCTGCTGCCTTTGTATATAGTTATTTAGGTATAGGTTTAATTTCTTTCTTTTTTCTTTTGCCCAGACTATGATGATTTTTATTCCCTGTTTTTCATGCACATAATTATTTAGGTATAGGGTTCTTTTCATTTGTCATCATTTACCCCAGACTTCTTGGAGCTTCCTTCCCAGTTTTTATTGTATATAGTTATGCTTAATACTGGTTTGATATGGTTCCATTCCATGCTTCATGCAGTTCATTTGTGTGTCTGCTACTTTGATTGTTGACATTTCTCCCACTGCATCTCTCCATTGCAGCTCATGTTTATTGTGCCGTGCCAGTGTGTGTGTGATGTAGCTGCTGTGATGGTTGCGGGTGGAGGGTTGCACATGTTCTTGACATGCGGGAGTAGGTCCATCAGGCAACTGGGGGCTGCACTGGATCTTTTCAATGGCATTTACATGTGCAGCATCACTGTGTGTTTAGCATCAGTGTGGTTGGGGAGGAGGGTTCTGGTGTGTGTGAGATGATGTGCATCTGGGTATGTTTGCATCGATGTGTGGATGTGGTTTGTATTTTTTTTTACTTTGTGGATGTAATGCCATCTGTTCCTCTATGTTTGCACAGTTTCAAATTTTGTTCATTTCAGGGCCACTGTTATTTATGTGTCCCCTTTGTACATGCTTGGGATTGGGTATGTGCCCACACTCTGTTCACTGCATTGCGTATTTCGCATTGTGGTTGCTGCGGTGGGAGGTGGAGGTGGGCTTACTGCGGATGGGTTGGCCTGGTCACTTCACTTGCAAATTGGTTTATCATTGTTGTGTCACTCCCATGTCATGCGCACACGCCCACCAGCATGTGCAGTCACACACTGCCTGCTCTCATGTCTTGCTCCACCTCTGCCCCTAGAATGCAGTTGTGACCCATGTTTGCTCATCCTGTCTGGCAGCACACATTTTCTGTTTCATTGAGTCATGCACTCTCTGACTGCACTCTCATCACCCATGCACGGGCCGGTCATGTTGTTGTTCCTGACAGGGACTTTGCCACCCCTTCCACCCGGATCACTTATGCTCAGGCTGTGACGTTTATGGTCATTATTTGTTGATCTGGCCGATGTTTGAATCAGTTTAATTCTGTCCACAGGTCACATTCAGTTGCTGTGCTTTGATGCCTTTGCAGTGACCCATGGCCAACATGCACATGCCACTTTGCATTGCATTCACTTGTCACATGTGGATGGGGTGGCCACAGTGTTGTTGGTGCAATATCGTGCTGTCTGGCTGTGGTGCTGCATATTCAGGTCTGCCAGGGAGTGTCAGAGGATGCTCCGGTCCAGGAATGATCTTCAGTGCTTCCTGTTGCTCGTGTTGGCGGTGCACATGTTGGGGCTTCATGATGGAGGCAGACCACAGAGGTTCAGGTGAGTTGCAGCTGTGCATTGTACTGGTTGTGGGGGATACTCTGAGGGGGCTGGCTGGGGTAGTGTCTGAGGTGAGGGGGGCTGGTGGGTGGTGTCCGGACTTGAGGGTGCTGCCTGGGGTAGTCTCAGAGGTGAGGGTGTCAGGTGGGTGGTGTCTGGACTTGAGTATGCTGTCTGGGGTAGTGTCAGAGGTGAGGGGGCAGGTTAGTGGTGTCTGGATTTAGGGTGCTGCCTGGGGTAGTGTCGGAGGTGAGGGGGGCTGGTGGATGGTGTCTGTACTTGATGGGTTGATGTGCAGTATGGGTATATGGCTGCAGTTTGGGTGTTGTTGAAGTAAGGGGGTGTACTAGCATTTTCGGAGGGGTGCCACCTTAATTGACCAGGAATCCCTCACGTTTTGGCAGGGTGTGCAGTCTTGACTTACGAGAGTGGGCCTGTGTTTTCGCAGCGGTGCAGCCTTGACCTACGAGTGAGCTACTGTTTTTTCACAGGGGTGCCACCTTAACTTAATATGGTATGCCCGCGTTGTCGTAAGGGAGCAGCCTTGACTTACGAGGGAGATCATGTGTTTTCGCAGGGGTGCCGCCTTGACTTACAAGGGTGTGCCCATGTTTTCGTAAGGACGCAGCCTTGGGTTATGAAGGAGCTTGTGCGTTTGGCGGGATAGGCGTGGATGAGGAGGGTTGCATGGGGGCATGTTCAGAGCATTCCTCACGCAGCTCATTTTGATTATCGGATCGGGTTGTAATGCACATTTGGATCCAGGAATGCATGGAGCACGCAGAAAAAGGTCTGCGCGCAGGCTCGCACAGTGTCGTTCTCGGCACTCGGCCTTTGCGGGATACATGCCCACTTTTCCATACATAGGCCCCTTAGTCTGAAGAATGTAAGTATTTGTCTAAGTCACGATTTATTCAAAACGTCTTTCTATAGAAGTTACCAACTTAGCTAATTTGTATAATATACATTTTAGAATATTTATTTGAGCCAGTTGATGTTTTAATTGTATTTGTTTTTCTTTTTTTTTCTCCTCTGGTCATGTTATATTTGCTTTTGATCTGTTGTCAAATGCTATTATACGCTATACACTTGATGGAATTTTGTTTTCAGAAATAACATTTTACTGAATGTAAATTAAACCACTGCACCTCTTTGATCTTGTGGGATGTCCAGGAATGGCAGACGTTTCATGAGCATGAGAAGTCAGAAGTCACATGGTTCGGTAAGATTGTTGATTTGAGGTGTAGACTTCACATTAGTGTTAAGAATAATTTGCTGGTTTCTCACTTCGTCCACAGGTGTGGGCATGCCACCCAGTGAATGAGGAGATATGCAAGATAGTTGGAGAAAATCTATGTGGCCACAAAGGAGGATTTCTGTTTTTATCTCTTTCATCATTATCAACAAAGTGTATTTCAGATCGGTGCAAATTCATAAAACCACCATAACAAACACAATTCATAAAATCATGAAACAACCATTAAAACAATGTAAAACTATTAATTGCACCCAGCATGCTAACATGTAAATACTTTACAATTAAATCCTGCCACAAACTAAAATACATCCTTCGAAATACAATCCTGTCACAAATAGTTTAAAAGACCCCTGGCTCACCATACCACAGTTTAGCCAGTCTCCACCAAGCATTTGTCAGAAAACAGGCAAAGGAGAACATAACCACTGGATTTGTTGGATTTAGCGAAAACATCAGTGACGGATGGTGGAATCTAATTCCACGTTCCCTTAGTAAGTCCTGTAAGAATTTGACTTATATCATGATAAAGTGGGCAAAACAAAACACAATGAGCAAAAGTATCAAAAGCTACACACTTACAGGAAGTGGTCCGTTTTTACACCTGCAATTCTGATTTCAGATGATCTCTATAGAGAAAGGATGGTCTTCTGTATCTTGTAGAGCATATAACTCTATTATGATTAATGCTAGAAGGTGGTTATTATGGAGGGATGCCAGAATTTCTTCATGAATGTATTGTTGCAGAATTGATAAGCTACGATTAACAGAGGCACACAGGAGTGGAATGTAAGACATACATTTTTACCATTGCATTGCGCTTCTGCATTTCTCCACAAATGATGTCCCTGACTCACTAAAAGCACTTGAGTGCGGGTTATGGGACTGCCTGTGGGAATAAGGGCAACATGCTCCTCTATGTCCGACACTCACATATCCTTCTGGCAGTACCAGCCTCATTGGTGCAGAGAATATATTGACAGTAGCTTCTTTATAGGGACTGTACAACTAATGCACTGTATGCATCGCGACCAATATTTATGTGGGGTATGTATGATTAAATGGATAGAAATGCTCATGCCTTGCATTTATGCCTTAATCTAGGGGTGGGAAATTGAGGCAGGTGTCAGCAGAGGTATTTCTCTCTGCGGCTGGTCTATCCCATGGGGGAACCTGTGCTAGTAAACACCCATATGAACAGACCCATCCTGGAGAGCATCCCTTTTAGAATGAGGGCTGAGCAATAGAAAGTATCTGATACACACGTAGTTTTCTGCCTTATCACAAATCCTGTGGGTGGCAGTCATCTACCTCAAGAAAGGCATTTCCCTAGGAAGATTCACTTTTGCATTCACATGTGAGGAACAATGTTAGTGAATGTGGTCCTCCATGTTTAACTTTCTTATAAGCACATAGGTTAATCTCTGGTTCATCATCCGTATTATGGAGATAGAATGTTTTTTTTATAATTATTTATAATTCCTCGATTAGGATGGCATCTAAATCTATTTCTTGATGGGGTGGGCCTGATGTTTAGGGCATCATATCATTCATATGAACATTCCTTTAGTCTGTACTCTTCCTCTCCCATCCCAGCCAATTCGCTTATAAATGCCTTGATTTTCTCATGCTGAGAAAGGTTTCAGTTGCCACTTGTATAATGAAATACAATAGAGGAAGTAAATATAGACCAATAAGTAATATTTTTCTTTGGTAGACATTAAGTAGGATTGCACAGGGGCACGTGCTGGTCTTGGATGCAAGACCACACAGAGACACACAGATTTGTATTCCAGATCTACGCTTATAAACCAAACTCGGGTACTAAGCGCGTTATAAAAAAAAACTATTAAATTAAATAAAAAAACTAATTAAGAGGTCTATTTCTCCTCTTTAAAGGATAACATTTGATAAGTCAGGGAAGATATTTAAACTGTAGGTGTTGAAAGTGGAAGAAATCTGAGCTTCTCAGTTCAATAGATTTTATTTGCCCTGGAGCATAGCGGCGTGTGGCATAGCATTTTGGAAAACATAGAAGAACATGTTCAGGGATTTACTGAATTACCAGAATATTGGGCTTTCAGGAGTAGTTCCAAATTCTTGCACTTCCACCTATGTTTGTCTAGTTGATTTTGTGGCCACTCTGGGCTGCAAATGAAGACACTGTGAGTACGGTATGGCTAGTGGTAACCCCCACATTACCCTAAAACTTACCTCACCGACCTACTGGTGCCTGGAAAGCTTCTGCAAAGGCCAATAAGTCATATTAATCGGTTTTCTATTTCTAGAGCAAGAGCACTGGAAACTGAAAAGAGGCCATGGGGAGCATTGGGTGTAGAGAGAGGACATAGCAGTGCTTTGGGGTGGTGTGGGGAACTGCATTGTACCCCAAAAATGACACATAAATATTCACTGTTCACTGATCATTGAGGTCGGTGGCCCATGTAATTATGAAGGTCACTTTGAGGAATCTTCATCCCGCACTACATCTAGGCGATCAAAACTACCAGATAGCCCAAATATAGCTACTGAGATAATAGCAGCCCAAGAAAATTATTCAAATGCCTCTTTGGTGTTCAATTGAACAAGTGGTAACCATTTGGCCTCATCAATAATGTTAAATACCCAATTGGGCAATTATGAGGAAGCCAAGGCTGACAAACAGATACAACCAATGCAGTAAAGCCAAACAATAAAGACTTCATCTACAGAGTAGTGCCTGTACGTAAGCATGGGGGAGTGAGCACTTCCCAGCCTATCTTTGTTTATTTATTTATCTTTCTGAGACTCATTGATCTGCTGTCTATTGTCTCCTCCCCTTGTTGCTTGTAGATCCCCTACCCTCGCCCTCCTCTGTTAGGTCCCTGCTCCCTTTTTCTCTGCTTCCATCACTGTGATTTCCCCCTGTGATTGTAAAGCACTCCATTGCTTCCCGAATCTAGGTCTGCATTCAAGGCTTTGTCCCACCTCACCTCTAGGCCCAACAGGCACCTTAGATCCCGTGCCTGCTAGCCTAGAGACGCAAGCTTCTCCTCACTGATGAGGCCCAACGAGGCCGTAAAATGTTTGGGGATGTTTGTGGTTTCATGCAGAAGGGATGTGACCAAGCAGTTCAGGCTCGACTGACACTTTTGGTGTGGGGCCACCCTTATTTGCATATCATCTTTCTCCTTTTGTAATGGCTTGGTAGGTAAATATTGATGGTATGGAGGATTGCCCAGAGCAATGCCAGAGGATACAATGTATTCTGAACCTTCCGGTCATCACCTCTTTTGTTTTGCTGCTGTCACCCCGAATGCGACGGGTTTGCCCAGACGTGGGTCCCGTGCCTGCTGGGCCTCGATACCATAGCTACTCGTCACTGATGAGGCCCAACGAGGCTGAAACATATTTGGGGATTCTTGTGCTCTCATGCAGAAGGGATGTGTCCAAGCAGCATTGGTTTGACAGCCCCCTTTCGGGTGCGACCAAGTTTATTTTGCATATGGTCTTTCCCCTTTTGTAATGGCTCGGCAGGCGAAGAACAATTGTGTGGAGGGTTGCCCAGAGCCATGCCAGAAGTTAAGATGAATTCTAAGCCTTTGAGCCATCACCTTTTTTGTTTTGCTGTAGCCACAACCTACCTGGCAGACGGAGAGGGTAACGATTATTGGGGAAATTCATACCAATAACTTGTATTCACCAAATTAATTATGTTAGCAATTCGTTTTGCATTATCTGATGATACTCTAACCCTTGACAAATCATTGTTGGTCAGTGTTAGGCAGAATCCCATGCAGTACCCTTAGGGAACACGACATGAGATTAGGACTACAAGTGGTAGTACAATTTCACCGTTGGTACAAGCCTGTACTACATAGTAAAGGGGTAGCGATGGCTAAGCAGCAAAACTTATCTCAAGAGCAAATGAGCAGTAATAGGGAATACACAAAGGACTACAATTACTGTGACTCAAACAAACACTGACTCAAGGTTTCTGGTTAAAAAATATAAGTACATTTATTTTTAAACCATCTGTTCACAAAACACTTCACTTCTATTAAATAAAACCACACTGTAAATATACTACACACAACCAATTCCTCTTGTTCAGGTCAATTCAATGTAAGTACATTAGGATTTGACAGAACGGTGTTGTGTTGTAATACACAATCACTTTTTGACAGTAATGACAGTTCGGTCTTACGAAAGAAAAGTGTACCCGCGGAAAAAAATGTAACCGTAGTCAAACACACTTAGCACATAGAATAAAAACAAGGAAATAATGGATAAAAATCATAGCCAACACTTTTGTCAAGGCAATAGAAACAGAGAACTTGTTCTAAGAGGCAGATAAAAGCCAATAGGCCTGCGCCAGTGTCAAATGTCTGTTGTCGAGGATCACACGGTGAGAACAGTTCAAGATTCACGTTGCCAGGAGTACTGGATATTGTCAAAGGGAGGCAAAAGTTATAAGACGGAAGAAAGAAAGGACAAGCCTTTGGCAAGGAAAAGGGTTCACCCCAATTCCTCAAGGTCCGACGGGGAGAACGACCAAATGGACACAGTACCTTATTCAGATGAAGAAAGCTGGTGCTACGGCAGTTGTTCCTGGAAGTTCCTGCAGACTCATGGTTCCTGAAGCTTCAGTCGCGGGGACAAGAAGGAGGACATCTGGAGCGATCTGCACTACCCAAGGATGAAGCCAGCAGCAGCAAAGCAATGATGAATAAAAGGTGCGCTCCTTAAAAACAGGAGAGGGCTCTTCTGATGGCTATCCGGACCACTACAGCTCTGTGCAGTGATTTTGACCCTGAAGAGGATTCTCTGGCTGTAGAAGGTGAGCTGGTTGATCCCACCAGGATCAAGGGAAGAAGACTCCAGACTGGATCTTCTCTGTCGTTGAATTGTAGATAGCTCAGGACTGCAACAGGGCTTCATCGGGCATCCAGGAATTGCAGCAGCCATCTTCTTCTCTGCTTCTCTTCGGTTCTTGTAGTTCCAGTGGCGACTCCGACTTCCAGCCCAAGAGTCCTGCCTTTTATGCCAAAATCCCCCATTCACACACCAGACCCGGACAACCACCTCAGCCAATGAACACAAAGTGCAACTTGGGTCTCCAAGGAGACCCTGTGCAGGGGGTGACTAAACCCCTCCCTCACATTCAGTCCATCTAGACACCCAGACACCAAAGGAGGGCTTCTTTGCAGAAGCCTGCCAAAGGATGGCAAACAAGGAAACCAAACCTGGTTTGGCGCGAAAAGCAAACAACAAGTAAAAAGATGATGCCTAGGGAGTTGGTGACACTCCATAGCCCATGAGCACAAAAGTACAACACACAAGAAAATACACTGTAAGAGTGGGAAAAAGGCTCACACTCTTACCAGGTGGAAAAAATAAACCCCAGAAATCCAGCAAAGCTGCTGAGGGACTCACCAGGTAAGGGAAATTAGCCATGAATGAGAATTCTCCCTAACAGTCAGATCTAACTAAAAAATGGGTTTACACTCGGGTTGTGCGGGAGCATGCACCTTTGGCACCCAGAGGCACTAAGATTTTTTGGCACAGAGTTTCTGCAAAGATGCTGATCACACCAGGGAAAAACAGAAGAAACGATTACCTGAGGAGAGAAATCGGGGCTTGATGAGGAGTGGAGCGGGCTCCAGATGGAGATCTTTGGAGTGCAACCCCCAACAAGAATACAATGCTCTGAGGATGCTGGGAGCTGTCATGCCAGGGGAGATATTGGGCAAGTACAAAAGCACTGTAGAACAGGCGTGGCGACGCCTGAATTTTGAGATTGCTTCAGATCGTCAAGCCAACTGAGGGAGCCCACAATGACCCTTAAATGGTAGAAGGGAAGCTGTGCTACGAGGGCCCAGCAAGTTCTAAATGAGTTACAAGAAAGGTGGAATATGAATCCTTAAAAAAAAGAGCGAGATGGCAATGCCAATCAGTGATATACTTCATAAGAGGATCCAGCAACAAGCAAGACACTTTCCCTTCAGCTTACCTTTTCCTGGGTGATACCAGGTGCATACCCACTGGTCAAGATGTTCAAAACAGGAAAGAACATCAAACGTGGAAATATCTGGTTGATGATAGCTTCACAAGACAAGACCAAGGAAATAGAAACTACCATTGCCCAGCTATAATGCAATGCACAAGAAAGCCATTAACCAAGGCAGATCTATACCAATAATGTATAGACATTAGAAAAGATAGTAGCATGGCTGAAATGGCACAAAAGGTTACTTCGATTGATGCAAATAATCTGGAAGTGGAAAGATATATTCAAGAAATAGAAATGACGGCTTGCAAAAACTTCAATACCTCAGAGCTACCAAGCAGAGAGGACAACTTTGTGTCGACATGTGAAGCTTCACAAGCTAAATGGAAAAACTTTGAGTGCCATCCATGGCAAATATCTGATTGAGAAGTGTCACGAGCATTACCCTGAAGCATATTTGGAGGACTGTATTAAGGACCTATTTAGAATCATTCTCTCTCTTCTGGAAGAAGAATTGGTTCACGACAGAACACAATGCATTTACTCTGCTTTTCAAAAAGAAAATAACTTTCCCCCAGATGTTTTTATGACAATTCATTATTTTCAGGCAAAAGAGCGTATATTGAATGCAGCAAGAAACAAAACAGCGTTCCCGTTCCATGGTGCATCAATTACACTGTTTGAGATTTTGGTTCCCTCCACCAATGTATAGCCTTGTGGGAGGTAACATCTTGACTGTACTCGCACAACATGACATACCAATGGGGCCTTCCATGTTTTAATTAGCTTCTAGATACAGCAATGGTTGACTAGATTGACAGAAGACAAGGAAGCAAGCCTCTACCTCAACCACACAGCATCATCTAATGAGTAGTAAAAAACAGCAAGTAAGACATCAAAGACCTCGCCAGTTATCCACAGTTATGTCTGCATCCAAATGATTCGCTTTAACCTTAATGGATGCTATCTGACAGCCTCCTTTGTTTGAACAGATCTCTATGTTGGCCTTTGTTACAAAATGGCTACTGCCCTGCACGAGTACAGGGAGGTTTACTGATTTACACATTCCAATTCAGCCCCACAGTCCCACGAAACGGGCAGTGATCTCCTTCATAAAGGTGAAACAAGCACAACATGAGTGAAACACCTCCTTCACCTCCTTAAGGTAGCATAGGTCATGGCCAGCATATACTCTTCAAGAGTGTGCCATCAAGGAAGCATCCAAAACAGTAATTCTACTGTGGTGCCACGACTAAAACATATTTTCAATCAAGGTGAACTAAAAAGACAAAAAAAATGAATGACGAATCAATACACTAACCTCCACCCATGTAATGAAATACACAGAATATGCAGACTTTTTGATTCGAAGGGGCACTCTGGGTATGAAGACAGGTGTTTGCAGGCAGTTGTCTTTTCAGAAATGTTGAAGCTTATGCCTTTTTAAAAAGTAAAAAGTGGGGTTTTAAATGTCTCTAGGACTATTTAAACCAGATCTGGTAGACAGGGCCACTGTATATGCAATAAATCCTATTTCTGGGCCCAGTGACATTGGTCTGGGAGTCTGAGTGCTTTCTGAGGTGTTGTTTCAGCATACAGCCAGTGGGCTGGTCGACAGTTTTCAAGACTCAGGGGGGGTTGGCAGCCACAACAGCTTGGGGCCTGAAGAAGCTGGGAAACAGCAGGCTATGTGGATTTGGTGATACACAAAGTTTGATGGGCTTTGGATGGAGAGAAAATGGCGGCTCAGCTTTGGTGTTGAGGAGATCTGATTGGATTCAACATGGCAGTTTGGTCTGGCAGTGGCAACCGCTTGAGGCTCAAAGAAGCAGAGAGACAGACAATCGATGTTGATCTGGCAGGATTGAAGGAAGAAGCAGATACAAGCAAAAGAGTGTTGAGAACAGCTATTGTAGGGCATTTCAGAGACTTGTATGGTTTATTGAGACAGCGTTCAGCAGCTTGAACACGCAGGAAGAACCAGGAAAAACTGTGCTCCATCCTGGGATGCTGTGGGTGCCTGTCCATGGTCTCAAAGGAAAGGTTCACCTCTTCTTATCCCCTTTCCAGCCAGGAACCTAGCGAGAGAGCACTTAAGGGCTGACACCTCCAGTAGGTAGAACCCTGAGTACCAGCATCTAGGCAGCAGGCCAGCCTTGTCCATGAGCAAATCACATCAAATGTTCCCTTGAAGTGGTAATTGGGAAGGTCTTGATTGTTGTTTCAAAAACCTTATCTCTACCTCACCGGTAGGAGACTTTGGCCAGGCTGATACCCCAATAAGGTTTCAATGAAACCCTTCTTCTTTTTGAGTTCCAATATGATTCAGCTATAACCTTATAAACGTTTATTGACAGTGGTCTGGTTAATTTCAAGACTTCTGTAGCTGGCCAATCCTTGCTGTTATAATAAGGTTTTTGTCTTCTTACGTGGGCTCCCAGAGTGCCTTGTCTGCAGGACGTTGAGTGGGGCAACAGAAGGATGAGTGACGTAGGAACATTCCAAGGTGGTGGAACCCTTCTCCGGGATGCAAATCGTCTCCTTGCACACTCTAGACCTCCCCTTTCAATATCTGCTTTAGAAACAAAATGCCAGTTTGTATCCCTCCAGGATGAATTTCCCATTGTGCTAGCAGAGCTTCTTCAAATCACTGAATCCCACCGGTCCCCCACGTGGGTATGTTATGTTGCTCTTGGAAAGTGTCATGGCTTCCCAGCAGAGACCATAGGGCAGCCAGATCTGAGCTCACCCCTCTATTGAGGGTGGGACCTCCAGCCCCAGGTGCCAATACGCAAAAGCCCTGCCATCTGCAGGAGTCACAGGAAACCAGTTGAATAAAAAGACATCATATGGTGTTTAGGCAAGTTCTAACTTCATCTTCTCTGTGGTCACTACATCAAATCAGATACTTCCTAACATTCCTATTTTACAAAATAATCTGCCACCAGGCTTTTGAGATGTACAGTTATATCATTTGGTTTTAGGACCCCACTGTTAATTTGGATTACAGTAGGTGGTTTATTAGGAATGCACATGTCACTCTGTAACTGCCATGATACCAAACTACATGGCAGTTGCTGGTGTGTCAGTAGACGGTTTGTAATATATTTTTACCGTGGAGTTTCAATAAAGTATGTCCTGATTGGCAGGACGATCTTTCTAAGATAGAATTACAAGCAACATTATACAAGCAACAAAAACACTGCAGACTGGCCCCGATGGCATTCTGGCATCCTGTCACAGCCACCTCCAATTGATAGCTACTGGACAAATAGACAGGTTGTTCTGTAGCTCTCAGGGAGACGTCCCTTTTACAGATAGTAATTCAGCTCGCCTCTTTGTATGACCTGGGGTACTTTCATTTTCACTGCTCTTTAAATGAATTTTGTATTCCAATATCATTTCATCTGCCAAGGGCATGCCAGATGTAACTTGTAAGAATCCAAAGTTCACTTATTTTCTCCCCTGGCTCCCAAAAGAGACAAGATAAATATATGTTCAGGAGAAAACTTGCACATTTGAGATGGAATGAATCGAGTCCAATAGAAAACATCTATTTTTCGGATTTAGACTTTGTGAGATTTAGGCCTAATTTGAAAACATAGAATATATGTCTGCTGTCATGTACTTTTTAGTCAAGATGGTGTCGGGAGTAGACTGAATAATGCATTGCCATGGGGCTTCTGTTGCCAAATTCTTGCTAGATCCTGTGACATTTGGAGATAGAAATTTGTATTCAGCTTCCTCCGCTTTTCTGCCTTGGCGATGCTGCAATAGTGTTTCGGTTTAACAACACTGCAAATAATCAAGAAATACCGCATTACATAATGTGTGCTCCAGGCTAGTGTGCAGCAATCAAAGGGCAGATACCCCCTTGCACACATTAGCGCATAGTGCACCATTATTCAATAGCACTCATTACATGAAGCCTGAAAATGGCTGCTGAACATATTCTGACTGATATCACAAAGGGTTTCATTCTATTTCGAGCACAGCCTCTACTCTCTCCGCACAAAGTGGAGAAGAATTAAAGACGCAATATGTACACATGAGGGGAGCCTTTTCTTTTGTGGGCCTGTCACCACATATGCAGTAAATACTCCAAACATTTCTGCTGCACCTGAGACACAGTGCATGCGCTCATGAGCAATGTACAATTTTGCAATCAATTGCTACCCATTGCTTTGAAACATTACTTGCATAAATGATCCTTCATTATTTGATTTTTATTTGAATTTGTGTTCAGCGCTGGCACTGCCCAGGCGGTCTCGGAGATCATTCAAGGTTCAAGGGTTCAAAAGGTGGGAGGTGAAACTAAAATGTTTTCAAGAAAGGAAGATTATGATAGACAAGTGTTAGCAGGGGAATTGGAGGGGCTGGATTCTTTTGGCTATAAAAAAAATTCACCAATTTTGCTTTGAAGGTGCATTCTATTACCATATTCACTCCCTCTAGACATGCAGCGCACATCCACATGAGTGTGTGCGGTCCAAATTGTTTGGAAAAGTGGTTAATATATGCACCGGGTGGAAATATTAAAAAAGGTTAACTGAACTGCAAGTCACATAAACCCACATTTCCAGAGGGTGCAATGGAATTTTATTTTTGGGACTCATAAATTGATAGTTAAGAGGTCTCACCTCACGACCTTTGCATCACATGCCTATGTTACCCTCGAGCGGGCAAGTGCTGATGTTCAATGGTGCAAAGCCTGCCTGCCAGGTACCATGCTCAATGCCTTGCACTGGTCAGAGACCTTATAATGGTAGGGCAAAGGGGGCATGTGCCCAAGGCCACTACCCTGGGTGAAGTCCCCAGCCAGCTGCCAGAAGTCTGTGCGCATTTACTTGATAGTGTGCTGCCAATGCTCTTTGCCGGCTGCCTAGTTGTTTTGACTACAATCCTGCCTTGTGAATTAGTCCCGTGTTGTGTTCATTGTAGCACATACGATGTGTGCGTTCATTATAGCACATCTTGCTTGACATTTTCACCTTTCTTTTCATATTGATACGCTTGAGTGCCAAAATGTTTCAGAATGTAGCTCAGTGTGTTAAGATGCAGAGGTATGTGTTTCCATACCAGATCCTATTTGCAAATCGCGGCAAAACAAATGGTGCCTTTCCCCTCTCTCCAGTTGATAAACTTAAGTATGTACATTTTGGTAATTGTACCCCTTACTGTGCTACAAACAAGCATACCTGCACCAGAAAGTGCTGGGCTTGAAAACAAAGACAGCCTCATTATTGTGCAGGTCTAGATCTCGATTGTTATGACTGGACCTGCGGTCACACCAGCGAGTTGGATCACCTCGTACTCTTTAGTGGGGACAGTTGCGGGCTGGCTCACGGCACGCGGGCCAGCCTGAGAAGGTCTGGAGACACCCAACACTCAAGTTGCCTTGCAGGGATTACCCGGTGGGCCGTGGTCACACAGCAAGACACAGCTGCCAGGGGCTCCCGAACTGGAAGCTGCTCTGGGATAACCCAGAGGGACAGTGGCCTGGGGTACCCAGGTTACAACCAGACTAGCAAGGCTGCATGACTGTGATCACACAGGGTAAGCCTACAGGCCCAGCGCAATGAGACACAGAGAGACACAGTGCCATTACATGGAGTATGCCACCATTCTGGCACCCCTTTTATTTCCAACCAGTCATGACGTTGTCATGGCACATCCTTAAAAGGGCAATACATGTCCTTAAAGAGGATATACCACACTGACCACCCAAAGAGAGAGCTGTACAACGGAGGAGCCACCACTAATTTAAAGCACAATTCATTCATCAGGAGAGGTGAGTGGTTAGCCACATTCAAAACAGTGGAATGGAAGTTTCAAGTCTTATATTCTGGCTTTCCCACCTGACAACAATGTGATTGGGGACCTATTGCCTTATAATCGCGGTGTAGTACTGTGCTATCTTCAGTGTAAAGGTGTGTCTTCTTACATTCTGGTAGCATTGTTTAGCCAGCTGCCTTATCTTTCTGTACATTCAGGCGATTTCAGTGGAAAAGGTTCTAGAAAGGATAGAACCAACCAAATGTATCAGGCCTCTGACAAGCTTATCTTTAGATCTACGAATGTGACAAAAATAACAGCTTCCTTTTTTCTACATTTTCAAATGCTTTTCCTCACATCATCAGTAACAATCTGCAGTTACGTGTCAAAAAATAATTTGCTATACACGTGATTTTATCAGACAGTTTCTTTTGTTGGGTGTGTATTTTAATCTTTAAAATACGGTAGTAAGCACATGGGCATTCGTTTAGGCTCATATCAATTCGTGTGGTGGTACATGTCAACTTACATTAATGATAAAACAAATAACGTTCCAACTATTATTTGGGTATTATTATAAACGTACTTATTGAGTGCCGGCCTAGCTACAGGAAGCAACGGAGCACTTTCCAAATAATAGGGAAGGACACAATGAGGGAAGCAGAGGTACAAGGGTGCAGGAAGCTAACAAGGGGGAGGAGGAGGGTGGGCAATTTGGCAGCAAGTGATCAATAAGCAACCAGCGGAGGAAACAGGGGGGAGCAGATCACCAAGTCTCACGATTGGTGGAGAATGGAGGGTGTATGGACATAGGTGATACACACATTCTTCTTTTGCATAATGTATTTCGATAGGAATTGTCTGTAAGCTGGTCATATTGATTTATCATGCAATCTATGTACTTTCCAAGTCATGGCCACAAAGTATTCTAATTAACATATGAAAGTCAAACCTTCATAAATAGTTATGACAAGAATAAGGTAGCAATGTGGTGAAGTGGTGAAGTGTTGAAACTGCAAACTAGGCCCAAATCCCAGCTTCACCACTTGACCATAGCATGTGATCATGGAAGCATGTTAAAACTCAAAGTGCTTTACCTGTCGAAACTGACAGTGAAAATTGTCAGTCTTTAAAAGTGATATCATTCTCCGGATAGGCTCCTCAAAAAATCCTCACTCATGGTTTAACTGTCTATACAGTTGCTTCATGTATAATAATAGTGACTATAAATGAGGGAAGGAAGGATAGCTCAGGGGCAACGTGTTTGTCTTGGAACCAAGACAACGCAGCCCTGATCCCACTCTTAGAAACCACTAGCTGGTATTAAGCATGTTTTGAAAGAACAATTATAATTATAATAATATTACACACCACATTGTCAGGTGTTTCTTGTTCACTGATGGCAACACTGCATGAAAACCATGGCTTTCTTCTAATCTCCACCTATGTTCAGATAAATGCTAACGTATTTATGCCTTCCTCGTTGCTGCCAGTCTGTCTCCTGTATCCAGGTTTGAGCACTTTAACATTTTATCTTACTGCTAATCTGAGTTCTGTATCTGTGCTGGTGTATGTCTACGTTTTCATGCAGCTACTGAGGTGTCCTGCATCTATACAACCACCTGCACATCTTCCTCGTAGATCCAATGTTTACAATGTGGCCTACACCGATGCTAGAACACCTGCGCCATCATTGTGGACAGCTGGTCTTGCCTTTGAAATGACACTTCTTTACTATTATCCTACCAACATGGATAAAGTGGGTCAAGGAACATCAAAGGAGAGCCCATGTTTATTTGAATCTCTTCGAGGGCAACACACACTGAGCTATGGATGAATATCACTAAAAGGGGAGTGGATTTATGACCGGAGATTCTCTTGTCTGAGCCCATTGGAGCAGGAAACCAACATCACCTAATTCCATATTTTCTTTGCTTTGTTGCATGATTTACATTTCGATCATACTTTTATGAAAATAAACTTCCATCAAATATTGGGAAAACAAAATTAGAATATGTGACAACTCTTGTTGAGTATACATACCTCAACATAGTGCCTGCACTTTCCTTGTCACAGAAAGAGCCTATTTACCCCTTCTGCAAAACAAAGAAAAATGCATAATATAAAACGGCAGTGTTCACTCAGAGTCTGCAATTTCCAAATTCCACAGTATGCATTATTGAGGCAATACAGTGGGCAAAGGTGCCTTTGCTAATGTATTTCAAACATTACCACATAATTCATTGAGTTATGAATCGGCTGTGGAGGTAAAGCTGTGTCATCGTCTTTGAAAAAACATCTTGACAGCTTCATTGTCGTCCTGATAAGTGGTATGGAGGTTGCCAGTTGCCATCTGATGTACTGTCACATCCATAAGGACATGTTCCCACATAAGGCAGCAGCAGTTTCACACAAGTACTCAGATACAGTCCATAAACAGTCAGCAGTATAACATTCCAAGGAATAACATCAATTTACATGGGCAGAATAATTACCAGTAGTCTTCATTTCTCTGAGTCATCTTTTTCTGCTGTCATGCTGGCATGACAAGACGAAACAGATTTTGCTCAGCCTATCTACGAGGTACATAAAATAGGGAGTAATTACATTACCACCGTGTGACAATTCAAGCTAAACGTGAACCTATCAAATCCAAGCTACAATGCCAGGCATGCGGGCTGTGAATGTTGGACTGTGATGGAGAGGAGATGACAATGAATATTACCGGTAAGTAATTGGGACATTACCCTCCTTCTCCCTTCTTCCTTCTTCCATTTTTTATTAAGCCTGTAGCAAGCTAAACCTGTTTTGATGTGAACGATTTCCAAGCAAAAAACACGCACATAAAGGTTTTTTTCCTGCTATGTGCCCTCTCTCTCTCTGGAACAAGTTCACAATTCAGACAAGACTGGTCCACAACATTGTGCACTTTAGGAAAGATCTGAAGACCATGTCATGTAGGGGTCATTGTAGTGCAATTGTGGGTTATATATACGTCAGCAGAAAACGTTTTACTTTGTGTAACGAATTTGAAGTTTGTAACATCAATTTGAGTGACCACAATATGCTAACATGCAAGTTGGATCTTAAGATAAATGTAGCATTGGATGTGGGGCCCAGGAAAGGCGTAGTCAACTCTGGAAAGTCTAGAAATAATTGGAGTGATAACAATTTGCATACACGTAATGGTATTATTGCAGTATTGTATATATTTATTCATTAACAAAATTGTATAGATTTCCAAACTATAGCCCACGTCAATAGAACAGAAAAGTGTAAAGAAACATGAACACTACTTTGATGCTCTCATTATTGAAAGGAAAAAAGAGCTATGGAGAAATATAAAGTCGATTAAGAAAAAGAATATGAAGACTTGCTCAATGGAAATTAAAAAGGTAACACAAGTGTATAAAAAGTGGTTATGTCAACACTGCTACTTAAAGGTTCAAAGCGATGAGGAAAAATGTTGACAATCTAATTAAAAAAACAGATGCACTTTTTTGTAATATAATTAATGATATAGAAAGAAATCAAATTGAGAAACAAATTAATCCTGTTTAAGAAAGTGTATAGGTAGAGGATTTCAATTACTTGTACGATAATCCTGCACTTTTGAAGTGGCCAGAATATGAATGTGAAAGGTCTAAATGGTGGATCACTTTTAATTGCGAGGATATATTGATAGTAATTGTCAGAGCTAGTTCCTTGCATGCTGCTGAACATAATAACCTGTCCCAAAAACTCTTTAAACTGGACCCAAATTTATTGGCATATACCTTATTTTCACTGTTTACCCACATTGTGAGTAATAGAGTAATGCCTAAAACATGGGAAACTTCATCCGCGATTCCAATTTTTAAAAAGTGTTATTGTGCAGATCCCAAAAATTATAGGCTATCCACATTATGGATGCAGAAAGTACAATTTTTGCTTCATTGATTTTAAGAGACCACGAGAATTGCGCTGAGGGAACGGGTAGACTAAGTAAAAGCCAAACTGGTTTGGGTAAAACATTGGCACGTTTTTAAATGGATTTATTCTTAAATGTTTCCAAGAATCTGTGTCAAAGAGAAGAAATAGTAGTCATCTATGCTGCCTCAATAGATTTATCTGCAGCATTTGATTTTGTTAATACAAATATGTTGTGGAGTAAGCTTGCTAACGAGGGTCTCCCTACCGGACTATTAAATATGATTGCGTACCTTCACAATGATTCAAACATACAAGTGAGAATGCCTAACCATGGAGATTTAACTAGAAGAATTAAGACTAGTTTGGGCTTAAGGTAGGGTTGGATATTGGCATCCTACCTGCTTATGTTGTACATGTCAGATATACACGAGTATTTAGATAATGATGTGTTTATTTTGCCAAAAATTGGTAGATTTTAAAATCATGTGGCCGGTTTATCCAGTTGTTTTTTTCTGCTTTTCGTTAATACACAAATTGGCTTACAAAGGCTGCTTAATGCCTTTATTATCCACACCACAGGCAAACTATCTTAAGATACATTAATCCAAAATGAAAGTCTTTGCAATTCGGTCTTCAAATAAATCTCCTAGTTATATATGGTTCTCAAAGAATATTAAACTTGAAACAATTAATAAGGTGGTCTACCTGTGTTTCCCAATCATCTCTAGGTCAAACAAAGTACACAATTGGGAATATTCACAACACAAAGCAAATGTACTTTCTGCCCAGATGATTACAATCTATGCTAAATATTGAAAAGTTTCGATGCACTCACTAATTAAGTTTCATGAATGTAAGGAACTCCGCAAAATCATATCTGGGGTGGAGGTTTTACAACCTTGGGTGATTGATAAACTAGACATATTAGAGGCGAAGATATTGCACAGGGTTTCGAATCTGCCAGACTGAGTTCCTGCCTAAGTGATTTGCTTTGAGCTGGCTATTAACTTCTTGAAGTGCTGCCAAATAGAAACTCCTGTTATTCTGTCCAAAAATATTGGCGCCACCAAAGGACTCTTTCTACTGTGACCTAAACTGCTCATCGAACTTAGCAGATGAGAATGTGGTCAATTGCTCTTCACAAAAGTCTATAAATTATCTGAGATGGATATACGGAGTGAAGTACTAAAACAGAATCCGTCTAGAGTAAAGCAATCAGTTTATTGTAGTGATTGGGTAGCTACCTGTGAAAAGTCACCTAGGTATGCTCTTTTTGCCCCTCTAAGGTACACAAATAAAAAGACGGGTATCTTAGCTTTATATCTTAGGAAATCACCACATAAGCACACATGTGATCATTTTATGAGGTTTTGGTTACACGTATTACCCACAAGAGAAATTTTAACCATTTGTAAATTGTTACCAAATGAAATGTCTTACTAACGTTCCTGTGAAAACACAAAAGAATTAGACACTTTAAATCATCTGACGATGAAATGCCCAGTTTTATATGGTATGCGTATGATGTTTTTTAAAGACTGTTTATAACCTGAATTTTATTGACATAGAACATTTGTGGCAATGGATCCTAAGATGGAACTGTGTCATTAATTATTGCCATCTTGAGATTTTTGGCACAATTGAAAATGATTTAGCAAAACTTAAGATGGTGATTTAATGTGTTTAGGAGAGAGTTACATTTATTATTGACTATTACATGTGTTGTATAATTCATTTGGATGATATTCTAGTAAAAAGTTGATATTTTATTAACCAAATACAATACAATGAAATAAAAGAAGACCAAACTGATCCATCTACACAACCATACTTCTCCTCATCTACAGCTCCCCCAAAATCCCCTGCTCCCCAAACCATTCCAACTCCTTTGTTACCCCCTCACCCTACATTTTACCTCCTGGTGCATCCCTTTATGCAACACACTCTTACTACCCAGATATAGTCACGCTATGTTCGCACTTTATAATTCCCTTACATGAATACATACATCCATGCATGCAGGACAATTATTACAAAATACCCTGTGTATTTTTATGAAGAGAAACCTGCATGGCTTTTGATGAAAATAGTAATGGAATAAAGACCTTACAGTTTAGTGCATTCAAGAACAAAGAAATACTTTATCAAAATTGATGTCTGCTGCTTTATCAATATGCATGAAGCAGTGTCTAACGAATGTACTGTGGCATGACCTGGTGTCTGCCCAACAAATGGTGGAAACGGAGAAGACAGTATGTTCAAACCAGAAAACTCTTGTCTTATAAAAGATGGCAGGTCCATGTGTTTATGTTTATAGGCTTGGGAGAGCTATTTCAACATGGTAGCAGAAGAAGGTTTGTTTCTTATTTGTTCTGCCCATGCATCCCAAAGAGATGACTGGACGTCGGAAGGACTTGGTCTGGTAAGGTATGCTTCAGGGGAATTGAGACATCCAAGCTGTGTAAGAGTTAATCTAGAAATTAATTCAGTTCAGGGGAAAATGGCAGTGTAAATTCCTCCTGGGACCTGTGAAATGAAGAAGTAATCTCTGGTGGAGAAGGGCAAATGTGAATTCTAACCCCCATCCAATAACTGGAGAAAAGGTGGCAAGGAGAAGCGAGCACCCAATTCACCTAGACATTTTGTACAGGGGACTCCCACCAGAAACACAGCCTTTGTAGATAATGAAGGAGTTTTGTAAACATTACTGTACAGATTGCATAGGTTCAAACAGGGTTTCTTAAAGGTTCTTTAATACCATTGTTATTTCTCAGAGAGGAACATATGTTTTGGATGGGATTTTTGTAACTCTGGAAGAATATGGAGATAACTGGAAAGAGATCATCAATATCTCCCCATGGGAGGTGAAAGTCTCTGATGGCTGCCCATTAGCCCCAAAGCGTGGAGATGGAGAGGTCCAACAAGACACCCTGTGAAGGAATTGCTAAATCTTACGACCAGGCAGGGAAAGTGGACTGAGTGCCCAGAAAGAGCCCCAATCATTCAAACGTGATCAGTGTCAGTTGTATGGCTTGAGAGTAGCCTGTCTCCTTTCAAATGGGAATGTATGCCTCTCATTTAGAGACCTAACCTCTCAAGACCCATGACATCAGATGGTGTTTCTGTAGGTCCAACACTGGTAATTGGGGGAAAGTAGTACAGGGTTTAGAGGAAGAGGGTAAATCTCAGAGGTCAATATTTGATGTAAGAAAGTGAACCACGGCCTCCTTTGCCAATATGGTATGATGTGAAACACCTGGGCTTTGTCTGTTATGATTTTTTTCAGGGTCTTTGGAATGAGGGGGACCTCTTAGAATGCATATACTAGTCCATATGGCCATCCTCCGGTAAGAGCCCCCCATCCCCATTCATACGGCTCCTTTTGTCTTGTGAAAAATGTGAGATGTTTTGAATTTACTGGGAATGCAAACAGGTCTAACCATGTAGAACCATTGGCAGTGCACATCCATGGCATGTCACTAGAGAAACAGATATGACCTGAGAGAATGGAAACCGTTATTAGTGTGTTTGCTTGGGTGTTCAGCACATCTGGAAGATGCTTTTATGTTTCAGAAGAAGTTGCCACTGAAAACCTTGTCTTAGCACCTGACAGACAAGGATGGTTGCTTCAAGGTTTTGGGTTGCCATTGACCACACTGGTAGGATGTGGGAGACCAAGGAGTGGAGATAAGGTTTTGCCCATAGAATTGTCAAAATGGTGGAGACCAGGAGGCCGTCTAACCGTAGGACTTTACGTGGAGTAGCTTGTTGTACAGACAGAAAACACAAGAGAAGAAGGAACAACTTGAAAATAATGTTTCCATTTGGGTTTTAATTTGGCCACTTTGAATATCTGAGTTTGGCAGGGACATGGGGATAGTTTTCATAAGTCTAGAAGCAATCCTAAGTGGAAAAACATCTCACAGAATCTTTGGTTGTGAAGACAGGGGAGGAAGAAGAATTAGTAACATGTCATAAATGTATTGATGAATCAGAATACATCCTCAAGAAGGAGTCCTGTGATGGGTGCTAGAATCATTGCAAAGACCTATGGGCTGACTATATTCCAAAGGGAAGAACAATAAACTTGCAATGGTGTTCCTCAAAAGAAAACCTCAAAAATCTATGATCAGAGGGTTGAATGGGCACATTTAGGTATGTGCCCTGAATATCTATGGATCCCAGGTAATTATCCTGTGAGATCAAAAATGGGATTGCCTCTAGGGTTTTCATATGAAATCGACCACCCTGATGAAAGTATTTGGTGTTTAAGAATCGATTACAGGATGTAATTGCTCTGATAGCTTGTGAACTTGAAATACAGTGAACTATATCCCCCTGTGTCATCTCGGGGATGGGAATGATGACCTTATTCAGAAGAATGGTTATATTGCTCTCTAGAGTATCTATCTTTGCAGGCTTTCTTTGCCATAGGATGGAGATAATGCCTAACTTTAGTAGAATTAAAATGGAGTGCATTACCTACCGTTCCCCTATACACTGCAAGACCTAAGAACATCATTACACCCGGTGCCAAATTTGAATGAGGGCCCTACCTTATCCCTCCATACCCCCATTCCTCAATTGTTAGGGTTGCTGCTTGGAAGGAGACAAAAAACAGATTTTGGTAGGTAGAAATGGCTCAGTGCTTCTGGTGGTGGGCCTTTCTCTGGGCACCTTCTGGCTTTGTTTTTAAAAGGATTCAAAAGGTGGAAACCTGGTAGATGGAGCTCGGGTTTGTTTGAGTCTGGAGAGTATTGGCTTGACATGTTTGTCTCCAGAAAAGGCCTTCATGGCATATTCCTCCATGTGTTCCCCATATAACACATTCCCTAGGAATGGAATTTTCAATAAAGCAGGTCTCAGGAATTTCTTTGGGAGCCTCAATGCAATGTTTGCTCTTCTGTGGGTAATTCAGGTAAGTGGAGAACAAACCCCTTAACTAAATTACTGGTGCTAGCTGTTAAATGCTTCAGCTGCCATCAGCATTGTGGCACTGCCATTCAGTGCTTGTGTGTCAAGAATTGGAAATCTAACTTTTTGTGTGCCCGCACCCCCAGGAATAGGGTCTCTGACCTTGTGCACGGTGCATAGTCAACCTGGTGCATTTCAAGCTCTGAGAGATTTGCACTAAGGCTTGTGCAGAAAAAGAGCAAAACCTTTTGGTGTGTCGCCCGTCCTGCTAGGACCAATACCCTGTAGTATAAAAAAAGGTTACATTTGTCAGCGAGTGGAGGCTCTGCCATCTGCACCAGAACCAATAGGATGGGAAAGGAGTTACGCAGAGGAGGAGGGACAAAGCTGTTTTTAAGTTAGCCTGCTAGTATGGATGACTGTCTCACAATATGGGCAAACCTCAAAATGTAAAAGCAGTTATAAGGAAGAAAGTGCACGCAGGGTAATGGGTCAAAGCAAGGGGTTGAGTTGGTACCGCCATTGCAAATCTCTATTGAGCTTGCGCACTGTACTTTAAGTGCAGCAAAATGTTTAGAGTAATCGCTGCATGCATGCAGTGAGAGGCCCAAAACGGGGAATAAGTATTCACAGAACATTTCTATTTTGGCAAAAAATACATTAGTACATGAAAAGTACTTGATCACTGTGACAGAAATTGGATACAATAGTATATGGCGTGCACTGAGAATGACAATGTTCTTGTTTATTTCTCATTTCTGTTCTGCACCGTCTACTGGAATCAGAAAGTACAGCATATGACAGCAAGAACGCGGAATTATTTAAAAAAAACTACAAATTAATGACCAGATGTTTAGATTGCTCATGAGATGAACAAATATTCAGTAAGGCATTGAGACGTCCTTTCAATGGATATCAAAATATCGCATTTTTGACATTTCAAAATAAATAAATGCAGGTGTTACTTGTTCAAAAGTGGCTTGTAGACGCAATGTACCTTTTTTATTTAGATTTTCTTCCTCGCACATTGTTTTTTTAAGATTTAGTTCCTTCTTTGGCTAATGTGCAGTTCATTACAATGCGCTCTCTGAGGATAGGGAGGGACTTTAACGTCATGCTTCAACAGAAACGCTTACTTTACTAAATTCCAAGTAGCTGTTGCATAAACACAGTAAACGCCAGTGTGCTCAAATAAAACAAACCAGTTATTGAACTTACCGTTTCAGAGAGCCGGCACTGCCACTTAATTCCACGAGGTGACATAAACACCCGTGGCTGCACACATAATTGATGAGTTCAGAAGGTTTCTATAATGGACTGCTCACCTTACACCATCACTATGTCCTCTGGCACGATTTTTAACCACGCACTCAAGAAATAAGCAGGGTTTTAGGTCCCATTGAGTCTTAACTGACCCAGATCTCTCATTCAGAACCCGCTTCAATTAATAGTCTATGCATGCTTTGGCCTGTTAAAGCATTTATATAAAAAGCACACCTCGCCAAGAACCACTTCATCAAAGTCACCTAAAGCTCTGCGCGTTGATGCATTCACTTTGGCAGTTCTCTATGTCAGCATGAAATAACTGGGCACATGCTGCATGTAGCTAAGTCAAAAATGCTTAATTAGGAGTGAAATTGGAAAGTTAAGAGCTGGGAATTCGGCCTCCTGCGCCATCCACCAACTCCCCTGACTGCTCGTCAAAACAAACGTTCTGTGAAGTACCTGCACACATTCCACAAGTTACCCTATGCAAAGCAATCCCTTTGGTTTGTTGCATTCTTGTGTTCTGCTTGAAGAATGACATTTACACAAGAAAGAAGCCCTCTTACATTGATGGCAAGCCTTCTGACATGGGGCAAGCACTGTCCTCAAGAGCTGACTGCTTTTTGGTTTTGGTGCCAGAAGGAAGCGGGAGGAAAGAAGTGTTAGGAAAAATAATATCTGGCTAACCTGCCAACCTTGTTTCATGAATTGACTTAACCACTACATTTTATTTCTTCTTATATTGCATAATATAATACAATGGGGGCTCTTATTCCTCCTACTCAGGAGCTCTGAAACATGAATCTGCAACGTGTCTGGGCTTTCAGAGGAGGAGCCAAGTCCAGTGATCTTACTTGCTTCATGTGTCCGTCCTTCCTTGCAGAGATGGACCCAGCTTCATGGCTGGCACCACCTCCCCCAACACCTGTACTGTCAGGCGCGCAGCTGCTCACAGCTTCAATATATTTCAGGTTCTCTTAGATTGGAAATTGCAAATCCCACCCCACGAGTGTGCCCCTTAATATGTGGATCTCTCTGCTGCCCACCTTTGAGGCTTGTACACGTCAGGCATCAGGTTTTCTGGGTGCAGGAGTTGCGATTTGTGCAGGGGCATGATGACATGGGACATAGTTTGGGTTGACAATTGCGGGAGGAAGCAATAAGGTCGCCAGGTCCCCCCTCCCTGTGTGGGTGTCCAGGTGGACATGGTTCTCTGTGACTGGGGGCCTGACCAAGGTGTCACCTGCATGAAGGTAATAGTGGCTCCATGAAATAGGGAGCTTTTGCATGACAGGCATACGTAGGAGGGAAGAGATGGGGCCTGAGATAAGCAAATTAGATGGTGGCATGATCATGTGCTGCCCCGCCAGTGTGGGGAAATGGATGCTTGGGACTGGTGATGGGCATTTAAACATGGCCAGGGTTTGTGGCAGTGTTGCATTCTACATTTGGACCAATGGATCAGTGGTATCAGTATGGATCAGTAGTAGGCAGTGTCTCGATGGGTTGGTGTGCAAGTTAGGAATATGTGCAAAACCCTTGCTTTATTTGCTGTTTGGAAGGGGTATTGCCGGCTTGAGTACAACACTTAGTTGAAAGGGGCAAACGCTTGAGTATTGCAGAACTGGGGTGGTGTCTCTCAGGCTTGAGTGCAAGTTGGGAAACTGCCTCTGTGATGCTGGGATAGAGTCTGAGATCTTCAGGCTTGCAAACATTGCCACAGGTTTAGGTGACTAAGTGGTCCTGGGAACTGTAAAACCACGAACAGGCCACTGAATTCGTTCATAGGCCTATCCACCACCACGTGAGTAGAGAGTTTTTTGGCAAAGGGAATCGGCTGGAATAAAATACATTGTTATAATTGTTATTAATATTATTGTATTATTGACCATGGACCAAGCGCTTGGAAGAAATTAAGTGCTTTACAATCATAGGGGGAAGAACACAGTGAGGGAAGCAGAGAATAAGATAGGTGTGAGCTAACAGCAAGGGTGCGTGAATAACTGGCAGCAAGGGATCTACAATCAACCAGGGAAGGACACACAGACGAGCAGATCACGAGTCTCAGGTATGGTGACGAGAGGAGGGTGTGTGGATCTAGGTGTTAGGGAAGAGCCATTCCTTGAAGAGGAATATTGTGAACTCTTTCCTGAACTGCAGAGGTGGTGGGGCAAGCCTGATGTTGGCGGGGAGGAGGTTCCAGATTCTTGGGGCATAGACAGAGAAGGCCTGTCTTGTTCTTTCCGTCTTGCACCAACGAGTTCAATTCTGCACACATCCTTACTTCTGGTGGATCGAAGGCCTCCTAAATTGCTGAGTTTCTCAGTGATGTAGCTTGGTGACTTCAGGGTTACAGCCTTACAGATGATGCAACAGGATTGTATTAACATCGTAAGAAGCAGGCTAAGAGTGAAATGACCAGAACGCACCATTTTAGCTATGTGAAAACACAGATTTCCCTCACGAAATGTCAGCTTTAATCGCCAAACTCACAGTCCGTATTTCGAGCCCCCCAACTCCCATGTTGCAAAGGACACAGGCACACACATTATTTTTTGGGTTTATATCCCATTCTCCCTATGTAATCTTCGTATGTAATCCTCTTTCTTATTTTTCATTCCCTCTCTCTAAAATGCCTGTTCTTGCCCCTCAGAAACCCCCTCTATAGACCCTCTTTTCCTATACTCCTTCTTTTTCTATCCCCTGAAGTGTCCCTGAAAACAGAACAAACTCAGAGTTAAAAAAGCTGCTTCATATTCAGACCAATCGTCTCTGCCAAACTGCACCAGCAGAATCTATTCTCCACATAAAAGCTCTCAGTATCTCACTCACACAAAGACACTCAATCTCACTGACACCACCCATGTACAACCCACTCATAGTGCACCCTCACCAAACTCATACCTATCACCCCAAATAACCCTCCTCTATACCCACACACATACACGCACCCTAATTTTCCAAGTCCCGTAAGCAGAAATAAAAATGTCAAAGACAGGTGTGAAGGTGCTACACCGTCTTCACACCAATATTTGCACTCTGTTTTTTCAGTTTTTTAAGGTGGAAGTGGGTTCACAGGACAGAAGTTATGTTTCACTCTCCCTTGTCCCCCCTCCTCCAAAAATCAGTAGCATAACATTTTCACCAGCAAAAAGCAGACTGGTTTCATCGGAATCTATTGCAGGCGCACTTACTTTATCTGCACTGCAACAACAAAGGGAGCTCTTTTAAACAAATATCGTAAAATGCATGGAGGGTACCACTTACGTGCAAACAGATCCCCTCAGGAAAACGGTTGTCATTTGCACTGCAGACTGCATAGAGGAGTTGTAAAATGGTGCTAGAAACACCTTTACGCCTTCCTTCTGTACTATATAGTGCAAAATGAGTAAATGCCACCTGAGTAAAGGCCCCAGACGTGCAGCCTCAGCATTCTGCGTGCATCTTCCTCCTCCTGAGGTAAGAATTTCGTTTTCCAGGCCTATGTTATTTTAAATGTGGCCTTCTTGTTTGGGCAAAAGCCCTCGATCCATCGCTCTCCGTGCCATTGGTATCTCTCGCTAACGGCCCTTGTCCCCTCCTCCCTCCCGCCCCTTCTCCTGATTGGTTATCCACCCCTCTAAACCAACCCATCCAGGGCAGCCCTCTGCCCGGCCAGCCCAAAAGCTAAGGGCCCAAGGCAAAGGGAAGCCCCCAGAGAAGCAGCCCCAGATAGTGCCTGCAGGTGTCAGAAGGGGAAGCCAGTGGCCAGCCATCACCCAGCGGCGACAACCAAGGTAAGTGTGGCCCGGGTGGGGAGTACAGCAATAACTGTACTCTGGATGCCCAGCCACTCTGCTTACCATCAAAACATATTAGGCCAAGATGTTAATACTAACCAGCTTAACATCTAGACAGGATTGTGAATGTTAACCAGTGCCACATTTTAGTTATGTCTTGTGAATATAAGCTTTCCTCACCTCTAGACAGGAAGGTGAATGTTAGCCAATGCCACATTTTAGTTATGCCTTGTGAACATTAGCTTGCGTCACATTTAGACAGGATTTGAATGTGAGCCAGTGCCACTTCTTAGATATATCTTGTGAATATTAGCTTTCGTCACATCCAGACAGGATTGTGAATGTTAGCCAATGCCACATTTCAGTTATATCTTGTGAATATTAGCTTGCATCACATCTAGACAGGACAGGATTGTGAATGTTAGCCAGTGCCACACTTTAGTTGTGTCTTGTGAATATTAGCTCACGCCACTTCTAGACAGGACTTGAATGTTAGCCAGTGTCTCATTTTAGTTATATCTTGTGAATATTAGCTTACCTCACATCCAGACAGGATTGTGAATGTTAGTCAGTGCCACATGTCGTTCTAACTATGAACATTAGCTTGTGTTACATCTAGACAGGACTGTGAATGTTAGCCAGTGCCACACTTAGCTCGAACTGTGAATGTTGGCTTTGCATCACATCTGGACAGGACTGTGAATGTTGGCCAGTGCCACATGTAGTTCTAACTGTGAATATTGGCTTGCATCACATCCAGACAGGATTGTGAATGTTAGCCAGCCCCATGTGCAGTTCTAACTATGAACATTAGCTTGCATCATATCCAGACAGTATTGTGAATGTTAGCCAGTGCCATATGCTAGTTAAGTCTTGTGCATATTAACTGGTGTCACATCTAGACAGGATTGTGAATGTTAGCCAGTGCCATTTGCTAGTTAAGTCTTGTGCATATTAACTGGCGTCACATCTAGACAGGATTGTGAATGTTAGCCAGTGCCATTTGCTAGTTATGTCTTGTCAATATTAGCTTGCTTCACATACAGACACGATTTGAATGTTAGCCAGTGCCACATTTTAGTTATATATTGTGAATATTAGCTTGCATCACACCCAGACAGGATTGTGAATGCTAGCCAGTGTCACAGTTTAGTTATGTCTTGTGAATATTACCTTGCCTCACATCTAGACAGGATTTGAATGTTAGCAAGTGACACTTTTTAGTCATATCTTGTGAATATTAGCTTGTGTCACATCTAGACAGAACTGTGAATGTTTGCCAGTGCCACATGTAGTTCTAACTATGAACATTAGCTTGTGTCACATCTAGACAGGATTCGAACGTTAGCCAGTGCCACTTTTTTGTTATATCTTGTGAATATTAGCTTGCCTCACATCTAGACAGGAATGTGAATTGTAGCCAGTGCCACACTTTAGTTATGTCTTGTGAATATTAGCTTGCGTCACATCTAGACAGGACTGTGAATGTTAGCCAGTGCCACACTTCAGTTATGTCTTGTGAATATTAGCTTACCTCACATCCAGACAGGATTGTGAATGTTAGCCAGCATCACATGTAGCTCTAACTATGAACATTAGGTTACCTCAAAACCAGACAGGATTTGAATGTTAGCCAGTGTCACATGTAGTTCTAACTGTGAATATTGGCTTTGCGTCACATCTGGACAGGACTGTGAATGTTGGTCAGTGCCACATGTAGTTCTAACTGTGAATATTGGCTGCGGAGTGAGCAGACGAGTGAAGCAGTCACTGCAGGAACTGTGCCGAGTCTCTTTGCAGTATCGTTGTTTTGGAGAAGGAGCTAATCTCTTAACATCCTGCACCGGCCACAGAGCGGGCCACGGAATGAGCAGACTAGTGAAGCAGTCACTGCAGGAACTGCCCAGTCTCTTTGCAGTATCGTTGTTTTGGAGGAGGAGCTAATCACTTAATATCCTGCACCAGCTGCGGAGCGGGCCGCGGAGTGAGCAGACAAGTGAAGAAGACAAGTGAAGCAGTCACTGCAGGAACTGTGCCCAATCTCTTTGCATTATCATTGTTTTGGAGGAGGAGCTAATCACTTAACATCCTGCACTGGCCGCGGAGTGGGCCATGGAGTGAGCAGACGAGTGATGCAGTCACTGCAGTCCCTGCAAGGACTGTGCTGAAACCGGAACCAGCATAACCAAGCTTCACTCCCAGAGCAGCGTTCAAACTCAGCCTGAGGTAACCTTGGTCCTTCTTTGATAATACGTCAATCTTAGCCCCTCAGCACAGAGTAAGTGCCACACATCCAGTACACTCTTAATCAATTTACAGAAGCGGCACCAATAGACCCGGATTACCCCCCCTTGTGTGGAGTCTGCAGGACTAATCCTTTGATCCACCTAGAGCTTGATCCTGCGTCTTGCAGCGTCACAACATTCATACCGTGTGGGAACTGCAGGTCTTATCCTTTGACCCACACGGCAAAGAATCCTTGCATGCTTCAACCCTGCTTTGTCAGAAGCACACACCCCCCTCTGATAAAAAAGAACTTGCCCCTTCACACATCCTAAACCTTGGAATACTTCTACAGAGGAACTCACCTGCGTGGCCTTGCCTGCCGTCGTCTGGCCGTGGGTCCGTCTGGGTTGCGCTGTTGTTGGTGGGTGTTCCCTGCTCATGGACTGCGCCGGTCAGGGCTGCGGCGTGCAGTGCGAAGCATCTGTGTTGGCGGAGCCTGTTGGATTGGTGCCTGGCGACTGGAATCCCATTCCAGTGTACAGTAGTCATCTCTAGACCAGGCTAACATAATAGGATGGTGACACGTCGACAATCAAAACAACGTGAGACTCTTACATGCCCTGTGACATGCACCATAGCGAAATCAATCAAGCAGGAACCCGCCACAAACCATGTGATACATGTGATACATGTGATACATGGCGAAAATAATTTGCAGCCTGAAACGTCCGTATCTGCAACACATATTAACAGCAAGAACAATCAATCCCAATGGTACAAAATGCGGAAATTGCTGAAACACTTTTAGTTAGTGGAATTAATCCAGGCGAGCCTAAGGGACGAGGACTTTCAACCACATAACACGATTCAGCAATTAGGAAAGACCCAGCTGATGACTCAGTCTGTTGATCTCAACACAGCTACACCTGTGTATTTGCCCAATCTGGGACACCTCGACGCTCGACAGGAAAGCATCATGATCCCGCCACTGAGCCCTCTGAATACCTCTGACCAAGAAACTGAAAATTGTGGCTATAAATCAGACAAACCGACGATGCAGACGGAGGGTCCGAATACTGTACCTGCAGTGAATTCCACTCAGCCAAAGCACAAAGAACACTCCCCCTCCAGGATCACAACTGATGCACATGCCAACATATGGGCCTTACACCCCAAGAATCCATCTCTACAACAATGGTTGACCTTCAGAATATGTTGATTGCTGTAACCACACAGACGATGATTGCTTACATGAAACTTCAGGAATTCAATCTTGAAGCAGCACGAGAACAAGCAACCATATTAGCCTCAATAAACTCCAAACAAAAAATCCACGAAGTGTTGATGATAAAAATCCAAGAGTGGCTCAACGTTGAGGCAGAAACCAGTCTAGCCTGGCAGCAACATCTAGCAGACATTGCCAGACAAGATCGAACTGACAAAGCACACCTAATGGGTGCCTTAATCTCTATGATAAACATGCATAAAACTCACACACTTTCTGGAAAGGATGGCGATGGAATGCCCCTACCCACCCCACAACATGATAAACCACTACCAAATGATCCCAAACCAATACCAGAAGGCCTACCTATGGATTTGACTATCAATGCCTCCAAACGAGATACCGCAAAAGAAATGCAACCTCAACCAAATGACGTAAAAGTAAACAAAGCTGGCTCAACAGCTAAAACACAACACACATATAGGATATTTGAACAACACCATCAAGCTGCCGAATCCAAGCCGAATAAAACAACAACAAAGAATCAAGCAAAATAACAACAAAAAGGTTTAAGGGCTTTCCTCAGAAACCTAACAAAGTCACTACCACAACCAAAGACAGTTAATCAAAAAACTCAACAAAGACAACCACCTTTGGAAAATATTCCTCAAGAATTACAGTCCGCCTCCCATTAGCAAAGGGATCAGACAGGACTGGTAAAGGAAACAAGAGTCGAGTCCACACCAGTACAAGGCGAAGTCGACCCTGCCATGATTGACCTATAAGCAAATCTATCAACCTATCCAGATGCTAATGACCAAGATGTTGCCCATTGAATAAATGGAGATACGATCCAAATTAATTATTAATCGTTAATAGTAATAGATTGCTATGAGGAATCCTACTCAGAACACCAAACCCGAGTTGATATGTCGTGCAAAGATATCTCGGACCTAGAGCTAAGTACATACACCGAGAGATCCACACCAAGAACGAAGGAACCCCCAACACAGACCTAAGCTGCAACACCAACAGAAGCAACAGACAAAGGGAAATACCGCCACTGAATCAAGATAGCCTCAACGACCACGACAGAAATTCAAAACCTAGACTTAGACTTCCACAATTCATAGACCCGTTGAAACTGAGCAAACGAAACAGGATGAAACAAGAAAGGACGACTCACATGGAAGATGGTCTCATTCTAAACAGGTCAAACACCATGCGCCTTCTTCATGTGCTACCTAACTTGAAACTTTTGAAATCAACAGATATCAAATGAATTGAATTCATTGAAACAAGAAGACTGGAACGGATCTGGATAGATTGTTTCTCATTTGAAATACTGACATCTATCGAACAGTGTTCATGCCAGATTCGACAACTTGGCTTTGACATAACAATCGAATAAAGTGAAGGAAAGACACACAACCATAATCAAAGATATTCCACCCAAGAGGCAAAGAATGGATCTTATTACTCAAACATCAGTACATGCGAAAGCAACTATTCAAGAACCACCAACATGGAACATCAATCCGACGATAGAGGAAACCAGAATATGACAGACCAGCAACAGAAAATTCCCCATGAAATTTCCAAACCCCCCTTCTGGAGGGATATACAATCAAGTTCACACGAAGACCATCAATAACCACGAGCAAACATAGAACCTGAAATTGCCACTTTATGTTCATGGAATACCAGATGCCACTTTCACCTGTTCCATCATGAAAGTTTGACCTTGACAAACCCACACATCATCTGTCTACAGGAGAATTGGCTTCACCAACAACCTCTCTGCGAAGGCTATACGGCCTACATGAATCCTGCCATTACTAATGGTAAAGGTCGCCCCTCGGCAGGCCTGTTAACGCTGATTAGATTGGGGTCCCCATTTGAAGCCATTGAGTATTATAATATAGACCCATGGGCCCAGCTGACCATATTAGTTCAGCACTTGGCAACAGATGAACAACCAAAATGCCTGCATTTAAGAACTCCTACATCCTATTTAGGAATTATAAACATTTACTGGAACCCACGGAAATTCAAAGACGAAAAGGTGATAGACTCTATACTCTCAGCTATTCACACGTCTGCCTTAAAATATACCATAGTTGACTTCATTATATGCTGCAATTTCAATTTCCACCTCTACAACCAAGATGGGGTAGCAATAGAAGAACATCTGCTGGCACATCATACACAGAGATGGACTATAGAGATGAAAGATTGGAACATGGAATGGATAGATGCCTACGACGCAGGAACAAATAACCCCACTTCCACATGGTCACGTGGAGAAAATAAGACTATACTCGATTATATATACACCTCAATTGGCATAAAAAACTACATAACAGGGAATAAAAATACATACTCACAATACAACGAACATTACATCATGTCGCGATCATGGGAAATTAATACATTATATTCAGAAAGAATAAATATCCACCAATTGCAACAGGACACGGGAATGAATCATCTAAGAATAAATCACGACCACCTGGCCGAACTCACAACAATCTTCAGACAAACATAGATGGATGACCTACCGAAGCTCGACCATGGATGGATTCTTAAGAAATTCAGCCAAAACAGCCATGCCCAGACACACCCTAAAACCTAACACCAATTACGTATATAATAAAACCATAGCTGGGAAAAAGAAAGAATTGAAAATGGCTCTGAAACAAATAAAACATGATCAGTCCATGGAAAAAACACTGAGGATAAGGGCAGCTAAACACAAGTATAAAAACTGACTCAAAACTGCAAAAAATACCCAAGATCAAGATGATGCGGAAACTATGCTAGCCGTACTGAAATCCCACAATACCAGGTGCCTATGGGACCTACTAAATCCGCAACAGTCACTGAAAGTGAAAATTATTGTAGATGTCCAAGAATCTGACTCGATAACATATTTTGAGGACTTGTATAAAACAAGGGAAACCAACAACCCTATTACCAAGAAGCAATGGTCACTTTCATGGGACCCTGATGACATAACTGCTGCCATCCAGAAACTGAATGTCTCTCGAGCGCCGGGCCCGGGTGGGCTTTCAAGCTACATCGTCAAAAAGAACCCTGACATTTGGTCAGCCTTCTGCACATCAATCTTTGAATTGATAGGTCGTACAAAGTCAATTCAAAGCACCTGGCAGCTAGCGACCCTGATCCCAATCTACAAACAGGGTTCGCCCAAAGAGCCATCGAATTATAGACCAATTGCCCTGTTAGACCCTTTAGGGAAAATCTTCGCCAACCTGCTGTTGAACAAACTAAATATTTGGGCCTCACTACGAAAGAGACAAGCTATCAGACAAACTGGCTTTGTCAAACAAGTAGGGACAAATGTCAATTAACTGATCTTGAACCTTTTAAAACACAAAGCCACGAAGACAAAAACTCAAACATACGCAGCATTTGTCGACCTACATCTCACTTTCGACAAAATAAACCATAATATGCTGTGGGAAAAACAGGAAAAATTGGGCTTCCCAAGTGATATTCTAGAGACCATCAAATTACTATACTCCAGTACCAAGGTGCAGATTCATATGACAAATGATGGCCAAATAACAAAATCAATTGATACATGGCAGGTACTGAAACAGAGGTGTCCCATTGGCAGCTGCCCTCTTTAATCTTTTCACCTCAGATTTTGAAGAAACCATGCAGACTCAGCTTATGAACCCTCCTAAACTTAACGCAACAAGCGTACCTTACCTTATGTACGCGGACAACATTGTCATCTTGACAAAAACTCCCCAAGGATTGCAAATAGCCCTAGATAAACTGCATCAATACACAGAAATGAATGAACGTGCTATAAATGTGAAAAAGACCAAAATCATGACATTAACCCAGCAGCAGGGGAAAAAGCAAAAGTGCCAATCATTTTATCTTCAAAAACAATACATTGAACAAGTCCAAATGTTTAAATATTTAGGGATATGGATCAACCAACCTCAAACGGAACAATCTTGGTCCCTGCAACTTCAATCCAAAGCAAGAGCCCTGGCAAGACAAGCACTCATCATACACAAGAAGTATGGAAAATTCTCGTTAAAACGTGTAGTATCATTCTACAAACAAAAGGTGACTGCCATACTAGCATATTGTGCTGAGACAATAATAACATTGATCAGTCAATCTGGGAAAAATTAGAGGGCCTATTTTGGAGGAAGATTCTTGCCCTCCCCCAATCAACACTGATTTCGAGGATTAGGTACGAACTTGCACTTCTATCCCTTCACTCAATAGTAACGTGGAAACAACTCGATCTCTTCAGGAAGCTGAACAACAATGACATTACACCTCCTGTAGACATTATGAGAACGAAAACCATCAAAACCAATGATGCTGCCCTAACAACATGGAAAGAATCGATTAATAGCATACGAAAAGAAAGTGACATCTCCATGGAAATGCTAACAAAGAGGCCACAAAAAGTTAAAATTCACCTTGCAAGGCTAGACTGGAGCACTTCTTAAAAACCAATACAAGCTTAATCTAAGATGTGAAGGTGAATTCAGAGCTCTAAATCAACTTCCACACTATCTGAATCTGTTCCCGGAGTGGCTAATCCGGGATGCTTTCTTGAGACTCAGACTTAATATCCTTCCCACTCAAGAAATCTTTGCGACACGAAGCCAGACCCAACTGAATGATCGCTTGTGCAGATTTTGTAAAATTACAGAACAAACTGAAAATAAATCACACAAATTGTTTGGGAAAAACACAAATCACAATTCTTTACTTTTTACATTGGTACAAATGTATATGGCCATTATGATTTCACTTACACTTTTGGTTTAAAATAAAAACAGGGTGATGTAGCAGTTTGTTTTCAGAACCCCCTCCATTTTAAGGCCTGCATTGGGGAAGCTGGACAGAAATAAATGTGGATGATTTGAGAATTTGGGATTTCAGACCCCCTCCACTTAAAGGCCTGTGTTAGGGGAAATTGGACCCATAGGATTACCCAATTAAATTACGGTCTATAGTTTTCAGTGCGCAATGGGAATGAGCTTTGTTAATTTCAAATTTTAACATAAATCACCCCGGGGTGTTCTGCAAAGGGCAATTAATTAAATTAAGGTTTTTAGTTAAATAGGCTAAGGATCTGCCAGTTTTGCCCACCCCCTGCGCACTATGAGGGGAAGGAGATTCGCCCACCTTTGGTTTCAATTGACCCAATTCTACTGACATTGAAAGCCTCTTTTTAAAGTCCAGGAAAGCCAGCTGCATTTTGGGACCCTCTGGGAGGACAGAGCAGGGGTCTGGTCACTCCACTCTCAATGGAGGTCCCCAGCTCTTCACCATAGGACCCAGTCAGCTTTTATGCCTCCCCAGCAATAGACAAATCCATCCATATCCAATCTCAGCAAGCTCCTCTGGTGTTTCCCTGTGCCTGGCAGATGGTAGTTCTGTGCAGCTCTCCCCTTCTCCCATAGTGCATCCATTCATATAGCAGTGATGACACCATCAAGATTTCAATTTTGGGCAGTGCCCTGCAAGAGTTCCCGCAACCAGGATAGGATTCATTTAGGAGTCTGGAGCAGATGTATGGCATCTCTCATTTGAAATCCCCTTTTGTTCCTATGTCAACTTTTAGCACAAATCTAGTTCTGTGTCAAAAACTTTGTGATTTACTAGTAAATGACACATTTTTTATATTTTCAAATTTAGCTAATCATGGGGAATTTAATAAAAATGACAGATGGGTCTGCACCATGTAGCACAGCTGTTTGCCAACTTTCTGCCATTTTTATAAAAAGCATAATAGTTAGGAACATGTAATTTACTCCCCACATTCCTAATGTTACCCTATAACAGCACACCAACTCTCAGATTTGGGACATGTTCAGAGCAGCCAGGAACACATTTTAGCTGGTCATTGCAAATCCTAAGTCGCAGGTAGAGAACTTTTACATCAACAAAATGACCTGGAAATTATCTAAAAAATGAAACATACATGTATGCAGTGTGATTTGTAGTTTCTGAGAAAAAGCTACAATTGTGACAGTCCATTTAAACAATGGGAACCTTCATGCCAATATTTTCCACTCTCTTCCCTGAAGGTGAAGGATGTGCCCCCTTTCCATCAGAGCACAGAGCCTGCCCTTCTTTCTGCACTACGATCGACATTAGGCTCTTAGCGTTGCTAAAGAAGGCCGCCACCTTCCTGATGTTCGGAGGTGGCTGGAGAGGCACATACCACCATGAACCCTACCAATTGGCAGCTTGCCGGCATCAAATCTGCACTCCCAAATGAGCCAGGAGGCACAAACAGGCCTACTTGTAAGGGCCATTTGCAAGGGCCCTGTCTTTCCCTGTCCTTTCCTGGAATTGCCCCCTACCTGCCTATCGAGCATCCACCATCCGACACCTGCGTGCGCTTTGCAGCACCCTGTCAGTGCTCAGATAAGGGGCATTCCTCCACAGGCTATCCCGATGCTCCCTCTTAATCACTCTCCATTTGCCACTTACACTCTGATGCTTAAGCACTCTATCTGATCGTTATGCTCCCCTCCAGCCTATACTGCTTTATGCCCATTCCGACCTGCGCCCCTGCAGCTGCCTGCACCTTTCATCCCATACCCTCTTTGCTTGGAATCCTGTCTGACTTAAGTGAACAATTGAAAACCTTTGCAGTACCTAATCATTCCCTCCGTCTCGCCTTTAGTGATTGTTGCGCTGACTTTCTATGCAGTTTCGGCATCGTCCGGCTCCACGTCTCTAACAATTCAAAAATATAAAAATGCTCTCTCTTGTTACCAATGGGACCCATCACACATTTATGAATTTTACCCAGAGACCCAACTTTTGTGCTTGGCTAAAAGGAACTCATATGGAGGGGATAGCTCAGTAGCAACGTGCTCATCTTGGAAGCAAGACGAAACAGAGCAACATGGGTTCATTCCACGGGTCAGCGCTTAGAAACCTGTGGGTATTAAGCGCGTTATAAATTACCTATCATATTATATTATATCATGTTGCATTTTCTAACATCAGCCTTGATTCTTTGGCACATAGTTTGTTTCACTGATCATGGTTAGCTTTACATTTGCGCTGAAAGTACAGGGCTGTTTCTTTCAGTCATTAATAAAATACACTTTTAATTATCTGCTTTTAATTTTTCTAGTAACAATGGGGTCTGAATTGTCGCAATGCACCACCTTTTGATGGGTGGCAGTTTTCAGGGAAAATGCTGCATTTATTTCGCAGCCAGTAATGTGATGTGCTTTTCCAATCTGCACTTGGATTACATTTTTGTTTTAGCTTTCTCTGAATTTAAACTGCAGAAAGACACCAACATAGTCTGCCTAAATAGTCCCCTTTTCACTGTGCAGGTTTCTCAATGCAAGCAGGTCCTTTCCCCTCTGGGCCCTTCAGGTTCTTTGGTTTGGGGACTTTGATTACACCCCACATGTCCTCCCCTGCTCGTCTATGATTCTTTCATGGAGAAGAGCAGGGCAGAGTAGGTTTTCATCTGAACCTTTTCTTTTTTTTCAAATTTTTCTTTTTGTGGGAGCCCATCCGGCTCAATTTCCTTTATTCGGGAGTGGGCAATCTGACCTTTCCTTCCGTCTTTGGGTTGGGCGGTGTAGCACGGCACCTCCTTCTTCCTTCTTTCTGGGGTCCCTGTGGTCCTCCCCGGACTCCCCTCTTGCCTCCAGGTTTGAAAGCGAAGGACGTTAATTGTCAAGCAAATAGAAAAAAGAGAGTTTCAGTACGTTTTATACAACATCTTTCCCCAGAAGGTTTTCACAGAAATGACAAAAACAACAACAGCATACAATTATAACTCAATACATTTTCACCATTTCGAAAAACCTTTTTTATTTATTTTCTTCCTCTTTACAATGAGCATTAAGTAAATCACTCCCTGTATATATTCATTTCCGTCTGATTTGTCATCCTTCCTTTTCATTCTTCAGATCATTCCTCTGCTTGACTTTCATTTGGCTCCTCAATTAGTCGTAAAGCTGGTCTTGGGTGACAGCTTTTCAACTGATTGATGTGGACACATTTTTGTTCTGTCTGTTTTTCTTTTGGTATGTGAATCTTGTAGGCACCAGTTGATATTGTATCTACAATTCCAACGGATCCACGCCAAGACTGGACAAACTTCCACTCCTTGGTCTGATTCCTTTGAAAATTGTACAGGTAAACCTTGTCCCCTACTTCATACTCTTTCTTGGTGGTCTTTAAATCATAATAGGTCTTCATTCCTATAGCCCACATTTCTAAATTGCACTGAGCATAAGCAAAAGCGTGCTGGAGGTGCTTCCTTACATTTTCAATGTACTCATGTGTAATCGATGCATTTATCAGTGTCTGCTCCTGACTTCTGTAGATATCAACACATCAAAAGAAGTCCTACCAGAGAAACATGGATCCATTCATTATTTAGTTATTCTTCTGCTTCTGTTTCTTATGCACAAATCAATCATATGTCACTCAGGAATGATAGCTAAGGTTACACCTTTAACATAATTGTTCAATCAAATGTTTATTCAGATAGACATATTTATTTCTATTTCTATTTATATTTAGCATAAAAGCATAATGAATCCATAATGGCATAATTAAATACCCATCACCCAATTGTGCTATGTTGTTAGCGTGTAAATATAAATATGTATATCTAAACAATCATTGAATAAACGTTTGATTGAACCATATTGTTAAAGGTGTAACCTTAGCTATCATTCCCCAGTGACATCGGATTGATCCATGAATAAGAAACAAATCCAGATGAATATCGAAATAATTAATGGATCTGTGGCTCTTTGATTGTACTGATATCATAATGTCAGCACCGCTACCAGTGTAGGCGCAACACTCCCTTTTGTTACCTGATTTCTGTAGAGCAGATGCTGTGGTGATATATAAGTTTTCATCCAATCATGAGCTCAAATGGAGACATCTTTGTTGCAGAAGATGGTCTACACCTAATAGCCATCAGGACAAGCAGTAATCAGATGTCCCATCTGGCTCCAGAGTCTGCCACAAACCTCTTTAAAATACAATTGTCTGGGGGGGTGCTGTTGAGCATGAATAAAATGGCCTCCTGAACCTGATTCTCTGCAGCCCGCAGATCCACAGTGGAAATTATTGCATCCTTTTCTGGCACCTTGTAGCCCCAAACTGGCCACACAAGTTTCCTGACTGATATGGCACCTGCTGTCTAATTTGTATCTGGATTGGTGACTCTTCCGCTGTGAAATCCTGATCGCCATCCACACGACCTGTGCGGTGCCGCTCTGAGCGGCTTGCTAAGTGCGACATAACTGTAGTCTGCGGATTTGTGGAGGTGGCCCAAGAGGGGGCACTGATGGGAGGATCCCCGGATGCCGTGGCAGGGCTACCTGGTCTGCGGGGCTTACCCCCCGCAGCGACTTCACCTCGCCTTGATCCTGCAACGTAATGGTGCCATCCTCCAATGCTGGCTTTTGTGAACACTGTGGGCCATCTGCGGGGGACATCGCCTGCTATGGCCCACTGCCTGCAGTAGCGCAAACCGCCTCTGCCCTGTCATACAAACCGACCTGCTGACTAGGGTGTCCTGGCCCACCAGCTGCCCAGCCGGAGCTGGTATCTTTTCTAATACTGGCAAGGGGTGGCACCCTCGCAGCTGCAGCCTAAACTAAACTGGTGAGTGGTGGACAGCTGCCATTCCTCACCCTTATCCCTGCATAGATTGTACCAGAGGGCCCGACCCACAGCTAGTCTGCAGACAATGATCGCTCCTTCTTTTGGAGCCCCATGAGACATATACTGTGTGTATACTGCCCATCCCATCTCACTTCACTGTATTGAGTGTGTGCATCTACCACGCGTGCCCAAACTGGCTGGCCTGCTCCTCTTTTGACAGTGCAGCGCTACACTGCCTAACACTGAGACCTGCAAACTGTTAAGCAGTTTTGTATCGATCTCCCTATCACCCGTAACACCTTGTTACCAACATTATAAACAGAACCATTTGTAAGGACTTGAAAACTGTCATGTCATCTTTGATGTCCTGGGTGTTAGTCTTAGCAGTGCACAGAAGGGGCGCAAGTTATGGTTGCTTACCTTACCATAACTGGTGAATTTCTGGGGGGTTTCGGTTTCACTTGTAACAATAACATTTAAGAAACCTTTCCCACTGAATTTGTAACATTTTTATTAGTGCAACTTAACCATAACGTCCCTTTAACACAGTGTTTTCGCTGAATTTCATGGATTTCTACTAGGATACCCTTAATTTTCTACATGTCCCTTACATATTACTGACCCCCCACCTCCAACGTGATTGCACCGAGTCCCCGGCTGCGCGAATGTCCGTGGACTGTGGAAACCAATCACATTGCCCAAAAGCACAGGGGTTACCTTACATTGTTGTATCCTGCAACGGCCAAAGAACGCATTCACACTGCCCAAAAGCACAGGGGTTATCTTACATTGTTGTATCCTGCAATGGGCAAAGATATGTACATGAAACAATCAGATATATGTAGTACATCCAAAAAGAAATATGTATACAAATTCTGTACCACCATAAATCAGGGTCCAGCTCACATGATGGTGACAGTATTGGTAGTAATAGACAATCCCTTTCAGGTCTAAGATCAGGGCAAAACAGCAGTAGGTGTCGAGACGATTCTTCTTCTTGTTTGCATAGTCTGCATAATTTTTCCTTAGCCAGGCCATATCTGAACAGGTTGATCTTTGTTCTTAAGATGTTCAGACGAAAGCGCATTATTAAGTCTCTATGATTCCGATTGGTGCTTTTTTCTAGGCATCCAGGCAATAATTGTGGACATCTAGTTATCTTATCTGATAAGGTATGATAGTTCGAAGCTACTCTCGCACACTCTGTTTCTGCCCAGTCAATTGATAGTAAAAGTAATTTTACCCTCTTTGGGTGTTTCAGAAGGGCTTCTGTCGTAACTTTTAAGTTTTGCAATAGTTCATTACATTTCGCTTTCCATTCCTCCAGTGGCCAAAAGGGCATTTTTCCTGCTTCCTTATTCAATATTTGATATTAAGGTGGACAATTTTCCAGAGTTATTTTTCTGTATGTGGCCAATTTTCCAGACGATTCGGACTTGCATTGAGTGCAATCCCAGTTCATGTCGAATAATACTTATCGGAACACATATGGGAATTTTCAGCAATTTACGCCAGAATCTGGCTTCAAGTTTATCCCATGTTTCCCAAGGGATTCTCAGGGCCGTTTCGCTAGCATATGTTACAGTGGGGATGACTTTTGCATTATAAAATTCCACAATCGGTCGCATGGAAAATTTACAAAACTTTCTTTTCAGTATTAATTCCTGTGATGTTAGTTGATCCATTTTCCTCTCTAAGTGCTCAATCCACGGTTGGTCACTCCAGTTGGCACTTACAATTTTTGCTCCCAGATATTTTGTATTTTGCACTGTTGTTATCGGGTCATTCTCTATATGCCATCTAAAAGATTTTTTACTTGCAGGACCTGCTTTTTTAATTATCATTATGACTGATTTTTCTGGATTGATTTTTTGTTTGATTTCTTTTAAATGTATGTTTAGGGCTTCCAGTTTTTTCTGTAGACCCATTTGAGTTTTGTCCATCACTATGAGAACGTCAGCATATAAGAGATGACCAATTTTCATTTCTCCTATTTTAGGCGAGCATGCTCTTGGTGGTTCCAAGCAGTCCTTTACTTCCAGGATATAGAAGTTATAGAGTATGGACGCTAGTGGCATCCCTGTTTGAGCCCATAATTTGTCGCTATTGCCTTTGTAAGGTTTCCCTTTTGATCCAGTCTCACTCGCATTGATGTATTTGTGTGGAGAGTTTTGATAGCTTCTATCAGGTCTGGTGGACAACCTTTTTCTTTCATTTTGGTCCAGAGAATTTGGCGGTCTACTCTATCAAAAGCTGCCGCCATATCTATTGAGGCAATAAACAGTTTTTGATTTTCGTGCATAGTCTTTGCTTTTAGAAGGTTGAGAATTAGAAGGTTTAGACTGCAGTCTACGTTTTCTACAAAACCCGCTTGTCTATGATCGAAGTTGCCAGATCTTTGTATCCATTCCTTTAATCTTTTTAAGAGTATGCCAGCAAAGAGTTTGCTTAAAACGTCCAGCAAGGATATTGGATGATAGTTCTCCGGACATGCTCTGTCTCCTTTTTTGTGGATCGGAATAGTAATTGATGTTGTCCAGGATTCTGGGATATGGCCCATTTTTACTATTCGTGTAAAGAGTACAAAGCACATTTGTGCCCATACCTCTGGAGCTTGCTTTAAGATTTCATTTGTGAGGCCATCCGGCCCTGGGGCTCGCAATCTGCTTGCTTTTGTGATCAGTACCAAGATTTCACAATAAATTTAATTTGATGTCCCAACCTTTTTCCTTTCTGGAATCTTGAGGCAGTAGATCTGTTGCTGGCTCGCGATAATATTTTTCTTGGAAGTATTGTTCCCACGTTGTTTCAAGTATAGGATTAAGTTGTTCCTCACTTTGGTGATTTCCTTTTTGATTTAACAGTGTCCATAGATATTTTACATTTTTATTTCGGATCGCCATTAGCATATGTTCAGAGTCTTTTTGAAATAATAGAGCTTTATGGGATTTAACCCAGTTTCGATAATCTTTTTTCAATTCTTTTCTTTTTGTTTGCGTGTCATCATAGGCAATATTCTGTTTTTTTAAGGCTCTTAAATCTCTAGCCAGCTGTCGTTTTCTTTCCGCTATATCCGTATTGAAACAATGCGCCCTGATTTTTGTGGATCTTTTATTTGTTTTGGTGGTCAATTTGAAGATTCTGAGGCAAGATTCATACTCCATGTCTTTTCCTATTGAGGTTGCCCATTTGTTTATTGAATTTGTTAGCATGGGAATCATTTGTGTTGTTACTCCCAGTCTGTTTCGTCCCTCATTTACACTAACTTCAGTGGGCCAAGTATTCCTTGATACTACGTCCCTTTTATGCTCTATTGCTGGGTCTGAGCATGTAAGGATTAGGATTTTATGATCACTACTTTTTGTTGGTATAATTTTTAGGGTGAGTATTCTGCCAAAAATTTCACGGTCGACAAAAAAGTAGTCTAGTGTTGCGCATGAATTATGCGATGACCATGTGGGTTGTCCTTCTAGGTCTCCTTGGACATTACCATTCACTTGCAAGAGATCACGATTCTCCATTTCCATCTGTCATTCTCTTGCTCTTGATTGTTTTTGTCGATTGTGACTAGACGAATTTGGCTGTGGATTTTTGATTTTTCCACAGGAGATGTTTAGATCATCACACAGGATTAATGCCGGATTATCATATTCTGACCTCAACTGGTCGATGTGATTAGTTAGTAATTCCAAGAATATTTGTCCATCCTTTGCTTTTACATTCCAGTATAGGTTACAAATGATTGATATGTTTTTTCTTTTTGTGTATCACTTCCTTCTAGATCCTGTTGCATGATTATTATTTGTATCAATGGTGAGGGGTGGATCGTGTGAATTACAGTTCCACCATATGTATTCTTTATGATAGTTAATAAGCCTGCGGAAGGTGTGCCTTTTTTACCTTTAAGAGCTTTATTCAAGTAACAAGTTGCTCCATGTATATATGGCTGTTCTTGAAGCCAACACTCTTGAATGCAGAGAATATCTGCAGTTAGAATTTCTTTATTTAACTTTTCAATCAAATGATGAAAACCTCTTGTGTTCCAGGAAGAAAAGCTTGTTGATCCTTGTAGCCCTAATCCTTCGGTCTAATGTTTTTTTTCATTCGTTTTTGTGTTCAATGTTTCCGCTAACCAGCTCCATGATTTTTCTGTATCGATTTTAGTTACAATGGGATGGTCATTATTTGTTTGATGAACCAGATTCACTTTCTCATTTTCTTTGATTTTCATACGTAGAGCATATGGGCCCTGTAATACGGTTGGTGAGAAACGTATGGGTCTGTAATCCACTTCCTCTTCACTTTGATTCTCACAAGTATTTTTTTGTTCTTCAAGACTTATTTTCTTGATTGTGTCCTTTTTTATTTCCTTTTCTCTCTGTTGTAGACATTCTGTTTTAAAATCAAAACCCAAAACCCGAAGGTCATCCGCAGCTAGCCATATTGAGTTCATAACTGCCTTTGAGTTGAAGTGTATACAGATTCTATCCAAATCTTCTTAATTTGGAAATTCCACGATACGGATGTCTTTTGGTTCAATCACTCTCAATTGAGGCACGTTATACAAGAGTTTCATTAGGTTTGATTTATTTAGGATCAGGCCGTCCTGTGCTCTTAGGACTCTTTCCATTCTTAGTTTAAAAGTATTGTTCTGATTGCCGTGAGGCTCAGAATTGTTCTTGTCGCTTCTTCTGTCCTTCTCATTGCGATTGTTCTTGTTTTTCATTCCCGAGCTCTTAGGATCTTGTGTGCTCCATCTTTCTCGGTCTTGATCTGATTGTTTGATCATGTCTTTAAGCACCTGGCGTTGCTTTTTTTCCAAGTCCTTTTTTATTGCAATCTGCATTCTTTTTTCTTGCAGAGTTCGAAAGGTCAAGTCTGGTACTTCAAGGCATTCCGGAGCGTTGTTTTTGTTGCTCACAGGCTCTTCACGTTCCTCCGTTGACTCTTGCAGGCTGTCATCCTCATAAACAGATAAGAGTAACAAAGACTCTTGACCATAGGACTCATTTATGGAGCTTTCTAATGTACTCTCTAGTTCCACGTCTTTAATGTATTCTCGTACTTGTTTCTTTGTTTGACATACGTCATTCTTTTTCTTAATTAGTGGTGCTTGTTGGGTGGGCTTTGTTATCTCTTTTCCTATAGGCATTAAGTTTCTAATGAACTGCCGTGTTCCATCATTAGACAGGCATTTTTGGTTGGGCAAGTTTTTAGATTTTTCTACGGCATCTTTTGATCTTTTGTATAATTTTTCCGAAGTTTCGTTTGGTTTTTCCACTGTGTCTGGTCTGTTTGGTTCTTTTAGATTTTCAATGTTGAATAATGGATAAGTATCATTAGGCTGGCTTTCGCAGTCATTGTTAGGAGTAGACTGTATCGGTTGGCTGTTTTTCAGGGGCACTCCCTGTTTTCCCTCTGTTCTCTGAGTGCCAGGTGCCAGTGCTCGACTGACTATAGGATCAGTCTTTCTTATGTTTTCTGTTTCAGTTTTTTTACTCCGGTCAACCATCACATTTACCTTTCTTTGTTCCTCACTTGGCCTTAACTCTATGTCCTTTATTTCTATTGATGTACTTTTATCCTTATGTTGGACATTGTTTTTGTAGCTGTCTGTTTTAAGTAATTTGATGGTATCACTGAAACAGTGCAAAAACGCACGCTTGTCTTCCCGAGCTTCCTCAATTAGCTCGATTAGCGTCTTGACTATGACATTTTCCGACGCTTTTTCATGGATCCTTCTTTCTTGTTCCACCTCAAAGTGTTTTTCTACACATGTTAACTTGGACTGGATTGAGCCAATAGATTAGATTGATCTCTGCAGTTTTCGTCAAGTGCCTCATATAACTTCAAGTATGGTGCAAGTGCTATGGTCATCATAGATCCTACTGCAGCTTTCATGTTTGCACAAATATCCGTAATTGGCCAAGGGTTGTGTGACGGAACTTGTTCTCTTCCAAATGTTTTTCTTTAATTTCGGCCGAAGTGCCGCCCGGCACAGTTAGTTCCTCGTCTTCCAGCTGCAAGTCCACAGTCAGAGTACTTCTTAGTTCCTGAGGGACATCTTCCTTTGCTTTTTGTAGATGAACAGTTAGCTCCCCTTGCTGGTCTGAAGTTGTTTTTTTCCTTTGGAAGCTCATCAGTACTTATAACTCTTGTTTTTCCATTTTCGTTTTTTTGTCCTTTTTACCGGGACCATGTTAGCACTAGATTTATTTGCATCCACTTCTTCAAAGAATCTTTTTACTCGCGGTATCTGCGGAGTTGAAGTGCTTCTTGGTTCCTTAAAAGACAGCTTCTGAGATTCTTCCAGTTGTTCTGAATGTTTTTGTTGAGGAATGCTTACAATTGTTGCAGGGACATTTGTATTTCCGATGCTTGCTATAGTCGTAGCATCTTTTAGGGGTTGCTGTTACCACTTTTGTCTGGTTCTGTCTGGACATTGTGGGAGTTTAATTGCTCGCATCGGCTGGACGCTAGTAGGAGGTCATGATCTGACATTTCCATTTCGTCTAGTTGTTGTTTGGCATTGATGATCCCAGTTACCAGGCTCATGTCTTTCTGTAAAGTAGGTAAGTCTTTCTTTTTGAAGTGCCATCTGATTGTTCTTATCCCTGAAAGGGACACGCGGTCTGAATTTCTGAGTGGAGTGTGGTTTCGGAGGGTCACCAGCCCCATTTGATGGATTATTTGTTATTTTTGTTTTTCCTTGTATCAAAGTTTTTTGTGTGTTTGCTTGTGAAAGTCCCTTTTCAATATCACACATTGGATCTTTATTGTGAGAGGACAAGGTATTTGGTTTGTCATTTTCGGTAGATTTCTGTGCATTTAGTTTTGTCACTAAACATGGTTTTCTTTTTAACAGTTGGAATGAAGAAAGTGGACTGGAATTACAATTAAATGAACCTGAAGATGGCCACAGACAGCCCTTAACTGCAAATGCAGAAAATGAACTAATAAACCGACCTGCAAAAATGGATGAACTAAATAATAATGAATGACATTTGTTAAAAATCATGTGAAAGAAAATTACCAATACCAATGCCCCACTTGAACCTGTGCCAATTTGCCCTGTCCCAACCAAACATCGCCATCAAATTCCCTAAATGAAAGACGCTATGATGAAACCTCAATCTCTTGCTCCCCTCATGAACAGTGTGTAGGAAACCCCAATTCCCCCATATATGTTTCCCATTCTGCTACCCCACCTCCTTCCTAATTGATTGTATGTGTTGTTTTAATAAATATGTATGTGTGTACTTTTGTTGCGTGCTTTTTTTCAAAAGCCCAATTTGGAGTCTGCAGACTGCGGGACTGTCCGGGCAGTCTGTAACCAAAATGGAGGTGCCCCTGGACATACCACCTTTTCCGGAAATGTCTGCTTGGTTGTGTCTCACTTTTAATTAGTTTGGAACTCCACCCCTGTCCTACGGACACTAGCGTGCATGCGCACCAGATCTCGCTGTGCCCCCGGACTCCGCGCCTGTCTGGACATATCCACTCACTTGCGTTCCACTTTTAATTAGTTTGGAGACTCCACCCCTGTCCTATGGACACTGGCACGCATGAACAACTGATTCCCATGCAAAAGGTGTCCACAGGCCAGCCATACTATCTGCAGCCATCCGAGGACTTCATTGTGTGACCACAATCATGTTGCACATCAGGTGTATCTGCGGACACTCCCTGTACCCGAGGACAGTTAAAAACTGTATTTTTTGCCAATCCTGGGAGTTTGGAGCTGAAACCTCACTCTTGCAGAGCTCCAAGACCATATCTTAGTTGATCTGGCAACTTTTTATAACTTTTTGAGACCGATCTGTGAATCGAACTGTCCACGGACAGTCGCACCATCCACAGACAGCCTCTCTGAAGGGACCCGCCCACTACTGCTCCTCGTGTTTTTGGCTATCCAGGAGAGAGCACCTGCTGCTGATATGGGCTATTGCTATCCCTGCTTTCTGCTTCATCAGAGAATGGCTTCCATGGCTACTGCAGTGGCCCCACCACCACCATCTGGTGGGCCTGGAGAGGGGAACAGGCATGGTGATACGAGGTGGATCAAGAGGACAATGAGGATGAGGTACTAGAAGTCCCTCTCTCCAGCTCCCAATGTGAATCTTGGATGTGGCAGCTTTTTACCACAGTTGGGGGTGTACCTAAGGCTCGAGCAGACAAGGTTAGATGCACTGAGGCAGCAGTGCGAAAGGTAGTACCTTTCGAAGGGACGAGTAGGCTGATGGCCAGTACCGCACCCTCATCATCTGCTCCTGTTCCCACAAGGGACACCCCTGTAAGTCAGAGGTTCCCTGCAGAAGCCTCGCAGTCCATACATGACACAGTCAACCCTTATCTTTCAAGGGTGACAGTGCTCTATATGTACTGTGACACACCGCTCTGTAGGGGTGTACAGTTTCGAAAGTGCTTTTGAGGCTGCGGTCAAGGAGCATGAGAAACACTGTCTCCTACCTGATTAAGGCCCACCCAACATATTCCTCTCTCCACCTTCCCCTTCGTCCCTGTGGTTGGTGCCACTTCCCTCCCCTCCCTTGTCTCTCCACGAAAAGAAGTCCACAAAATATAAAACACGAAAAAAGGTTCTTTTCAGAGCCACCTTTCACAGTTAAAAAATAGAAATACCAAACAAGGTTACAGGACCCTATGCAGCCTGCGAAGTCCGGGGACAGCATGGTAGTCCGCAGACATCTACGAAATGTGGCTGGTGGGGCCATCAAAAACATTGCACTCTTTTGCATGGGAAAGTGGTGGCTCTGAAAATAACCTTTTTTGGTATGTTTTGTTTTTTAAAGTTTTTTAAAGTTTTAAAGTGAACTAAGCAACATTCTACTGTACTAAACTTTTTCTTTCAACTTGTACAACAATAGTCATTTTGTTTTCACCGTGATTCCATGCATTTCTTTTTCAACTACTGGAAAATGCTTTCTATATTTACAAAAAGTGCTTCAAAGCCTTTTGAATATTTTACAAAAAAGCTGATTCCCGGCATCAGTAAGATGTACTCCATCTCTGCGGAAGATATTGACAATGTCAAATTTAATATTTTTATTATCAAAAGACATCATGCTGACATCTCCCACAAATGCACAGACAGCCTTGTTGACATTGCGCCTCGCTTTCTCCATTTGCGGACCAAATGAACTGGATCGTATCCACATCTGTCTCTGGGCAATGCGAGAAATAATTTGTTGAGGGTTCGGGAACACTTCCTTCATTTTGCCAAATGTCGCCTTCATTGCAAACTGAAGTGAAATACCAGTTCAATGCCCTAAACTGTTCCCTCCACAATGACCAATGATAATGTCGGGATGTAGGAGTGTGACCGAATTGACACAAAATGGGAGTGTGTCCATCCACTTCATGCAGCGCACTCCATACCATTCCACATGAACCTCATGAAATCAATATTTTCAGCCACTCCACACTGCTCTGCATACACCTTCAAACAATGGATCCACGAGTTCCCCAAAATCCACACACTTTGCCTCCTGAAAGACATAGCCATAGCCATAGCCATCTTCACTCCTCTCAGCAAACAAACCTTCTGCCAAACTCTCTCCTTGCATACCACACCCAAGAAAACTTATTGGCCAATCACCCTGGGCTGCACAGTCCCATTTTCATGCTTGACATCCTCAAAAGACCCGGAGGTGGCATGTGCCATCCATGGACCACTGTGCTATATGCGAACATATCTCCTCAGAGGTATCCTTCCTTTCCTCTCCTTCCCCCAGAAGCTCACTGCCTCTAGAGCCCTGGTTCTCTTGAAGCTGGACTGCTGTAACAGCCTCTATCTAAATCTGCCCGCCTCTACTCTCCGCCCTTTGCAACTCATCCAGAACAGGACTGCGAGACTTGTCCTTGGCCACAAGCCCAGGGACCGTATCTCTCCAGGACTGAAATCACTGCACTGGCTCCCAGTGACTGCGAGGATCAAGGTCAAAGCCCTCTGCATTGTCCACAAGGCCATCTGAGGCCTTGGGCCAAAATACCTTCAACTCTATCTTCCTAAATATCTTCCTTCTCGAGCTCTTCGCTCATCCGCCTCCAACTCCCTCAGGGTCAGCCGCTTCTCCAAACAACGAGTTGGGGGCAGATCTCTCTCCGCTGCAGGGGCCTCCCTCTGGAACAGCCTTCCTGTCTCCCTGAAACTTGAGGAAAACCATCTCCGGTTCCGGAAGCACCTCAAAACCTTCCTCTTTGCCTCCGCTTTCTCTCCCCCTCTCCCCTGCTAATACTACTGAAACCGCATTGATTCTGCAACTGGGCCACTCACCGTTCTCAGTCCTTGGCCCAGCCACTCTCCCCTGCACTGCCTCCCTGGCAACCCCTGAACTACAGGACTGTGTCTGTATCCCTACAGCCCCCCTTCCCAGCACTTGTCTGCACTTACTTCGCACTTGCCACCAGCTGGCCCTTGTTATTTATCCTGTATGCTGTATGCTAATAACCCTGTACTGCACTTTCCCCTCTCCCCTTCCCCCTTGCACTTTTCCCTTCCCCTCTACCCTTTGCACTTGCGCGATCTGAATGACACCTGGCCTAGTAGGATCGTTGTCTGTCTCCCCTTGTTCCCCCCCTGCCTCGTCGCGCCTTGAAACACTTGTGTATAGGCGTGTTACAAATGCCATATCATATCATATCCAATTCAAGGGGGTGGGGAGAGAAATTAAACATAAGGTAAGTTATTTACTCTTAAGGGGTGGCTCTGAAATGATTTCTTTTGTGAAAGGGCTTGTAAACAAACACATTTTTGTTGTTGCTTTTATCTTGTTTTTTTTCCTTACAGGAACCTCTTCAATGCATTACTTTCATAAATGAAAGTTGCATTTCCAATATTTGAAAAGTGAATTCCATCCATCTTGATTTTTCAATTTGCGGACTGAAAAAGTTTGTTGGACATCTCCATGCGCATCTCTGATTTATTTCTGAAAAAAATAATCTTAGCAGCAGGAAACCGTTGCATAAGGCTGTTTAAAAAATCCTTCAACGCAACTTGCAGAGACACTGGAGTCACAAACCCCAAACTGCCCCCTCCACAATGGACAATCACAATATCTGGACTTTTAAGATATGCCATACTCTCACAGAAGGAAAGCAAGCTTGCCCAGTTTGAGCCACAAACTGCAGGCCAGGAAACTTCCACTTCTAGCAACCCAATATTTCCAAGGATGCCATGATTCTCAGCATGTACCTTCAATGTGTGAATTGAAGAGTCCCCCAGAATCCACACACTCTGGCTACTGAAAGACAAAGCCATAGCCATAGCCATCAGCACTCCTATCAGCAAACACACCTTGTCCCAAACTCTCCCCTTGCATACCACACTCAGGAAATCTTATTGGCCAGTCCCCTGCACTGCACGGTCCATTTCCATGCCTGTCATCCTCAAAAGACCCGGATGTGGCATGTGCCATCCGTGGACTGCTGTGGTGTCCGTAGACAAATCGTCCAATTGAAGGGGCTGGGAAAAGAAATGAAATGCAAGGTAAGTTATTTAATCTTGAGTGATGGCTCTGAGAAGAACCCTTTATTTGGTATTTTGATTTTTTTGGGGGGTTTTCTGATTTTTTTCCTACACCTACTTACATGCACTCTACATCATTTTCACAAAAATGTTCTGAGTGCATTTAGAATATTGTCAAGAAAGATTGCATTGCTACAATCAGTAAAAGTGATGCCATCACTGAACAAAGTATGTCCACCATCCACCAGAATTTTCTCATTTGCGAAGGATGTCATCCCAACACCATGCAAAAAAGAACATGCCCCATTAGTCACAAGGCACCTTCCTGCGTCTTGTTGAGGACAAAACACTATGGGACATCTCCATGGTGCCCTTGGAGGTATATTTAAAAAGATTACCTTTCCACATGGAAACAGTTCCATTAGTGCCTTCAGCATATCCTTCAGTGCCTTTCTGCAAATGTATTGTACTGATATACCCCAAACTATGTCCTCCACAATGCACCACAATCACATCTAGACTTTGGAAAAGAGACATATTTTTGCAATGTGCAAATAAAGTCTTCCAGTTTCACCCAGGCACACCACATCAAAAAACCTCCACTCCCTCCAATCCAAGGTTAGCAGAAATGCCACACATTTCTGTATACCTTTTTAAATTCACCATTAAAGAATCTCCCACCATCCACACAGTAATCCTTCTCATCTGCACAACCACAGCCATCATCCCTACACACAGCAATGAAAATAACTGTTACCCTCTCATCCTATAAAGCACAACCCGAATATCTCAATGGCTAATCCCCACAGTCCCCTTTCCATGCCAGGCATCCTTAAAAGACCTGGATGTGGCACGGCCTGTCCGCAGACACCATAATACAGGACAGCCCTTCTTTCCTTTCCACTTTAATCTTTGCAGCACTCTCTCATTGGCTACTGTCAAGCAGTCACACAGCCATCCACCAATCACATCCACAATCTCTACATCTAACTCTGTCATCTCAGTTCAACACTTCAGATGTACTGTTGAACACTCAGAGCACACGTCTCCTGTTACTCCCAAGCACCTGCATCAAAAACTACTATACAAATCTCCAAGATTTCTATTTGCAGATTTAACCACATCTGCATCTATCAACACAAAGTACAGGTATGCATTTATTTTGCAAGTTACATTTCCAACTCTTTTAGAAATGCATATAAACAGGGTTCCTGACACTTACCCTGCATTAACCTACTCAATAATTATACTCTTGTTTGTCCCACCTCCTGACATCAAGTGGCAGTTATTTACAATGCTGTGTGGTTGCAAAGTTTTCTTTTAATTAGCATTTTCATAACAGTTTAAAAATACATATTTGCATTTTCAGCTGCACTGTCTGGGTCTTTTTTGTGAAAGAAAAGAAAACCCCATTAAAAACATTTGCACAGCATGTTTAAGTGCCAGATTCTGTGTGAAAGTTCAATATATTACCAGTACATGTATACTTGCCCATATGACCCATTATAATGTACAAAGTAATATTTTCTTCTTTCATTCTGTCACTTTTAACACCACTTCTCCCACTAACAAAGTTACACTAAAACTCCCACAAAGAAAACTCAAAACGAAAACAGCATGTATGTTACTAAAGCATGGCATATACATGGAATGAAAAATGGCAAAATGCAATGTGTTTAAAAATATGTATTTCAGCACCATTTCAAGTAAAACAAATACATGCATGCATACATTTGCAACAGTGCTGTGTGTAATGTCTAATAAAAAATTAAAGAAAATGGAAACAATTTCTCCAACATATTGAAATAACACTCAGTTTGTACAATTTCATTAGCTTTCCCACACATGCATACTTGCTAGCTAACATTCTCCTTTGTAGTCTGTACATGCTTCTTGGCGTCTCGATTTTTCTCTGCATTCTGCGACTTGCAGTGCACCTTTTCTTATGCAAATAGTCCAACTACAACTCCCACAATACAAGCAAAAGAACCATCATTTAATAAGCAATTACACATTACAATACATCCCATTCACAAGTATGAATGCACTGACAACATAAACCTTCACACAAGTGCCACTTAAAGTGTTCTTCAAATATTTTCCATAACCATTTCTTTTTTTTTGGAAACAAGTTACACACAGTACTGCTATACATCCACAAAACCATTTATTTCCTTTCATGTCCAGCATCCCAAAAAGGACAGCTTTTTAAACGCTCAGCATTTCCCTTTTTCAATTGTATAAAAATGTCACACTTTCTTGCTCAAGCCCTATGGGGCATACTTATCACAGGACCACCGGCTCCATTAGCAACACTGCCGGTGCTCCTGTGTCCCCATTCCCATACAGTGCTATGCAACTCCACAGAAATAGGGACTAACATTTTCCAGGACCTGACTTTCCAGGCCAAAAGGACCTGTAATGTCCTGATGCCACTGGGAAGCTGGCCGGCAAATAATTATTAGGAATCTGGTGGCAACCCATCTGCAGCAGATGCGGTGTTACCACCATACTCGTAATGAGGTCCAATGTTACTAACTCTTCTTCCCAAAAACTCCTACATTCCAAAATAATGTCTTCTTGTACTAAAATTACTTCACCATTACCATACATACCCACTAATTCTCTTCTTTCCCAATTGCAGTGAAGAACAACCACCTACCTCCTGGAAGACAACAACCAGAAGAAAACTACTCTTCACATCCTGCAAAGTAAGTGTACTAGAGTAGTAGTATTCTTTCTGTTACTCATATAGTACAGTGGAGCTGCAAAGTAACCTACAAAGTTTCTTTCAAACCCACAACATTTACTTCCCTCTTATTCATTGCACCTCAGCAGGTACACTCTTTGTATTCTCATCTGAATACCATTATCATAACACCCACTATTACCGTGAAAACATTGCAATGTCGTTACTTATTGATGCACACTAGCACTCTCTTATGCACTAACCCAAGCTCTTCACACATCTACACACACAGCTATTCTCACAACCTTCCCAAGCAGAACTAGCAGCCCATTGCACAAACACAGAGCCCTCTATTTATGTCTGCCCTCATATTCATACACTCACACACACTCAAAATGCACGCAATGGTGTACCAATGAAAGACAAATAAATGTGGCACACTCAAAACGCACATTAATGTTGTTTCAAATATAGTACTTGGAATGTACTGATTAGGAGGGTCTAAAAAGTACATGGATATGTGAGATTATATGCAATTGACATTGTGAACTATCCTACCTAACATATTATGCTATATTTGTTTCACAGAAAAAGAAGCAAAGATTTTCTCCTGCAATACCATGTACAACAAAGTCAACCTGTACACCCAATGGTACAGCATTCATAAGTACCACTTCAATTGTATTGTGTCACCATGTTACAAATACTACACACTGCCCACACACTATGTTTAATTACTATACAAATATTATTTTAATGGTTTTTCTCAATGGCCGGATTCCATTTCTGTAAACATATTATTACAATGGTACAAGAATCTGGCCACTGACCACAACCACCGCACCACAACTTGCTCTGAACTTCCTAATTCAAATGACACCTGCAGACATCAAAATGGACCACCAAACCTATTTTTCACCTATGCCAATATCCCCATATCATCTAGATTTCACTCCCTACCCTAACCAAGCCCTCTTGTGGTCACCAAATAACCCCAAATGTGTTTCTCAAACTGCCCGCACAAGAATTATTATTACAATGGTTGTGGCCAGTGGGCAGATTCTTGGGTGCCTGGCCGTATTATGCTGTGGTGGTTGTGGCCAGTCCCAAGATTCTTGGGTGCATGGCCTATTTTTCACCTATGAAAATATACCCATATCATCTAGATTCCACTCCCCTACCCCGACGAAACCCTCTTTCAATCACCAAATAACCCCAAATGTGTTTCTCAAGCTGTCCACCCAAGCTCTCTTTCAGTCACCAAATAACCCCAAATGTGATTATCAAGCTGCCCGCCCAAGACAGTGTCTGCAGACTACAGCGATGTCTGCAGACTGCCGCGCCTGTTCGCTCTTCTTCCACCTAAACACATTTTTTCACTCCCCCACACTTCCCAGCCACTCTTTCCAACACCAAATGACCCAAAATGTGTTTCCCAGCATTGTTCCCCACAGTGCTATCCCCGGAAAGCCGTTGCTAGAAAGAAAACTACTGGACAGATTCAAACCAAATTTACAAAAGCACGCGTTACGGACCAAGCTGCTACTCCTGCTGTAAATTTGGTGAAAATCCATTCAGCAGTTTGGGCTGTAGACGTGAGCACATTTTTTCCATTGTGTCTATGGAAAAAACTGAATTTTTGGGACCCACCTATAACTTTGCCCCCCCTTGATGAAACCTCACCAAACTTGCCACATGAATTCAGATATGGCCATAGACTTATTTTGCATTGTTCGGTAAGGATCGTCCAAGTGAGGCAAAGTTATAAGCCTCCCAAAAAGTGTTCTTCCTATGGATTGAGCAGCTTAACCATAACTACAGGGCCGCTACCTCAAGCACTGTAATACAGGCCCTGTAGTTATGGTTAAGTTGCTCAACTCATAGAAAGTGCATTTTTTGAGCGGCTCATACCTGTATTCTTACCAAACTTTGTGTATGGCCCACTCAGAACGATTCTGCAAAGTCTGGTGCGGTTTTGTCGAGGGGGGGGCAAAGTTATAGATGGGTCCCAAAATGTGGGGAAATCCTTATAAATGCAATGGAAAATAGATTTTGCTCACACCTACAGCCCAAACTGCTAGATGGATTTGCATCAAATTTGCACAAGGAGTGACGGCTTGGTCCCGTAAGCGTGCTTTTGTAAATTTGGTGTAAATCCGTCTGGTAGTTTTTTAAAAAATGGCCAAAACGTAGGTCAAAATAAATGAGTGATATCTGGGTCCGGTCCACAGACTCACTTCCCTATTCGGTCCACGAACACCCCCCTGGACCAACCAGGGAGTGGCTTAATGTCCATGGACATCAGATGCGCCTGTGATTGGATGGTGAGAAGCGTGAGGTGCGTCATATTTTTTGGAACGGCTGCCATGTTGAATCCTCAGACAGCCACCAGTAGCCACGTATAGTGCAGTGGGGAAAAAGTCTGGAAAACAAATTTGGTGTTATTTGGCGGTTGAAAGAGGGACTGAAAAGGGTGGGGGGTGGAATAAAGATAATATGGGGCTGTTTTTATAGGTAAAAAAGGGCGTGCAGGTGCTGCGATTGTCCACGGACACTGCAGTAGTCCACAGACAGCACTTTGAATTTACAGTTTGGAAAACAAATTTGGGGTTATTTGATGGCTGAAAGAGGGCATTGAAATGGTAGGAGTGGAATAGAGATGATACAGAGCTGTTTTTATAGGTGAAAAAAGGTTTTGAAGATGCTGCTGAGTTTGTGTTCACTCATAGTGTCCGCAGACATTATTTCAATTGCAGGGGGTTCAGGGCGAGTTTTGTTATTTGAAGGTGTATTGTACGTATTTGTTATATGGTTTAATTATATTGTGGTGGTTGTGACCAATGGCCAGATTCTTGGGGGCATGGCCAAGAATATGGGCACTGGCCACACATACTATAGTAATATGTGTACAGTAATGACAGGTGCTGTAGGGGGAATATACAGTATTTGTAATATGGTGGAATGATATAATTGAAGTGTATATGGTATTTATGATTGTAGTACAATTGAGGATTGTGCTTATGGAATATGTATTTTTTTATACTTGTTATCGTTACTTAGTTGCATACAGTAATAAAGCTGGAATCTCTGGTTCTTTTTCTGTGAAAAGAACCAGTACAATTTGTAAATCAGGATAGTTTAAAACCTTTAATCGCACCCAATTTTAAATATAAGTTGACTTTTTTTACCCTCGTAAACAGTACATTCTATGTACTACGCTTGGCACAACATTAGTGTGTGTGACAGTACCATCTGCATTGTACCTTAGCAGCATTGGTATGACATATTGGCTATGTGAGTTTATTTGTATGCTGGAATGATTATGTGAATTGCAAAATGGACATAATATGGCATTATTTGCATTCTGCAGAAGCTGGTGAAATGGAATGGATTCACAATTTGAAACATGGTAGCAGAGAGTGCATGTATGTTTCCATGTGCATGAAATCTGGAAGATTTCAATCATAGGGATGTTTTTGGTTTCCAGTACTTGTAGTAAGTACATTAGGAATGTTTGTGTATCTTCCTATGTGTTTATGGTACATTTTACAAATCCTGCACAGTTGTCCAATTATTGCCTTATACCTGAGACACTAAAGTGTTGTCAGGATTATTTGTGGCATTTCTATGAAGGATGAGCATTTAGAAACACAAGTGGTCCAAGCTGTTTAAGTAAATGTTGTGAACAATTTGTGGCAATTAGAAGAGAAAATGTGATTTTTATATTTGCATAGCAATTTACTCCAGTTGTGTTGCTGAATTTAAATAGACCAGAGAATTGTGCCTCTGCATTTTTTGATGGGCCTGTATAACTTGTTTGAGAAGAGGTATTTGTCGGGTTGTCTTTTGATTGATGTGCAGTTGAATTTGTAGTAGACAGTTTTGTGGTTGCATTCTTTGATGGAGATGTAGTTGGTTGTTGTTTCTTTAGCAGTATTTTTGGGAGATCTGTTATAGGTTCTGTTTGTATTAGTTTTCTTTTTTAAGATTTCTTTTTTGAGGTACAGGGTACATATCTAGATGGGGGTGTACATTGCACATAGCCTGTTGTATTCTATGATGCAAGGAATGCCAGCATTGACTTTGTTTGTATCAAAGTTAACTAGGAATAGACCATTGAGTGTATGAAGACGTGAAAGTGCTACGTAACTCATACCTTCTTTAAAGACTGTGCTGCCAATGTCAATCAATGCGTGATCTATGGTTAGACATTGTGATTTGTGAATAGTGACAGCATATGCACGAGATAGAGAGAATTGTTCTCTGTGCTACATACATCTCTTTGAAAAGAAGGAAACGTGCTATTGTGCAGAAAACTATTTTAACTTCTACAAGTTTGTCAAAGTAGATATTGACAAATTGAATGTTGTAGTCATGTGGATATGTTTGAAAGCCAACAACTGTACCAATTGTTCTATTAACTAAACCTTATTCTACGTCAAGGTTATGTTTTAGAATGACTGTGCAGTTAGACACAAAGTTAACTTTTTCCCTATCCAGCTCTGTTAGAGATACATTAATCTAAGCTATGTAGATGTGCTGTTGCTTGCTGAAAACCTTCAAAATGCACTGAAGCAGTTTTTGTGAACATATAGATTATGGATTCAAGTATTCTCTAGTAGTTGAAGTAAAGAAAAAGGAAAACAGAAGCAAAAATTAGAAGCACATTTTTTGAAAGTTAGAAAAAATAGTTACGTTCAGTAGAATAATTGTTAGTAGAGTAAATCAAACCAAAGAATTAAAAAAAAGGAATCTGAAAAGAGAAAAAAAAAGATTATTTTAAGAGGCACCATTTGTTAACAAAAATCAATGACAATGATTTTAATTCTCCCATCCCACACCTGGAATTGTCGAGGTGTCCGTGGACTACTGCATTGTCCACGGACTAAGCAGACTGCATAGGGTCCTGTGATATTTTTTTTAAGTTCTATTTTTTAACTTTGAAATGAGGCTTTTTTCTTTTTTTTTTGATGAAGCAATGTGAGGTGGGCATAAGATGGCCGAGAGATGGGAGGGAAGAGCCACCAACCATAGAGACAGAGGGACAGATGGACAGAGAAAGATGTTGGGCAGGCCTTAAATTTAAGGTGGGGGGCAGTGTTTCTCATGCTCATTGACCGCAGCCTCAAAAGCACTACGAAACTGCTCCGCCTACAGATCGGTGCTTCACAGTACAAACATAGCACTGTGACCCTCGAAAGGAAAGGGTCAGCAGTGTTCTGTATGGCCCGTGAGGCAGCCACTGGAATCCTTTGCCCCAAAGGAGTATTCTTTGTGGTGACAGGAGTGGTCGAGGAAGAAAAGGTAGACGGCGTCAACCTACTTTTCCCTGAGAAAGGTATTGCCTTTCTCGCCATATGAGCTCAATGAGTGGAAGAAAATTAACAGAGACACAAAATATTGAGTTAAAATAGAGATGTAAGAAAAATACAGCTAATGGCGGAAACTGTTATATCAATGGATGTTGTCAAGTAATCAAACAATCAACCACATAGTTAACCATCATAGACAACACTCAAAAGGCAATGTTATAAACATTTAGAATTCACATAATTCAAAATTTAAAAACAATTTTAAAAAAATGTATCCGAAGAATTAAACAAAATGGCATTTACAATCTCAAAAGTGCATTATCACAGTTAAACACCAATAAAAGTAAACCGTTCCTCATTGATGTTGTGTCCTAGCAGAGTCTTTGTTTCAAAATCTATGAATAGTTTAGTCTCCTCTTGACACATTTTCAATGTTCTATCACCTCCTCTCAGGTGACTTGGTACATGAATTACACCGAAGAAGGAAAAAACAATTAAACTGCCACCATAGTGTTCATCGAAATGTTTAGCAAAGTGAGAAATCCTAGTTTTGATGGCCCTCATGTGCTGCAAAATCCTGATTTTGAATTTGCAAGTGGTGCTGCCCACTAGCCATTTTTTGCAAGGACAACTCAAGACAGACCACAAATTCAGTTTCACATGGTATGTTTGAGCAAATGTTATAAATTGTTTGTAAGACAGGGTATAAAAACTCTGATTGCAATCTTGTATATTGACACACTTTACATTTCTGACACTTGAAAAATCCCATGTGATTTCTAGATAGCCAATTGTGTTTTAGAGCTTTAACAGAGGGCAAATAGTCCAATAACAACTTATCTTTCAAGGATTGTGATTGGCTGTAAATAATACTGGGGCATATTGGTAACAGTTCAGATAAATCTTTAGATACTTTTAGAATGTGCCAATGTAGCGAGAATCTGGACAATATGTCAAAATCAATCTAATGGCTTTGGTGTCTTCAGCATGGTGTTTTCTACTTGTAGAATTATCAAGTAAAGTGTCACAATTTAGGCTCCTCACTTTATAAAAAGCTCTTTCAATCACTTTTTTGAAATAACCTCTAGAGATGAAACTAGAAGCAGCAATGGAGCACTAATTGTTAAATTTACTGACATTCGAGCAGTTACGGCTAAGGCTAATACATTCACCATAAGGGATACTGTTTATGCATATGGATGAATGATTGCTAGAAGCCACCAATAGGACATTAGCACCTATTGGCTAACGGTATACTGAGGTACTAATACCATCACAAGTGATGTTGACACGAACACCCAAATATATCACTTCAGTTGAGCTATGTGTTTCAGTAAAGCTCAAGTTTAAGTCGTTACCATGTAAAATATTCACAAAGTCAAGCCATTTACATTCTGTTGATTTCCAAATGATGAATAAATCATCAATAAAATGTAACCAACAAATCGCCTTATTAGTAAACTGCTGATTTTCGGGCAAGATCCCACAACATTCCTCTCCCACCATCCCGGTTCGCATAAAAGAGTGCAAAGGTTGCCCCCATAGCAGTACCCTCACTTGGTGGTAGAAGGAGTCATTGACTAAAAAATCATAGAGCATCAAACAGAAAGAAATCCTCTCCAAAATCATACAATGTGACCAAGATAATTCAAAGACCTAGTGTCCAAATACAATTTTCAACCCGCCAATCCAAATTTATGGTCAATGAAGGTATATAGGGATACCACATCAAGAGTTGTAAGAAGCATACCTGCCTCCCATGGTATTTCATTAATTTGTCTTAAGAAGTTAGTTGTATCACGTACAAGCAATGGCAAGGTAGACACTAATGGGTTAATGGTTTCATCAACAAATTGTCATGAACTACAGAACATGTCCCTTTTGGAGTACCTGGTCTTTGTCACAACGTGGCTTGCACTCCATAATACTCCCAACATGGTCGTCTAGCGTGAAACTCCTTTGTCGCTCCACGCGCTGGACGTAACGTATTCTATTAATAGACCACGCCTTCCGCAGCTCCGCGTGTCTCAATGTTATTGCAAAGTAGCGATCCGACGTGTGTCCCGTAGCTCGCAGTATTATTCCCTTGTTCCTGTCCATCTACCCGTTCCTTGTCCCTTCCTTTCCTCCTATTTCCTGGACTCGTGTGCTAATTGCACCTTTCCTAGTTCCCCGGATTCCTGGACCCGCATCCCGGAAACTGAACGCACTCTAGAGTCGGAAGAGACTCGGGCAGCCTTGTTCAAAACCAGGTCTGTCCGCAAGAAGGCAGCGACCAAGGACTCCAACTAAGAACGGACCCAGGTGAGAAGGGTGGAACTGCTTGACAGTTTGAGACGCCACCCGACCGAACTCGATAGCGACATGGAAGCCGCTGTTCAGGACCTGATACGTGGCATGCAAGAACTATCAACCGAGGTCCAAAATCTAAAGGCGGAAAACGCCGCACTCAAGCAATTGGTCCTATCCCGGGATTCGGCCACGAAAGAAAGCATCTTGTTGGGCGGCATTGTTGACAAATATGATGGGTCGGCAAAAACCCTTCGTGGATTCCTGGATTCATGTTTGGTCCACTTTACATTTAAGCCTTATTACTTTTCGACTCCCAGGGCTAAGGTGGGGTTCATAATTTCCCACCTTTCCGGGAATGCCTTAACCTAGGCTACACCCCTCGTTAACACCGGTGATGCCCTCCTAGATGACTATGATGGGTTCATACAGGCCCTTAAAAACATGTTTGATCGCCCTGAGCAGGTCTTTAGTGCCCAGGAACGTATGTTAGACTTTCAGCAGGGTTCCCAGGATATGCTCACTTATGTGACCCAATTCAAACAATTGGCCAAGGAAGCTGATTGGTCCTCTGAGGCGAGTTTCACCCTGTTCAGGAGAGGACTGAATGATGAGATTAAGGATGAGTTGGCCAGAGTGGCTCGACCAAACTCATTCCAGGCACTAATGGACCTTGCCATGCAAATAGACTTCCGTATCCAGGAAAGAAAGGCTGAAAAGAAGAAATCCAGGGGAAATCCTTCCAAGGTGTCCTTTGAGAGCATCGTCAGAACGGACACGAACCCAAGCTCAGTCACAGAACCAGAACCCATGCAGATAGGAGTCTTCTGTGGACCCATATCCCCGCAAGAAACGATGAGAAGGATTCATACGGGGTTTGTATGTATTGTGCTTTGGACAAACATTTGGTTAGAGAATGTCCTCTAGCCCCCCTCGGCGTTCGGGAAACGCCAGCTCCCGATCGTAGAAGGAGCAGAGCTTCGGGAGAGAGATGTTTGCTCCACATCAATTCCATCCTTGAACTCTCCTGGACAAAACAAATTGGTCATACTACAGGCATTTCTATCACCCTCCAAGAGCAAGACCTATCCCATTTTGGCCTTGGTAAACTGCGGAGCTATGGGGATCTTCATTGATCATGATTGGGTTGCTAGTCACCAGATTCCGTATGAGACATGAAGTACCTTGCAGCCTGTGGAAGCCATCGACGGAAGACCCCTCACTTCAGGGCCTATAAGCCTGCAGACCAAGGAGATCCAGCTCTCAATAAATCACCATCAAGAGCTGATTAGATTCGACATCATTAAGTCAGCCCACTACCCCATGGTATTGGGTATGCCCTGGTTACAAAAACATAATCCGTATATCAAGTGGACAGCAGGATCACTATTCCTAGGCTCAGAGTTTTGTATGTCTCACTGCCTATTCCTGGAACCTTCATTAACACCCCCTAAGGAACTGCATAAAGACCATGAAACACCACTCGTGGTTTCCAATATCATACAAGTCCCTGAGGCCTACCAAGGTTACGCTGATGTGTTTTCGACTGCCATAGTCCAGGCCTTACCCCCACACAGGCCTGAAGACTGCGCAATAGAAACTGAACCCTCAGCAGTGATTCCCTTCGGCAGGATGTTCATCCTTTCTGAACCCGAGAAAAAGGCCCTCAAAGAATACCTGGATACCAACCTTGAAAATGGCACCATAAGACCTTCAAAATCTCCAGCAAGTGCTTTGTTATTCTTTGTACCCAAAAAGGATACCCAGGAACTCAGACCCTGCCTCGATTATCATGGCCTAAATCAATGCACCCTCAAAGACCGATACCCACTACCCTTGATTTCAGATATCCTGGAAGCAGTAATATTCACCAAGTTGGATCTCTGGGGTGCCTATCATTTGATCCGTATCCGGGAAGGAGACGAGTGGAAAACCACCTTTAGAACACCCTTTGGCCATTACGAATACCTGGTCATGCCCTTTGGACTAGCTAATGCCCGGGCAGTCTTCCAACATTTTATGGATAGGGTGTTCTCTGACATGTTGTTCCTCTTCGTCATTGTATATCTGGATGACATATTGATATTTTCCAAAGACCCTCAAAAGCATGAAGAACACGTAAAGGCAATACTACAAAGACTCCATGAACACCAACTCTTCGCCAAACGCGAAAAATGCTTGTTTCACGTTACCTCTGTTCACTACCTAGGATTTATCCTTAGCCCAGAGGGAATTGGTATGGACCCTTCAAAGGTAAAGGCCATTCTGGCATGGCCTGCTCCCACGTCCGTGAAACAAGTTCAATCCTTCCTGGGGCTGCCAATTTCTACCGAAAGTTCATATCCACTTTTTCCGAGATTGTTCAACCAATTGTTGCTCTCTTAAAGAAGGACATCCCTTTTATCTGGTCCACACAGCAAGACACAGCGTTCCAGCATTTGAAGACCGAGTTTACACAAGCTCCTATCTTAGCCCAACCTGACATAAGCCGACCATTTCTAGTGGAAACGGATGCCTCTAATTACGCCATAGGAGCAGTGTTGAAACAGAAATTAGAAGATAAACTGGAACACCCCATTGCTTATCTTTCACAAACCCTGACTCCGAGTGAAACACACTACTCTGTCCTGGAAAAGGAATAGTTAGCCATCCGCCAAGCCTTCACTAAATGGCAGCATCTACTTCTGGGAGCTAGACATCCAGTCCAAGTCCGTACGGACCATCGGAATCTTCAGATTCTACAGTCATTGGAATGTAGAAATAGTCGTCAGGCGCATTGGGCCTACTTTTTTGCCCAGTACCAGTTCCACATCACTCATGTTCCCGGATCACATAACCTGATTGCTGATGCCTTGTCTCGACGTCCTGACTACGTAACCACTGAAGATAAGGCATATCCTGAGATGTTTTCCCCCACGATCTTCATAGCTCAAGCAGTCAACCTCCAGGAAGAAATCCAAGCGCAAACCCAATCCTCTGAGTTATGGAAGGATATGTCAAGGAAAAATCAATGGAATTTAAGAGACAAAGAAGGATATTTATTCAAGGACAATGCACTGCTCATTCCTACACAGAAATTACAACAGAAAATAATAAACCTCTGTCATGACACACTTCACTCCGGGCATCGTAGCATCACCAATACCCTGCATCTTATACAGAAACAGTTCTGGTGGCCTAAGATGAAGACTGAATTCCAAGCTTGTGTTGTCTGTGCTCAAAATAAGCATGATAACAAGGGACCGGCAGGTCTTCTACTGCAACCAACACTGCCAACTAGACCCAGGGAATTCATTGCTACAGACTTCATTGTGGAACTACCACCATCTCGAGGATACACTACTATCATGGTTACCATAGACTTGTTCACTCATATGGCTCATTTTACGCCCCTCAGTAAACTACTATCCTCCTCCGAACTAGCTGGAATCTTTCTGGAACACATATTCCGCCTGCATGGACTTCCTTCCAAGATCATATCTGATAGAGGACCTCAATACGTCTCACAATTCTGGAAACATCTCTGTCGAATTCTGGGAATTCAATGTGCCATCTCTTCAGGGTATCACCCCCAAACCAACAGAGCCACAGAACGTGCGAATCAGACCCTGGAAAAGTATCTGCGATGTTTCACCACCAAGGTCCAGGATGACTGGTAACTCCTGATACCCGTTGCTGAATTCGCCTACAACAACTCCGAACATTCAGCGCTCAAAACCAGTCCTTTTTATTGTAGCCAAGGGTTCCATCCATCAGTTTTACCCTCTGTTCTTCCTCATTCTACACCGGTACCTACTGTTGACTCCTGGATCGAAACCCTCGTCAACATACACCAGGAGGCCAAGGAATACTTAGAGAAGGCCAGAACGCAGACCAAGAGATATGCAGATTCCAAAAGAAGACCAGTCCCCTCTTATGCAGTCGGTGACCAAGTATGGTTGTCATCACAATGACTACCCCGACATCTACGACCAAACAAATTGGCCCCACGGTACTATGGTCCATTTCCCATCAAGGAAATGATTAACCCCGTCTCATGCCGGATCAAACTACCAGACTCCAGGAAGAAAATTCATCCAGTTTTTCATACCTCTTTATTGAAACCCTACATTCCATCCTCCTGGAAATCCTGTAGACCTCCTCCTCTGCTGGTCGACAACCAACTGGAATATGAGGTATCCCGGATTTGTGATTCCAGGTATAAACGGGGCCAGCTTCAATACCTGGTTGAATGGAAAGGATACCCTCCTAGTGAAAGAACCTGGGAACCTATTTCTAATATCAAGGCCCCTCGGTTGCTCAGAAGATTTCACCTCATACCCCCGGCAAACCTGGAGGAAAGGGTCTTCGGAGGAGGCATGCTGTCATGAACTACAGAACACATCCCTTTTGGACTTCCTGGTCCTTTTCACAACGGGGCTTGCACTCCATGATTCTCCCAACATGGTCGTCCAGCATGAAACCCCTTTCTTGCTCCACGCGCTGGACGTAATGTATTCTATTAATAGACCACGCCTTCCGCGGCTACGCGCGTCTCAATGATATTGCAAAATAGCGATCTGACGTGTGTCCCGTAGCTCGCAGTATTATTCCCTTGTTCCTGTCCATCTACCCGTTCCTTGTCCCTTCCTTTCCTCCTATTTCCTTGACTCGTGTGCTAGTTGCACCTTTCCTAGTTCCCCGGATTCCTGGACCCTCGTCCCGGAAACTGAACGCACTCTGGAGTCGGAAGAGACTCGGGCAGCCTTGTTCAAAACCAGGTCCGTCCGCAAGAAGGCAGCGACCAAGGACTGCAGCAAAGAACGGACTCAGGTGAGAAGGGGGGAACTCCTTGACACAAATGTAGCCATATTTTCCAATCCGGAGACACATAGAGTAACAATGGGTCCCCTTCGAGGCTTTTGATATGGATTTGTGCATTTTAGAGCAAAAATAAATGGTAGAAATCACTGGTGCAATGGGAAAAAGAAATGTTGCTGTGTCTAGATCCAAGATAGCCCTATTGGTCCATTTCTGGAGCAAATCAGAGAGTTCATTGATAATATCTGGAAAAAAGGTCAGAAATTCATTTCATGTAGCAAGAGCGATCTGGCAATTGTCTATTTGCTTCAGCAATGTAGTGCAAACGATTTAGCAGGACACCATTTGAACCTTTATCTGAAGGCTTGATGACTGCTTCAGATAGAATTTGCAGCTGGGACTATTGTAGTCCTGTATTTGCAGTGAGGTTATATTTCATAGGGGCTTTTTTGTGATGCTGTTTCTTCAGATTCATTATCACCAAATTGTGAAAAACCTCAAGACAGCCACTGTTAATTGGTGGGTTAAATTTGGACTTAAATCGCAAATTGGTGGCTTTTGACCATTCTGTATTGATCCTGTAATACATTAGATTCAAATCAGTTTCATCAAATGAATAGATGACAAATCAGTCAATGCATTCAAGGATACTAAATCAGCAATGATTAAATGTGTTTTTCCAATCTGTGCCGATGCTCTTGCTGTGTTTGGTGGATTCAGGGTAAGGAATTTCTTCAGTCTATGTTTTCTCATAAATTGATCAAAGGCCAGCCTTGTGAGGGTATAATTAAAACTCAGAGATGGGCAGACATTGAGCCCTAAGCTTAAGAAATCTATGAGGATATGATTGGACAAATTAATGATTTGCATGGATGGTGTGGGGGATAATTCTTTCTGGGCCCGCCAAACCGCATTGTTCTCTCTGTCCCTTCCATGCTTGTTTGTTCAAATGCATTTCCCATGAATTCCCAGGTGGCTTTTGTATTCAAACCCCTCAATTCTCTTCCACAACCTCTTTCACAACCTCTAACACAGCCCCAGCCCCTCTTGTGAGCTTTTCCACCTTTGCACAGGAGCCGCATTTCCTCTAAAAAATTGAGGCAATTAGGTGGGGGTTCAGTGTCACTGTTAGTTACATCTGATTCTCCTGTGGAGGACATGGGAGTAATCATTGGTGGACGATGTTCCTTCTTGGTTACTCTATCAATTTGTATTATGATAGCTGCACAATCTGATTCAGCATATTTCACCAATGATACAGCCATTATACGCTTGTCCCCATTCTTCAAGCATCGCCAGATCTTGCTCATCAAAGGAAGGCGTGATCAAAATTTGCAGACCTCTCTGAATTCTCCGTACATCCAAATAATTCTGCAATGAAATCTCTTCTCACCATTTGGAAATCTCTTTCTTTTGCAGTTCCTCCAATTGCTTGAAATATTTAATTTCCGTTTCTTCATGCAATGCAATTTCGCCTGTAACTGCAGTTTTTGGAGAGACTAACACTTGACTCTCATCAAATAGTAACAATGCCTGTGAGTGCCTCGCTGCCTCTCGTGTTGCCAAAATTATAAGAACTAGGCTGAATCGAACAAGCAAGATGGTGATGCACCACTGAATAAGGTTTGTAGTGAACTCCAGGTAATGGGATGGAGGAGACAGAGGAGACCAGTAATGACATTCACGTTAGGTAGCAGCAACGGACTTGCTGAGCACTCACCTCCAGCTATTGGATGACCTGCATCCTTTGATCCAGGTTCAGCCAGCGCAGTATGGGGGGCAGTCCGCGGCACATCAAATGATCTCCTAGCTCACAAATTCTGTACAGATCTTGTCAGCCCGGCAGCAGCAAAGATAATTTTCCAAAGTTCCACAACAAATATTTTTTCTGCACGCCAATGCTTTCCAAAAAACTGTGCCGCTCTCATGCGGTGTGCATACCGTTCACCTAAACTTCAAAATACTTGTAACTTTAGTCACGCTAGTAAAACATTACAGTGAGGAATTTATGTCTTGTATTAATGAGTTGTATTTTACAATTAAGCTCCCTTGCACAAAGCTATGCATGGCTGTTATCCCATCTTGTCAAGATAATTGAGTCATTAGTTCATAAGATAACGTTTATTGTAGTTGGTTTATTCAGTGCAATGGTACAGTTTAGTGAAGGAGGCAAAGGTCTTACATGCATGCTATCACGTATTTTATACTGCAAACCCGACTTGTAAACATGCCTATATTTGTTTATGACACGTTAAAAGTGGCATGTTGATGTGTTTTTGCAACATTATAGATTCTAAATTTATTTCTACATATCAAGAACTGGAAAATAGCTTGCATCTGTATGAGAATGAGATCAAGTATTACAGGGGATGATGGCGTGACCATGTATTATATGGAATCAAATACACACTACAATATGTGACTATTGGAAGCCACCTCAGAGATTTGCACATGTTTGTATGTATGAAACCTACCTCCAAACGATGCCCTTTTTTAAATATCCCCGATATTACCTCTCTTCCATATTGTTCCTTCTCTATTTCTCTGAAGTGGGTTATTTCATTTGTCTGGAACTTTACAAATTACCAGTGAAATGAAACATACGTGTGTCTGGGGCTAGCAATTGAGTGTTTTACAATAAAGGGAGGTACAATTTCAAAAGTAGATGAATACAATTCAATCTTGGACGGTTTGAATTGAACCACTAGGTGGAGGGATCATTGCCAGCAGTTCTGCCTACAATGTTGAAAGAGATGTTCTTTGAAGAGCAGGGTTTTCAGACTCTTCAAGAAGTGCGGGAGAGAGAGGCAGTGATAGTGATGGAATCAGTTTATTCCAAAGTGCAGGTGCATAGCAGATGACCTGTTGACTCATTATCTCTTTCTTGAAATTTCTTGAATCAGTGTGATGATGTTGTTGCTTCTAGTGATATGCTGGCCTTCTGAGATTGTTTTAGAACAGGAAAGCAAGCGTGTTGGTCATCATGACATGTGGATGGCGGTGGCTGACATGAAGATGATGAAGGCCTTGATGCACAAGCAGGGACCTTCTTGCATTGCCGGCATCCAAGTGTGAGAGGACAATAGATTGGAAAATTGTTCTGTGTTGGGGCTAGTCTGGACATTTTTAATCTGAAAAGATGTGAAATCTGTTAGTAGACTGTTTGCGTTTCTTGCTGAAATTATCCTTGAAGGAGAGATCACTGCTCATGGGGAACTCCAGAGGTTTATCACAGGCTGCTAGCTGTGCGAGAATCTGGCAACTTCCATTTGTGTGAGCTGTGGCTAGACCATGGCTGACATGGAAGAATTCACCACTAGGATGGGATTCAGCTTCAAGCAGGCATTTATTTTCAGGACTGAATGAGGGCAATCCAGGGATGTTATTGACGCATATGATGTTTAGATGGAGCTGCACATAGAGCTGCATATTTTCTGCATATTCAAAGCTCTTGATGTTAAAACCTTTAGCCTCATTCTTCCATTTCGGACAGGGATCTGCAACAAAGCACAGGCTTGGAGCTGAGATACCTAATCCCTCAGGCCTTCTTTGAGGCAGAAAGCTCCAACATTGGACACATCTGTCCCCTATCATCACTCATACCACACAACAACAAAGGAAAATACAGATCCAAACATGCAAACACTTGATTAAAAGAATCATACAACAGCATTGACTCCTACTGTAGGAACATTATAAAAATGTCTTTAATGTGAGACATTCATCAATGGAAGTGCCAAAAGTAAAATAACGAATGATGTTCAACTGGACAGACAATACAATTTGCAATAATAAAAATTCAGTACATTTAGTGTGATAGGGTACAAACCCAAAATAAAACCATGCCTGTGACAGCATCAAAAAAGGCAGAGAAAGTGCACCCACGCGGAGAACAGCTGTAATACGGAAGAAGAACCTTTATCTTAGCGTGCGTGTAGGGTGTTCAGAGGAAGCCTACAAGAGTTTAACACCGCAAGCCACACTGGGGTGTTGGCTGAGCACAGAAGTGCTTGACCTTGACAAATACATGCTAAAAAGGAGCCAGGGAGAAGCCCGAGCCCTTAAATGAAGAATGGTCAATTAAGAATGAAAACAATTGCCAACTCAAGTTTTGGCTAAAGTGGGCCGAGGTTGCTTCAAGGTCCCAACATTCATCAGGCCAAATAAAGTACAGGCCCAAAAGCAGGCAGGTGTTTCAAATATGAAACTAATTGGAAAAAACACTACATACTAGCGTGCCATCAGGGTATTGAAGGAGTCCGGTTCCCAAAGGCCAGGCCACGTAGAGAACCCAGAGGAGTCTTAGAATGAGAGCCTAAGCATCAAGGACACATGCAAAGTGGAAAATGTGCATATCAACACCAGTGGCGATAGACTGCAACACTGCAACTGACGATGCAGCATCGTAGTATTATTTGCAATCAGCATACAGACGCACCACTAATGGGCAACCTACACAAAGGGAAACAAGGCTGTGGGTGGTCCTCTGTTTTTCTCTGGACAGGCCTGCTAGAACTGAGAGATACAAACCCTGCTCCTCCTGCACCTCTATGTCACAAGATTCAGATGGATACACCCCCATGGGCACCCTCAGGTCTATTCTACCAGCTTAAACCCTTTCCTCACTAACTCCTGACCACATATAAGCTCACCATGATTCTCCCAAAACGACTTCTATCTTAACTATTGAAGGGAAGTATCAAAACATGGGTACCTTCATGCAACGTTCCAAACCTGTACGAAAGTATAAGCTAAGAAAGTCCCTGTGAAGTAACGTGCGCTGTGATAAAGCAATCAGCTCCATTTAGTAAAAGGCTTCATGCATAAGCAAGCAGAGCAGCAGTAGTCATGCTTTAATTAGGCCACAACACACACAAACACATATAAATATATATTACACGGCCCGCGATAGCGGGCGTGTAGTTATGGTTAAGTTGCTGAACTCATAGGAAGAGCACTTTTTTGTCAGCTTATAACATCGCTGTCCCTGGACAAATCGTCACCGAACTTTGCAAAAAAAAGTATATGGCCGGGTCTGAATGTTTTCGCCAACTTTGCGCACAGCTACAGGCCAAAAGGCTTGACAGATTTTTACCAAATTTGCGGCAGGAGTGGGGGCTTGGATCAGAAAGCGTGCTTTTGTGTGTTTGGTGGAAATCCGACCAGTAGTTTTGTTGCAAATAACTGAAATGCATGTCCCAAAAAATTAGTGACATCTGGATCTGCTCCGCAGACCCATTTCCCTGTTCGCTCCGTGGACAGAAGTATCATTGGCCTGCAGTACGGCGTGCTATCAGAGAAGTTTGGATGCAACCAGTGGTTGGTTGGAGGAAAGCGTGGTGTACATTTTTTGGGATGCCGCCATTGTGTATCGGAGGACAGTGTGACAGTGAAAGCGTCTGGAAAATGTACCGTACGGAATGCTTTGGTGGCACTAAGGGAGGGGATGGTTGGGGGAGTGAGAAGTTCTTAATGTGACATTTGTAGGTGAGTACTGTGTGTGGTGATTGGAGGCAGTTGTCGTAACGACCCCATAGCTTCTGTTGCAACCTGTTTGCAGTGACCTCTTTTCGTGGTGAGTGTTGCAGATGAATTGCAGAAGGGGAGTGATTTCCACATGATATAGGGTGGGTAGGAGAGCGGGTGCTAGTGCGCTGCGGATGGAATGTGGTAGTTGCCGACTTGGTGGCATGCATTGATGACTGAAGGTGCAGTGGGTCTGTGGAAGGATTGGACTAATGGGTGCATGCGTGAAGGCCATAGGCTGTAGGGTGTAGGGCATGCACTCAAGAGCATAGGGCTGCAACATACCCACCGTAGGAATGCATGTTTCACTGTGCATTTGGTACAGGGTGCTGCTTGTATAGTGTGGTATGTGCAGATTGGTTGCAGTAGCGCTAGTGTTGCGACCAGAATGTGGGTAGGTTGGCAGTGACACAGTACTTTGTTAATGGAAGTGGGGGCACCCATAGTAAGTGAATAAAAGTGCACAGCATGCAGGAGAGAGTGTTTGCTTTGCACATTATATTCACTGTTGCAATTTGTTGCTGCATACTGCGTGGCGGTGTGCAGGTTATGTCGGAGTGCTAGTGTAAGTGGTGTGTATGTGGACGGTGGTAGTGGGTGCCATGGTGACATGTATGGTGGCATTACGTTGCTGTGGGTGCGTTCACAGCCTATGCTGTGTACAGATTTATTCAAGTAGGTCCAATGTTGTGAAAATGTTGTGGTAAGTGACACAAAACTTTGTGACTGGCTGTGGATAGTGGTGGCAGAGGCTGTGGTGTGTTTGTGGATTCTGGTAATTGCAACCTGTTTTCATGCATGGGTGTTTTGTTTGTGCTTAATGTTAGCTGCCCACATGGCCATTCTGTGAAGTGGTGCAATTTGGTGTTGCTTAGCGCCATGGCGCTCTACAGGTTGGGTAGGAGTGCTGGTGGCAGTGGTGTGTATGTGGATTTTCGTACTTGCTAACATGGTGACATGCATGGTGGCATTACATTGCTGTGGGTGTGTTCAAGGCCTAGACTATTGGGTGCACGGCCGAAGGCCATAGGCCGTAGGCCATGCACTCAAAAGCCTGGGCCTTGAGGACACCCATGGCAGTAATGCATTTTTGGATCTGCATCAGTTACAGGGTGGTGACATGTAAGGAATGTTTGTGGAGCACATTTCAGCCGTTATAGCCCAGTGTTGCAAACAGATTGTGGGTAGGTTGGAAGTGGCACAATACTTTGTGAACGGAAGTGGGTACGCCCATAGTATGTGATTGAAAGTGCACAGGAATGCAGGAGAGATTTTTTTGTCTGTACATTATGGTAACTGTTGCAATTTGCTGTTGCATAGCTGCATGGTGACGCACTGATGTAGCAGTGAAAAGTCACGCTGTGCGGCCTCTGGGTGCAGTGTTTGCCTACTGTTAGTATGGTAGAGCTGCGGGTGTGTCCAAGGCCAAGACTATTGGGTGCATGGCTGAAAGCCGTAGGCCATGCACTCAAGAGCCGAATGGTAGGTGCTCACATGGTCGCTTACTTGGATGTATAGTGTTCTGGTGGGTGTGGACAGGGCTGCAATGTTGTGTGCATGGCCAAAGGTGAGCTGGGTGCATCTGAGGATCTTTGCGGGTGCTGCAATCGTGCATTATTTAGCAGAAGTTTCTGGTGGAGGGGCTTTGCAATGAAACGGAACGTGTACTGAGAGTGTTCAACGGTAAATATGGAGTGCTGTATAGAAATGACAGAGTGCAAAGCAGAGCCTTTGTATTTCATTGCTGCATGCTTGTTTGGAAATTTGACAGCACCCAATGGGGAAGTGCTGCAAAAAGTGCCTGTGCATAGGGAAGAAGTATTGTCTCAACTTCACTGGGCCGTGGGCCTCACTGTATATGGGAAAGCGCACGTGCACATCCTGCCATTATGGGCAGGGTGGAAAGGGAATTGGAATTGTGGGAAATATGCAAATAGGAATTTAGGGCATGGTTCACAGGAAGGGGCAGTACCATTTCCTCCCAATACTGTGTCGTGAGGGTAGTCGAGTTGGAAGATGCACAGTGCTTATCGTCGGTGATACCTTTGTGCGCCACTTGCACAGGTGTTGTGTGCAAAGAGACGTTGCTTGTAATTTCGTGCTGGAAGGATTGGACGCTCTCTGGGCCTGTCATGGAGACTGCAGTTTTGGCGGGATGGATCGCCTTTGCAGATATGTGGTGTCTGTCACGAAAGTTCACTTTGTCGTACAGCACTATGGAAGTCTATGTTTGGGTTACATGTTGTGTGGATGATTCATCCGTCAGCTGAAGAGGTTGCTGACCGCACTGATGCATATTTTTCCTACTGAGAAGGTCATTTACTCATGCATCACACCAAGAGGAGTTTGGGTCCATGACGGTGTAATTTGTGTGCAGCCAGAGTTTGGAATGTGTGCTATAAACAGAATTATGTGTGAGTTTATGCAGACTGCTGGCATGTTCTCCACCCAGTATGAGATCATGAGGTCGCCAAATATGCAGTGGTTCCGTAGAAAAGGGATTTATTTGAGCACCTTTGGCAATGCCATTTTCTTTTACACTGTGCAAGAAGATTTGACCAGAATGTGGCAAAAATGTGACGAGAGGCAAACAAAAATGCACATAAAGAGAAAATAAAAAAAGGGTTGCTGGCACGCACGTTACAAAAAAAAACACTTTCATACATCTACAATGAAAGACTGAATCCCCTACCTAGTTTGATATTGCTTACTCCCCCAAACTTCCCACTCTCACGAAAAGGTAGTGCATTATGAGGTACTTTAATCATTACATGTGCCACATCCAGGGTGGCTATGTGGATGTACACGGATGGAGAAATCGTGCATACTTTCATTGAACTTTCTAGTGCTTTGCAATGGCACAACATTTGTACTGCAAATGTGTAACGGTACATTTTAAGTGTTGTACAAGAGTGACAGTGTTGGATAATGGCGGCTTCGATGCGACTGGTCGATGTATGTGTGCCTTTTAACACGTAACCCAACGATGTAGAGCTGCAGAGAACATATTGAAATGGAAGAAGGACTACTCCAGCTTTACAAGGGTGCGGCCCTCGTGCTACTTTGCACGTGCCAAAATGTGCCCTTTACACCACCTTGTCCAATTACCATGGCAGTGTGGGGATTAGCCAATGAGGTAGTGTGGGTGTGGTTAAAAGGTTGAATTCGGGTGCACACCTCAAATTCAATGAAGATTATAATATCATTTGAAAATTGTTTAAGGTTTGTTTTAGTTGCGGGGGAGGAACTGGGGCCATGGCACAAAATCCCAACATTAAAAGACAAAAAAGCAGAGGATTCAGTCTAGGAACCCTCCCGTCCCCTGCACACTTTCAAATGTGTGAACTGGGTCCACTACTAAATTTAGGTATTAATATCAAGAAATAATATAAACCAGAGGATCCAATTCTGTAAGATAAAGTAAGAATTTATATCATAAATGTATAGTCAATGTTCATTCACAAAGAAACATTATAAGTAAAGAAGCAAAAAGTGCATCAATAGGTCACAGCAAATTTGCAGAAATGGTAGAATCCAATTCAAGTCGCGACGCGTTTCGAGGATACTTTCCTCTTCTTCATGAGGCCAAAATTAATGCAAAAAGAAAAAAAGTGACATTTGTACAAAATTGTCATTGTTACCTTAACATAGGCTATAATGCATCTGCTGTACATTCAAGTGTCATCAGTTAACATATCTATGTCACTTTATCTTACAGAACTGGATCCTCTGGTTTATATTATTTCTTGATATTAATACCTAAATTTAGTAGTGGACCCAGCCCACACATTTGTAAGTGTGCAGGGCACGGGAGGGTTCCTAGACTGAATCCTCTGCTTTTTAGTGTGGGTGTGGTTAACAGGAAGGGGAGGTGTAACTGGTGTAGATTCCATTTTGCATACTGAGGGTGGCTGACATGGCGAAACGCATTGTGTTGACTTAGGTGATCCCTTTGTCGTAGATCTGCACAACTATGCTTGCAAGGACACTTGGACAGTAATTTTCCTTTGGAATGAGTGGACGCATCGTGGAATGTTGTGTATGAGAGCAATGTTGCCGATATGCATGCACTTTGCAAAGACCTCAGCATTTTTCCATTAGTAGATGTCATCATCATCCATTACGGCGGCATGCATATGGGTTACCTGCCTGGCTTTGATTTGTTCCGTAGACTGAGGAGATTGTTGAATGTTGTGAGGGCGCTTTTTCCCATCGTCAAGGTTCTTTTCTCATCCATAATACCACATAGAGTATGGCCTACTGCTCATGGTTGTTGTTCCGAGCCAGACGAAGGAAGGTGTCTCATCACGAGAAGCATGTATACTTTTTTGTCTGCACGTGGAATGTTTTTCTGCAACAATGACCGCATTAGTTGTGGAAATGCAGAGTGTTTCCAAGAAAATGGTATTTTGTTGTCATCTATTGGCAATGCAGTTTTGTTTGCTGGTCTACAGGCTGTGGTGAAGAGTTTACTGCACTACTGTGAGCAGAAGAAGTCACAAAAGCCAATGAACACTGAAAAAAAGGTCTTTCTAGAAGCATCTAAATAAAAAAAACAATTGGCACTTTGAAGAGTCGGCCCTTACCACAAACTACCCCTACCATGGTTGCCAGTTATTCCTCACACCCGCATGCAGCGCAAAAGCTACATCCGGGAATTTTGCATGTGGCGGCCACGGAAATTGAACCATAGGGATTGTCCAATCACATGATTAGGGTATGCACCAATAGGAAGAGGGACTCCTGCTTCACTCAAGCCCAGCCTTCGATGTACTTGGGGAACTGCACATGCCACATTCGGCTCTTCTCACCATGCTGGCCTATGGAAATGGGACTGCAGTGATTGTTCTATCAGGTGGTGCTCAGGGTATGCGCCACAGGAAAGCGCACCAATACGAAGAAGGACTCCTCCTGCTGTACTGGGGTGCAGCCCATGCGGTCCTTGGAAAACAGCACGTGCCACATTCTGCGCATTTTAGCATGCTGACCAGTGGAAATGGGACTATGGCCTTTGGCCAATGAGGTGCTCAGGGTGTATGTGCAGCAAAGAGCTCCAGTAGGGAGAAGGAATCCTCCTGCCTCTCCAGGGGGCAGCCCTTGGGCTCATTGGGGATAGGCACATGGCACATTTTGCGCTTCTCACCATGGTGGCCAATGGAAATGGGACTATGGATTTTGGCCAATCAGGTGCTCTTGGTGTGCGTCACAGGAAAGGCTGGCATTCAGTTTCACCACTACTTTGTGTACTGCGGCTGGCAAACATGTCAAGACGTACAGTTTTCATCATGGGCGATTGCTTTGTGGAAGATCTGTGTGTGTATGCCCTCCAACAAGACTTGTCTAGCAATTTCGATTTGGAGGACGTGGACCCTTTGTGGTGTAGTGTCGAATCGTGCTGTTTCGGCAGATTGCTTCTAGAATGTTGACGGGTGGCCTCTTCGGCAACTGTACATTTTGTGATCATGCACTTTGGAGCCTTCTTTTTGGGTTACATGCCTTGTTCCTGTGTGTTTAGTCAACTGAACATTATGATGAAAGCAGTGCAGCACATTTTTCCTACTGCCAAGGTGCATTTCTAATGTATACCCCTGAGAATAGTGTGGAAGTATTCCAAGGATTCCTGTTGCCAGCCAGAGATCAGAAGGGATCTCATCAACAGAAGCAAGTGTGACTTTGTGAGTGCTGCTGGAGTGTTCTCCTGTCAGAATGAGAACATTGGTTCGCGATACATACACCTTTTCAAGGCAAATAGCATGTCTTTATCGCACAGTGGCAATGAAATATTGTTTCACAATCTACACATTGCAGTGAAGACCCTATTATAAGAATTACAGCTGACGTTCAAAACACACATTTACGTATGAAGACCGGAACAAAAAGTGTTTCCACGTAAGCACCTTTACAAATAATATATATATATTTTTTTTTAAAACAACGCTTCTTTTAAGAGCCACCCCAACTAACAACGTCCTCCCCTTGCTGATAGTTATTCCCCCACTTCTGCGCTTGCCCAGCAGAAAAAGTCTGCAAATATTGCAATAGTTGCAGCGTGGGAAGTGTTACATACACCCCTTTTGCAGATGATGGCCATAGAAATGGGCCTGCAGAGGCTGAGGGATTGGGCAATAAAGTGTGTGGGTGTGGAGTATACAGACAGACTGTGGTACAGGGTGTATTTGTCAGCATAAAAGTTGTTTCACGAGGCACAGCGCGCAGGTTTTAGGGGATTCTGACATACATTGCGTGAAAGTGAATGGAAAACACTGTGCAGTGGCTACTCATTTTGCAATCTATCATGCGCATGTGTAGTGCAATGGAGCAGCTACAAGGAAGTGCCAGATTTTGTTTTCTCTCTGTGACACTTTGGTGACACGCAATCATGCCGATATTATTGGTGTTCATTGCGCAGGGAAAATGGCACAGCATGTTACACACCCTTAAGTGCTGTTTGCGATGAAGGAGGCACTTGCCCAGTGCATGAGTTTGTTTGAGATCTCTTGCAGACATTTGTAGCACATTATGCAGCCACTGATGTGGCAGCATCATTTCCTATTTGGTTCATGATTGGAGACAGTGCGGTACATTGCAAACAAGAACATTTGTAGCTTTGTTCGACATGTGCCAATGGCAACTTTGACCCATGGGATTATGACGTTTCACAGCATGAATACTTTTCCACAGCTATAACATTTTTCTTATTATGCCATCGATCTGGATTTTCGCACACCCCATCTAATTTGGCTTGGTGCCCTCCTTGAAAGAAGTGACATTTCTTTTGTACTTTGTGTTGCGTTATGGCACTCTTGAAAACACTCTGGAACACCTACGATCACCTCTTTGTACAGTGATCCCCTTTGTAACCGATTGAACTACAGTGTTTACCACACTGCCCCGCTTCCCGCCCTGCATGCGTGCATTGGCAGTTCTGTTGTTGAACTGTGAAAGGTGCTTTCTTCATTTCCCTTTTTCCCTTTCATAGTTCATTTTTATTGATTGTGGTGTTGTCACACACGCCACAGAAGGAACGGCAGGAAAGGTTGATACAGAAGGGGCAGCACCTGTCTGGATACTATAGGGGACATGCCAGGAGACCAAATTATTGGGTGGTCCTCACCTACATAGGCGCCAGTCATTGTAATGCTTCCGTAAGTATCGTTACCACGCCCTTCCAAGTACTTTCCATTTGTACAGTAGCGTGTTGCAATAATACATGCACAATACAATGCCCTTTGCGGGTAAGTGTCTGTAGCGTGGCATATGGTTTGCAAAGGTTGTTTTACAGCTCCGCTGCACTACAGGAGTGCCCCTCTTGTTGTCTGCAGCAGATGTGCAAAATGCTGTACATGAAAGTACACTATGTAATTGCTGGAAGGGCGGTAGCTTTCCCACTGGTCCTTTGTGCTTTGTTTTCAGTTGTCGTAATATGAAGTAGAAACAGTTTATGCTACGCCATTATCGGTAGGGGTAGCATTCATGGATATATATACATTGTGGAATGCAAGGATGTTTACAAGGACGGAAAACACAGCTTCATTACATGCAGCAGCAAGCCATTTATTATGTGCGACCCATGCAGCTACATCATTTTCTAACTGGCACTAACGTTGTTTGTGATCTGCTTCTTTTTCTGTTTCCTTACTTGTCTTTACATGCACTAGTATGTGCGTGAGGAAGGTGCAGCAGCTTTGCCATTTTGCAGACTGAATACAAACTGTCACACCTGCACTTACATGTATTCTTCAAATGTACGACCGGCAGGTGACCTCTTGATACTTTCCGTCAAACCTCTGAGTGCAGACACAATGTATTTGTTCCACGGGTCATGGAAAGGCAAGCTGCAGATAAATGAAAGTAATGCAACATTTAGCACGGCCACGTGACAATGCAGGTTGTTGGTCCTTGTTTAACAGTGGCCGTTGTACAGTTAGGAGTACTGTAGCTACACAATGGTAGGTTTTCAGAGCCACCCACGAAGTCAGCAGCAGTACTTTAAATGCGGTAGCTTTCTGAAAGATTCCTTAGGGCTGGCAACATGGGCGGTGTTACCAGCATACAGTGGATGACCTATGCATGGGTCTAGGTGTGGAACTGAAACACGTGCGCTTCCACAACTACTTAAAAGTGCATTCGAAGTTGCGGCCATGCGGCCCCTAATGGAGTCCTTCGAATACTTGCAGTGTGATTGCACATACGCCAACCAGGTGCAGTGTCCCTAGGAAACGTTCATATTGCTCATTTGTACTCATCTTAGCCAGTACAGTGCGGTGCAGATTTATCATGCCCTGTTAACACAAAAAGAGAGCCTACTGCCACACTACACAGCATTTACTATGTACATGTATATTTGGTACGATACGCCAACACTATTCGGAAAAGTAAGGTGTAGTGCAAATGGATAGATACATCAGACAGTGTGCACTATCCACACGTTTATCATGAGGGCAAGGAATTAGTAACAAACCGGTGTTAACGGGACTTTATGTTTATGTTGACGTATGAAATACCTACCCTCTTTACAGAAAACACTATGCTAAAGCAACGTTCTGCTTACAGTGCCCTACTCAATACTGAAATTCACTAACAAAAACATTGTTAAAGGGACGTTATGGTTAAGTTGCACTAGCAACTGTTACAGGTAAAACTAAAAAAAAAGAAATTCGAACGTTATGGTAAGCTAAGCAACCATAATTTGCACCACCACCGTGCACTGCTAAGACTAACATGTTAGTTAGCTTATACCTTCATGTAGGTTTGGGATGTTGCATGAATGTGCCCATGTTCTGATGCTCCCCTTTATTCCCCTTTTCTCCCTTGAGGGATGAATGTTTCTCTAACTTCTCCTTCACAGCTCTCATCTTCTTCTGGCCACTCATAAACACTTCTGGATATCAATATTTTCCATACATCTCTTAGATCCCCACCATACATGATATAATGCCAAAAGGTTCATTGCAAATAGCAGTGGGGCCATTCTAGAGTGGTACTAATGTAACATTCAAGGTAATAAGTAGGGTCATTGGGTTGGGAGCAAAGGGCATTGTCATGGTAGTTGTGTATGTTTGTGGGATACCTGCCTCTGTATTTTCCTACCTGTGATGGCTCATCTGTTTGGCAGCTTTTGTCTTTCCACTGAGGAGTTGCAATTCCTGTCATTACTGTAAAGAAATTCTTTTTATTTGTTCGGGACACACACCATTTTGCAATTATCATGAGTATGAGCATGGGAAATAAAATTTGATAAATATTAGTAAACCAGCATGGCATCCATGAAGAAAACAGTGCTAGCCAGTCATCGTTGTTACCAATTTTTCCTTCTTTTTCCATGTCCATTGTCAATTGGGCCATGTGCTTGATAGCTATGGTAAGAGTTTCATATTCGGCATCATTGGGAGGGTCATAGGTTCAGCAAGATCTGCCAATCTTCTTGCAGATGCCACCCTCCATCACTGTGATGAGGTTGAAAACCATATGGTTCTGGAGAACTACGAGCCTGAGCGGACAGAGTCCTTCACGTATGGCATTAAGTCTATGTTCAGTTGCATTTGAGAGTTCCATCAAGTTCCAGCGGAGTAACTGTAGCAATTTGGAGTCTGTGGCTACATGGATTCCAGGGGTGAGCAAGGAGGTAAAACACACCTCAGTTTTAGTGAACAGGTAAAATTGATGCAACATCTTCTCCAGTGCCTCATCAGCTTCCTTTGAAAAGTAGCCACTCCTTTTGTTTCTATGAATCCTAGGTGAGTTCAAATTCCCTAGATACATTGGGGAATGTTCAGAAGACTAGGCTTTCTTCCTGGGCAATTTCACATGCTTTGCAGGGATAGCCATCACCGGTGCATGTAGGGTGATGAGGAGAAAGAGACCGCTCCTTTTTTTTAATTTTTTTATTTTTTTATTGTTGTTTTGGCAAGGAAAAATAAATTTGTCCAACCTTTCAACATTTCATTTGAATCTTTGTTACAAACAAAACAAGTTTAAATTAGAAATTGAGTTAAAACCACTGTAAGCAGTCAGATTTTTCAGAAAAAAACACAATACATATAATTCTTTTTTTTTTCCTTTCCCCATTTCTAGCACAAATTTTTCCCAACATGTTCAAATCTTCATGATTTTCAAAAAATTAATAATCGCATACTGTATCGCTTTCTTATTCGTGTGAAACAGTGTAGACCATAATTGGTCATAGGTTACGTTGACATGCCCTTCAAAGAAGGGTTTGAACAGTTTCGCTCTTAATTCTGTCCAATGGTCACAATCAACCAGTAAATGGCGCACAGTCTCCAACGTATGATGACAGAACCTACATTTGTTTTCTTCCTTTGATAGAATTTTGCGCTTATAAAGAAGGTCAGCTGTAGAGCACAGTCCTAGTCTAAAGCGCATGAAAGCCTGGCGGTACTGAGGGCTTGGGGAGGTCAGTAAGTACCGAGCAGTTTGACCAAATCTTTTTGGCTCGAATGGGTTCTCCTGAAATTTTTTATATTGTGCACACTGGGCAATAGTGAGAATCCAATCATATCGCCACATGTTTTCTTTAGCCTTACAGGGATTATCAATTAGCAATTGGATGGATATGTTAGCATCATCAAGCAATTTCAACACTCTTTGCCTCCAGACTCTTATAAATACATCATGGGTTTCCTGTGCAGCGTAGTCGGCCATAATTCGAGTTAGGCCATTTTCTAAATTACCCATTACAAGTTTACGATACAAGGAGCACCAGAGCCACTTATATCTGGCATGAAGTGATATTAATCCCAATTCATACCGAATTAGAGGTAGAGGTTCCGAGTTGGGTAGATGCAACATTTTCCTCCAAAATGCTCCTTCCATCTTAGCCCAATAGGTATATGGTCGCCAATATTTGGTTTCTATCCCGTATAATAGTATAGGTGATGTTTTCTGTTTATAATAAGTTATGATTGGAAATATCTAAAATTTACAAAATTTTGCCCTGGTGATTCTTGCTTGAGAAATTGCATTATGAAGTTTTGCTCTCTTAGCTTCCTCAAAAGGTAAGTCAGTCGGATGGTTAGTTATTAAAACACCTAGATAGGTATATGTTGAGACAATGCTTAAGGAGCTGTTCTGTAGTATCCATGTATAGGTTCTACATCTTTGTCTAGGGTTCCCGAATTGAATAATTTGTGTTTTTGAAGTGTTGATGGCTATGCAGTTGGAATGAGCATAGCCCTCAAGAGCTTTCAACATACTTTTGAGTCCCTGGGGGGTCTTAGACATGAGAACCATATCATCTGCATAAAGCAGATAGTTTATAGGCGTTCCCTTAAGTCGAGGGGCATCAGTTCTTATACCCTTAAATACAATACCTATATCCGAGATGAAAAAGTTAAAAACTGCCGAAGGCCAAGATACAGCCCTGTTTTAGACCCCGGTCTGTTTGGATGTGACCGGATAGAAGTCCATCCCTGCGAAGTCGAACCTGAATGGTTGTGTTGGAATGAAGCTGAATTATCCATCGCAGGATGGGCCACGGACAGCCCTTTGCCAGAAGTTTTTTGAACAATAGTTCACGAGGAACACCATCAAATGCCGTGCGGAAATCTATAAAAGCAACAAAGATGGGCTGCTTCCTTTGCTTATGCGCGTCTATCAAAGAATTCAACGTGATTAGGTTTATGGAAGTACCAAGGCCAGCTACAAAGCCTGTTTGGAACTCATCCTTAAAAGAGTTTACTGTTAACCAAGAGTTGAATGCTACTAACACGATGCGTGCAAAGATTTTACCAGGGCAGTCTAAAAGGGCGATCGGTCGGTATGATCTAGGATCGCCCCTCGAGCCTTTCTTATAGACAGGAACTATTATAGATTTTCTCCACGAATCAGGGATTTTACCAGTCTGAAATACATGTTGGAAGATGTGGTTCAATATTGCCGCCCATCTTGTTGGATTTTGTTTCATCATTAAATTACTGATGCCATCTGGTCCGGCTGCGCGAGATCTGCTAAGTTTGGAAATACAATGTATGATGTCATCTGTATCAAAATGCAGTTTAGAATTCGCTCTTATGAGAGTCCAATCAATTTCAATTTGCGAGAGGGGAGAGCGGTAGAGGCCAGCATAATAGTCATTCCAGATTTTTTCAGGGATTGGGTTAATTTGGAAGGCGCTTTGCAGTGTACCGACCGCCTCATTAAGGAGAGACCATATGCCAGCGGTTGTCTTAGTAAGGCATTGAGACAACATTTTTTCTCCGTCTCTCTGGTATCGCAATGACCTCCGTGACCTGCACCAGTTCTTATACGTTTGTTTTACATTTTTTATCAAATTGATGTTATTGGGTGTCAGGTCGAGTGATAGATGTCGGATATCTTTGCGTAATTGGGCCTTCATTATTTTAAGCTCCAAGTCAAACGCATGGAGATGCTTGACAACATGACAGCGTCCACCGTTCCCCCTAGTACCAAACATTTGCATAGAATGGATGTAACATCCTCCTTCATTATTATGATACGGCCCAAACTCATTTTCCAGGGTTTTGCCAAATAGCATGAGTTTATGATCCGACCATCGAACACGGTTCCCAGCTTGACTGATCTCAACAAGTTGCAAGTTTTTTTTAATATTTAATTCTGGAAGATCAGACCATTGAGCCCACTTCCAGGTTAGACGCAGTTGATTGTGATGACTGATGTCATTTTCGCATATCTCCAAAGATGTTGAGGCATCCATGAGAGCATGGTTGGCATATATATAGTCTAAGTGTGCTCGCAATAGCTCTCTATGCCATGTTGCCTTGGGAGGTATGTCTCCATCTATGATACCATTTAGCATCATGAGGTTCCTCTCTTTCATTAGTTGTAACCAATGGGACTCATGGGAAAGATGATTCCCGGGCTTAGATGGAAGGAGGTGCAAGTTTAGATCACCTAGAAGAAGTATATATTTAATGGTTACATCCATGATCAATGAGTCGAGTACATCAGTGATATGTGCAAAGAATAATTCTGCTGATAGATGTTGTTTTCCCCAGTATATATTAATTATCACAGTTGTGTCAGTTGACCTTGATAATTTTACAACTTGAATGTAAGGGGAGGAGGTTTTGCAGGTATTAATGCGCAGGTGTAAGGATTTCCTTACGGCGATCAAAAGACCCGCCATAGGTCGACCAAACATGTTTTTTATTGCAGGAACCATGGAGATGTCGTGTGTATCCCAAATAGGTTCCTCAACAAGCCAGGTCTCCTGCAAGACAACAATATCGTAGGCATTCAGTTCTCTGTTAGATGTGTTTAGAAAATGCCTATGTCCACGTGTATTCCATGATATCAACGAAATGTCTTTATCTGACCTGGATTGTTATGAATTTCGCCTTTGAGAATCCATGCCCCTGCTTATGTTCGCATTAGCATTGGCGTTTGCCTGTGGAAACTCCAGAGTGTTAGAGTAATTCTCTGACAATAAGGTTACTTCGGCTGGCATATTTTGAGCCAAATCTTGTGAAATGAGAAAGCCCAAGGCATAGAATTCCGATCTAGCTTGCCAAATGGCATTTAGGGTGATTCCCGATCGCATGAATATTCTAACCCTGGATAGATCATTATGAGAAATGAATTCCACCAGGTCAATGTCCGTGCTCGATAAATCTTGAAGGGAGGACACCTCGGCACAGATGTTTAGAATACTCCTGCGATTTAGATCATACTTGGGAAATGGTTGGGGGCGACATGATACTATCAGCCGATGGCAGTGGGAGTATGCGCTATGAACAGGGTTTTGCTTACTACAGTCCGTTTTTCCTGAAGTCTCAAATTCAGGCACTTGTTTATTGAATCCTAAGAATTCCGAGGCATCGGATGTTTTATAGGTTTGAGAAGAAGGCCTTATGAATGTTGACCCATTTTGTTCAGTCATCGGTCCTTTTAACAGCTGTGATACGTCTGGCATCTTGTTCAATGACCGCTGAGACAGTAAGGTGTGACCCAAAGGATCTGGAGAATGGTGCAAATACTGTACTAATGCAGCTCTAATTTCCTCCCGCAATTCCTGGCGGTCGGGAGTTTGCCCCACCACGGTATCTTGTCCTTTCAAATTCATGGTTTGAATGGAAGTGTCTTGTTGGGCCAGGTTAGAGGGTACCACCAACGCCGCCATGTGCTGTGAGGGAACTTTTTTACCATCACGTTGCATCTCTTCCAAGGTAGGGCAAGATGTAAAGTTGTTTCGAGTTTGAGCAGTCCAAGGCAGATTTATACCATCAGTCAGTTTGGAGTGAGTGGGGGCCTGAACATTTATAACAGAAGATGTTGTAATTTGCGGAAAATGAAAAGCTACTATTCTAGCAATCTCTTGTCGTATTTCTTCAGGAGAAAGATTAGACTGAGTGACATCATCACTCCGGACTTTTTGAGTCTCTGTTATGATGTTTTGAAGAGTTGTATCTGACAATAGCGCCACTAGGTTAGTCAGGGGTTCGTGTTCTTGGGGGCATGTCATCGTAGGATTCTGTACAACTACAGCCGAGGTTGGTTGAGTTACAACCATGGTCGATGGTTGTAATGTAGTAGATGGAATCAAGTTAACAAAAGACTGGCTCAGTTGTGGAGCAGCTAGAGCCAGTGGTTGTTTTGCTACAGACGCAATTGATGTGACCATAGGCTGATTCGATTGAGTTACTGTAAGAGTCGATGACTGAGCCATTGTGGGAGCAGTTAACTTGACACACACTTTCTTTGATGGAGGAGGCTTCGAGATTTTACGTTTATTTAACATGCCTGTTTTTTTCCTTTTTTCCTGCAATTTAGGACCTGTCTTGCCCATCAGGGAAAATGGGTTAGTCACCTTGCTGAAGAGGAGCTGGACAGTAGATGGATCTTTATCAAACTGAGACTCATCTACTAGGAGCTCCTGGGGTGGCCCCCCCATCTCATTGGCATTTCTTGAAGTTCGAAGTAAAGCTGGATTTTTTGAACTTCCCTTGGCGCCCACTTCCTGAGATATATCCAAACAGATCACTACTGAAGGTATCTCGTTTATAGTAACAGGTTCCAAATTTGGAGTTGGTTTTGGGCTAGCCACAACATTATTTAAGATAACAGATGACCCTTCTGTTCTTGGAATTTCCAGCAGCTCTTGTTCACATTGTGTCGATTTTTGACAAACATTGGGTCGTTTTGTTTGCGAGGCAGTGCTACATGCTGCTGATGATTTTGGTCTCAATGAATTCAAATTTAAATCTCCTCCTCTCGTCTGTGCTAGACCGAAACTATTTGATTCTTTATCAAGCAATTGTTGTAGTATTTGGGTCTGCACGTTCATCTTACTCTCCAAGACTTCATAAAGCCTTGCTATTGTTAGCAGGGCGGTGTTCATGGCACAGTGTGTTATTGAGAGCTGGGGCTTCTGGAAAGGATGGGCGACCAGATCTCAACCCGTTGATGAAGAAATTATTATTATCTGAGGGCTGTACGTCAAATCTTGAGCCTCTTGGAGTCGGAGCAATGAAGGATACAGAGTTGTTAGATGAATCACCTTGAGATTTGTCAAACATGGCTGGAGACTTAAATAGTTCATTAATCGGGGTTCTCAATTCACCCACTACGGATTCCGCATGACTTGCCGTCACGTTAGGCGAAGACATCCTCTTTTGAGAAATAACTGTTTTGTCCTGTTCCAACTGGCTTAAGTCACCTGTGTTGGAACATATATACAAAACCTCACTCGGATCAGTACAGGTGGTGTTTGAGGAACCTATAAAACTAATCATGTCTTCCTCTATTTCACCTGTTGCAATCATTGCCTCATGGGCAGCTCGCAATTTTTGTTGGGCGAGGACCGTGCAAAGTGGTATAGGTTGTGTCAAAGATACAGGGGATTCAGTTAGAGTTGTTTGTTGGTGGCTAGACGGCTCATTGTTACTGCATGCAGCGAGAAGAGTCAGGTCTGAGGTCTCTTTACCCAGCACTACTGATGACACATCGGGAGTTTCTGTCAGCAGCACTTCTTGGGTACTAGTAGCAATAAACATTGAGTGTTGCAATTCCTGATTTGTTAAGGATATTGTTCCCGAGTACATTTGGGCTGCCACTGTGATTTGACCTATTGTCGATTGTGCTTGTATAGAATCGGTTCGTGGGGGACAATTGTCTGGTTCACTGAGTGGATTCTGAGCAATGCCGTATGGCACAGAGTTTGGCGGCACTATTGAAAATTGATCTCTCAAGTCACAAATTGATGGATCAATCGTGCAAAATTGCCGTATGTCAGAGGTTAAAGAGATAGATCGTGCTTTCTTTCTCTGTAATCCTCCTACTTTAGTTTTCGGAGTCTTGTTTTTTCCAGATTAGCTGGATGATTAACCGGCATACCTGACTTCAGGGTGTAAATGCCTGAGACCATTAGTATGTAATTTCTTTTTATTTTTAATTCTTCTCTTCTTCCTCTCAAATTCCCTTTAAATTCCAGCCTATAACTTTCCCCCTCTTCTTTTTCTCTTCAGAATAAAATGACTGTGATGACTTATTAAATAAATAACTATTAAAACATGCTGAAAGTCAGAAACACAGAAAAAAGGGGAAAAAAATAAATAAATAAATAAATAACTTTAACTAAATCAGAAAATCACAATAGGAAAGAAAGAAGGGATAAAACTGAATACAGTGGAGAATAGCACAATAGTGTTGCACCTATAAAATTAAACCACAGTTTAGCAAAAAAAAAAAAAAAAAGTGCAGCTTAAGAAGCAGCGTTTTAGGTTTTACTGCATCATGTGCATATGCATATTACCCAGGGATTTAACGATATTCAAGGTAAATTGGATCACAGGAAGCACCGCACCGCACCCGAGCGCGCACAGCAAACAGTACTTTTCGTGCTTCACAATGCGCGCCAACAACCACAAATTTCTTTTGGCACACCCTCCAACCCCGGCCATCCACGGACAGCCACAGACAGCAGCCCTTAGCACCAAAGCTCTTTCACCAAAGCGTGCGCGCAAAAGCGCGTGTCCATGCAGTATATTGGTTTATGGGTAAAGAAGGAGGAGTTGGGGACTTAGAAATTTTCCTGGGATTTCTTCCTGAAACAATGGAAACGAGAGTTAAAGTTGCCTCGCAACTTTTACAATCCAAACAATGGAGAGCTCTTAGGTCTTTCAGAATCCGTACCGTGGTTCCAGCTGGGGAAAAACACACGAGATGCAGAGTGAAATGGAACAGCGTCTCCAGCAGCCACAGACAGCAGCCCTTAGCACCAAAGCCCTTTCACCAAAGCGCGCGCGCAAAAGCGCGTGTCCATGCAGTATATTGGTTTATGGGTAAAGAAGGAGGAGTTGGGGACTTATAAATTTTCCCGGGATTTCGTGGTTCCAGCTGGGAAAAAACACACGAGATGCAGAGGGAAATGGAACAGCGTCTCCAGCAGCCACAGACAGCAGCCCTTAGCACCAAAGCCCTTTCACCAAAGCGACCGCTCCATGATCGTGGCAGATAATAGTAGGCTTTTGACCCACAATACCAGATGGTGTCCATTATCATGGATGTGCCTACACTCAGTGCTGGCATGTGGTAAGTCCTGTTGCGATTTGAATTGATGCCAAAAGGAACACTGCCCTTGCCTCTGAAACAGAATGAAGATTGAGTGAGTTTCAGTACTTTTAGGGGTTGTTCATATTGATTCATCTTCTGTAAATCCCATGATCCCCTCGGCATTGAAACTGCTTGCCCCTTTATCCACTTCTTATTCCAAAATGTTGCTCCTTCTATTACCATCAGTGGTTTTCCTGGAAACAGTGTGCCTTCTTGCTTTTCCTGCTTTTCACATTGTCTGTTGATCTAATCTCCATTCTAATGTATACTGTGTGTCCTTGAAATTGGGCTTGAAGATTACAAGTTACTAAATGTACTAAGCACTGCACATCTAAAGTCAGTGCATCCTGGGATTAGAACAGTCTAGGGTTGCCGACTACATGTTGGATTAACCTACAGATATCACATGATTCATTTACTTTAATCCTACTAAACTCTTTCATCATTTTATACTATGGCCCTCATTACGACCCTGGCGGAATCCGCGGTGCTAAATGCACCGCGGAGCATGGCGGAAAGCCGCCGATAGCGCCATGGGGGTTGGCGGATTTACCACCCCATGCCGACCTTGGCGGAGCGGTAAATCCCCAATCCCCATTTTACCCTTCCCCATTCCCATTCTTGCCCCATAGGGTATAATGGGAGTGGGGAAGTAGTTAATTACGCCGCCGTAAAGTACGGCGGCGTAATTAACAACGAGGTCCCTTAGCGCCATGGTTTTCTCCGCCCGGTAAAACCAGGCGGAGAAAACCTCCATGGCGCTAAGGGAACTCGTAGTACGGCGGACGGGTCCGCCGCGATTAGCGCTGGCGGAAACCCACTCCGCCAGGGTCCTAATGAGGGCCAATGTGTTTACATTCCCATCGAGGGATGTTCATCTAACACTCCACATGCTTCTGTGCTTACTTGTTTTCTATGTCTAATCATAACATAATTCCTAAAGGCAAATACATGTTCTACTTGTGTATCATTTTGCTTAGTACCTCTATGCCTTAATCTCAATAGCTCTGTTAAAAGGATAGAACGAATAAGAGAGAAAAAATAGACAATGTATCCCTACAAACACATTTTTCATATTTCTACAATTATTCTCTTTAGCTTCTTCCATATAAACTGTGGCACTTGTCCTGCTATGCCCAAAGGGTCTCAATTTCATCTTATGCTTGTTTTTAAAGTCTGTGAATAGACTTAAATTTCGTGGCTGGTTCCGATGTTGGAGAACCGGTTTGAGGTGGTTTGCTTGTGTCCTTTCACAAGTCGGTTAGGTGCACCCAAGCATGACCACTTTTAAGTTTGGCAGCTATTGCGGTAGTGAACTATACTTCGTGAGGTCGAGTGCGTAGGTGTTGTCCTGCGTAGACCTTCACACTACACTGTAGCTGAAGAGGTACCTCTGTTGTGGCGCCTTGTTGATCCACCTGGGCCCGTCTTTCAGTTATACTGTTTATCTGTGAGGAAATTAACTTTGCACAGGTTGACATGCTCTTGACATACACATCAAACTCATTTCCTAGCAAGTCTGCAGTGCGATGAGCATCTGACACTGTTCGTGAGGGTACTGCTGGGGAAAACATTCTCCTGCATGTCACTGCCACATGAGGTGTGAGGTGGTGGTCTTTGCTGGGCTGATTTTTTAAACTAATGAGAGTCAGGGCAGGCAGTGAACCCAGTGCTTTTTCAGAGTGTCACACAGTTTTGCTAACTTTGATTTTAGGAGGCAGTTTAATCTCTCTACCACTCCATTTGCTTGTGGGTGATAGGCAGTCCTCAGTGTGTGCCTGATTCCTAACCACTGAGTGACCTCTGCCAGGAATTAATTCGCAAAGTGGGGACTGTTATCCAATCTCAATGTCTCAGATGCCCCATCTAGAGAACACTTCCCTAACTAGAAACATTACAGCACATGTTGTGTCTACATTGCACAGGGGCCTGCATCTATCCAATGGGATTATGGGCATACTGCCACCAGTACATGTCTGTAAGTGTTGCAATGATTTACCATATCCATGAAGTCTATGTGGAGTTCCTTGAATGGCCCTGTTGGGCGTGGCAATGTTCCCTTCAATGTCTTGAGTGTGTGTCCTGGATGACATTTGTGATATATAGTACAGTTGGTCACAAATGTGTTGACGTGTTCGGCCAGATTTGGAACAAACCAGTCCTCACTTATGTCAGCAGCAATGTGCTACTTAGGTGCATGTGTGGCGTAATGGAGCTGCGCCAGTGCAATGTTTAGCAACTCTATGGGCATAACTACTTTACCTGTGCTGTTTTGTCTCTAAACAATATCAGTAGGTGATTGGGTGCACCCTCTCTTTATCCATAAAGATTTTTCCTCTGCTGGGGCTCTTTCCTAAAATTCAATTATATGTTCCTTTGATAATGCACTGTATGATTCTGGTAACCGTCTCTGCTGGGCCTTGGTAACAGGTATTTTGCTTTCTTCCAGAAAGGACATATACGTTGCCTGTTTTGCAGCTGCATTTGCAGTTGCATTTCTGCGTGGCACCGAGTCTGTTCCTTTGGAGTGTGCTGTGCACTTGATGATTGCTACATGGAAAGGGCTTTTAGTGCTTTAATTAATCATGCTAATAGAATTGCACACTGAACTGGGGCTGCATCTGCTCATCTACATCCCCTTCTCTTCCATCTTGTTGAACCTGAGTATACTGTAGATGTCATGTATGCAGAATCAGGGTACATGTTAATACTTCATATGCTGATATTTCTAAAGTTTCAATGAGTGCAATATGTTCTGCTGCTTGTGCTGAATAATATGAGGGCAATTTCTGCTGCATGATTATCTGAAAAACGTCCTCCTGGTCCTTTGCATATTTCGCTACTGCTGCGCCTTTGTGCCTTTGTCCTCTTTCCTGGCCTATGCTGAATGACCAATCTACATAGCTCTATTGTGTCTTTTTCTGCACTGATCTTCTGTGGTGCTACACACTAGTAAGTCATCTACATACTGTAGCAGTGTATTGTCAGTGTTGATGTTCCTTAAGTCCATCAGGAGGACCCTGTTGAAGACATTAGGGGAATCACAGTACCCCTGAGGCAACCTAGTGCGTTTGAATCTCTTTCCGCAATTGCAAAACACTGTCAAGTTTTGTGAGTCTGGGTGTAATGGTATGGTGAAGAATGCATTTTTAAGGTCTACTACAGAGAAGTAGACTGTATTTACAGGTATGTTGCATAGTATTAATGCAGGGTTTGGTAGTAGCAGATTTTCTGCTTTTACTATGTCGTTCAGAGGGTAGAGATCCTGAATGAATCTCCATGATCCCCCCTGTCCTTTCTTCAATGGATAGACATCTGTGTTGCAAGTGGAGTCTGAAGGCACGATGAGGCCTTGGTCAAGCAGTGCTTTGATTGTGTCATACATTCCCTCATCTGCTTCTTTGGACAATGGGTATAGCTCTACTCTGGGGATTATGGCATCGGGTTTGAGTTTGATTTTCACTGACCCTATACTGGTCAGTCACCAAGTGTCATTACTGTCTGTGGGACTTCCCTGTGTTGTATTACCAAATGACAAGGTATACCAATTTCAAAGGCTACTTCCCCATCTGTGTCCAAATTTGCATATAGCTGTACAACAGTAATTTCTTTCAGTCATAGTGTGGAGTCTATGCATAGTACACACTCCACTCCATCCCTTCCCTCCATCCCTTCCTCATCTGTGCCTGTTACAATGATTGTGCATCTCCTAATGAATACTGTATCAATGTATTGTACTGCAGACAAATCATATTGTATAAGCACTGTTGCCTATATAATAGAACTACATAGGAACTAATGAATTGGTAAAGCTGCCCACACTCATGTTACACTGCCTGGATGCATTAACAAAATAGAGAAACTTTTTTATGCCAATATACACTGCATGAACGCATTCACAGCTGTGCCATTATGAATGAGCAAGGTTTGTCAGCAGCAGGGTACCAGTAAAGTCAGAATGCATACAAGAGGAACCCATGAGAATCAGGAAGGATATGCTAGTAGCCTTTCCACCAAGCGAAGTTACACAAATTAACTCATAATATCATAATACACAGTTCTTAATGGTGACAACAGTATTCTGCTGCCAAACCACTTAGGTCACTTAGGACGTAACTTAGATGTTATTATTCTGTGTTACTCTGTCACATCTCAAGATGTTGATTGGTCAACAGATATGTGCTTACTCACTCCACATGTATTTCTCTCTCCTGTAACAGCCAATAGAAGACCTAGTTAGACTGTTACATGTATTTCAACTCACCGTCCCATCATGGAGCTTGAAAATGAAGGTGACTTCATTAGAAATGAGCTAACCTGCAGAGACATCACTATTATCAAGCGCTTAGAATAGGCCAATGAATGTGTATAATGTATGGATTCATGAATGCTGTCACTAATGCCAACAAATCACTGCTGAAGTAATTTGAAACCAAGTGTTCCTTTTTGCTTTCTGTAAACACAATATAAGCATGTACTCACTCTACTACTATTTGAATGTCTGCTGGATGTTTCCCTGCCAGTGATTGCAATACATTTTTGTTTTTCCTGTATCTTATGCATTGCATTTTTGGCACTTTTGATTGTTTTTTGGCATCAGAAGGCACTTGCCATACACTGTCATATGCCTTCTGAAATCTTGAGGCTTTGCCATATCTCCAAAGAACATCCTACTACTTCTCCTCTTCCTTTCACACTTTATTTCTATCTCTATCCTCCTTTCAACTCCTAATAAACGCCCTAGTTGCTAAAATCTCTCCTAGTTTACGACTCCCCTCTCTCTCATCTCACATTAAAAGAAAATGCAAACCTGACTCAATGATCTCCTATCTGCTCCTTCACCCCTTTGAGCCCTGACATTATCATGGATCTTCCAGTCCCCCAACAGCTGAGTACTGCTATGTGTCTCTAATTGAGCCACTGGTGCAAAGTGTGCTCTCTTGCCCACCTAAATACATATGATAGGTTATTTATAACGCGCTTAATACCCAGAGGTCATACACAGACTCACTCATTACCCTCAGACCTGCTCTTGACTCTGTCAAATCTTCATAATATATTGATATTAAGTCACCTCTTCAATCACTCTCTTGAAATCAGCCCCTTCAAGCTATGCTTGTGCTATAAGTGTTCATACATTCCCATCTTCTCTGCCAATAGATTGTCCTCCTACTTCTCTAAAGCCACCAGAAATACATGATACCACATCCACACTTCTATCCCCCACTATCTTTCTCACCCTCCTTTCAGTTCCAACTCATTTTCTTCTCTATCCCAATTCTCCCACTTCACCTGCTGAGCTGACACCCATCATTTATTTATTAACATTATTATAGCACACAGCAGCTCTGAGGCATCGTGGCACTGTTACATGAATGCGTGACTGGTTACCGAGAAAGGCATACTTAGTTACATGGCATTGTGAGATTGTAGACAAACTAATTACAGGCAGTTGCATAAGACATTACAGGCATTACAGGCATTTACATAAGACATTCCCTATACATGAGCAGTGTGTTTGGGGGCATACTTAGTTAGGGACATAACAACAGAAGGCAGCGATCTAAACATGGTGGGAGGGGGGAGTTAGTTGAATAGGATGGTTTTGAGGCTTTTGCGAAAGGCTGTAAGAGAGGTCTCCGCTCATAGTTTGGGTGCTAAATGAGGAAAGCCGATCCCTCCTGCTTTGGTCCTTTTGATAGGTGGGATGCACAGTTTGTTGGTGTAGTGGGATTTTTTGGGGCGCAAGGAGGTGTCTCTTGTGATGGTTTCAGCTAAGTGGGGGGGCTGAGAGGCTTAGGCATTTGTGTGTTAAGGTGAGTGTCTTAAACGTGATTCTTTCCTTAACTGGTAGCCAGTGGGCATCCCGTCTAGCCTGTGTGATATGGTTTCTTTTGGGGATGCTAAGTGCTTCTCTGAGTGCATTGTTCTGGACTGTTTGGAGCCGGTTTAGGTTTTTGGTTGAAGTGCCAGCAAGCAGCATGTTGCAGTAGTCTAATTTAGCTCCAATGGTGGCTCGAGGTATGGATAGGCAGTTATGGTTGGAGAGGAACGATTTTATAGCATTTATTAGTTTGGTGGTGTGGGCAGAGGCAGAGGCAATGGCATTGATCTGTCAGGTCATTGACACAGTGGCATCAAGATAAACCCCAAGGGTTTTCACAGATGAAGAGGCAGGGATGATAGTTTTGTCAATGGTGAAATTGCTGTATTTCTGGTTGAGTTTGGATAGTATTTCTTAGGGGCCTATGATGATGGTCTCCGTTTTATCTCCATTGAGGCATAGCCCGTTGTCTGCCATCCAAGCTTGGATGGTGGAGTACATTTGGAGAATGGCTGCAGAGTCTATGTCGTATGAGCCAGTGAGAGGGAGGAGTACTTGGGCATCATCGGCATAGTTGGTTTAGGCTATGCCAAGTGAGTCCAGTTTGTCAAAAAGGGGCTTAGTAAACAGATTGTAAAGGGATGGAGCTGTACAGGAGCCCTGGGGAATTTCGTAGTGGATGGTGGCAGGGGCTGCATTTGCATGGTCAGAAAAGACCTTCATCACTATACCTTCTAGGAAAGAGGTTATCTATGAGGAGGCCTGTTTGGAGAAGTGAGCTTTATTGGTGAGATGGGCAGTAAGGATTTTGTGATTAAACAAGGTTAAATGCGGCTGACAAGTCCAGAAGCAGTAATAGGGCTGTGTTGCCATTGTCCATTATCTTGGTTATCTGATTGTTAAGATCTAGTAGGGCAGTTTCAGTGCCATGGCCATTATGGAATCCTGATTGCCTTTTCCCTAGGATGGTATTGGACTCTAGGAAGTGTTGGATCTGATTGTGGGCGGCTTTGTCTAGGATTTTGAGGAGGAATGGGAAAGTGGTGATAGGGCGGTAGTTGTTAAGGGATGATGGGTCTAGAGATTTTTTTTGAGGAGGGGAGGACACAAGCTTCTTTTAGGCTGAGTGGGACAGTGCAAGTGGCAAATGCGGCATTAATGAAGGCTGTGATGAGAGGGGCAGGGAAGCCGAGCAATCTTTATTCAATTTGGGTGGACATGTCTCCTTTACATGTGGAGGGTTTGAGGTGTTGGAGGAGGTCTAAGACTTACGATTCTGAAACGTCTCTGAAGGAGAAGGGAGGGATAGGAGACTGGTATGGGGGGACGCTGGGCGTGGCAGGACGATCATATTTAGGTAGCGCTTTGCATTCTGTTTGTATTTTATCTTGGAGAAGAGTAATTTTGTTTAGCATGCTGGAGCACCAGGCTTCATCTTTGATGATCTCATCAGTGCTGGTGGGTGGTGAGGTCTTTGAAAATGGTGAACAGTTCCTTAGATTTGGAGTTAGCTCTTGAGATCTTAAGGTTGAATGCATTGGACTTAGTTTTGAATATAGCTTTTTTGTAAAGCGTAGAAAGCTTTTTTGTATTCTATCATAGTGGAGTCACTAGGGTTGGTCTGGCGATTGGTTAGAGCGATGCGTTTGTTGGTGCGGAGGGATAGTATGTCCTCCGTAAACCAGGAGTTGGTGTGCATTCATTTTTTTTCTTTTTTTGCTACAATTGGGGCTATGGTGACAATGGTTTTGGTGAGGGTGTGGGAGTATATGTCAGCGAGTGTGCTGGGGTCATTGGAGAATGGGGTTTTGAGTTCCTTGACATCAAGGAAGGGAAGGAGGTTGTCTGCTGCTAATTTTCTGGAGCTTCTAACGTTGGCTGGAGGAGCATAGTAGAGTACTTTAGAGGTAGGCTGGGCAGGGATGGACAATTGGATGCAATTGTGGTCAGTCCAAGGGTATGCCAGGTTAGAGATTATAGCGGGTGAGCAGTTAAGGTCTGCTACCCAATGAAGGGTACGACCTTTGCAGTGGGTAGGGTGGATAACTTTTTGTGTGAACTCAAGGTCTTTAAGTTCTTTAGCTAGGGCCTCGGCTGCTTTGTCTTTAGGGTCAGAGAGACCTAGATTGAGATCACTTAGCAGGATGGTTCTGGTGGAGCTTTTTAGGTTATTACTTTGGGCATGAAGAAGGTGCCTTTGGAAGTCAGGTGCTGTGCCGGGAGGCCTATATGTGATGTGGATGTTTATGGTGCTGTTAGGTGGATAGGGACAGTTTGGTAGAGAGGAGGTCAGCGTCACCTTCCCAATTGGGATTACACATCCTGATATGAAGTTCCTACCTGTATATGAGAGCTACTCCTCCTCTTTTAAGGAGCTGTCTATCCTGTCTGAGGATGGAGTAACCCTGTGGGAGAGCGAGAGAGATGGCTGGGCCGGATGCTTTGTGGAGCCAGGTTTCTGTGATGGCGAGTAGGTCTAAGTCAAGAGTGGTTATTAGGTTGTTAATCTCGAGGGCGTGGAGAGATCGGGCGTTGATAAGGGCACATTTCAGGGTGAAAGGAGGCTTGAACTTTTTTGGGTGGAAGGTGTGTGCGAGGGAGTTGTGGGGCACCCGTGGGGGGAGATGGTTGTGAGGCGTTCTGGTGGATTGAGTGAGGAGTGTCTGGGGAGGAGTCCAACCTGGTGGCATGGACCTGGCATGAGGGGGTATGGTTGCGGATTTAATGGGGGGTGAGTGTGTGGTGTGAGTGTGAGTGCTGGGTTTGAGGTTTTTACTGGCTGAGTAGTTGGGGAGGCCAGGGTGAGACGACGGCTCAGTGAGTACTCTCATTCTGGAGTTTCTGGTTCCCATGAGTGCTTGGTGGCATAGAGGGGCGGAGAAGTTGCCGGCGTGAGTAGAGGTGGCTGTCCTTGCAAGCAAGTGGGGAGAGAGGGTGGGAAGATGCGTTTTGGGCATTATTGGAGTGGTTAGGTGTGGTTGCAAGAGAGTGGCTAGTGTGATTATAATAGCAGTGAGGGTGTGTGGTGAGAGGGTGGTGTGCTGAGTGTTGTAGTGGGTACGCATGTGTGGTGGTCAGGGAGTTATAGGAGGATGCATTGGCAAGTAGGGGGTGTGCTCAATACGGGTTGGGTAGAAAATGATTTTTTTTTTCGGCACCATTGGGCAACAGTACAGCACGGGGCTAGTGGGCACGGTGCTAAATGAGCTAGGAATACAATTTAAGGCACAGCGGAGCAGCAATACATCGAGGTCTAGTGGGCATAAAGCTAAATGGGCTAGAAATACAATTTGAAATGCACAGCGGAGCAGCAATACATCCAAGGCTAGTGGGCATGGTTCTAAGTGGGCTAGAAATACAATGTAAGGCACAGCAGAGCATCAATACATTCAGGGCTAGTGGGCACAGTGCTAAATGGGCTAGAAATATAATTGAAGGTACAGCGGAGCATTAATACATCCAGGGCTAGTGGACACGGTGCTAAATGGGCTAGAAATACAATTTAACGCACAGCGGAGCAGCAATACATTGAGGGCTAGTGGGCACAATGCTAAATGGGCTAGAAAAACAATTTGAAAGGCACAGCGGAGCAGCAATACATCCAAGGCTAATGGGCATGGTGCTAAGTGGGCTACAAATGCAATTCAAGGCACAGCAGAGCATCAATACATCCAGGCCTAGTGGGCACAGTGCTAAATGGGCTAGAAATATAACTTGAAAGGCACTGCGGAGCATCAATACATCCAAGGCTAGTGGGCACGGTGCTAAGTGGGCTCGAAATACAATTTAAGGCACGGCAGAGCATCAATACAATCAACATCAAGCATGCACTCCCATTGATCCTTTTGCACTCTGAATCATCAGAAAGTTGTTTCCTGACCCCTTCTCCCAAACCTCCTCCCCCTCAATCTCTCTCCATCAACTGGAAACTTCCTGACTGCTACCAGGTACCCACAGTCATACCTATCTTAAAATAAAACCTGATTGTGACCCTAACAAACATTAAAATGCAGACATGTGTCTTTTCTGCCCTATTATCTTTAACCTTAACGTCAGGTACCCTACAGAAAGATGCTATACAACCCGTATAACATGGGTTTCGGAGCAAACACTCCACAGAAACTGCTCTGACCCTTGTCTTCAACTTTCCTAGCACTGTTCACCATCCTTCCGCTCGTCGATCCTCATTCTACGAAATTGTTCTGCCACCTTTGACACTGTGATTCTCTCTCCCTCCTCCAAGCACCATCCTCACTAGGCTTCAAGAGCATTTTCTCTGACAGGGTGGCCTCTTATCTCTCAGACTGCCTCTGTCTCCATTTCCTAGAACAGTGCAATAGTGACAGGTGTTCCAAGTAATTCAAAGAAGAAGGGATTTCTCATGAGTTCAATGAGTTTAATAACAAAGTAGCCTGACACGTGTTTTGAGTCATCACCGACTCCTCATCTGAGGCTGAAAGTTTCAAGAGCTAGCCTAACCAATTAAGTATATCGTGGCCAGTGCCAGATGCACTCTCTCACTGCTTCGCAATTGCGGAACTCTGTGCAATGCTGCTGAACTGAATGAAATGAAAGTAAGCCCAGGGCTTTCATATATATCCTGGGCCCACCCCTTTTTTACTGTGTAAACTCATCTACTCGTTTGGCTTCTCTGGTACCTCTTTGTCAATATCACCCAGATCTTCCCTTTTCCCCCTCCTTCTCTCCTGACATTCTGGAGCAAATCACCAGCTACTACTCTGCCATGCACCACCGATTTCTTTACTCTGTCTGATGTTAAACTCATCTAAAATGGAAGTCATCTTCCTCCCGGCCTGCAATGCCAACCTAATTCTTCCATTCCCTGTCGCCTTTCCTTTAGACCTATTCACTCCCACAAACAGGACTTGCAAAGTTTGAGTCCTCTAGAGCAAAAAACATAAACTAAATCACTTCATTATTGCCATTGACACTGCAACCAGCATTAACCTTTTAAATAGCAGGAAGAGCCACATCACTTCACCCACAACTGCCAAAAGGCTAATCTTCCCCGTGGTCCTCAGCATATGTAACTACTGCTCCAGTCTGCTCATATGCTTAGCCCTTACTGTTTTGCTCCACATTAAGAAATACTCAACTTTGCCACATGCACCCTTTACAGCCTTGCCAGGATGGCGTGTAGCTCGCAATGCCAAACGGATACTTCTTCAAGTTCATAGCTCTTATCTTTAAATCTATTCATGGCCTAGCCACTCACTACCTACCACTATCTAGTCACTCACTACATCATATGTTTCCTGATGGCCAACGCCACCTCATCTGAATTACACAGCACGAGGAGAACCATTCTGCAATCCATTTAATCCTCAATCTATTGAAACAAGGAGCCAGCCATGTAACACTCAAATCACAAAACAGAGGACATGAGAACATGAAATGAACTTCTGACACCACTTCATTGGAGCAAATGGGCAACTAATCAAGTGGGTGGGCTGCCACTGGGAAAGATTATTCCATCACCATCAGCAAAACCAACAATCATCATGTAAGCTTGCATACTGAAATTCTGGAACACAGTTAAACACCACATTGCACAACCTGTTACTTCAATGCAACCTTTGGCATTTAATGCAAGTACCACACTGAGCTGAGATCTGGGACGAGGCACTCCATTGTTCTGGAAAGTTTTTTTTTTTTTTTTAAAGTGAATGACTAGTGATCGTGACCATCTATTGCAGTTCTAAACACCTGATACTGTCGGTGGAAGATGCAGGAATATTGTTGGCCCTTGAAATGGTGAGCTCATGGATGTTCTAATGAAGCTCTACATTGAACTATTATTTAAGTTCCAAATATGACAAGTGGTGGGCTAAACTCCTCTTTGAAGACGTTGTATTCACTCAATTGTAATTTAATGTGTAATGTTTTTTTTATTTCAGATGAATCAATAAAACTAATCATGTTAAAATAAAAAAGCTAATGCAATTAATGACTGACTATTTTGACAAATGAACACCTTTTGTCTTTTGACATAAACAAATGAGCATAAACAGTGATATAAAATACCTTGCTACATAGCATAAAACAGTATGTTGTTTTGACATATGTTGGATTTCATGGTCTTCATTTTCTTTGTTGCTTAGATATGACGTGTTTTTGTTAATCAATTGTGTTCCAATAATTGTATAACTTCTTCGTATAAATAAAGAATTTTTAAAAAGTAAAGGTTAGCATGTGCCACACTTAGATGGAATTCTTAACTTTAGCCTGCATCGCATCTAGATAGCAATGTAAATGTTAGCATGCACCACGCTTGGATGAAACTGTGAATGTTAAGTGCCACACTGAAATGTAATAATGATCACTAGCCTGCCTTGCAGCTAGATAGGACATTGGGGATTAGCAGGTCCCACATTCAGATGAAATAGTGAATGAAAACAGGCCACACACCTAGACATAATAATTGCAAGGACAGCAATGCCAATTAACCAATCCACTAACAATGTCACCCCTCTGCATACACCTCTCAAACTCTAACCAAACACAACCACTATCCTATAACACAACAATCCGCACAAACTCTACTACACTGCAACAACAAAACAAACCACACATAGACTTGCACAACAGCACACGACGACTACCAACCGTAAAACACCCCAAGCCCAGCCAACGGACCCACTGGGCGAGGCTGCCAACAGCACATCACTGCTCTCTTGCACTTTTCCAGCTTATTCCCACTAACTCCCCCCCCCCTTGCCCTTTTTCAGAGCTGCCAGAGCACCAGGGGACCAGTCCAGTGGTGATAGTGTGCAGTACAAATATCCTTTAACATTAACATTAATTAGTGGAAGCATTAATTTTCAATGAAACAAACTAGAGGGTGACGAATATCTACCAGGAGCAAGAGTGGTTGATTTTAATCAGGTGTTCAAAAAAGGTAATAGCGAGATTGTCACTCTTCATAGGGGTGAGCTGTTGTTTATAAAATAAAAACAAATATACATCGCCCTAAATGGTTTAAAAATGAAGTTGCCAATAACAATGCGTAAGCACGCCTTGGGAATGCAGCATGCAAGTGAAACACCCATGTGGAAGTAAATCATATCTAGGTGCCCTCACTAATCAATGACACCTCATCAGTTGCTTTTGTATAGGACAACACATAATAGGAGCACAACGATCAGTTTAAACGTATGTGCAGTGTTCTGCAGTAAAGACCTGATTAAATCGGGTGCTATCACATATTGAAACACATATGCTCCCAAACTAACACTATGGGCCTCATTACAACCCTGGCGTTAAGGGGTTAACGGCGCCGTAAAAGGCTGCGGCGCCGTTAAACCCTTAACGCCAGATTCACATTTTAACGCCTGCTTTTTGCAGGCGTTAAAGTCCAAGGCGCTAAGCGACCTTGGTGCTAATTACGGCATCGTAATTTACGGTGCCGTAATTAGCGCCTTCCCCATTCCCATTGTGCCCTATGGGCCAAAAATGGGAATGGGGAAGGGGCCATGGTGAATGGGGAATTACCGCCCCGCCAACCTTGTAATGGGGCGGTAATTCCGATATCCACCATGGCGGAATCCGGCATGGACCATGGTGCTAATAGCACCATGGTCCAACGCCAGGGTCGAAATGAGGCCCTATAACAACAAGTGCTTTGGTGTGTTAGGTTTATTGCAAGCATCGTATGCGCTGGAAGGGATACACAAATAATCTTTCCTGCGTTGTCACAGAAAACACGCAGAAGACTAGCTCTACAATGTGTATGTCATATAGACTCTGTACATGACCACACACATCGGTTTCTGTCTCAGTGATTATGGGACTCTCTCAGAGAGTCTGTTGCTATCACAGAACTCTTTAAAGGCACCAAAGAGTCTGTCCTCTGATTGCTCTAAAGCAGGGCTCTGGCTACCCACATGCCACAGCAACTCTCTGGTGATGTCCAATGATTATTTGGGTTCATCAGTGACTCAGTGGAGGTCTAAAATTCAAAAATGCAATATATTTAAAGCAGAGGTGAAGTGATCAGCATGATTGCCTTGCCTTCAAACTCCATCTGCCATTTTACTTAACCTTAACCTCCACCTTGGTGGAAAAAAATATATGTCAGCTGAGCGGTAAAGTGTGGCCAGCATGGGATTTGTTGAATTAATATACTGTGTTTTGGCGAGTGGTAAAATTGGTCAAGAAGCACATTTTATTTTGGTACAGCTGCTCCCATATGGTGGAACCTAGGACAGCCAGCTGGTGGAGATGTGGTGTACCCTCCACTAGCCCCTACAAGAAAGGTGATCCTATTTGCACTTCCTGCCCAGAAGTGGGGAGAATACGAATCTTGGATCCCTTCCTCAGAACAGATTCTCTTGAATAGATGCAGGTTCCCCAGGGGAAAGTCACACAAATAAAGATGGCTGGTCTTATGCAGAGTGGTTCCCTTATATTCTGTGTGGGCTTTGTAACAGCATTATTATTTTAAGAGCGGTCAGAGGAGGCAGCGGGCTGGCTTTGCAAGGGCCATGCCCGCGTGCAGATTCGCCATCTACCACTGGCGATCAGGGAATACTTCTAGCACTAAGTAGTGGCCACTTGGAAGAGTCTCGACAAATCACAGCTTGCTGTTGTGCAAATTGTGGTACCTACCCCCAAGCAAAATGTTAACTTGAAATATATATTGTGCCTTCATACATCTTGTGTATTACAATGTTATGATTTTAAAACAGAAGTACACAATCATACGGATTTTTTTAGGAAAGAGTGTTGCTTTTTTTATTCCCACATTCAAAGTGCATGTTGTGCGCCACACAACATTAACAGAGCAGCATGTTACTTAACATTCGCAATTAGGCAATAACATCATGATTCAGACTACAAACCATGAGAGCTATACGTGTCTTGGAACTGATTGCATTTAATCTGTCAGGAGAAAGCTGCCCTGCTGCATCACAATTCCTCTGTTTTTGCCTAACTGATGATTATGCAAATCTGCAGTTATTATGTGAGCCATCTGCATAACGCTATTGTACGTTACCTAGTAACCATCTAGTGTAGGAGAGCCAAGTGATACTGTATGCAGGACGACAAATGTGGCGCCTGTTTTCGCTCCACAAATAATAGGAGTCATCCATCTTTACACAACATGCATCGAATTGTTAAGGATGAAACAAAGATGGCCCACTGCTTTAAATCTCTAGAACAAAACATAATCGGTGTTGCAGCAAACTTGCAGTGACAATTGTAAGACATAAATGTCAACTCATTGACACTGAATTCTAACATACCCAGAAGGGCTTCACAAGTATTCATTGACACACGATGTTTAAGTTGGCATTGAGGTTTTCTGTTTCGTTTCTCGCTATGATAAAGTAACATGTGTGTATAACTTATATTGAACAAATACAGGGCATCATATAGCACTGCTAAATTGTAAAAAGGGAATGTTTTTATTGCACATTTGGAAATACACCTTTCTATAGTGATATATGTTATGAAAACACGTTCATTAAAATCCACAGAAAATATTTAATATCACTCAAAAGGCCCCAGTAAAGCACGTATCCTTTGGATGGGTATATTTTCCTGTATTTTAGGATATAAAATAATGACAGAAATAACATGTCCCTATATATTCATGTTGTAGCACGAAGAACAAGCATTGACATAAACAACAGTTTCGGATTTTGAAGTTGTTCACTGCAGTTTGCATATGAAGGCATGAATTTGTGTTGGCTCCATAAAGAATGGGCCAAACTCAAAGAACCCAAAGACCATGCAGACTGAAGGAACGTCATCATGTGCAGCTTGAATAATTCGATGCACACTTATGATATGATAGGCTAGTTATAACGTGCTTAATACCCAGAAGTTTCTAAGCGCGGACCCAGGGATCGAAAGCGTGTTGCTCCGTGTTGTCTTGCTTCCAAGGCGAGCACGTTTCCCCTAAACTATCCTCTCGGGTTAGGGTATGATATGATATTTACATTAACTAATACCACTAGGTTCATTCATCATGCAGCAAGATTTACTACCGTGCTTCTAGACAAATTGTATGCTCAACTACATTGATGACTTCATCTAGATTCATTCCTTTGAAGATTGATGAATTTGATTGTATAGCTCGAACAATTGCATTAGCTAGTTTAATTCACTTTGCAGCTAGATACTTTAATTTGTGCACAACGTGACTGCTGCAGTCAGACTTTTTCAATGTCCACCTTTGCTAACCCTCTATTCACTAGGTTCTATGTTCAAACACACCACCAGCACACTAACCAATCAACACTCACATGACTGAATAAGTACCCCTCGCACCAGAGAGCAAACATCAGAGCCCTGTACCTCTGCAACCAAGTTACATCCCACAACCCTGGCCAATGCATCCTTGCTGCATGGGAATACAAGGGCACCCATTAACTGTCGCTCTTGCCACACGCCATTTAGAAAACTCACCCAGAGCAGACGTCAGGGTACGTATGGTCTGCCTGCATCAACACAAGAGCAAAGCAGTCTTGTATTGCCATCTCCTCGCTCACTAGCCAAACCCCACCTATTCTCTTTCCGATCTGCTAGGGTGCCTAGTGACCATGTCAATGGCAGAAGTTTACTGTAGAAATCCGAATGACATAACTATTAATACATGAACGGTTAGCCTCTGTGGGCTCATTAACGGTTTCTAAAATGTTAAAAAGGCAGAAGAAGAACATAGCCTCTAGTTTGCACAGCCTACAATGGAGGCCCACAACATCCTTTTGATCTCTGCAGCATCCAGCATGCTATCATCTAGAATGTTAAAACTCACACTGAAGCCCAATTACTCAGTGTGCTCAACAATGTTCAACAGATCAGAATAACTCCTAGCCATCTGTTTATTGCTGGACCAAAACCTAGGACTGTACCACGCAAAAATATATCGCAGACGTGCCTAATATGTGACACCATGAGTAGGAGTTCATGTATTGCTTGATATCTTTCTTTTGCAGTAAAATGATCTGTACGAAGACCAAGTAAGAGTTTTCCAGCCATGCAATACAAAGACAACATGTGTATTCAATAGTCATGTAATAATGTTAGGTTTAACTGATGTCAGAATGATCTGATAGCATGAAGGCCATGGCCCCATTTCTGATTGAGAAATATTTTAGCAAAATTCATGCCCTACCATTTATCTGTGGGTCAAATAAACCATCTGATCTACTCAGCCATTGACCACAAGTGTCGGGCGTAATACCAGAGTTGAAGTCCCAGGCACACCTCTCCAATCCTCCACCCAAGCGATCCTTCATTGCAAAATGTCGATCTACCACATTCAGATCTATATGGAGCCTGGTGCCTGGTTGTTTTTATCATAATAGAGTGAGATTCGAGAGAATAACATCACGTTATGTTTTCAGTATCCCTCCAGCAAACTAACTTTCCATGTAGCCTGTTATCATTTTCTCACCTTGTATTGTGCAATTTCCAGACTGTCTAACACCACACTCACCAGCAGGTGGAAGGGACAGAGAGAAAGAGAGAGCAAGCAAGAGGGCAGGAGCGATGAAGAGAGAATGAGAAAAAAGAGCAAGGGAGAAAGTTGGACATATTAAGGTGAAAAACAGAAACAATGGATTAAGTGATATGGAAGAGAGAAAAGTGGACACTGTGGCAATGACTGGCCAAGCGACTATGTCAGAGAGACAATCTTATTAGAAGGACTAAGACAAAGGAAAATGATTAGGATGAAGGGGAAGCACAAGGAAACATGATAAGTGATCCTGCACCTCACCCATATTGTAAAATATTTTTACCCTATCTCTCTTCAATGACTTGGACAATCACGACATAGCATATACTAACTATGGTGATGATTCCCAAGTCCTCCTCCCCCTTTCCCGATCCTACGATCTGGATGCAGCTGGACTCAGTAAAACATATGCCCTCATCCAGGCCTAGATGGCGGCCAATGGATTGTGCCTCAAGGGGGACAAAACAGAAATACTTCTGGTTGGCCCACAATACATTCTCAATAAACTTGACAGCCACTACAGTTCCTTCACTATTGAGAATACCACCATCACTGCTGCTGCAGCAGTCAAAACCTTGGGTGTTTTCCTAGACTCCACACTCTCAATGACACGGCAAGTCAGCGCCATCTCATCATCAGCAGCTCTCACTAGCAAAATCATAAATGCGGTCAAACCATACCTCGCCTCCAAAAACTGCCTTAGCATAGCCAGAGCCACCATCGGGGCGCAGCTGGACTACTGTAATGTTCTGTTCCTAGGCACCTCAGTAAAGACCCTTAACAAACTACAAATTACCCTAAACAATTACTTTAGAGCGGCACTAAGTACTCCTAAAAGGGAGCACATCTCTCAGGCCAGACGTGAGGTCTACTGGTTCCCAGTCAAGGAGCGTATTCTCTTTAAAACCCTCTCCATCACTCACAGGTGCCTCTCACTCACAGCTCCCATGTGCCTATCAGAAAAAATCCACCTTGCCACCTCCAACATACCCAAGCAGTCCCTACACTCTAATCAGCTCCTTATCCCTACCGTCAAAAGAGCCGAAGCTGGAGGCGTCAGCTTTCCTTTTCTAGCTCCAAAAAATTGGAACGCCCTACCCATCTCCCTCAGGAAAGAGACTTCCCCACAACTTTCCGTAAAACACTCAAAACTAATCTTTTCAACTAGAACTGCCCCCCAAAACATAAGAACAGATGGTTCCCCTGTAACCCTGGAAACTGTTTTGTACTACGTAGTAGATTTCTTGTAAATATTTGTAAATGTTGCATCTTGTATATAACTGCCATGCATCCTTTCACTGCTTTTAATGTCTATAAAATGTAATTGTTTGTCATTGTAACTAAGTAAGCTCTCCTGCAAGAGCACTGCGATGCCCCAGGGACACCTGTGCGCTTTATCAATTTAAATAAATAAATGCATATTTTTTTGTTTTTTATTTTTAATGTTTTGTAGTTTGTATTCAAACTTTTAACATTTCGCAAAACTTAGTCAATTACATTTCATATAAAGTTATGATTTTTCATTGGCTTCCATTTACATTATTCAGTCATGATTTTTTCCCAGAATTGCATTATCCTGAAAATAAGAGGGTTATTGTTGGATACCTTTGCCCATCTTTCTGTTCGATCACATACTGCTCGTTCTGGGGGAAGCATATTTGCGAATATTTGTCTTTGGTTGGAGAGGGCTTGGCATTCCATTATCAGATGTTCGAATGATTCCATTTTGTCGATTACTTTGCAGAATCTACAGTAGATGTTCTCTTCAAAATTTGTCTGGTTTTTACAAGATATTCTCTTGTCAGAAAAATGTTGAAATGGAGCCTGAGAAAGGTGTCTCTCTTGCGATGACAGGGGAATTTTTTTAGATATTTCGTTAGTTCATTTAGCGCTCTTGTCTCCATTGCTGTTTTTATTGACATTGAGTATCGCTCTTTCTCGTCAATGCTTTTTATCCAATCTTTTTGCCAAATCTGTATTTTGGCCTCCATCGGTCTTTTGACCGTCCATAGTTATTTCATATTTGCATAGTATTTGGCTGCAGGACTCTTTCCTTCTGTTCAGAGTTGTGTCATTTGGAACTACGTTCGAATTTCTGAAGACCTTGATGGCTGGAATTTCCTTGTTGCTGATGTTCTTTCTGTATAAGTCTATATGTTTCCAATCAGTGATTGACTCAAACGATTGAATTTCCAATTTAAAACGGATTCTAGGAATGGGAAATGTCATCGCGAGAGAGAGGATCTTGTGCCAAAATATTTCTTCCAATAGGTTCCATGTGTGGCATGATATGTTGATCAAGCTCTCTGAACCGTACGTTAAGATAGCATTCACTTTTTTCCTGTAAAAAGTAAGTACAGGTCTCATGGAGTATTGGCTGTATTTCTTGTGGATTATCAGACCTTGTCTGGCAAGGGAGCTACTTTTATTTTTCAGGTGTTCTGACCATTGAGCTTCCATTTCTGACTGGTTGAGCCAGATGCGAGGTATTTTATTGTTTTGACTAAATCAAGTTGGTTCCCATTGAGATAAATATGAGGGGCTTTGATTCGGTGGGTTTTCCCGGGGCCATTAGCATCACTTGCGATTTATTGGTGTTTACTGTCAAGTCATTGTTCTCTACATATTCTTCAAGTATTCGTAGTCTCTTTTGTAATCCAATTAGGCTCTTGTCTAATATGACAAGATCATCTGCGTAGACAACATAACCTACGTGGATTCTATTTACTTTAGGTGGATTTGCTGTAATAGTGCTTTGATTTTCCTTCAGATCAAAGAGATAAAGGTTGAAAAGCGTGGCAGCCAGGGGACATACTTGTTTAAGTCCCCTGGCTGTGTGAATCAGCGATGAGACAGCTCTGTCTTGAGTTAAGCGGACTCTGACAGTTGTGTCCGTGTAGAGAGCCTTAGTAGGGTCGAGAATTTCAGGGGCCATTCCCAAACCAATAAATAAATACGGACTATGATAAAAGAAAGGGACTTGGATGAAGGAATGGAATGAAGAATTATGACAACTATGACAATGGACTTTGACTGAAAACTAAGTAGAAAGAGAAGGACAATGATGAAGAATAAGGACCAGCATGAATAGACACAATAGGGTGAACGACTGGAAGAAGGACTTGGATGATGGACTAGGACAAAGGCGAAAGACTATGATGATGCAATATGAAGAAGAAGAAGGAAACAAACTAAGGAAAGGATGAAGGACTGGGCCTGGGATGAAGTACTAGCACAAAGGGCTTTGACGAAGAATCAGGTCTAGGCAATGGCGGTATAGCAAGATTCTTTAGGGAAATAATTCAGGGTGAAGGACTAGGAGGAAGTACTTGAAGGACTAGAGGTTGGATGAAGGACTAGGAAGGACTAGGAAGACAGAGAAGGGTTTGCATTAGGGAAAAGGAATATGCCAAAAGATAAGGGCTAGGAATAAAAATGAGGGCCATGAAGGACTGGGCAAAAGAAGAAGGGGTGGGACCAAGGATTATGATGAAAGGCAAGGAGAAAGTACTAGGATAAAGAAGTAGTATGATAAAAGGCTAGAATGAAAGTACAAAGGACTAGAATGAAGGAAAATGATTTGGATGATGAACACATAACTAGGATGAAGGACTAAAATGTAATTATTAGAACAAAGGAGATGGACTAGGGTGAAGGTGGGAGTAGGAAGAAGAAGGGTAAAACATCTAGGATAAAGAGAAGTACTAGGATGAAGGGTGAAAGACAAAGGATTAGGATAAAGGAAAAGGCATTGATGACGTATGATACTATGAAACATTTATGAAAGACAAGGATGAAGGAAAAAGAACAGGTAGAAAGGGGAGTAATAGTAGGAAGGATAAGACATACGCTGAAGGAAAAAGCTGTGGAATTGACTATGACTAGGAGGAAGGAGACCGAGTAGGATGAAAGACTAAGATGAAGGAGAACAGATAGAATAAAAGAAGGACAAGGAAAAAAGGGAAGTACTGGGGTGAAGGAGACTGATTAAGGATTAGCATGGCATACAAAGAACTATGATGAAGGAGAAAGACTGTGAGGAAGGAGAATGACTCGGTTGAATGTGGGAAACTTGCAGGATGTACTATTAAGCAGGACTATGATGAAGGAGCATGTTGAAGGGCAAAGACCGTATTGGATGAAGGAGAAGGTCTACGATAAAGAAATATAAAGAAGGGCAAAGACTACGTCCTAGGACAACAACAAAGGAATACGATGAAGCACTATGAAAATGGAGAAGGGTTATGAGGATGATCTATGTTAAAGGAGTAGGAGTAAAATGAAGGACCAAGATGTGGGAGAAAGGCTAAGATGAAGATCTATGATAAAGTACTATTGTGAAGGACTATGATTAAGGAGAAGGAATTTGATGAAGGACTAGGAAAAAAAAAGAATGACTAGGACAAAAGAACACAAAGAAGGAGAAGGACTATGATGAAGCACAATGACAAAGAAGAATGACTATGAAAAATGACTATGATAGAGGAGACTAACTATAACAAATACAATGAAATAGATGTACAAGAACAAAGAGCTATGGCAAAGCAGAAAGTGTGTGTTGAAGTACTATGAGAAAGGACTGCGACAAAGGAGATGAATGAAGAACTATGATGAAGAAGAAGGACTATGATGAAGAAGGACTACAGCTAAAGGCTATGACAATGCATGATGATGCAGGAGAGGAGAGGAGCTACAAAGAAGGACTATGATGAATGAATATGAAGTATGAATATTTCAAAGGAGATAGTCTAGAACAAAGGGGTCTTGCGTTGTTTCCACAAAGTAAATTATTTTTTGGAAATTACTCTGACAATTTATTTCAAAATGTATTTATTTCTGGGTTAATGGGCAAATGGGTGGGCTGGCAGTGGTTGGGGGTAAGTGTTGTAGTGAAGGGGGAAGGGCAATTTGCTGAGACCTCCCCCATGAAAAAATCATTTTGATTTACTTCATGGAAATGACATGGAACCTAAAAAGGACTGGGAGGATAGCTCAGGGGCAATGCAATTTTCATTGAAGCAAGGCAACGCTTAGCAACACAGGTTTGAATCCTGGTCTCTCACTTAGACACTGGTCTCCGGTATTAAGCACGTTATAAAAGAACAAATATAATTATAAGGACCATGATGAAGGCAAAGAGCTGTGATGAAGGAGAAGGACTAGGGCAAAGGGCTATGTGTAACGCTCACCTGATTCCCGTAGAGGCGCCGGTCTTGACTGGGCGTATACCGTATCTTCAAAGGTGATGTGTAACACACGGCTGGCTCTTTGGGCTGGACCTCTGTGCACTGTATGTCTGACTCGAAGGGTAAGATGTCTGCAGATAGAAAATATGGGATTAATGAACTGGGTTATTAAATGTCTCTCTCTTCTTCCCTTTCTCTTCTCCTGTAGAACCCCGAAGGTTAACGCTCTCACCTTAGGTAAGTGAACGCCGTGCTCTCCATCTGCCTCGGGGCAGGGTGCTGTAACCAGTTTCTTCACTGGATAAGGGGAGCAGGCCTCTTGAATTCAGAGGACTGCTGTCCGTCGTTTACTGCACGAACGGTAAGTTTCGAGTACTTCTAATGTCTTTAAAGTCTTTAGTAATGATGTCTCTTGTTTTGCAGGGTTCCGGCGATGGTGGATGACGGGCTGAAGTGAGTTGAAGATGGAGCCCGTGTGATGAATAGAAGCGCCTGGAAGCACGTAAGTAAGCGCTTGTTGCCTGCTTCACGATGCGCTCTAACTGTCTTTTTATTTTGCAGGTACAAGTTCGGAGCGGCTGCAGGGTGCCGGAATACCCACTGGGTTAGATGTGGAAAGGAGTAATGGCACGTGAGTATTAAAGTTCCTCAATGTCTTTAAACGCACCTTGTTTTGTCTTTCAGATGTGGGATGCAGCGCCGAAGGCCTCCGGAGCGTGCGAAGAGTTGGTAAGCTTTTGTCTTTCAGATGCCGGAATGCAGTGTGAAGACCTCCGGAGCGCACGAAGAGTAGGTAAGCCTTTGTCTTTCAGATGTCGGAATGCAGCGCGAGGCGTTGGTGACAGCCGATGGACCAGGTTAGTGAAGAGCTGTCACTGAAGACCGTAATGCTAACCTGTTCTTTCTTGTCTTTATAGGTGTTGCTGAAGACTGGATTCAGGATGGTAAGCCTTTTTCCTTAGGCCCAGGATCAGATGCAGAAGACACGATGAGCGTTCTGCTGCAGAGGATGCAGAATAACGCAAAGCAAGATTCATCCATCGGGTGTGGTTTAAATAGCCTCCTGTAGTGCTTAGTGTCTCCTTCCACAGCCACGCCTAGGTAAGAAAAGAGTTCCTGCTTTCCAGAAGAGTTCCAGTGTTCTGAACCTAGGGAGTGGCTCCTGCCCCACCCAACAGGAAAAGTAGTTCCAAACAGAAGAGGATCAGAGGCTCAACTGGCAGGCAAGTAAGCAGCATGGTCTGCTGCAGGTAAGTCCACCCAAGCATAATGAGCCCGGCGCTTCCAGCGCTGGGACTGGGCATATTTATGAGCCTGGTGCCACTGGCGCCAGGACTGGGTCCAAAAGGTCCCAATTGGGACTGGTTGGCACTCGGAACCTGGGTTATGGATCTTCTTCCAAGGGAGTTGGGAAAACCCTGACCTTTTAGAAGCAGAGATCATGACACTATGATAAAGGAGTACGGCTATGATCAGTGACTGGTGAGACTATGACAAAAGTCTATGGTGAAGGAAAAAGACTAGGTTGGAAAAAGATATGACAATGTATAAGAATAGTAATGAAGGAATATGATGCCGGTAAAGGATTATGTCTAAGGACTATGTCACATGATAATACTGTATAGAAGGAGAAGAAACGGGTCAAAAGAAAAGGGCTATAATGCAAGTTCATGATGAAGGACTATTATGAAGTAGTAGGACTATGATTATGGACTACAATGAAATCCAATTATAAAAAACCTTGAGAGATGGGAAAGACTAGGGTGAGGAACTAGGATGAAGAACTATGATGAAGATGGATTAGGGTAAAAGACTAGAATGAAGTAAAAGAGCTAGGATGAAGAACTTTGATGAAAGAGAAGATGATGAAAGATGAGAACTGAGAACTGGAATGAAGGGCTGTGACACAGGAAAAGGACTATGCAAAAGGAATATAAGGAAGTAGACGCTGTATGATGGCCTATAAGTACAATGAAGGAGACAGACTGTGACAAAGGAATATGATGAAGGAGAATTATGACAAAGTACTATGATACATGTCTATGATTAATGACCATAATAAAGGTTTACAATGAAGAAGTAGAACTGGGACAAAGGCTACATTGAAGGAGAAGAACTATGATGGAGAACTATTATTGCATATGATGAAGGAAAAAGTCCAGGATGAAGAAATATGATGAAAGAAGAGAACTAGAAGAAAGGACTATGGCAAAGGAGAAGGAATATGACAAAGAATTGTTGTAAGGGAAATTACTAAAATGAAGGACTATGATGAAGAAGAAGGGCTATGATGAGAGATTGTGGTGAAAGAGAAAGACCATTCTGAAGGACTATGAGAAAAGAAAGGGACCAGGTGGGAGTTGAAGAACTGTATTGAAGGACTATGATGAAGCACTAAGACAAAGAAAAAGGATTATGATAAAGAATGACAAGGACAAAAGGTGAAGGTCAATGACAAAGAAGTGTGATGAATATCTGGGACCATTTTAAAGGAGAAATATTATGATGAAGGACCACATGAACTATATGTAGGAAAAGGACTGTGATGAAAAGGGTGGACCAGGGTAAAGCAGAATAACTCTAATGAAGGACTTTAATTAAGGACTATGTCGAAGGAGAAGGCAAATGATGCAGCATTAGGGGTTAATGTCTATGATGAATGACAATGATGAAAGAACCTATGATGAAGGAAAAGGACTAGGATGAAAGACAATGATGAAGAAGGAATAGAAATGAGTTTGATGAAGGAGAAGGACTATGATGAAGGTGGAGGATTAGGAAGAAGTATAATGATAAAGGAGGAGGATTGTGATGAAGCACTAAGACAAAGTATATGTAGAAGAACAAGGACGAAGGATCATGATGAAGGAGAAAATGGCAAATATGTAAGGGATGTGCACAATGTAGAACAGGATGGTGTTCTCCTGTGTCTCTACCTCAACAATTAAGGGTGTAGTGGAATACAAGGAGAGATTTATACTACCTGATGTCAAACCTTTTTCCAGAAAAACAACAAGGAGGAGATTATAAATGGAGAAACACTATCACAAAGGGCAATGATAAAGTACCTTGATAAAGTACTCTGACAATAGACTATGATGAAGGGTTGTGACGAAGAAGTCATGCTAAGACAATGTCTATATTGAAGTAGAAGAACTATGATGAAGGAACATTATGAAGGCAAAAGACCAGGTTGAAGTACTATTATCGAAGAGAAGGACTAGAATGAAAGTATGTAATGAAAGGAAAGGACTATGACAAAGGAGAAGTAATAGGACACAGGTCGATCAAAGAAGGACTGGTATGAAGGGCTACAATGAAGCACGATGGTGAAGGAGAAAGACTAGGATTAAGGATTATGATGAAAGAATATGTTGAAAGAAGAGGACCAGGATGAGTTACTATGTTACCATTTTGAAATTGTAGCACTAGGGTGAAGGTCAGTGATGAAGGAGAATGACTATTTTGAAGGTCTATGGTAAAAAGGGAAGGACAAGGATTAAGGACTATGATGAAGAAGAAAGGCCCAAAAGATATCGCTCACTTTTGCTCATTCTTTACACACATTCAAATGTAGATGACACGTGCCTACTTAAAGCATAACCTTGCCAAGACAGAATTGTTACTCCTGAAGCAGGGCTCTAGGAAGGAACCCACTCAGAGGTGGCTGAACAAAGTGTGATTGGACGTGTTGAATGCTTACCTCACCCATTCAGCAAAATCCCTAGGCGTCATGGTGGGTATGAATCTATTCTCCCAGTAACACATCACTAAAAAGGTTGACATTTCTCTATATATACACTCTATATCTCTACTCCACAACATTAAGCCCTTCCTCTCACCCTATCATTTCCAAATAGTGGTGCAGGACCTAGATAGTCATTTTGCATATTGTTTAATGTAACATCCTCCTCAGCCGGGCTCCAAGCTGCTCACCTACCCCCCTCAAAGCAGCCCGCCACACATGGTTCACCTCATCACCATCCCTAAGAAATGTCCCCACATCACCCACTTGTGTGAACTGCATTAGCTCCCCATACTGGCTGGGATCTGGTTCAAAGCCATGTGCCTCACCTAAGAGATAAACACTACCTGTACATCAGCCTACCTTACAGTCAAATTAAAAACTTTGGATGGTACACAGTCATCTTGCAGTAAGGCCATTACAAGACTGGAAACGTTACTTGCTTGCAAGAAGAAAACTAGGGAAAAGTAATTCTCATGTTATGCTCCAGTCCAATGCAACTGCTGCAATTCTACTTCGTTTTAGGTAAAAACAGAGGATATGGCACTTCTAACAACACCTTCTTGTAACCTAGATTCCCACTATCTTGTTCACATACCATCCGTGTATTGTACTGTGATAGTTATTGCTAATATTTACTTGACGACAGTTTAAATTCTCATACCAATGTTTCGCTCTATTACCTGTACAGCGCTCCATTGTCCCTGAGCTAGTTTCACACTATCAACATATCAAACAATAATACTAATAATAATACTAATAATACTACTACTACGAATAATGATAATAGTAATAGCTTATGAGTGGAATCAATCTGACAAGTTCCAGTATGAGCAGCCAAAGGAGGCCACACGTGCCTCACTAATCACTATGAGCATCATTAATATTCCAGCCTCATACCATTAATGCTGCAAAGCACCCTTCCCCACGCATTTCTCTAATTGGTTGTCCCCGATTAGAGCATCATGGATTAGTTGGGAATTCGATTTATTGTTTGGCTGAATTTGATGACAAAGGGCAAATCTAAGAGGTCTTTTTCTTAACTGGGCATGTATACCTGAACTTCCCTTAGCACAGGCCAAAGGCCATATGCCAACACTGTGTTAGGACAGGCATACTTGAAATGGCAACTTTTAGGTTCAACGCATATCTTTTGTACACACAGCTGTCATTTCTGAAGGCCTACATATCGAATCAGGTTACTTATGAGTGGGTTTTACTCGCTGAGTGTTGTATGTGGATGCAGCATGTCAGAGCACAGCTTTTACTGTTGTGCTGCAAACCAAAAAGCACCACAAGGCTTCTTGTCTAAAATAAATTCCATTCCCTTAGGAGTTAAATCCCCTATCTTTCTTCTAATTCTGTTCTGTTTATCTTTTAGGCTCTCAGTCGCACAGAGAAAACAAGACCATGGGTGCCATGAAATGAAACAGAGAGACAATGTTCTGCTTCATTCCATATGCATGCACGTTCTTTAAATATTCTGTATGTTTTACTTTCAACTCCACCCACATTTTCTTTGCAACTCAAGTTGAAGCCTCGTCGTTTGTGTTGGACCCACGAATGATATATTTGTGTCAATTCAACCTATATAATATCTTATCTAATGCCTCACAAATGCATTTCAGATTTTGTTCACTTTATAAGCTTACAGTGTATGTCATTTTTCAAGGAATGTAATGTTCATTAAAATAGCATGGATGTGTAATTTGAAAGTTTCAGTTACATCTGCCACAAAGCTAAAATGTAGACTAATGGATGCCAGATAGATGCAAAAAACAACGATTTAGACTGTTCATCAACGTTCTTTTTAAATGTTGAGTTCAGAATATTCCTTATAATTACGTTGCAAAAGGAAGAGTTTTAGGAATATATTTGGGTGATATTCTTCAGGCTACAATTGTTAAATCAAGCCTTGTAACGGGATCATTGTGGTTAATGGCAATGCACATGAAACGCAAGGAGGGGCAATGCAATCAGCACCACAAGCCGTTTAATCAGTTGTATCCTCTTTGGAAAGATGCTTACATAACATTTTCTGGCATTGCTCTTCTTGAAAATATTAAAACTCCCATCAGACTTTTTTAATGCCATCTGCTGCATGTGGATAGATTGGTGAATACAAAATTAGTTCCAAAGACAAATCCATATTTTTGTCAATAACGGCTGGCTTCAAAGAAACTGAAAAATGTGATGCCTGGCAATCAGGTTACTACGTAATGTCTACCTTCTTGCATTGATTTGAAATGAAAATGAAGATGCTTCAAAAAACAAACACATAATGTACAAATGATAAAATAGGCTTATCCCAATGCAAACACAATATAATATATACAGTGAGAAGATTTTCTGAAAAAAACTACACATTTACAGAGCTTTAGAGATAATTTCAGAGTTTACCATTAGAATACCATGAGATATTTCAGTTTAAAATGTGTTTTTGCCAAACTAATTTTTTAGATTGTATGGTTTATTTCATATGATGAGACCAAAGAAAGTGCAATAGAAAAGAAACAACATCCATCAGTAGCAAGAATGTACACCTGTGACAAAATGAGTTCTACTCTGCAGGAGTATAAGGATGAATGGTGGTTAACCACATGCTCAGCCCCCACACTTCTACAAACCAACAATGATCCAGGTTATACAGGTAAAACAGGCACAGCTAAGAGATATATACCTTCTTCACCTTTTGTGGTAACGTGGGCAGAGAGAAGGCTATACTCTCAGAAGGTGTGTGAAAGTTATCAAGTAGTGACCCAAACAGCAAATTATAACTGTCCATAATAAAGGAATGTCCAATCAACGTTCTATGAAAATATATATATTTTAATTAAACACACCAATGTACAAATAACTATTGAAAAATGATAAAATTCCACCCCTGTAAGAGGGAGCACAGAATATGCAATATAAACATGCAACACTCTCTGGGTAATGAAAACAGTTTTAGAAAGCCTATAAGCAACCTAACAGTTCGGAAGTGACCTAACCAGTTCTTAGGGCCCAAAGAAGGACCGGGGGCAGTTCTTAGCTGTTCTTAGCAGTTCAACAGTGTCCAGCCAAGTAAGAGCTGTGCGGCGTTGGGTCAAGCAGCGGGCTAGCATCTAATCGGTTTAAATCAGGATCTCGGTGTGGTTTAATGCAGCGTATGGGTCGTGCAGCTGAAATGAAACACCAGGGTTGGATCGGGAGTCGAGTGTGTTCGAGACATTCAGGTCAGCAATTGACATGATTCTACAGCGGTTCAAGTCGAGGCCCTTTGCTTTGATGCAGTGAACTTTGTGCTCCTGTGCAGGGTTTGAATAAGCTGCAGTTCAAGTTGGCTCTGCAGTAGTGAGCAGGTTGTTCGAACCAAACAGGTGACATGCTCTGTTTGGCACAATACAGCAGCAAGTCCGTGAACAGGTGTAATGCAGCAGATGCTTCAGTTCAATGGATTGCTAAAAACAGCACTGGCAAGTCCTTCTGGTTCCACTGCAGTGAATGCAGTTTGATCAGAAAAGGGAACTTTGCCTGTGATCTGATACTCCACATGCTGTGAGACTAATTCCAGGGGCTCTAGAAGAGGATGAGTCATTTCAGGTTCTGCTCTGCCAGCCTAGGAAATATTGATCCAAAATGGCAGGTGCTGGACCACAGCGAGTGTCACCCCAATGTGCCCTGTTAGTGGGTAGGGAGTAATATTTTTAAACATACTATTTTTTATCTACATCCTTATAGCAGATCTATACTCAAAGAACTGCTTCTGTAGTTTTTGTTTATTTACTACTGTTGTGGAGAAATAAGGGTTGAAATAAGGAATCATGAAACAGTAAGATATAATATTTAAAGAAATGTAAACCGATGAAAGAAGGAAAAAGACATTATTGTACTACTCCTAGTCTAGGCCGGATCATTCAACACAGGCCTTCTTTAGTTAGGAATCAATCTTGAAAATATTTGCTTACAAGATTTACTTCCTGTCTGGCATGTAGAATGAAGATATGTTAATTTGTTTATAAGCCATAGCACTACGTTTTGTTTATTTGTGCCTGTACATGCTGCTTAATTTACAGTCCAGCACAGACTGGCTTCTTCACTTCATGGTCCTGACAAAGGCTGTACATTTGATTATAATGATCACGCACAGCTGCACTGATAACATTTAGATGGGCTATGGAGTATTGTGAGGAACTTGGTTGATAGCTCGTGCAAAGATGCCATGAAGGTAATTAGAAAAGTCAGAGGAACCTCCCAAAATGAAGTTATATATTAGTAAATATTTTACGAGTGCATAGACTGCAATGGATTGGAAAACCTATATAAACTGAGACCTGGAGGGGTAGGCACATGGGATTGGAACACTTGCCTGAAGCTGTTATTTTGTGTGTGCGTTCCAGTGTCCTCTGCTATTCTGTTATTTAAGATTTTACCAAACTAACCTCATCTACATTTTGATATTGAGTCTGAGATTTTCCTCTTCACTAGACAATTCCTCAATGGAGCATACCTAAAAATATGTTTTTGTGGTAGTTCATATTCTTGCAAAAAAGTTAAAATATTTTGGCTAGAATTGCATCCTTAATGACAGGGACGTCAATTCACCCAAATGCCGTGGGTAGTGGAAGTGACGTCACGCATCCGATGACATCACAGAACGTGATGTCATATGACTGATGGCATCACATGGCATTTAACCACGAAGACAACTCCTAGAGTAACTGACAGGTTTATAAAAACATATATCTTCTTACAGTTCATAAAATGCCAAACAGTACTAAAGCAGACATAAGACATTTTTAGAAACTTTTACAATTCGCAAGTTGTCGTTACTTCTCCCAAGGGGGTGCCCTTTCACATGAGGATAGGGAGGTGTGGCCACTACCCAATAGTCCCCCTATGGGTAGTTTAATGTGAGAGGACCTCATGGGAAGGGACTACCATTTGGGGGCAAGGATGATCACCTAATGTACAGCCTGTTGAGCCACGTCACTCCCCAACATTCCCTAACCCCCCTTCCATACCGAGCTATGTCATCGAGAGTACGTACATGTATTTGTGTAACACATGGAATAGTGCCAGAACAGTAAATACTAAGTCGAGAAAGAACAAACGAACCATGAAGAGTAACTGACTCTTAAGTACTGCCACAAGGTGGCTCAATGGAGGCATGAGGAATGCCAGAGACACATTATCTGCAGGTGTCCAGAAGATAACAAGGAAAAAGAAGAGGGACTAAAGGAAGTCCCAGGCGGGGAAGTCAAAAGCCCTCTGGAGCTGGGAGTTTCGAACTCTGACTGAGGACTGAAAGAAAGGCTGTACAGGGGACAAATGCGGCAGAGAAGCAGACCCAACTGCGATGCTGAAGGGAAGAAGCAGTGGCGTGAACGCTACAATGTGGACCGTTGGGTCCCAAAGGGGAGCCAAGACTGTAAGGAGCGGAGGACCACGAAGGTGCGCCTGGACCACCGAAGCAGACTAGAAGAGCAGCGGAAGCGGCTGACAAAAAAATACCCATTCCAGAAAGGACCGGTGACGTGCTGTATCCCACGAGAAAGTAAAGGGAGGCATGGGAGACCAGGTAAGGGTACAGGGGAGGCACCAAGCGGGAAACAACATAATATTCCTCACCCCATTGGCAGCTATAGAGCTATTGTGGAACAGAACTGTGTAGAGTGCATCTCGGAGGTTCTCCCTCATCCCAGTAGTACTAAAATAACTACTGGACACTGGAAGGGTGAACCAAGCATCCAAGCAGAACTTCCTGATCTCAGAGGCAGCAATAAGCCCACTCACCATCAGAGAAGGGTCTGGCACCCTAGAAACACTGAAGAAAGCATCCGAGGAGAAATTCCTCATCCCAGTGGCAGCTATAAGCCCAATGACCAAAAGAGAAGGGTCTGGGACCGAAACAACAGTGAAGAAAGTATCCAAGGGGAACTTCCGCATCACAGTGGCAGCCATAAACCCACTGACCAGCACAGAAGGGTCTGGGACCTTACCAAGAGTGAAACAAGCATCCAGGAGAACTTCCTCATTACAGTGGCCATAATGACTTCACTTACCACCAGAGAAGGATCTGGGACCCTTACAAAAAGGAACTGAGCATCTGAGGAGAACTTCCTCATTGCAGTGGCAACCACAAGCCCATTGACCACCAGGGAAGGGTCTCTGACCCCAATACAAGGGATCGGAGAACCCAAGGAGAACTTCTTCGGTGGAATGGCAAAGACCAGTCCATTGAGTAGCAGAGAAGGATTTGGGACTTTGCTGGTACATAGTTATTCCCACTGGCCTTTTTGTAAATTGTACAAACCAGTACAAGGAGAAGGGAGTCATTCTCCTGGTCCAGAACAAGAAGTTGGGCAAAGACTGTGTGGAACTTGCAATTCTGGGGAAGAGAGTAGTTCCCCCAGGCAACATTTTTTCAAGAGAACATTCTTTTGAACTTAACCCGAATACCAGGAGAAGGGGATCATTCTCCTGGGGAAGGACCTTTCTGGTGGATTATATTAGTCTTTGGTTGTAGTGTAAGGGATAGAAGTAGGTTGTGACAAAGGACGGTGGACTTTGATTTCATCTGTCATTCTGATGGATGCTTTTGTATTAGTTTGAGGTAGAGAAACCCCTCTTAGATATTGGAACAGTGAGGGTGTTTATTTTTATAAATACGAGTTTATAACCACCACAATGCCACCTCTGGGTCAGTTTCCTTCTTTGACACCCTTACAATACAACTGTTAGGAATGATTTAGGTTATGGGCAATTTTCCCTCCATATATGGACCCACCAAACTTTTTGTTTTTGTTTGACTAACCTAACCTGACATTTCCAGTGGAGCACAGCCTTCAGCTGCACTCCTCTAGGCTTTTACTGAACTGTTATGGGGAAACTGACACGTCCTGTCAGTACTGGGAAACTGTGTTTCCCTTAGTCTTTGACTATGTTGCCATTTCTTGGTAACTTTTTATCTATGTGCCAAGTATCTTACAGTACCGTGCATGGGGCTCCTTTTGTTGTATGGCCCTAGCCAACCTCTGAGGATTTTTGGGTGATTCTACGAGTGTGCCTAGGATGACCTGCTGGGAGCAATTTACTTTTATAATATGTTTACTTCTTTGTAATGAACAGTGCCCAATATGGCCATGCCACAAAGTCCTTTGTTCTGTCCTTTGACTATTTTGTCCCTTTGCCTTCTCCCAGGTCATGTGACCCAGGTATGCCTTATTTGGGCATGCAGCCTCCTGCGAAAACGGCATCTTTCGCGGGCTCCTGCATGTCAAGTGTTCTAGTGCCCAGGAAGAGGGTTGGATCTGGCTGGTCCCAATCCAAACTACTGGTGCCAGTATGTCTGGTATGCCTGAATGACTGGACCCTCCATGGGCCATGATTGGCCCACGCCTGGCGTGAATGCAAGAGAGCAGATCTTTGATTGCTTATGCCAGAATTGAGCGTGAAACCAATTTTGTATAAAAGAAGAGACTCTGCACCCATTCCAGGTCGATAACCTGAATTTCACACCAAACTACAAGTATCCTGAAATGCTAAAGCAGACCTATGGAACCACCTAGGATGTGCTGGAAGGTTTGGCAACCTAAGCCTACCTTTGTCCCGTTGGAACCCTGTTTTTTGCATCGATCACTGAAGGCCTGCAAGGGCGCTTCGACCCTTTGGAGCAGTGAGCTCAACTACCCCTGGCCTCACCTGATTACCCTCCAATAGAGCATCTTCGTAAGTGTTTATGTGCCATTAAGTGAACTGACCAGCTTGAACCCTGGGTATTGCATAGTCTTCTGGAGTTGACACTTGAGAGTTAAGGAATCGCCAGCTTGTGGTCCTGGGCCCTGTCTCCCCAAATTTCGTAGTCCTAGCTAATCTGGGTTGTGATTTAAGAGAGTGTGCCATGACGGGAGCTTTTCCAGTCCCTGCATCGCCCTGCTGTGGTGACGGTCATTGCAGGAGCCTTGCATACCTGCCCGCCTGTGCCCTGAGACGTGCTACAGTGGAACTGTCTTCTTTTCTTCACGAGAGCTGAGAAAAGGCTATTGTCCCACCACGGACAATCATCCTATCCCACAGCCGGTGAGAGACAGAGTGCAATGTAACTGCAGGCGTTGAACCCACAAGCGACCTGGCCCGGACTGTGTCGAGGGTCAGTCATAATTGCATCACTTGCTAGTGGCCCCCTGGCACAGCCATTTTTTTTGCGCACGAGAATCCCTGAAAAGATACTCACCTTAGCTGGGCTAACCTGTGTTCCCTAGCTATTCCTGAAACTCGAAAGTCGCTCTGCCTGCAAGGCTAGAACCTCCTCAAATAGTAGGACACTGATCTTCATCACGTCAAGCACTTTCCTGAAATGCTAGAGCTCCCTGAAGAGGACCCGCTTTCGCTCATAACCACAACCACACGTTTTCAACGCACTACTGTACCTTTGAGCATAAGGCTCCCCACTTTGTAGGGCTGGACAGCTTAAGCTAGGGATCAGCTCTGAGGAACTGCCTAATGCTCTATTTGTGTTAACTTACCCTTCTGTTGCAGGTTGTGGTCGTGTTTTCCCCTTTACCGCATTAGGCGAAACGTAATTGTATGTATGGTAAATAGTGAAAGGCGTGTGTGGGAACTGATTGATATTATTCTGGTGTATTTGTGTTTAATTATTAATGCCTAAAATAAATGTATCTGTATTTTTTATATACACTTATCTAAGAATATTCTGTGGAGCTTTACCTTGTGTGCTCATTGTGGGCTTCCAATCACTCTCACCCCTCCTAAGACTTAGTCTTGACCACCTGCCAAGCTACCATAGTTTGGTCTGGTTCGTCCAGAAGGTTCCCCTGTTCCACTAAGCTAAGGTGGGCTCCTAAACTTCTGCCCACCAGGTCAGAGTTTAGAAATCTATCTTAACAACTTGGTGTACATCGGTGGGATAAGGTTGGAGGTACCCAGTGTTGCTCACTGGTGAAATACCAAGTTTACACTTAAACAAGAAACACAGTGACCGTAGTTAAATTTAACTGTAAGCCACCTGCCTCACTTATAGGTTGCAAGCAATTGCATATGTAACTTTAAGTGCTTCCAAGTCTGAGACACTAAGGAAGATTTGTGCAGAGAGAGGCTTATCAGCCTCTGGCACAGAAGCTGAAATGATCCAGAAGATCATGGAATGGCAGAAAAGCCCAATCACAGCTTTTCCCTCTTATGACAGTGCAGATGGTGCTGGGTCTGCTCCTAGTAACAGTGCTGAAAGGACTGTTGCTGCCCACATAGAGGGGAATAATGATGTTAGGGATGATGTAGAGTCCCATGCTTTTTTTGCTGGTGCTGAGGTAAGGCCATGCTGGAATTCAAAAGACAAGAGCTGCTGTTTAAGCAAAAGGAGCATGAGTTTTGCATGGCTAAGCTAGAAATGGAGAAAGCAGAGAAACAGAAGGACAAGGAACACCAGTTGGAGCTTGCCAAGTTACATGCTGCCAATGGCTCCTCTAGAGGATCTGGTTATGGGTACGGCTCCTCCTCTCATCCAAGGTTTCCAAAAGATCTGCTTAGTATGTATGATGACAAGAATGACATCATGGACTGGTTAACTGCATTTGAGTATGCATGTGAAGTGTGGATGCTGATACAATTGCATGGTTGCTCTGTCGACTACCCCATTCTAGCTGCAGTGCTATTATGGAAATGTCAAAGGCTGGCAGAAAAGACTTTGCAAAATTGGAAGCAAACTCTGGTCCTGAAGTTTGGGAAGACTCCTGCCCAATACTTGAAAAGATTCAGAGATTACAAAAAGAATGAAGGTAATACTTGGGTTTCATATGAGACAGATTTCTTAAAAAACTTGACTGGTTGGGTGGAAGGATACAACATCACCACCTTTGAGGGTATGATTTGTTTAGTCATGCTGAACATGTTTGTGCTTCTTGTTCCCCTGAGCTTAAGCAGCATTTGGCTGATTCTAAAGAGATAGATCCAAAGCAAGTTAGCCGTTGCAGCAGATGTATGGGTGTCACACAGAGTGTCCCATAATGAAAAGCCTGCTTCTAGTAAGCAGGAGGAGGGGAGAAAGCACAAACATAAGGTGAGTGGGGGTACTGATCAATCTTGCCCCCAAAAGGGCCAGAAAAAGCATAATATGGTTAAGTCCCGTGAGAATGTTTAGAGTAGTGAGAGTCATCCTGACAACTATAGCTCCTGTTACAGTAAGCCTCCCTATGTCCCAAGACCTGATTGGATTTTGTGTGGCTTGTGGAGCAAGTGACCATATGAAGGGGGACCCCAGATGTAAGGTCAACACCTTGGGGGTCCACTCTGTGTGTCTGGCCTTCCCATCTTATAAGGAGGAAGAAATTGTCACAGGGGCATCCGTCTCTTCGAACTCCTTCCCCAGTCGGATAGTGTCTGAAGTAGTCTTAGTATCCCTGGGTTCCTGGGAGCCTAGAGCTTCAGAGGCCTATGTTAGTATATCTGATAATACCAAGCACTACATTAAAGATAGTGTGCTAATCAATGGAGTTGTCACTGCTGCCCTTAGAGATAGTGGAGCCAGCAGAACTGTGGTGGATTACACATTGGTAAACCAAGAAGATCTTGCCAGAGCTCCCTTGATGCCCACCAAGTTAGCTGATGGCCCTCTCTCAAGTTCCCAGCAATGCCCGTAAATCTAACGATTAATGATACAGTAGTAAGGATACCCGTGAGTGTACAGAATCAAGTCACTGGAAAGGTTCTGCTGGGAAATGACCTTAGAGACTTAAGTCTTGTGGGGGTGTAAGGAACTCATTGTGGCAACAGTAAACACAGATACAAGTGATCACAGTTCAAGGATTTTTATTGTACAATAAACGCAGGGTGGAAAAACACCTACCCTAAACCTAAATCTAAGATGGGAGCAAGCGTCGACCATCAAATGAAAAATAAGGCAGTCCTAGTGGTGTTGTGCCAAAATAAGAGGGCCTATACTAAAGAAAAACCTATTGCCAATTCCTTACAACTAATTATAGAAAGAGTGTGGGATAGTGTTTCAACAAACAAAAGAAGTTTTCCAAATAATAAGTCAGGATGTGATTGCCATGGGTCTTCCTTCCCCACGTTTTCAGCACGGGAAAAAGGTGGGACCTTGGAGCACAGCACACACTTGAGCTACCTCACCATGAGCTGAAAGTTCCATTCCAGCTATCAAGTTTTTTTATCGTAAAGTCTCTTTTCATTAAAAACTCTCTTACCTTCGAGGCCTGATGTATCCAACAAAAAAACAAACAAAAAGTTATATTCCACAGTTCTCATTCTGTGATGGCTTCACCCCTGGGTCCCACTCTTCCGGGCATAGACCCCTCAAACAGTTCTTTATCGATACCATAACCTTTGGTGGCTGAGTCTCCTGCTTCCGAGGGTCCGATAGTTCCAAAAGAAACAAAACAAAACAACAACAAAAAAGTTCCTTTCAGATTGCACTCGAGGTGAAGATTTGTCACCCCTTGGTTCCCCTCTTCCAGGCGTAGACCATTCATAAATCTCAGCCTCCCTCCCGGGTTCATTATGGATTATTCAAGCATTCTAGGGTGATGGGTCTTCACCACAGGGTACCCCTCTTGCAGGCATAGATCCCCTTTCAAATATTTGTCTCGGTTCTCAGGTTCCCTCTTCCAGGTTCACTATGGCTTTGCACAAACACAGTTCACCTTTTAACTTTCAGCAGTCTTAATGTCTTTTCAAACAATTCTCGTGGACATCTCTCAGCCGGGTACACTTTTGTCAACACACTGTTTCTTGGGACTTTAGACTTTGCTCCTCCCGATTGGCATCCCTCCACTGGGTTCACTCTTGCCACTTCTCAATTTCCTTTTACTTTTAATGATTGCAGGATTCACTTCCCTTGCTTACTCTTGGTGCATGATTACTTCCCTTGCTTACTTAATAATTTGCTGGTCAAAGACTTTCGATTCTACAGGGATTCTGCTAGACCTTCTACATGACCTTTTTGACATCTTTTTGTCTCTACCCAAGGTCTTCTGGATACAGTAGTTTCATCATCGGGTAATCGCCCAGAGTTTCCTGCTTGAGCACCCATGTGGTGTCGGCCTCCTCTGTTGGTGGCTTTCCCCCTCTTTCTTCAATCGTATCTTTACATTTTCAAAGTTCAAATTAGCCATTGGCTACTTTTCGTTCAACAGAGTTTGGGTTCTTATCGATTCTCCCCTCGACTCACTGGCTGTGATAAACTGATTGCCCTTCTTTATCCTTGGAGTCAAGGTTGGTACCTCCAAGACCAGCGTCCTTCCCAGGCTTGGTTATCAGCAGAGGAGGGTCTCAGGTACCATAGACATCTGCTGCAACAACACGCTGGCTATTGTTCGCAGTCTTATATTTTCTGCGGAGGTATCACAGTCCTTGGTCAGAAAGTACAAGGTTGCTTCTCTCCTTGTCACCCTCTCTGTCTGTGCCGTCTTTCTCCTCGTTTTGAACAGCAGTTCTGAGTTAGCTCTCACGTCGTGCAGTCTGCCTTGTCGTCTTGTGCTTTTGTGCTCCACCTTTTATCCCAGTGGGGAAGGGAAAGGCCATCAGGTGTGTGTGATTCTGGTCAATTGCCTGACTTTGCCTGACCCTTGTGTTGGAACATGTCGGGTAAATTGCACTGGTGTTAGTCCGTTGTGCGAAAGCGTTTGTATCCGAAAAGGGGGTGGGCAGTGTTTTGGAATATCCTACATGGTGGAATGGGGGAAAGGTGTCAAAAGAAGGGGGATACTGCGTCCTACTCCACAAAAATCACTTATCCAGTTGATCCTCCCTCAATAGTCCACCCCCAGGAACTGGATCCAATAGCGATGGCTGTGTCCTGGTCACCTGGGTGACAGATCCCTGGGGATTAGCCTGGGAAATACGTGTCTCACAGGGGACACAGCAGAAACCATGCACAAGGTCACAAACAAAGACTGCCCTGGCCATGTCCAAGTCTGAGCCAAAGCCAAAGGGGATACCCAGGACTAAGGGAGTCAAAAAGCTCAGAAGAGGGAAAGAGAATATTCCTCCTACCTCAACTGCTACTGAGGTGGGGATAGTTGGCCAAGCACCTGAACCTGATGAGCAGGAGATGCTGCCTAAAATTCTCAACCCACATGACACACCTGAACTTCAAAGTTTATTGGTTGAAGGTGTTCTTAATAGGGAAGAGTTTAGTAAGGGCCAACATAAGTGCCCATCTTTAGAAGGCCTAAGGAGACAGGCCTGTTCCCAGTTTGAGGTTGAACCTCCTTGAAAACATAGGATTTATTGCAAAGGTGTGCTCCTGTACAGTGAGCCCACAGAGTGCACTAAAGGTGACCATAGGAGGTTGGTGGTCCGCCTTCAAGTGAGACCCTTCCTCTTACAACTGGTGCATGAAGTTCCTTTAGCTGGTCACTGTGGGATCAACAGAACCACTCAGATGCTATCCATGCATTTCTACTGGCCCAAGATCGGGATCCAGGTAGAAGGCCATTGTAGGAGTTGTACCACTTGTCAGATTTCTGGTAAAAGTACCTCAACAATCCAGGCTTCATTGGTGCCACTCCCTGTGGTGGGGGTGCCATATGAGAGGGTAGGGATCAACATTGTTGGTCCCCTTCACCCTCAGACATCCTCTGGCAATAGGTTTAGCTTGGTGCTAGTTGACCATGCCACTAGATATCCTAAAGCCAGCCCATTGAAGACAGTGACTGCCAAGTCAGTTGCTAAAGCATTACTTGAAATGTTTACTAGGGTTGGCTTCCCTAAAGAGGTTGTGTCTGACAGAGGCAACTTCATGTCTAAATGAATGCAAGCCATGTGGAAAGAGTACAGGGTCACTTATCCGTTTTCATCTGCTTAACATCCACAAACAAATGGCTTAGTTGAGAGATTTAATAGGAATCTCAAGAGCATGATTGGGGCTCTGGAAGAACCCCAAAGGAGAAGGTAGGATCTCCTTTCACCATGCTTATGTAGAGAAGGAGCCAAGTGCCTCTACCGGAAGTCTCACCCCCATTCTGCCTATATGCTTGCAGCTGGAAATTGTGACACGCACAAAGCCAATAATGGTACCTATACTGCAAATAGTCCTTGAAAAATACAAAGGGGAGGAAGTGACGGTGTACAGTGACTCCACCTATGTGACATCAACCGTGCACGCAGGACTAGCATGTTGGAAAATGAGGATCTAACTCCAAACGGACGGCACTCCAGTGCAACATGCAGCATTGTTGGACAGGATTATTAAGGCACTACAGCTCCCAGCAGCCATTGCAATAGTTAAATGCGTTAAATGCGCAGCTCATACTAACAGATCTGACTTTATCTCATGTGAAAGTGAAGCCGCAGATGAGGAAGCCAAAACGGTTGCAACTTCTTCAGACATCTCGAGTTTTGATACTCCTAATATAAGAAAAGGTGTAACTATGGCTATGATAATAGAAGAAGGTTTTAGTCATTTACCGAAAACACAGTTAATGGAAATTCAAGCAGTACACCGCAGGAAGAACAAGAACTATGGAAACAAAGGGGGTGCTCCTTGTCCCCCTCTGAAGCATTATGGTGGCAAGATAGCACTGAGAAGCCAGTGATGCCAGTAGCATTATTAAAGGTAGCGCTTGAACAGAGGCACTACCCTGCGCATGTAACTAGGGAAAGCCTTGCAGCAACTATTGCGGAGGACTGGTATATACCAAATGTGTTAGACCACCTTGCATTCTATGTAGTAAATTGCATCGTATGTCAAAAGTGTACCGCTGGGCACACACTGCGAACAGTTAGAGGAGTAATTCCTCGACTGAATGGTCCTTTTCACCATTTACATATCGACTATGTTAATATGCTGCAGGTATGTAATGTATCTAGCTATATGATAGTGGTGATGTGCCCCTTTTCAAGATGGATTGAAGCTGGTCCATTTACACACCCTGATGCCACTTGTGCTGCAAAGTTTTTAGTTTGAGAAGTCTTTCCTAGATGGGGAGTAGATGAGGTGATGAGATCCAACAATGGCCCCCATTTTGTCAATGAATTATTTGAGCAGATTAGTCTACTACTGAACATAAAACACAAGTTTTCTTCTGCTTATCACCTGCAAGCGAATGGAATATGTGAGAGACTCAGCAGTCTTCTCAAAGAGAGAATTGCTAAACGTAAATTGTCACTGAAGAAGGGATGGCTGTACTGGCTGTCCTTTGCATTGCATGCATTAAGAAATCAGCCTGGGTCGGACCATCACCTCACACCCCACGAGTTAGTAACAAGGAGGCGGATGAGAACGCATCTAACTCCTCCATCAAGGATTTGAAGTGATGGCCAGAAGACAGTAGAATTGTTAGGAAATGAGCTACGTGCGTATTTAACATGTATGATAGCTTGTATCTCTGTCATTTCCCATCAACTCAAGCATAAGGGGTGTCGGTCTCTGGACCCAGATGAAGACCATTCAGCAACCAGACCTAAAGAACTACCTGTACCTAAATTGTTTGCTGGCAATCCCGTTTTAATTCGCAACTCAACAAGGAAGTGGCACAAACCCCATTTTAGTGGACCATACATTGTCAAGAAGTTTACTTCCTCAGCAGGTGACGTGAAGCCGTATGCTGGTGAGACCGATACACCCCCACCCATTGATTCGGAAGCAAGACGAGAAGAAGCAGTTCAGCACGTGCAGACTCGGTCGATGACGACGAGGAAGGATGCTAAAATGACTGATTAAATAAATAAGTGTGCATTTGGATTGTGGCTTACTCCGAACACTCTTTATAGATATTTTAGCAGGAGTGTGATAATCTACATTCTTAAGCCACAGGAATCTCTTTTATGGGACTTCAAAAAGTGTTGGTGTGCTAAAAATGCCAGTTCCTGATTTCATATTCGAATACTGGAAGAGGGAGCAGTTCCCCGACTCGTTACTTACTCACTGAGTTTCTCTTTGGTTAAGATTCATGGTCCTATCTGATGTCAATATCCATAGACTCCTTCTCGCTGTTTTCATTTTATACTCAGAACTTATCCTGCTCCTGTTGGCCGTAGCACTGACATATGTACTTTTGTGAAGGATACTAAGAATGGCCCTGCGATTAGAAGATTGTTTGCTGCAATAATTGAGCAAATTCAGCAGCTACCTGAGCATCTAACAAGGCTTTCTGATTAAAAAGGTTTTTTCCTTCCTTAAAAAATAGTACACAGGCACAATGTGGAGTATTGAGAATAACCCAGTTCCAGAAAGTGAGCAGACTCAACAATGCGTGGCGAGACACCAGTGGTGGGGTCTCATGTACTGGTGCATAATATATGTGTGCACAGCACCTATTATTGTTTTTCTCTTTTTTTCTAATGCACGCTGCTTACCTTGCTGGTCCCAGAAAGGTGGGAGTCCCCTTGATTCTTCCCACACCAGTAACCTATGCACAGTTAGATGTTGCCAATGAGAGCAAGGTCATATGTGATTATGCCTACACCAGTGCACATGCAAGGTCACCTATTTCTCTAACAAGTGTTCCTATGATTCCCCCTGTTGGAAGGTCCATTTTTGATATATCCATGACCATTATATACAAGCTCATTTGGAAAGAAAAGTGCAAGGGAAGATGATTATGAGTTAAATAATGAACTAGATAGTACAGCACATTTGGGGAACAACATGTGGTATCAACACATGAAGGAGGCAGGAAAGAGAACCTCTGAGGAGAATTGCTATGTTTGCGCTCCCCTACCTTATGCTATGGGGAAGTCCAAGATATTTATAGCTATAGAAATAGATGTCCAAACAGCTCATTGCTAGACTCGCCTTGCACTCTGCCATACAAGAGGTCAATTCCAGGGTCGAACAGTATCCTTGATATGGGTGACAGAATGGTCAGCGCCAGAAGAAGATGAATATTTTCAGGATTTGAAGACAAGAGCAAGAGCACAGACCAGGGATCATGTGATAAGATATGAGCAGCCTGAAATGAAAGGAGCAGCAATCAGATGGGAGATAAATAAAAAGCTCAATTGCCAAGGAAAAACCGATGAAGAAATACAAAGATGCAAGGATAGAGGACAGATGCAGATTTGGGGAATAGTACTTTCTCCAGGTGGCTGGGAAGAAGGCATAGTCATATGCAGCTCTGTGGCAGTAGCAGGACATCACAAACCAGTTACAGATTGTGTGGAAAAAGGGTGAAAACCTCTATGGCCAAAGCTTGCAAAGTTGCTGATATGAGTCGAAGACAAAGGAGACCCATTGCTGATACTGCCTCTGGCTAGTACAGAGCTATGCTTCAGAAGCAATGGCACAAGTAAAGTTGGAGAGAATCAGCAGTGCAGTCAAATCATTGTTGTACCAGGAATGAGAATGGAACAGTAGTGATAAAGGACCACTACTGGGCCTGCGGATCCAGAGCATACATGAAGCTGCCCAGAGATTGGGGAGGACTATGTTCCATAGTGATTGACCTTGTTCCAACATTGGTGATACCAAAGAGCGACCTGAACATTGGAGAATTGAGGAAGAGGAGGTCAGTTGGATTTCTCAATCAAATAAAGGAGAGAACTACTTCTCAGCTAAATCAATAGAAGCTTTCAATGACATTCCATATGAACACAGGTTGTTCAGCCAAAGGATCCAGACAATGGTGAATGCCAGATGGTTACAGATAACCAGATACAATAAAGGGATTCAATGCTATCATAGAAGAGCTGAGAGCCATAAGACTGATGACTCTTCAGAACAGATATGTCTTGGATATTATTACAGCTATGGATGGTGGTGTTTGTGCCAAAATTGGAGAATCATGTTGCATTTTCATACATTCTCATGATGAAGAGAATGGGACCCTGACAGAGACCATAACGATGCTAAAAAACGTATATGGCAAGATGGAAGATGAAGTAGAAGACATTGATGATGACAGCTAGTTTGCATTGATCTTCTCATGGGTTCCACAGTGGATGGTGAATATCTTCAAGTTTCGTAGAGCCTTCTTGGTGATGATCATGTTTGGATTCTGTGTGATTAGAATAATAATCACACAGTGCAAGAAGACGGCAAAGAAAGCAACAGGAATGAAGATCATGATTGATATCGAGTCTGGGTTTGGACCCAAAGAGCTGACAGATGAAGAAATCATAGGCCCTCATTACAAGTCAGGCGTTAAGGGGTTAACGGCGCCGTAAAGAGCGTTGGCGCCGTTAAACCCTTAACGCCTGATTACAAGTGTCCCTTTGCGGGTTGGTGTTTAACGCCTGCTTTGGAGCTAATTACGGCATAATTAGCGCCTTCCCCATTCCCATTATGCCCTATGGGGCAAAAATGGGAATGGGGAAGGGCCCATGGTGAATGGGGAATTACCGCCCCGCCAACCTTGGAATGGGGCGGTAATTCTGCCATCCACCATGGCGGAGTCGGTGAGTTACCGGCATGGACCATGGTGCTAATAGCACCATGGTCCACCGCCTGACTCGTAATGAGGGCCATAGACTGTGTAAAGGCTAGTATTCATGTACCTGAGGGAACAAAGTTCCTGTATCCGAGAGACCACAAGAAGTATGTGGGAAGCTGGATCTACTGCAACCCTGATGCGCAGTGCAGTCCTTTAACCTGGAGTGTTGATGAACATGTGAAATCAGCAGGATGTCTAAAAGGAGTAATAAAGATAGGGAATCCAAAGAAGCAATTCTTCAGACAAGGATGTCGAGATGTGAAGATTGGTCACTAAATCAACCAGAGGGGGGAGTGTATAGAAGGAGCCAAGTTCCTATACCGTAAGTCCCACCCCCATTCTGCCTATATGCTGGCAGCCAGAAATTGCGACATGCGCAAAGCCAATAGTGGTATCTATACTGCAAAGAGTTCTTTAGAAACAAGGTATACATTGAGAAAACCCTATATGTATCTGCAAAGAAATGACGGTCTTCTGAAGGAAATTCCAGAAGAAGTGTGAAAAAGAATGAAAGAGAAGACTGATGACATCACATGAAGCAGAAATGATGCACCCAGAAGAGATGCCAATGAAGAAAGACTATAGCTTATAGAATCTGATGACGAAGTGGCAAATTAAGCAACATTTCGGGAGCTAAATGAAGATTGCACATGCTGAGATGCACTGAAGATAATGCAAAGCCATTTTACAAATGTAGAGATGCAGTAACGTAAGTAGACAAAGTAATCATGAGGCTGGCTATGTAGTGAATAGATTGCAGGTGGTGCCACCAATAATACATAGGAATGTATAGAATCTGGATTTACAACGATGCATTTTAGCAAACTTGGACCCTGTGAATGAAAGGGCTGGAAGTGTGGTGCAGCAGAGTGGACTAGCTAACGACGAAGGAAGATTCGAGAAGGCTTGGCCGCCAAGAGCCTGGTTATCTACTCGAGAAGATACAATGAACGTGAGAAGTAAGCTGAGCTCCTGTTTGAAGTAATGGAAAAACACTAGAAGTGCCAGGTTTTCTTCATTTAACAGCATTAAATGCAACAAAGGAGCTCAAAATGTGGTCTCTAGTCACATGGTCAGATATAAATAGACTTTGGAGTGAGCTACACTGAGACCAGAAGATAAGACCATGCCTTCACTCCCTTTTATTCTCAGGCACAGTGAGCATCACAAGGCCAAGTTCAAATGCAATCATTGAATGGCAGACCACAGGAGTGATGATGGATGTTGGGCTAATTGGGTGGGGAGGCATAACCAGGCCAACCCCCCAGCACCTGGGGTACCAGCTTGCATGCTGCCAGTGAGTGAAAGATTCCAGAAGGGTACAAGCATCCCAAACAATTATAGAGGGCCATGTATGAAAGATCCCTATAGTTTGAGAAGACAATAGAACATTGTGTATTAGTCTAACGCAGAAGATGACTTGAACTTCATAAAGGAATGCTATTTGTATCAATGCATTCCTTAATGCACTACATACCTCATGATATTTTTTCCAATGATCCTTGACACTTTTTTATGAACATTACTATAAGAAACCCTTGTACAGACTTTTCATGAAAAGTAAATGCACATGTGATGTCATCAGTGATGTCATCAATGACATGTGTGATGTCATCTTTGAAGTCCTGGGTGTTGGTTTTAGCAGTGCACAGTGGTGGCGTGAGTTATGGTTGCTTAGATTACCATAACTGGCGAATTTTTGGGGTTTTTCGGTTTTACTTGGAACCATAACGTCCCTTTAACAAAGTTTTTTTCAGTGAATTTGATAAGTTTTTCGTAGCACAACTTAACCATAACGTCCCTTTAACAAAGAATTCACTGATAATAGATATATAGATAATGTAAATGTGATAAATGTTTACTAGGATGCCCTTAGATTATATACATATAACATACAACATACTGAACCCCCTACCTGCGCTATTGGGTCTGATGTCCGGGGACCATGCGCCTGTTCACGGACGGACTCGGACAACATCAACACTATCCAAAAACTCAGGGGGTATCTTACATTGTTATATCATTCAAAACATGTTGAAAAAGCAGCACATAAATTACATTCAATAATAAATAAGAACTGAAACTGTGTATGTAAGACACTAAAAGTCCAATTACATAACATATGCAACATAGTGGAATATACCAAAGCACAATAAATATGCCTCCAACAGAATTACCTCCCAGAAACTACACAGCAAAAATCAATATGACACCTACGCAGCAGTAACAGCAAAACTTAGCAAGAAACTAGAGAGTACACTACATTTATTGTATACATTTATAAAGTTTCTGTATTAGGTACACTAAAACTAATATTTTTTCTGTTTTACACAGAAATGTCCAGTACTTTGGAAGAAAATTTTCCTCGGGATGAAATGAGTGAAGATAGTGATAGTAATGGTAGACACTACACTTCTCTATATAAGCCAATTAATAACCATTACTTTATGTGTACTTAACACATTTTTTTAAACAGACTGTACAGACATTAAAAATAATATACCAAGAGAGACATTAAAAGACTTTGTGGAGGAGCATATAAAAGAAAACATTAAATATCACTGTCCCACATGTATGTGTTCCCCCTCTCCATGTCCCAGCCAACTATCCCCAAAAGCTCACAAGCAAGAAAAACGTTACGATGAGACTTCACTCCCTTCCTCCCCTACCATCCATGATGTCCAAAGTGTCCTAAGCACACTATACCTGTTTGCACTGTCCTCAATCAAGATGGAAGTGTCCTTAGGACACACAAGATGTCCGCCTGTCTGTAATTAACCAAAATGGGGGTGCTCTAAAGACACAATACCTGGTTGAATAGCCCATAGTCAAAATGGGGGGTGTCCGCAGAACACTAAAGACGTCTGTATGTTTGTAGCTATGCAAAATAAAGTGTCCTAAGAACATTCCCCCTGTTCGCATTGTCCGTAACCAGAATGAATATGTCCGTAGAACACATAGCCCTTCTGCCTGTCCGCAAAGTTGTGACGCACATTTATTTTGGTTGGGGACCTGAACACTGTCTGTAGAACACCCGCACGCATGCGTAGCACACCCTTGCCCCTACAAACATCGTGCCTGTCCGCAACTGTCCTCCGCACGTGTGTAGCACTTTTAATTGCTTCAGGGACTGGAACACTGTCTGTAGAACACCTGCACGCATGCGTTGACCCAACCCTGTGCATTTAGTGTCCTACGGAGCGCCGTCCCATTCACCAACGTGTCCTTGATGTCATCATGTGCCCGCACCCGCGCTAAGCGTAACAAACACTGTCCGGGCCCCCGGACACCAAAAAAGTGTATTTTTCAGCAATCCAAGGTATTTTCCTGGGAAAGTTCACCCTTGCACTTCTTCCACACTATGTCCCCGGCGATCTGCATACTTTGTGGAATTTTTTTAGCCCTTTCTTGGTGTTCGTAGTGTCCTGGGACAGCATGGGTGTCCGTGAAGCGTGCCGCAGTACCCCTATAAAAGGCCACACCCCAGAGCTGCTCCTTATTCTGTTTTTGGGCTTCCAGGACAGAGACTGCTCCTTGTTGCATTGGATTGCTCTTGCTCTTTGAAACAGCTGTCCTGATGGCATCCATGGCTGCTGCTGGTGCTACTGTTGTCTCAGCAGCACCCCCATCCCCTCCACCATCAACCCCTCCCCGAGGGCCTGCAGAGGGGAACAGGCATCAGGATACAGAGCAGAGTGATGAAGAGGATGAAGAGGATGAGGTAGCAGAAGTCCCTACTACTAGTTCTCACCGTGAATCTTGGGTGTGGAGGTTATTTACGACTGTTGATGGAGTACCAGCTATGGTACTACCTCAATGAAGCGACACCTAAAATCGGTCCACGGTGGGGCTATAAAACTATAAACGTAGTAGATTGAGTTCCCCTACAACATCCTCCATTTCTGCTCCTGCGACCACAAGAGACACTCCTGTTGGGCAGCGCATCCCTCCAGCTGCCTCGCAGGCCATACATGATGCTGTTGATCCTTACCTTTCGAAGGTCACATTATTGTGCATGTACTGTGATGCAGTACTCTGCAGGGAGGGAGAACCTTTGAAGTGCTTTCGAGACTGTGGTCAAGGAGCATCAGAAGAACTGCTACCTACCTGAATAAGGCCCACCCTACATCTTCCTCTCTCCACCAGCCCTTTCTTATCCCCGTGGTTGGTGCACCTTCCTTACCTTCGGCCATGCACCCAAGACTTTAGGCCCTGGCCACAACCACTGCAGCATAACACACCCATAGAAACAAACACCTACCAAATGACCACAACCCAAAAACATAATACATTCACCTCAAAACTATGCACTTCAAAGAACATTCTAAAAAATAATTTACTAAACTAAACTAGCCAGTAGTGCGTCCAGTATTTAGTATGTCTGCTAACAACCACGGTGACCGCGGACCCCACGAACAGATCACGGCCTTCTCCCACCTAAACAAATACAGCATTTGACCCATCTCTTACTCCCCCACCCTCTCCAAGCAGCTGGTTGCCCATCCCATTCTAGATTTCAAAACAGCATTCAACTATGCACAGGTGCAGTCATATCTATCACATCGTCTACAACTATGTTTAGTGTTGTAAAGCACAACATACAACATCTACCCCCTTCCCTTCAGTATGCAACACAAGCAACAGGTCCTTTCTTGCAACCGTTACTTTATTTCAGACTCTCCCATCTCCAAGCACCACAGAATCACCCAGTACTTAGTAATCACCTACTGAGTAATAAGCTGGTGACCCCATCAAATCCTTCGCATTTATTTCCCCTAAGCAGCCCACATACCACAATCAAAATGTTTGGTAGCATTGTAGAGTTATGCTGCAGTGGTTGTGGCCAGAGCCTAGAGTCTTGGGTGCATTGCCTACGGCCTACAACCTTCGGCCATGCACCCAAGACTCTAGGCCACAACCACTGCAGCATAAAACACCCATAGAAACAAACACCTACCAAATGACCACAACCCCCAAAAAAAATACATCCACCTCAAAACTATGCACTTCAATTAACAGTCTAAAAAATAATTTACTAAACTAAAATATCCAGTAGTTTGCCTAGTGTTAAGTATGTCCGCTAACAACTGCCGTGACCGTGGACACCGCGAACACATCACGGCCTTCTCCCACTTAAACAAATACAGCATTTGACCCATCTCTTACTCCCCCACCCTCTCCAAGCACTCATACTCACCAACACACACCCCAAAATTGGATTTATGCTCACTACCAGTGCATGTCTGTTCATCCAATATAGCGGGCACAACGAAACAATTTGACGTACCTAATGCCTCATCCCAGCCAATCAGAGAACACGTTGAGTGTCCGCAGACATGACGCAAGCCAATCATCCAATCGGTGTCCTGTCCCTATCACTAATTTCTTTGCTTACATTTTGGTCATTTAAATAAAAACAACTGGACGGATTTACACAAAATCGACAAAAGCACGCTTGCAGACCAAGCCGCCGCTCCTGCCGCAGATTTGGTGAGAATCCATTCAGTGGTTTGGAATGTAGGCGCGACAGAAATGTATTCCCATTATGTCTATGGGAAAAAAAATGTTTTCGGACCCCCCCTATAACTTTGCCTCCCTTCATTAAACCTCACCAAACCTTGCAAAGATGTCAGAGTGGGCCATATACTTTTTCTGCAAAGTTTGGTGATGATTCGTTCAGGGGGAGCGAAGTTATAAGCCGCGCAAAAAGTGCTCTTCTTGTGGGCTTAGCAACTTAACCATAACTACACGGCCTGTAAGGACATGTATAGCATTTTTGCCAGCATATAATAGAATTTTGCCAGCATATAATAGCATTTTGCCAGTATGTAATGTAGCATTTTTTTTGCCAATATATAATATATAGCATTATTGCTAGCATACTAAGTACACAGCCAGGCCCAGGTTGAAACTACAGATATTCAGAGCACACATAGAAAAACTTAGTGTGCTGCCAGGTTAAAATAATGAGGTGCACAATATAGATTGGATGCTTCATGTGTGAAGACTACATTAAAATACTTAACTGATTAACATCAATAATTTACAAAATGCTAATTTCTAACATGATAATGCAGTCTTATATGCACAATGAGGTTAATCCATGTTTTGGGTGCACTGTCTAAAATTTATTTTTTCTATGAGGAAGTGAACACTAGTGTTTTCTTCAGCTTGTGGAGAACAGAAAATATGCAAGATGCAGGAAGCCAAACAAAACAGATACTCTGGACATGATGCTTTCATTGTTCTAAAAAATGAATGCTGCCACAGGGCAGATTCTTGTTATTATGATTGGTAGAAATTGTAGGTAGACAAGCCACGTCAATAAAGGGCTTAGTCAGCGTATTCCTAAGAAAGAGAAAGGCAGGAGGCAGTTCTTGCTGGGTTCAGGAGATAGACGGATGGGGCTGTCTCAAGAGGGTTGAGCGCTGACTGTGAATATAATCAGTTGGTGCTCCCCACACAAATTTACGGAGGTGTTTCGCACTGACACTGGGACTGCAAAAGACAGCAAAGTCGTGCAGGAATTTCAGTTTATTGGCCTTGGTAAGAGACTTCTGCCAAGTGAGGAACAGACTGTATGCCATACGTGTGGCTAGGATGTATTGCAGTGTAGGGAGGATAGGAATATTATATGTGTAGTTCTCTCTCTATATTCAAAGTGTGGGAACTAATTCATGTTTGCAAAATACCTGCTTGTTCTGTTTTGTTTGTTTATCTTGCAGATGATGCTGTAAATAACACATGGTAAGATTTGCTGACTTGTAAATGTAATATAATACAAAATATATATAAAAACAACTAAGACGTTAGTATCATTCATGCATCTGTGAATAATTCATGAAAGTGAAATACAGAGGGGAGGTTCATATCAGTGCAGTAGTGCATTTACCAATTTACCACTGTAACTAAAATAGCAAACAAGAGAAAGTCAGTAATAAACAGCTACAAAATAGAGAGTTGTGTGCATTATGATGAGGGATTCCTTCCTTGCATGCTGATGGGAAGGGGTGTCGAATCCGACACATAAGTTACTGGCTGTACATAAGCCAGTAATATCAGCCACAAACTATAGGTGGTGCTATGAATAAACTCATTGGGTTCCCTGAAGTGTGCTAAGTCTGGGGTTCTTCACAGGTGACTAGAAGATATTCTAATAGAAAGGAAAGGTTTGTTTTATGATGGGGTTATAGTAAAAAAAGAAAACCCATGCTCACCACTATACCACAGGAATAAAATAATTCTAAAAATACTGCAAAGCAAGATACCACTAAAAGTACGGCCAATACAAGCTAACAAGATATGGCCACTAAAATAGTGTGCTACCAAACCCATGCTAAATGTAAGACTAGTTTACCGCAAAATTACCAGCAATATTTTTACAGTAAGAAAATACTGCCAAATCCCGAATTTACCCCAATAAGACAAACTGTCCTACTAATTATGGTGTGTTGGCCAGGAAAGTGACTGTAGAGCATCTACTGGGTATGGCAAGTGAGTTCCACACTACCATACGTGCATTAAAGGGAACTAATTTTATAAGAGCAGTGTGACACCGGACGTGAATCGCAGAATGTCTCAAATGGAGGCCACATTCCCAGAGTTGGTACAATATTTGGAGGCAAAATTATATGCACATGGGACATGGTCATCAAATAACGCCACAGAGTGGCATGATGGTATCTATGGGGGAAGTGCAGAAAGAACCGTTAGACAACATTTTTGCAGAAGGTAGCATAATTCAGGTGTGTCTTCTGAGATTGTTAAATGCTGCTGATAAACATGGAGAGAAAGATTGTCTGATACGGCTATGTGCCAAAACATGGTTCATTTTAAATAGGTCCCTGTGAATGCAAGAAAATGATTCCAAACTGATTAGCAGATTAAAAGTTGAATTAGATGGAGCTGTTAAAAGAGAAATCATATCGTGCCTCCTATTGCAATAAATATATTAATATTGGCCTGCGCCAAGCTGCCCGAAAGTCGCTTGCGAAAGAATCCGTGTTGCTAGGTCCTGACCTTAAATCAGTGTAACCCGCCATTTTAGGTCAAACCGCCATTTTAGGATTCGCTTTGTAAAAGTCACCCTGTGAGTTAAAATGGTGGATGATGTCATTCCAGAATACAACATGGCCGTCTTGACCTCTGTACATAGCTAATATGTAACTTGCCTGCAGGCCACTTGTTGAGGTCGTGAACTGAGACCTTATCCTTCGTTGACCTGTGTGTAGAAGGATTACTCGTGCAATGAAACTAATCCACGAGCATATGTTGAAACAAGGTATTCAAATACTGAACATAGAATATCTGTTTAACTACATTGTATTAATGTTCAAGAAGGCCTGCATGGAAAATATTAGAATACACAGTTATTGCATAGGCTTGTTGATACATGTATTAAAGGCAAACCAGTTATATGCAGTTGTTCGAGACTTGGCACGAACCCTAGATTGGTGATGTATTAAATGGAATATTAACCCGAAGTGGGACTGGACATCGTGCCCACCAAGTGTATAAAAAGCAAATGCATTCTAATGTACGTCGTCTCTCACTGAACACACTGAACCATGCTGGAGTTCGTTGTGTTGTACTGTGGGCTGATAGCTATCTGACTTTGCTCTTTTTTTGTAACTGGATTCAGTATAAAATAAAGTACTTTGTTAGCCTCATTACACGGTCGTCGGTAAGGGTTTACTGGTACCGGTAAGGGCACTGGTACCGGTAAACCCTTACCGCCTTACTACGAGTTCCCTTTGCGGGACCCGACCTTAACGGCTGGTTTTACCAGCCGTTAAAGTAGGGTGCCGCAAAGGGACCTCAGTGCTAATTACGGTACCGCAATTTGCGGTACCGTAATTAGCTCCTTCCCCATTCCCATTATGCCCTATGGGGGCAAAAATGGGAATGGGGAAGTGCCTTGGTGAATGGGAAATTACTGCCCCCGCTCACCTTGGAGTAGGGCGGTTATTCTGCCATCCACCAAGGCGGACACGGTAAAATACCGGCGGCAACTATGGCGCTAATAGCACCATGGTTACCGCCTACCGTGTAATGAGGCCCTGTATGTTCCTTTGTAACCCGTGTTCGGTGTATTTCCTTTCGGGGTACTCAGCCTCGATATTTTGATTTTGTTTTCACAGTTGGTGCCCGAATAGGGACCCTCAAGATTGATGCTGGATTGTGGAAGGTTGACGCACGCTATCGGACCGGGATCGGACAGTATGAGATAAGGGGCCCCACTGAATGAGATGCGACACCTCAGCAGCGCTGCACGACCCGATCCTTGGACGATAAGCGTGTGGTCCGAGACGGCATCTTGACGAGGGTCCACTTATCGAGGCGGGCAGATTTGTCGAAAACACCATACACGAGGTAAGATTAGTTAGGTAAGATTCTTTGAAATCCGATTCTTAATTTAATCCTGACAATTTGAATTTTGGTGCATTGTATCAGCAGACACAATTTTTGACCAGGTAACACCAATAATTTGAGATATGCCTGGGAAATTGTCTACCTGCTTTAGGGCATAATTCCGCAGTGATAGACAATCTTTGGAATTTATCCCTCCGGCACCACAGGAGGGGTCGCCGGCATGTACTATGTACTGTAAGCATGGCATTGGAAGTATAGTATTTAATGACATTTGGCACAGACAAACCAGAGATGCCTCCGAATTTCAGTGGCCAATCAATGGCAGTTTTGAAATCCATCGTATTGAGTATTTAGAGTCAATTCTATTAAAGAAAAAGGCTAGACCTGCAGCATTTGATGTTTTGCAGAATTGGAAAAAAGAAGCGCTGCAGCAACTTAAAAGTAGAGAAAAACATGCGCACCGTCGTAAAACGAACGCTGAAAAAGCGTTGTTATATGATCAGGACAAACAGTCTGAGGCGACTAAAAATATGGATAGGGCTTTCTCACTCGGTATTCAGAAAATCTATCCTTCTAAAGATCTTCATATTTCTGATGAGTTTATTGACAAAATATTAAATGAACGAAGGCCTGGTGCTTCTGCGCCACCTCCGTATGTTCCTCTTCCTGCTGCTTTGCCTCTTCCTCCTGTTATTCCTGCTCCACCTGTTGTTGTTCCTGTTGTTGTTGCTTCGCCTAATGTTCCCCTTCCTCCAGCTCCCCACCTCTTTTTATCGCACCAATTATAGTAGCTCCATCAAATTTGCCTGCTCCCTCTCTTCCAAGTGGTCCTGAGCCACTTGTAATCGATGGAGGTGCAGGGTCAAAGGTTGTCACTCGCAATACTGTACCGCCGGAGAAGAAACGTGAGTTAATTGCATGGGCTAAGCATTGTATGGAGAAGGATGATCAAGCTAGAGTTTTTGCCACACTTTGTAATATGGATAATTTTCCTGAGAAAAATGTTTTTATTGAAGGTTTAGGGATTCAGTTATGTATAATGTGGGGAAGATTAAATAATGTGGATCTTCCGCAAGGGTTAAGGGATCTAAATACTCTAGCGCTTTTTAGAGACACAGTGGAGAAGGTAAATGAGCATGTCGAGAGGTTATTTGGGTATAGAAAGGAGTTAGAAAAGTTACAGAACGAGGATGACGAGGAGGAAAATATGTATGTACAGAAACGGTTCCTTCCGTGTCGTAAATCGATATCTGAGGAAATGCGAATTTGTAAGAAAGATGCGATTAGATGGATTTCAGACATATCGATAACTCCTGTTGAAAGGTCCCTGCGTTGAAATGGTGGTGGGAAATATGAAACATCAGTTTTTGATAGACACTGGAGCACAGAAGTGTTCCATTGATCATTCATGGGTTCCAAACATTCCACTGTCAGGGCAAACCAATGTTTCTGTAGGGTTTTCTGGTACACCGGTTGTTTGTCCGGTTTCTTTGCTGGTACCTATTTCTTTGGGTCCCTTTACGGACCATTGTCCATTTCTGTTGACTTCGGATTGCGGAGAGAACTTGCTGGGGTTGAAAGTGTTAAAGAATTAAATGCATTGATTTATTGTTCTTCTGATGGAGTACAATTGACGATTTCACCACAGCAATTTTCTGCCTCGCAATTCTTGACTAGACCTTTGCCTCCAGAATTCATGAATGTACCAGAGAGCTTGTGGGCTGTCGACGACAATGATGTCGGTGTTTTACAGATTGAACCTGTCAAGATAGTTTTAAAATATGGAATTGAGCTGCCACGCATTCCTCGGTATAAGATTTCAATTGAGGGCGAGCGAGCTTTGAAATGCATTGTTGCCGATTTTGTGCATCGCGGGGTGATTGAAGAAATTTCATGGAGTTTGTGTAACAGGCCGATTTTACCCCTGTACAAGAAAGGCGATAATGCAATTCCATTCCGTTTCATAATTGATTTACGTGCCATTAATAAAGTTGTGGCACCACAATTTCCAATTGTGCCTGATGTAACGACAATCCTAACCATGATTCCAGCTACAGCTACTTACTTTAGTGTTGTGGACCTAAAGAATGCTTTCTTTAGTATTCCTATACACAAGGATAGTAGATATTTGTTCGCGTTCACCTTAGGGGGACGCTCGTTCACATTTACTCGTGCACCTCAAGGGTACACAGAGAGTCCTAGCATTTATAGTAGGGCTTTGAAAGAACAACTTGATACCCTTGAATTGCCCTCTACCTGTACTTTGCTTCAGTACGTTGATGATTAGGTTTTAGCTGCTGACTCTGAGAGTGCCTGTAAGGAGGGCACTGTGTTATCACTCATCCATCTAGCTAAGCATGGTCACAAAGCTTTGCTTAAAAAATTTCAATATTGTTGTCAGAAAGACGCCTATTTAGGCTATCTCCTGTCAAAGGAGGGAAGAAGATTGACACCTGAAAGAATAAAGCACATTTCTGGCATGTCTGTCCCAAATACACAGAAGGAAGTTAGAGCCTTGATAGGTATGGCTTCTTACTGTAGGTTGTGGATCCCAAATTTTTCCCTAGTGATCAAACCGATGTTGGCTTTGACAAAGAAGGGCATTTCTTCGCCATTGCCATGGAACGCGGTACACCAGCAATCGTTTGACTTGCTGAAGACTGCATTATGCTCTGCACAAGTTTTGGGCACACCAAACTATGAAAAGGCCTTTGTGTTGTTTGTGCATGAATGTGATGGATGTGCTTTGGCTGTATTAATGCAGGAACATGGAGGGAAGAATAGGCCGTGCGGTTACTTTTCTTCCGCTCTTGATCCTGTAGCATGCGCTTTGCCAAGATGTTTGCGAGCTGTCGCTGCTGCTGCTGCGTCTGTAAAACAGAGTGAGGGAATGGTCCTAGGCCATGATCTAACCCTGATGGTGCCTCACTCTGTAGATGTTCTACTGAACCGAACTCAAACGCAACACCTCAATTCTGCACGGTTGACAAGATATGAATTGATCTTGTTTGCTCCTCACATTCAAATTAAGAGGTGTTGTGTTCTTAATCCGGCTGAACTCCTACCTTTCCCGCAAGATACTACTTACGGCGATGAAGTGCCACATGATTGTTTGTATACGACCGAACAAGAGACAAAGGGTAGAATTGATTGGAAAGCTACTCCCTTGGATAATCCGCAAGGAGAGCTGTTTTGTGACGGCTCCTGCTTCAAACTTCCGGATTGTACTTCCACAGCTGCTTATGCGATCGCTACATTGAGCACGGTTGTGGAAACTAAGAGAATCACGCATAATTCTGCGCAGGCCGCAGAGATTATAGCATTGACCCAAGCTTGTGAACTTTCTGAAGGGCTTGCAGTAAATATATATACTGATAGTCAGTATGCCTTTGGGGTGGTTCACAACTTTGGGAGACTTTGGTCAGAGAGAGGGTTCCTAACTTCGCATGGCACCAAAATTCAACACGGCTCCCTAATAGTACAACTACTCTCAGCGCTTACGCTCCCTACTCGGTTAGCAGTTATGAAATGTGCAGCACATCGAAAGATTACAGATGATATAGGGAAAGGCAATGCTTTCTCTGATCAGATAGCTAGGCAAACTGCTACTGATCTCCTTACGCAGATGTATGTCTCAATGGTGTCTGTAGATGCTTATGCAATGGATGAGGGTGTTGGGTCTGTACGGGATATCCAAGCTGATGCCACGTTAGAAGAATCCAAAAGGTGGGCTGAAGGCTTGGGGAAACTTGATGATGACGGGTGTTGGGTGGACATAGTAGAAGGGAAATGGCTACTCCCTGACGTGTATGTCATGATGATGGTCATCATGGCCCATGGTCCTACGCATGTATGTGCCCAGAAGATGACAAAAATGTTAGAGAAAGTTTGGGTAAATGACAAAATTTCGAAAATTGCCCAGCACTACGTCCGGGAGTGCATGATTTGCCTGCAACACAACGTGGGAAAGGGGACAGTAATTCCAAGGGGTAGTTTTGGGCCACCCTATGTCCCCTTTGAATTGATCCACTTTGATTTTATTGAAATGGAACGATGCAATAATAAGAAATATGTACTGGTGGTCATCTGTGCTTTTAGTAAATGCGTTGAGGCTTTCCCTGTTAAAGATGCTACAGCTATGACTACTGCAAAAATCATGTTAAAGGAATACTTCCCGCGGTTCAGTTTGCCAAGAGTTATCTGGTCGGACAATGGTCCACATTTTGTCGCTGCTGTAATTCTGCAGATATGTATGGCATTACGAATTGACAAACGGTTCCATTCGGCCAGACATGCTCAGAGCGCCGGACTAGTAGAAAGACACAACGGTATCATCAAGAACAAGCTCGCTAAGACGTGTGCCGGCACCAAACTAAAATGGCCGGACACCTTACCGATCGTGTTGTTATCCATGCGCACAACCCCTCAAACTAAGACTGGGCTCTCTCCATTTGAGGTGGTAATGGGGAGACCTGCCAATATTTGGAGCCTTCCTAAATGTAACTCATTAAGAAATGTTGAAAATGTATTACTTTCAGATTATTGTAGCCAGTTGACTAAAAACCTGTATTTGATTTATCACCAGGTACGAGAAGCTTTACCTGTGCGATAAAAGGGCCCGGGCCACAGCATACGGCCTGGAAGTTGGGTGCTCGTCAAATCTTTCAAGCGCTCCTCGCTGGCGTGGGCCATTCCAAGTCCTGTTGGTCACCCAGACAGCCGTGCGGGTCGCTGGGCGAAAGAACTGGATCCACGCGTCCCACATCAAGAAACTTCCTCACCCTGTGCCACACGTTACAGAAGAAACAGAACCCCTCGCTGACACTGCAACCAACGATCCCAAAGCAGTAAGTAGCACTGAGAGTGTGTCGGAGAATCTCTCTGAACCTGTGAGGCTTGGGGAAGCTGCCATTTTGTCTCCACACTCTCCACAAATTTTGCATCCGGAAACTGCTATTTCGAATTCGGCACCTTTACTTGCTTCCGACACGTTGCTTCCAGCAGGAAGTGACGACACATTGTTTCCGGATCAATCAGTACCGGGAAAAGTAAGGTACAATCTACGACCACGAAAATAGACTTACGGCACGGTTTTGCTGTGCATCTGATAGACTTACGGCACAGTTTTGCTGTGCATCTGATAGGCTTACGGCATGGTTCGGCTGTGCATTTGAAGAAGAAAAAGGATCATCGAGGGCTTGTTTTTGCCCAAATTTGATAAAGGGGATTCTGTTGGCTAGGGTTGTGGGAGGACTAAGAAGTCGCTCGACCGGGAGGTCGCCAGCAATGAACTTTGGAGTATCCGTTTGAAGACTACAATGCCTGCTACCGCTACCGCTCGTATGGAACTTGTAAATAAGGGGGTGACCAACTGGGATGATGGACAAAATGCCAGGGCCCCGAAAATTTATTGCTGTATTTTTATAATGATATTTGGGTTTTTAATAGTCGTTGCCTTAGGATTGTGGTACCTCGAGGAAACGCACTCTTTAGAACTTTTGTTGCTTACTGAAAGTGCACCTATTGTTCCTACTCCCTTTGTACATTTGCATACTCTATCCCCTAGGGATTCTCAGCACAAAGAAAGGTACCACAATAACACTTTACTGCTTATCATGAATGCTACGCATGCCATTTTTAATAAATCTAACTGTTGGGTCTGCTCACATTTACCGCAACACGGGAATAAGGGGCTAGGTTGGTATATTTATCCTTTACCTGCTTGCTTTGCTTCTCTTAGAGCACTGTTCGTTGGCCGATGGAATGATAGCATCTCAGAGAACTTTGATGGCACCAATTTGAATAGTTTTGAGAACCGTGTTTTGACTCCCCTGGGATGCTCGCTTTTTCACAAATAGGAGTAAACCGAATGTTGCTTCTATTAGGCCTTCTGATAAGCTGTCTCATCCTTTCCAATCTTTGATTTCCTTTAAGATGGCTCCAATAGGCAATAAGGATGCCATGCCTCCTTCTTACACTGTTAAACATAGCCCTGATTCCGTCTCTTTTTGCATACAGAGGAATGGAACTCAGTCAATGGGAAATTTTCTAGGTTGTGCCAACGTTACAAATTTGACTGGGGGAAACAGACCTTTGTATGTAGGCAAACCTGTCTACTTTGTCTGTGGTAATGTAGCATTCCCATGGTTGCCCAGGGATTGGCAGGGAACCTGTTATTTAGGGATCCTGTGACCTGGGGTGTTTGTAGCTAGTACAAGAGAAGTTTCGAAGGCTCGTCCACGGCTGAACGAGAATGGTGACACCCCAGCACAAATCTTGGGAGATATAGCTAAATAAGTTGTGCCATTTTGGGGGCAGATAGCGAATTCAGAAGATATCATTAAACTAGCGAGAGTACTGGAGAGAACCATCAACCGGACCACAGACATACTCTATGATATGACGTTAGAACAGAAGGCGATAAGATTAGTAGCACTTCAAAACCGAATGGCATTAGATGTCATTCTGGCTGAGTGTGGTGGAGTGTGTAAATTAGTGGGGTCTGCTTGCTGTGTTTTCGTACCAGATTCCTCCCCAACTATCTTCAAGGCAATACAGAATCTGCACGTCCTTAGTTCCGAAGTGCATGTTCCCGAGGGAAACTGGGATCTAAACGCTTGGTTCTGGGACTTCTTGCGATCTTGGGGTTGGAAGGTACTTTCGGTCTTGCTAATTATTTTGGGAATCCTGTTGTTTCTTTGTTGCTATATTCAGTGTCTACCTGGTATGTGTTCGATGCTAGGGGGAGGCTGCGCACAAGCGATAGTATGCCCCGGATAAAACTTCCAAAGAATATGTGTTGAAAGATATTTTAGCAAATGACCAAATGGCAATAGATATTTCCGATAGTGATTCAGGGTGCATGGACGATGATGCATGGAGTTATTTGCAAGGAGATCCAAAGTAGTTTTTAGCATCTGGCATAGGCCAAAAGGAGGGTTTGTCAAATAAGAAATTATATCGTGCCTCCTATCGCAATGAATATATGTATATTGGCCTACGCCAAGCTGCCCGAAAGTCGCTTGCGAAAGAATCCGTGTTGCAAGGTCGTGTCCTTAAATCAATGTAAGCCGCCATTTTAGGTCAAACCGCCATTTTAGGATTCGCTTTGTAAAATTCACCCTGTGAGTTAAAATGGTGGACGATGTCATTCCAGAATACAACATGGCCGTCTTGACCTCTGTACATAGCTAATATGTAACTCGCCTGCAGGCCACTTGTTGAGGTCGTGAACTAAGACCTTGTCCTTCATTGACCTGTGTGTAGAAGGATTACTCGTGCAATGAAACTAATCCACGAGCATATGTTGAAACAATGTATTCAAATACTGAACGTAGAACATCTGTTTAACTACATTGTATTAATGTTCGAGAAAGCCTGCATGGAAAATCTTAGAATACACCGTTATTGCATAGGCTTGTTGATACATGTATTAAAGGCAAACCAGTTATATGCGGTTGTTTGAGACTTGGCACGAACCCTAGATTGGTGATGTATTAAGTGGAATATTAACCCGAAGTGGGGCTGGACATCGTGCCCACCAAGTGTATTAAAAGCGAATGCATTCTAATGTATGTCGTCTCTCACTGAACACACTGAACCACACTGGGGTTCGTTGTGTTGTACTGAGGGCCGATAGCTATCTGACTTTGCTCTGTTTTTGTAACTGGATTCAGTATAAAATAAAGTACTTTGTATGTTCCTTTGTAACCCGTGTTCGGTGTATTTCCTTTTGGGGTACTCAGCCTCGATATTTTGATTTTGTTTTCACAGAGCTCGTGAACAGGAGGAAATGTTAAGAGCAGAACTGGAGGTATATCATAAGAACATGCAATCAAAGTGTAAAGAAATCGACACTCAGTTGTCCCAAAGGAAGAAACAGTTTGAGGATAGTGAGCAAGAATTAAAACACTTGAAAGGATTGGTAGATCATATTAGACAAGATAAAGACAAGGTTATTTTGGAAATGCAAATTTTACAAAAAGAAAATTTCGAGGAAGAAGGTGAGCTTCAGAATGTTGAACAAGAGATAAATAAAATGTTTCAAGAAAGAGACAAGCGAGACAAAGGGCCTTATTACACAGTAGGCGGTAAACCATGGTGCTATTAGCACCATGGTTGCCGCCGGTACCATACCGGTACCACCATGGAGGAAAGGGGAATTACCACCCGATTCCAAGGTTGGTGGGGCGGTAATTCCCCCTTTCTCCATGGCCCTTCCCCATTCCCATTTTTGCCCCACCGGGCATAATGGGAATGGGGAAGGAGCTAATTACGGTACCGCAAATTGCGGTACCGTAATTAGCACCAAAGTCACTTTGCGGGTCCCAACTTTAATGGCTGGTCTACACCAGCCGTTAAGGTCGGGTCCCGCAGAGGGACCTCGTAGTAAGGCGGTAAGGGTTACCGGTACTCTTACCGGTGACCGTTAACCCTTACCACCTTCCGTGTAATGAGGCCCAAAGAGTTTAATGAATGCCAAATGCAAATGAGCGATATGCAAAATGGGTGATGAAAACCATTACTTGCGTAAGGAGACAGATCGGCTCCTTAAAAAGTGCAAGGATTTGGAATAGCAAATATGCACTTTCAAGTCACAGGATAAATGGCAGGGCACCACATTCAATGGAATTGAGGTAAATTCTATTTCTACACAAGATAGTGCCCCAGTGGCTGTGCCGGTGTCTGAACTTGGTTGTAGCGCCTTTGGGGGGTTCGACACACCCATTGGTTCCACCACCAATCACACACGCCGGAACCAAGGGTTGAATCACAAAGTAGTGCAATCCCAAACATAGCGCCAAGTAGTCCTATCAAGATAATTAAGTCAATCAAGGCTCTGATCAAACCATTCAAAAAAGGAGGGGAGTGCTGTATAGAGGACTACTTAGAAGTGGTGCACAATATATTTAAAGCCCTCCATATACCTAAGGAACAATATAGACAATACTTCCACTTAATTCTGAATGCTCCCACAGCCAGTATCATCAGAGGATTAAATGAACAGCAAAACATGACATGGGCAGAGTTTGAAAAAGAGATTAGACATCATTTTTCTCCATTCCAGTCATTACAGGAGGCAAAGAAAGTTGCATACACGATTACGGCTGGGCCAAATACGTCCCCTCGCCAATTTTTGCAAGACTTAAAAAGAGCTTTTTCTCGCTTTGATGTATCTTTTGATCCCAATTCCAATGAGTTTAAAACTTCCTATTTCTATGGGTTGCAGAAAGACATTATATCACAGTTAGTCCGCAAACTTGATCTTGAGAAGTCCCTTGAGTGGATTGTGCACCAAAGTACAAAGCTATATGAAGTGCTATACTGTCAGGGTAGAGAGAGTGATAAAATGAAAGATACTAGACCAAAATCTAAAGAATCCTCGGCAACAGTAATGGAGATTAGGTCAGCTAAAATGTCACTTGAGTCCGATCAAAGTCCAGGCAAAAACAATGTGACACCCAAACAGAGGGGTACTCCACAGAAGTTGCCACCCTCTGCACCAATGTTTCAGTCACATGATCCTAGTAATAGGGAGAGCTACATTAGCCCTAGGTACTTAGGAGACATGCCCCGGGCAGGATATCGGCCTGACATGTCAGGTATGAACAATAATCAGAGACAAATTCAAGACCAAAGAAGTAATGGTCCCTACCAGACATTGGGGACACAGAGTAGATTTGACCCCAACACCATGATATATGGTAATCAGGATAGACCCCGGTATGTGGATTGATTTACTGAAAATGGGAATCAGCAGAGGGGACAATACTCACAAAATGAGAGACAAGACATGAGGCAGAATATGAATTATGCTCCACGTCAATACAATCAATCACCGCCACCAGGGGATTACAACCGAAGGATAGGTACACCCCGCTCCCCGCCCCACATGAATCAAGAGTTCAGAAACAACTCCAATAGTAATCACTCTCCTGAGAGATATCAGAATAGATTTAACCTCGGGGAGAATAACCAATAACGGCATACGCCGCAAAGAGAAGATTATAGAGAGATGGAAAGATTCCAGTGTCTCGAGGCCCAAGTTAAAATGTTGGCTGAACAAATAGGAAAGCTCTGTATGGCCCAAAACAGTCATCATAGGAGGGGGCACAAGGCCATAGTAGTGACCGGGTGGCTTCTGATAATAAGTAAATAAATATTCATGACACCTGCAATGATAAAAAGACAGATTTCCCTGATCTAGTTTTGTATAATGACTCTGAGATGCTTAATGATTTAAAAATAAAAATACCAGAAAATGAACATGAGGCAGAAATTGCAAATACATCTAAAAAAGAGGTTTGGTTTAACCTGGAGTTAAATCAAGTGTTGGAAATTTGCACAAATGTAAAAGGAAAACAAGAAAAACATGAAATTCCAAAAGAACAGAGACAGATTTAAGAAAGACAACTCATGCATGGATATAATAATTGATCAGGGAGTAAGTGTGGATATGAAAATGTCCTCCCTAGACCATCAAGATGCTAATAAAATACAGGCAGGAAGAATACGTACTAAAAAGGATGGTACAGATCAATCACCCAAAGAGTTCTTTGAGCCACAGATTTTTGAGGAAGTTAAGAAGATTGGTACCATACCAAATACCCACAAATGTCCAAAATTAGAAAATGACAATTTATCAGGTGATGCTTATACGCATATTCAGTTGGAGGATTGTAGTGTGAACTCTGATGATCACGGATGGAAGGGTGAACATTGGCCACACTCCAAAGGACCTCTGAATATGGGGAGATGAGTAGGGTTTCTCAAATGGAAAAGGACAGAAAGGAGGGAAAGATGTCCTTTCATTTACAGATGTGCTTAGCCAAAAGTGAGAAGGGTCTGAGAAAAGTGAATCCTGAAATCAGTAAGAATTCACACATTTTGTGTGTATTAGAAGAAGTTGAAGACAGATATTATGCTCCCATTACTGTGGAAGAGAAGTGCCATACATAGGCCATGATTGACACAGGCGCCCAGGCCACAATTATTTCCAAAGAATTGGTAAAAAGTATCAATGAAGGGAGATCTCCATAGAATCAGATCAAAGTGAGGCAGAGTGAAGGCCCAGTACATAACTTTAATGATGAGGAGGTGCCTATCAAGGGTGTCACTGAGGTTGACATAAAGATAGGAAAACACAGAAAGAAACAGGAAGTATTGATCACATCTATTTGTGAAATTCCATTCTTGATGGGAACAGATTGCTTGAAAAGATTGTCTCCTCTCATTGATGGGGTAAATGGGGTCCTGTGGTCTCTAACAGAAAATACATTAAGGCCTTAGATGTCTTGATAAAAAATGAAAACTTAAAAAGTCACTTTGGGACTGGCCACCAGGGGGCGCAGAGATGAACACACTCTCTGTGTGAGCTCCGTCAGCATCACCCCGGAAGATGAGATGAGCCCCCTCTTCCTGGTACCCCCCCGCGAAAATTCGATGAGATAGTGTTGGCGGAACACCCCCCCCCTCGGCCTGGGAAAAATCCCGAGGAGAAACGGACCTCTGCACCCCCTGAAACAGCTGGAGGAAGAAAAGCCCTCGAGATGACGCCACCACATGCGCAGGCAGCGTTTCAACGAGACCCGAGGCCCCGCGTGTAGGCCCCGCGGAGTCACACTACGCTGACAGGGACCAGCTTCTGGCCCACACAAAGAGAAGGGGAGGGCCCACACCCTCGGTGCCCAGAGACAGCATCCCTGAACGTTGCTGCGCAGAAGATCTACCGGCCTCTGTAACACCATCCCCCCGACACGACTCCCGAGGGAAGCCGCCGCAGAGCCACATTACGCGGCACGGAGACCGCCTCCCTCTGAACTCCAAGACACACAGGTACCATCGCCAACCGCCACGGACCCCACTCCTCAATGATGAATGGACTGAACCCGAGACTAATTGAGGCCTAGACACCCGCGTGTTGTGAAGTGTGTAGAGGTCCGGGTGGACGCTTTCTGCTGGCCTCCTCTATTGGACTCCCTCGCCTTCACAGGGACTGTAAACAAGGACCTGCGTTGTCCTCTGCCCTATCCCGGCACCTCAAGTGGAGCAGCGTGCACTTGCTCCTGGACCCTCGGGCCCGCACCCAGACACGAACAGGGGAGTAGGCCACAGTGTGGACCTTGGACGGTGCGGCAGACACCCACACCCAGGCCGGCCCACAACGTAACACGGACGAGGGAGCAGACCACGGTGGGAACCCAGGACGACACGTGTAATCCAGCAAGAGCGGTCTCCGACCTTCCGGCGACCCCTTAAGGGAACACATTACTTCATTACGCCCTCACCATCGTACCTCCACTGGAGGAAGGTAGCCTTGGACACCGTTCTGCGAAATAATCCTACAACGCAGGGGCTCGCTATGACGTACCAGTAGCAGAAGCCATTACCATCCTGTTCACCCCACGCACTGCCCGTTCCACCCAGCTATTGGAAACGCCTATGATCGCTAAACACAGACTGTTGCACTCTGCCTACACCCCTGCTTCACCTGCACCTTCCGAGCCCCCAATGGCGAACATCATCACCACGGCGAATGACCTAGCGGCTGCGACAAAAGGAGACATCGCTGCCCTTCTGGGTGAAATAAAGAACTTGGGCACTAACATAGGAGGCAAAATAGACAGGATTACTCAGCTGCTTGACAGCATGGAGGATAGACTCGAAGGAGTGGAGAACAATCAAGCCTCCATTGATACTCTCGAAACACAGCTCGATCGTAGGATGACAGAGTTAGAACGCTGAGAAGAGGACTTTAAGCTTAAGCTTGATGATCTAGAAAACAGAGAGAGACGTAACAATATCCGCATTTTTGGTATTCCGGAAAGAGAAGGCGAAACAGAGGCGGACCTCAAGGAAACTCTACACAATATTATTAAGCTTCTCACAGCTGATGATGAGGTGGACGAACCAATCACGGAACGAATTCACAGAGCGGGAGGCCCTTCGGGCGGACCACGATCAGTCCTGGCCCAATTCCATCGCTTTCGGGACAAAGCCTGAATTCTCGAAAAAGCCAGCAAAAGTGACATGATCACACTAGGAGGATCACAGATTGCGATCTATCAGGACTTATCTTTGCTGACGCTGGCTCTCAGAAGGATGTGTGGCCCCCTCACTAAGAAACTTAAGGAGAAAAATGTCAGATACAGGTGGGGCTACCTTTTCTCGCTGACGTTTGAATACGAAGGAACCAGACATAGACTAAGATCCAAAAAGGAGATAAAAGCATGCATCTGCAACCTTCTTGGCCCCCCTGACGGTGATCCTAATCGAGACGAGAAACAAAGAGAAGATCGAGAATGGCATACTCAGGGCGCTCGGAGGAAGAGGGTGAAGGGATCACGGAAATTCCGAAGAGGCAACCTTTCCCCAGAGGAGGAAAACTGAAGATTTCACAATATCGGTAAGATCAAGCCAATGCAGTGAACTATATTGCACATGTAATAAGTGTTGACATTGATAAAACCCAGCGACCCTAATGACTACAATTAGGGGGAGACCACGAAAGGGCTCAACTCAAACAATGATGTCACATTTGGACAAGGGGCGTGATGTAACGGCCCCTATGGGTGGTTCGATACCGACTCGGTGTCCTTACCCGGGTACGATCGAACGCCACCAACCGGAAATGGGTAAAGAAAAGGGGAAATACAAGGAATGGTTAAAGAACTTTGTAATGGTCAATGCAGTACTCACCGTCTCGTATACATACCAATGCAGCGTGGGATCTAGAGCAGACATGCATCAACGAGCAGTCAATAGCAGTCATCTTCCTTTGAACACAATCAATGGCAGCAAAAATTGATGCAGGGCATGCCACCCCCCTGAGAGTAGGGACACTCAATGTTAAAGGCCTTAATTCTCTGACGAAAAGATCACTAGTGGCCAGAGAATTCCGCAGGGCCCAGCTTGATATTCTTCTCCTGCAAGAAACCAAGTACATGAAAGGCGAGGAACGGCGAATCTTACCAAAACAGGTCGGAACAGCATTTTGGGGCTCCGGTCCATTGCGAAAGGGGGGAGTCAGAATTCTCATCAGAAAGGGCACCGAATTTGAACTCACCAAGTCATGGTCCAATGTAGAGGGCAGAGCACTTCTAGTGAGTGGCCACATTGGGAAAATTGATGTAACCATTGCGACCCTCTACTCCCCAAATACAGGTCAATCCAAATTCCTCACTAAGACGGTCCTGAAGATTCTACTCGAGGCGCTGTCATTCTAAGTGGCGATTTCAATCAATGGGCCGATCCTGTCAGAGACCATAAGCCCGGCAACCCCAATGTGAAACTCAACGACAGAACCGACCAAACCGGGCTTGCTGCCATGATGGAAACGTACAACATGAGGGATGTGTGGAGAGACCTTCACCCAGACGAACAAGGCTTCACTTTCTACTCCACCCCCATAATACATACACCAGAATAGACTACCTATACGTAACTAACGAGCTCGCAGAGATGGTGTCACATTCAGAGATTACCCCGATCTCTTGGTCTGACCATGACATGGTCCGCACAGACATCCAATGGTCAAACTTACCTGTCAAGAGTGGAAAATGGCGATGCAATGAGACCCTCTGGAAAGACGTGGCCTTTAAGGCTGAGATGGAGTCTGAAATCACGCAGTTTTTCGACACTAACAACAGTGGCGAAGTATCCAAGCAAACTGTATGGGAAGCCGCCAAAGCCACCTAGAGAGGGATCCTGATAAGGGAGGGAGCGTCGAAAAAAAGAGAGAGAAACATTATTGAACACAGGTTACGAACCGAAATCACTCAGCTGGAGTCTAACAACCGGGGAGAATCAGAATCCGACCAAGCAAAACTGTACGAAGCAAGGGGAAAAAGAAACAAACTGAAACTTTTAGAACACGAACAGATTGCACGCAAGCTGAGATTTTTGAAGCAAAAATTCTATGAGAAGGGAGACAAGGCAGATGCGCTTCTTGCCGCCAGGCTCCGAGAACAAAGAGCTGAACGAAGGGTACTACATATATCCGACGACGCTTCCTCTGATTCACGCCCTTGCCCCACTATCCCAGAAAGCTTTGCCAACTTTTATGAAGCTTTATATTCCTCCGAGTCAGACCCTGACCAGCCAGAAATAGAATCTTACCTGTCTTCAATGCACATGCCCCGCATCCCCTCCCTAGATGTCGAACTGCTGGAATCCCCCATAACTGATCTGGAAGTTCAGGCTGCTATAAAGAGGCTCACTTTAGGCAAGTCACCGGGAGAAGACGGCTACACAGCCGGATTCTACAAAACCTTTAGTTCTCTCCTCACCCCCTTCTTAACGGAACTTTTCAACGAAATCATTGAAACTGGTAAACCCCCCGACTCCTTTGTCAGGGCTCTCATTACAGTAATCCCCAAAGATGAGAGAGACCCGACAAAATGCAGCTCTTACCGTCCCATTTCACTACTCAATTTAGATGCAAAGATTTACGCAAGGGTATTGGCTGCAAGGCTCGAAACACTAATGCCCCAACTTATACACTCTGACCAGGTGGGGTTCATACTGGGGAGACAGGGGGCCGACACAATGCGCAAGACCCTACATTTGATTTATGCATCCCAAACCATGGGCAACGACCCTACTCTCCTATCCATAGATGCAGAGAAAGCTTTTGATAGGGTCGAATGGGGATTCCTAAAAGCGGTGCTGCGTAAGGTTGGAATGGGCCCAAGGTTCAGAAGGGCAATACAAGCCGTATACACAGACCCTAGAGCGGCAATATTTGTGAATGGCGAGTACTCCAGATGGTTCAACCTGGAAAGAGGGACTCGTCAGGGGTGCCCCCCCTCCGCGATCCTCTTCGCCCTCTCCCTAGAGCCCCTAGCGACGGTAATAAGGACTGACCCAACTGTGGAGGGTATTCACCTGGGGATGACAGAATATAAAGTAGCACTTTACGCGGATGATATCCTCTTCCGCGTCACCAACCCTATGACCTCGGTCCCCCGGGCTCTCTTCCTACTGGATGAATATGGCAAGCTCTCGTGGTTCAAGGTGAATAAACAGAAATCTACCCTCTTCCCACTCCAAGGCCAAGAAGAGGCTAACAACACCAAATTTTCCACATTGGGCCTCAATATTGAACACGCAAAACTGCGATACCTAGGGATATTGATCACTAAAGATCTTGACGATCTTTATGAGGCAAATTTCCCTCCCTAATTACAGCAGTTCCGGGCCGACCTGGTGAGATGGGAGAAGCTCACAATCTCATGGCTGGGTCGACTCAATGCGATCAAAATGGTGTCCCTTCCCCGATTCCTGTACCCTTTCCAAATGCTACCGATCATAATCCCAGCCAGCTTCTTCGTTGACATTAAAAGGGCCATCCTTAAATTTCTCTGGCAAAGAAAGAAAGCAAGGGTCTCGTATAAGACTCTAACACTCCCAAAAGAAAAAGGAGGTGTTGGCCTCCCCAACCTGCAAAAATACTATGAAGCTTCCCAACTTAGAGTCCTGATCCCCCACTTACGCAACCTCACGAGCCTACAATGGGGCACCATGGATAATCATTACTTCGCACCAGCCACGGTGTCAGAATGGCTCTGGTCCCCCATACTGAGGATCTCCAGGAAGATCAAAAATCACCCAATACTCAGTACCATATGGAACATTTGGACTCCGGGCAAGAATATGCTCAACATCACCACATGGCCCTCCCCTCTGAGCCACCTATGGTCACCCGGAATCAACGACCACATCCCGAATGTTGAAAGGTTCCAAACATGGTACGAAGCTGGGCTAGAGAGAGTTGGACAACTACAGAGAAAGGACTCTTTCATATCCCTTCCAGAACTAACTGAAGCCCTCAGAATTGGCCCCTTGCCCACATTCCACTACATCCAAATAAAAGGCGTTTTGACGAGACCGGGGTGGAAACAGTACCTGATGAGGGACCTCACACCCTTCGAGAAGATATTGGACTCGAGAAGAGAGATAAAAAGCCTAATATCAGCGATGTATAAAGAATTGATAGAAAGTGAGGGCGGGAACAATGACCTATTGAGAAACAAATGGGGAAGAGACTTTGGTGAACAGTTCACCCCAGAGTTATGGGGAACCATATGCAAAGCAGCCATGCAAACTTCCATTGCAAACCAATACAGACTTCGCGCCATCAAATTACTCCACAGGTGTCAATATGACCCCATCAAACTATCTAAGATGTTCCAAACTACCAGTCCCGAATGCTGGAGAGGATGTGGAGAGAACGCAGATTACTGGCACATGTGGTGGAGCTGCACTCATGTAACAGTCTTCCGGGCTGGATAAAAGAAATCGACGGCATCTCCAGAACGTTAGACCCCTATTTTATTCTATTTGGCCTCGAAAAAAATGATGACGACTGGACTAGAGTGAGAGACCTGTCCCCACCGTTACTGCTAGCAGCTCGAGCCGTACTTGTTACGAAATGGAAATCAACTTCACTGCCCACCAAAAACGAATGGGCTAACGTCGCCACCAATATATGCAAAATGGAGCATATCACAGCATCGCTCCATGGAAGGTCAGTGCAGGTAGAGGGCCTATGGATGGACTACAAAACCAAATATCTCCCCAACGGACTCTATCGAGGTCCACCATCGACCCCTCCCGTGTAAACCTGAAAATAAAAATAGGAAGCGACCCGCCATGATGCATCACCCTACTTTCACCGATGAAGCTGCTATTTTGACAAATGAGAGACCATGACTGCCATTTGTAAAACGCTGCAATGATCAAACTGAATGTTGCATGACCAACTGGGGGTGGGGGTGTGATGGGGGAATGGTGAAGTTGTGTACTCATACCGGACTTAATCAGAGACAATGGGCTTGTCAATATGAACATCTGCTGTTATTGAGCTTCACTGATTTGTCTTGTATATCAAAGCCTTAAAGTTTTTCTTTTTTCTGTTTTTGGACCATGACTTCTGTTAGTAAACTGAATAAAGACAAATTTAAAAAAAAAGTCACTTTGATGAAATTAGACATGTACTTGAACAATTGCAAAAGGCGGATGCCAAAGTATCTTTACAGAAAGCCCAAGGGTGCAAGAAAAAGGTGAATTTCCTAAGCCATGAAGTAACTGAACATGTGTTAAATCCACAAAAGAAAAAGGTGGAGGCCATACAGAAATTGAAAGATCCTAGAAATGTGAAAGGTTTAAAAAGTTTATTGGGAATGACGGGATATAACAGGAAATATATTGAAAATTATGCTGAAATTACTCAACTATTGACGCTGAATACACCCTGAAAATGGGAAAAGGAGCAATCTGAGGCAGTAGCTATATTGAAAGAATGCCTCATAAAGGCACCATGTTTGGTGTATCACATAAAAAACAGACATTTCTTTATAGAAATAGGTTTCACTGAACCGTGTATGTCATCAGTGCTATCTCAAAAACATGATTTGAACCACAAAACTATTGCTTATACAAGTAAGGAATTTTCTCAAGTTGAAATTAAATTCAGTGAATGTGAAAAGGCTCTTTTGACCACTGTGTGGGCGTTGCAACATTTTCATCCCATTGTTCAGGGGGAGAAAGTAATCATTGAAACAAATCATCAACCATTGTAGTTTTTACAGAGTAAAAGGATTAGGTCAGGCAATCTAGCACAGTCCAGAATTACTTCATGGACATTGGCATTGTAAGGCATTCCTGTAGAAGTGAGGTATGACCAGAATAAAAAGAGCCCAGTTGCTAAAGTCTTATCAGATATACATGACTGTACAGCTGCATGTGTATCAGATGACGTGGAGGTGGAATCTAGTTTGCAGGAGTTTGAACAGTCACCACACAAACCTTTTGATGAAAATACATGCAAGAATTTACCAACTGTATATGTTGATGGATGTGCTTTTCACATTGAAAATGACAGCAGTAAACAGTTGGTATCAGGGATAGGAAATGTCTGGTTCAATTGTGAGGACATTCCTAGTAGAGGGATGAGAATTGGAGCTAGGAGTAGCCAGATAGCAGAGTTGGCAGCCATTTATAAAGCAATTACTACTGCAGTTTATAACAAATTCAGTGAAATTATACTGGTGACTGATTCTGAGTATGCACAAATAGCTTTGTAGAATATTTGCCTGGCTGGAAAACAAGAGGCATGCTCACATATAATAAAAAGCCCCTCAAGCATGGGAAAATGATACAGGCTATAGACAAGTTAGTGTCAGAGAATGATTTAACAGTATACTGGAGGAAAATTCGTGGACATTTGAAAACTCCAGGAGAAGATAAGGAGGGAAATGATAAAGCAGATCATTTAGCCAAGATTGGGGCTGTTATGGGAGAGTTGTTACCCATTGAACACTTAATTGGTGAAATACAAATAGATGCAGTTACACGCTCCAAAACTCCAAAAGAGGTAGAACAACCAGTAGTGCAATGGAATTATGATACACCAGATCAAGATCTGATTAAGGCACAAAAAGATGATCCAATATTGGGGATCTATTATAATCATTTGATGGACCCCAAACAAAATCCTTTAACTCAAAATGATTGTACAGGAAATGACGAGTTGAAGGTGTTATTAAAGAATAAAAAAACGGATTAGACTACAGGATGGATTTATGATCAGGGAATCCATAACAGGACAAATACAGTGTGTGGTACCTCTTTCATTCAGAGGGCTTATGTTACACCATGCACATGATGCAATAACTGCAGGACACATAAGTTCACAAAAGACTTTAGAGATACTAAAAGATTATTCTTACTGGCCACATATGTCCCAAGATGTGGAATTATAGTATGTGCCCAATTTAAACCTGCTTCACTAATGCATAGAGCTCCATTGATGAAAAGAGGTTTAACCCTTCCATGGTCAGATTTACAAATTGACTATGTAGGGCCTGTAAAGAAGTCGAGTAGCGGAAACCGTTATCTTTTGACGGTGGTTTGTTTGATGTCGAAATGGGTACAGTGTATTCCTGCACCAGGTTGTAGTGCACAAACAGCATCTACATTACTGCTAAATCATATATTTTCAAGATTTGGATTACCACAAAGAATAGAGTCAGACAGAGGAAGTCATTTCACGAGCACCTTAATGAGCAAGGTGTGGCAGATATTGGGGTGAAAAAGAAACTGCATATTGCGTACCGGCCTGCCTCTTCTGGAAATGTTGAACGTTGCAACAGGTCTGTTGTGGAGATATTAAAGAAGTTTGTAGTGGCGGTAGGTTCCGGTTGGGACTTACGATTGCCCCTGGTATTGATGGCAATTAGATTGACTCCTGCTAAAGCGACAGGAATCAGTCCTCATGAGGTGTTAACAGGAAGGAAAATGGTACTGCCACAACATTTGTTATACAGGACACATGAGCAGACACTTTTGAGTGCATCTACAGTTCACGAATATGTGGAAGAACTGAGGAAGCATTTACAACATGCATTTGCATTTGTGCAGCGAAATTTGGAAAGAGCTGCTGATAGTGCAAAGTCATATTATGATAAAAAGACATCTGTGAAAGATTATAATGTAGGGGATCAGGTATACAAGTTTAATTTTGGAAAAGGTAAACATAAAAATTCTAAATTTCTTGCGGCATGGCAAGGATCCTTTCAGATAGCAGATAAAGTGTCGCCAGTAGTTTACAAGATATTAAAGACAGAGGGTGAAATGGTGACAGAACAATTTGTTCATGTTAACCAAACTAAGCCCTGTCACCCCAAACATGAAATCAGGAGGCTTGAGCAAGTAGAGACAGCATAAGTGCCCTGAGTACATGGAGAGAAAGACGCAGTGACAATTTTCATAGTGTCCCACATCATAACAAAATATAGATATAATGTTTATTGCGGAGATAAATGCAGATGAAAATACGACATTTGAGAAAGGTGCGGTAATACAAATTGAAAGAAGGTGCTGAATCAGGTTGACTTACTATGGTATAATGCTGAAATGTTCTGCGTACATTTTTTTTTATGTATGATGATGTCATATGTATATTATTGTTTCTCTCTAAAATGTGCTTAGTTGCAGATATCTGAAGAGTCAATCGGAATGTTTTGGACCACAATTGGTTTTTGGCAAAGTGGTAGAAAGGGTGAAATTGGTATTATGCTATGTACTTAATCTGTCCCTTTTCTATTTGATTTAGAAAAAAAACCTGAAATATTGGTTGGGCTCAGAGGTCGCAGGACCGGAGGATGCGAAAGATCACGGGGTCCAGGAGTCAACGGGATGAAGCCCAAATAAAACCTCTGGACCAAGGTGTGGAGGTGAAGTCAAAGAGACTGGGATGCCTAAAGAGATGATTTCCATGGAAAAGCACCGAATAGCGACAGGATGAAAGAATTTCACTGAATGAACCAGATGATGAAAAGTTGATGATCAGGACATCTCAGAGGTGCGATCATACAGACGGTAAATGCCATCAAGGGAACAATAGTGAGTTAAACTTAATTCTGCAGCGTTCCTGATGAAGCATAATATCATCCTATGTGACTGAAAGTGAGGGTGATGGAGACTCACAACTTTGTTATTTTATTTAATTGTTTTGATTAGTTATGTTAGTTATGTGTTTTATTTATTTATTTTATTTTATTATTTTGTTACCATAACTGAAGTGTTGATTTCACAACTATATAAAGAATATGAATGTAAAGACATTCAAACATACATGGACAATTCAGTTGGAAAGAAACGTGTACAATATTTTTATGAGGACTTATGATCCCGTTTGGGATATGTTTTGCTTTTGCTATGATTAAGCAGTGATTTATTTGAAATATTTAAATGTTAATTTTATTGAGTTGCTATTATTTCAATTGTGATTCATATGATGGAGAAAGAATGAAGAAGAATTCGGGTTTCCTACAATTGTGGGTTTGGTTAGCCAGAATTGTCGGAAAAGGGAGGGTGTGTAAGGACATGTATAGCATTTTTGCCAGCATATAATAGCATTTGCCAGCATATAATAGGATTTTGCCAGTATGTAATATAGCATTATTTTTGTTGTCAGTATATAATATATAGCGTTATTGCTAGCATACAAAGTACATAGCCAGGCCCAGTTTGAAACTGCAGATATTCAGAGCACACATAGAAAAACTTAGTGTGCTGCCAGGTTACAATAATGAGGTGCACAATATAGATTGGATGCTTCATGTGTGAAGACTACATTAAAATACATAACTGATAACTGAATACATAACTGATTAACATCACTAACATACTAAAATGCTAATTTCTAACATGATAATGCAGTCTTATATGCACAATGAGGTTAATCCATGTTTTGGGTGCACTGTCTAAAATGTGTTTTTTCTATGAGGAAGTGAACACTAGCGTTTTCTTCAGCTTGTGGAGAACAGAACATATGCAAGATGCAGGAAGCAAAACGAAACAGATACTCTGGACATGAAGCTTTCATTGTTCTAAAAATTAAGGCTGACACAGGGCACATTCTTGTTATTATGATTGGTAGAAATTGTAGGCAGAAAAGCCACGTCAATAAAGGGCTGAGTCAAAGAGAAAGGAGGAGGGTTGGCAGTTCATGCTGGGTTCAGGAGATAGACGAACTGGGCTGTCTCAAGAGGGTCGAGCGCTGACTGTGAAAATAATCAGTTGGTGCTCCCCACACAAATTTACTGAGGAGTTTTGCGCTGACACTGGGACTGCAAAAGACAGCAATGTCATGCAGGAATCTCAGTTTAGTGGCCTTGGTAAGAGACTTGTGCCAAGTAAGGAACAGATTGTATGTGTATTTCTCTCTCTATTTTCAAAGTGTGGGAACTAATTCATGTTTGCAAAATATCTGTTTGTTCTGTTTTGTTCTTTTATCTTGCAGATGATGCTGTAAATAACACATGGTAAGATTTGGTGACTTGTAAATGTCATGTAATACAAAATATATATAAAAACAACTAAGACTTTAGTATCATTCATGCATCTGTGAATGATTCATATAAGTGAAATACAGAGGGGAGGTTCATGTCAGTGCAGTAGTGCATTTATCAATGTACCACTGTAACTAAAATAGCAAACAAGAGAAAGTCAGTAATAAACAGCTACAAACTAGAGAGTTGTGTGCATTATGATGAGTGATTCCTTTCTTGCATGCTGATGGGCAGGGGTGTCGAATCTGACACATAAGTTACTGGATGTACATAAACCGGTAATATCAGCCACAAACTATAGGTGGCGCTATGAATAAACTCATTGGTTTCCCCGAAGTGTGCTAAGTCTGGGGTTCTTCACAGGCGACTAGAAGATATTCTAATAGAAAAGAAAGGTTTGTATTATGATGGGGTTATAGTAAAAAAAGAAAAACCATGCTCACCACTATACCACAGGAATAAAATAATTCTAAAAATACTGCAAAGCAGGATACCACTAAAAGTACCACCAATACAAGCTAACAAGATTTGGTCACTAAAATAGTATGATACCAAACCCATGATAAATGTAAGACTAGTTTACTGCAAAATTACAGCCAATATTTTTACAGTATGAAAATACCGCCAAATCCCAAATTTACTCCAAAAAAACAAAATCTCCTACAGGCCACTACCATGGGCCATGTAAAAATTGTCTTTTTTGTAGGTGCGTGGAGAGAAAGGGAAGCAACAACGCGTTTCGTAGTTCCAAACCGCTTGATCACGTTTGTGGGTAACACATGGACATAGGACTTGTAAATAATGTCACACTCAGTGGTTACAACAGTTTTTTCAAACTCTATGGTATGTACTTAGTTAAAAAAAAACAAATTGTCGGACATCTTGGAATGTCTAAATGAATGAGAGCTTGTTACATCAGCTGATTGCCCTTTGCTATGGGTGGTATTATAGCGTGATGCACTGCGATATGTACATAGCTATTGTGTGCATGTGTAAATATTAAAATGGTATTTGAACACGTACAGAGTGATATGATATACATCTCGCAAGTATGTTATTGCTCCTCTATTTATGAACTGTGCAGATAGTACTCTGATCAATATTGTATACACATTTATAATAAAGTCTAAAGGTGATACAGTATTATAATCTGCAATCCGTCTAATTATGCAGTTACTATTAGGAAATCGGAGAAGCACATGGCCGTAAAAGCAAGCGGGCTCTGTGACTGTGGCATACGCAGTGCATCACAATGCGTTTACACAACTTGCATAAAGGGCTTCATGCACATATTATGCCAGTCGGCAAATAATTACAAGAAGTGCAAAATGCAGCAAAAGTGCCAGATGCATAAATAAGATGTAAAATATCAATTATATAAAGTGCATGATACATAAATGCAGATAATCAGTAATTCATGGCTGTGAATAAAAAACACCAAAGTTTCTCTAAGGTTTCTCTAAGGTGCTCTGCCTAATAAATATGGGTGCTGTAGAGTGTGGTCAGAGAAAAACCGCTAGAAATACAAACACAGAAATTGGCAGGTAGATCTCAAGATATAAACACTACCATATACCAACACCAAAAACACTCCAGCCCTTGGTCTTAAAGTGCACAAAATATATATGTATTGGGAAAATGTGTTACAATTCAGGCATACTCCAGCATGGACTTACTACACAAATGTAATACTGCTCAGGCTGTAAGCATTCCACCACGCATTCCGCTCTCTTGCAGAGACTTCGTCAGGCAATCAACTTCTTCTAACTGCAACGCCTTCTTTTATTCCTATGATCCCTATATCTGTTTGCTTCATGTAACAGTGACATGACCTGTTCTAAACCAGAGCTAATGCTGTACAAATCTGGCATCAATTTTAACATGGTTTCAATTCTTATTAACTTTATACATTCGTACAATTCCAATTGTTTAAAAATGTCCATTTCAATAATTATTCCTTCAGAATTATCCAATATTAAAATGCACCCAGGATCCAATAATGTTAAACCAGTTCAACAAATGACTTTTTCAAAAATAAATATTTTAACAAGTTTGATTGTTATCACCAAAACAATCTTTTGTTGTGTACTAGTGGCTACAGCTCAAGCACATATTCAAAGAACTTGTAACGGTAGTACATTTTCATGCACAGATCCTGTCTTCGTGAATTCTTAGTTAATTGTGCCCCAGTGGGCTATCTTTTATCAGCAACTTAGTCATGCTAGCTAGCAAATTAATTGTTTGAGTCCTTTCAAAACTTCAGTTTATGACACATTCTCTCACATCAATTTCCTCCTTGTATTCAATTTAGCCCTAGAGGGCTGTCTCTTAGTAGCTACTCAATTGTGCAAATTAGCTCATCACTTGTGCAAAATAGCTGTACAACTAATACAGTAATATTCAGGAATGATTACTCTTTTGTGCAAACCAACTGTGCAAAACAACTATGTATTCTTCAGTTGGTGGTAAAGCTGAAACCACCACACCACCTCAGCATCACTGCTGGTCGGAGTCATTTTGAAATGCAGGACCATGGAGGAAAAATAAAAACTGTAAAAATACAAAACACAAAAAGGACCCTGCCACTTAATATCAAAAAACGCTCAAAAAATATAGCAAGCTAAAATAACAAAAATTGATCAACTACAAAGCACAAGACAAAAGACAAACATATAAGAAGATGAAAGGTAAAAAAGGAATGGATAAATCAAGGTACTGCTTTTAAAGGTTCCCGAAGGCTTACAACGAAGTTCACCCACCAAGAGACAAGAAGCAATGACAGAAAAACATAAAAAAAGGTGTTTGGGATAAGGGTATAACTACGGTTATGTGATATAGCCAACCGGGATGTGTTTTCCGTACATGAGGGTACGCCCAAGTGCAATGACCTGTTTGCACCTAAATTATTGACTAATCGCATGACCCAATGAGGAGTCGCACCTGCAAATGGCATTAGTTGCTTTAATGGAAGGCCCAATCACTTTGAAAGCTGTGTCGACATGACTACATGGCTTCACGCCTGTTTTTGAGAGCAAATCGGATCATGGGCAGCAGCATCCTTCTAGCCACACCAACGAACAAGCCAATGACCGTGCCATTGCACTGAAAAAAGAGAAAACAAATGCAGGACCTTCAAACCAAACAAAGACAACATTCTCTGGTCCTTTTAAATTCAGCAACACAACTGGAGTAAATTGCTATGTAAATTTAGCAATCAATCTTCTATTCCAATTGCCACCAATTGTGGACAATATTTACTTAAATGTCTCAGACCTGCTGTGTTTGCACATATTCATCCTGCACTGAAATGCCACTATCAACCCACACGCTATATATAGTCTCTCAGGGTTGAGACAGGACTTGGACTACTGTACAGGAATGGTTAAATTCACCATAAACACACACGAGCATCCACAAGAATTCCTAATGTACTTACTACAAGTACTACACAAAAACACATCCCTATAAACAAAATCATACACATTTCATACATGCTTCAAACATACATGCCGTCTCTGCAACCATGTTTCACAGAAGCATGTCCCTAATGATCGATTTGTGTATGTATCTATACCAAATTGTAATCAAATTAAATTTCAACAATGTCTCCACAATGCAAATCATGGTGTATTATGCTAATGTTGCAATTCAGACAATGGAGGTCATTACGACCCAGGCGGTAAGTACACCAACTTTACCACCATGGTGTAAACTAGGTTTACACCATGGTCGATGGTGGATTTACCGCCCCATTCCAAGGTGAGTGGGGTGGTAAATCCCCATTTCCCATTTACCCGTCCCCATTCCCATTTTTGCCCCATAGGGCATAATGGGAGTGGGGAAGGCGCTAATTACGGCACCGTAAATTACGGTGCCGTAATTAGCACCAAGGCGGTTTAGCGCCATGGATTTTAACGCCTGCTAAAAGCAGCCGTTAAAATTGGAATCAGGCACTAAGGGTTAACGACGGCGTTAACCCTTAACGCCTGGGTCGTAATGACCTCCAATCTGTCCGACATACAAATAGATTCACATGCCCAATATGCAATATTAATGCTTTGAAGATACAATGCAGATGGCACTAAAATACTCACTAATTTCACAAACAAACAAGTATTTCTTGGGAAGAAAACCTTTGCAACATTAGGCATAATATACCACACTGATGCAACAACCACTTCAGGGCACTATACTCCATTTGTGAGAAAATAAGTGGTTAGTTTGAATGTAACTACACTTCCTTTACTCAAAAACATAGGTTACAAGCAAATCTAACAAATACCTACCTAATATTCCTTAATCCCAAATTTAGTCATTGAATTACACTTTAAATTCACATTTACAACGATATGCAGTTAGAATACGCCAATGGATATTTAACTACTTCAGACATAAGCAAAAACACAAAACAACTATTCCTTTATTGCATTATCCTTAAAACACACCATCGCCTATGTAATTACTTAATACACCCACATTACCACTGTACTACTTTCTACAGAATGTGTCTCCCTTTCATATATGTAACATTCTGAAAAGAAATGAAGAAAAAGTTGAAGAACATGTACATTTTATTAACAGTAACTATATAAAATAGTTTTTTTTCAGTCCACCTTGGATTTTTTCCCTGTGATCCAATGATTATACATGTTAATAAAACAACAGTGTGTCACACTTGTGAGGGACAAAAAAAGTAAATGTATGTGTAAAACCTTAAGTATTTTAATTTTCCATACTATGCTCTAAAACTAACTATATTTTCTTTTCTTTACAGATGAAGAAAAACAGATATACCCTTCTTACCATATGCAACTAAACACACTATTGTAGCCATGGCCAGTATCCACATTGTTGCTTCCATTCAACCCAAAGTAAACATCTTGTTCTGCCAGTAGCCAGTGCCCACATTCTTTGAGGCATTCAACCTATAGTGGTAACCATTCAAAGTAAATATACTATAGTGACCATAGCCAGTAGATGCATTGTTCCACAAATTCAACTCAAAGTAAACTTATTGTTTTCACAATGTCCACATCCATATTGTTCAAACTAAACATATTATTGTGGCCGTGGATAGTGTTGTCCCACACATCCAACCCAAAGTATACATATGGCTGTGACAATGGCCACAGCCATATTGTTCAAAGTAAACATATTGCTCTGGCCATGCCCAGTGTCCAGAATGTTGGGGCCATGGTCCTTGGCCATGCTCCCCAAAAATCTGGACACTGGCCATGACCTCAACACTATGCTTCAGACATGACACGAACAATTTAGCAACTTCCATAGCCACAAGAACATGTATTTTTATTACGACTACACACACGTTAGTCACTCTCAGTAGTTCCATTACATAACTATAAAACCCAAATAAAGCATTGCTTTACCATATCACGTAACTCCATCATACTCAATCGATGTCCACAGACACATGTTCATATGATATGATATTTTATTTATATCCCGCTTATACACAAGTGTTTCAGAGCGCGACCAGGCAAAAGGGGAGGGGAACAGGGGAGAAACAAAAACAACAATCTTACTAGTCCCAGTGACATTAAGAGCGTGCAAGTGCATGGGAGAGGGAAAAGGGGAAAGTGCATGGAGTGGGAAGAAATGGAAAGTGCGGAACAGAGGAGAGAACACAAATAAATATTAATAAGTAATATAAATAAATAAAGGCGATAAACAGTGGTAGTGCAGCCAGGGTATATCTGATGAGTGCAGATGAAAAGTGGGTGGGGGACTGTATGGGTACAGATACAGACCCCAGTACAAGTGGTGGCCCTGAGGCAGTGCACGAAGGTGGCAGGGTGGGCAGGTACCTGGGCCTGAAGGTCAGAGGGTGGTCAGGTACACGGTGCCAAGGCAGAGAACAGATCAGCAGGGGAAAAGGCAAAGCCGAAGATGAAGGTTTTGAGGTGCTTCCGGAACTGGAGATGGTTCTACTCAAGTTTCAAGGTGTCAGGGAGGCTGTTCCAAAGGGAGGCCCAAGCCGAAGACAGAGATCTACCCCCGGCACATTTCTTTGAAACATGCCTGACCCTGAGGGAGTTAGAGGTAGAGGAGCAAAGGGCTCAAGAGGGGAGGAATTTACAGAGGGATAGTTGAAGGTATTTTGGATCAAGACCCCAGAAAGACTTGTGGACAATGCAGAGGGTTTTAAATTTAATTCTTGCATCCACTGGCAGCCAATGGAGGGATTTCAGAGCTGGAGAGATACGATCCCAGGGCTTGAGGCCAGGGACAAGTGTCGCAGTCCTGTTCTGGATTAATTGTAAAGGGCATAGAGTCGAGGCAGGCAGATTTAGAAAGAGGCTGTTACAGTAGTCCAATCTGGAGAGAACCAGAGTTTGGGAGACAGCAAGCTTTTGAGGGAAGGAGAGGAAAGGCAGAGTACCTCTGAGGAGGTGCAGTAAGAAATTTGATTTTTTAGAGACGTCAAAGATGTGTGAGGAGAAGGAAAGTGTAGAGTCAAAGATTACCCTGAGGATCTTAGCCTCGCAGGTGGGTGAAGGGGAAAGGCCAAGGGAGACAGGCCAGAGAGTGAGGGGAAAGGATGGTGGAGGTGTACCAATGAGGAGCGCACCAATTTTGAATGGCGATTAGGCAATCAGAGATGAGGGAAGGAGAGGAGGTGGCTGAAGGAAGCCTGAAGATGAGTTGGGTGTCATCTGCATATCACTGGAGGTTTGAGCAGAAAATTGAGATGTAGTAGGCGAGAGTTGCCAGGTATTGGTTGAAAAGCCAGGGTGAGAGGTTAAACCCCTGGGAAACACCACAGGTAGAGAGGGAGATGGAAGATAGGAAGGGCCCAAGTTGTACCTGGGAGGGTTGATCAGAAAGGAAAGAGGTCAGCCAGGCCAGAGCCTGACCAGTGATACCCAGGTTGTCACGGAGACGATTGAGCAGGGTGGTACGGTTGATCAAGTCAAAAGCAGAGGAGAGGTCAAGTAGGATGAGGACAGAGGGAATGTTAGAGTCAAGGTTGGATATTCAGGAGAGCAGTTTCTGTGCTTCTAGCAGCTCTGAAATCAGATGGTGGTCATAGAGAGAGCCAACAGAGTCAGAGTGAAGGTTAAGCAGAGAGATGGCCAGCATTTCAAGGAGCTTACCCAGAAAGGGAGTAATGGAAATTGGGTGATAGTTAGCCGGACCAGAGGGATCAGCTGAGGGTTTCTTGAGGAGAGGATGCACAAGGGAGTGCTTCAGAGGGGAGGGGAAAGATCCAGAGGCAAAATAAAGGTTTCAGAAATCGGCGAGGGCCGGCACAAGAGTATCAGTGTGGTCCTTAATGGTTTTAGAGGAACTGGGGATGGAACTGTTTTGATGAGGTTTCCATAGATCAGACTTGTCTAGCGACCTCATTAGGGGAGAAAAGAGGAAAGGAGGAGAAAGAGGGAGGAGGGGTAGCTGAGGGAGAGTCAACACAGGTAGAATGAATGGGGAGAGAAGGGGGAGCAGAGGAGAAGGTCGACAAGATGCCTGGGTTTTAGAAATAAAGTGAGAGGCAAGGGCATTGCAAAGAGCCTGTGAGGCGAGAGGAGGGGTGGCGACTTCAGCAGGGCTGGCCAGCTCCTTGCAGATTTTAAAGAGTTCGGCTGAGTTATTAGATGCCGCAGAGGTGCAGGCTTGAATGTCGACTCTCTTCTTGGTGCGGACAGCGAGTCAGTATTGCCTTTGGAGCAGGTGGCAGGCCAGTTTGTCAGAGGATGAGTAAGAAGCCCTCCATTTCCTCTCAGCCGCCCTACACTTACGTTTAAGTGTAGCTAGGCCAGAGTCATACAAAGAATTGCACTTGGCTTTGGACTTCAAACAGATCCTCATGACGGGGGCAAGAGCATCAAGAGTAGCAGTAATAGAGGAGTAGAGCAGGAACAGGGCTGTGTCAAGGTGTGAGTCAGCCTGGGGAGGAGGAGGGGGGGAAAAGATGGCAGTGAAAGCTTCGACTGACACACGCTTCATGGGCCGGATGTCGAAGAAGGTGGGTGACAATCTTCGGGTAGGATTGGTTTGAGGGGAGGAGAGGAACAGATAAGAGGAAAGGAGGCAGTGATCACTCCAAGAGAGAGGAGTGATGAGGGGAGTAGAGAGGGGAGACCATAGAAGATCAAGACATCAGGTGTGTCACCAGCAGAGTGAGTCGGGCTGGAGGGGAGGGTAGAGAGGGAGAGTGAATCACAGAGGTCGCAAAAGAGCGCGGATGCGGAACAGGGAGAATCAAGATGGATGTTGAGGTCACCAAGGAGGAGGAGTTGAGTGGTTGAGGACAGGAGGGAGGAGGAGAGATCTTCCCACTCAGAGAGAAAAGAGGTAATTTTACCAGGGGGCCTGTAGAGAGTAGCAACAGTAAGGGAGTGGCTAGGCGAGAGAGAGAGGGAACATGCAGACAAGGCATTCAAAAGAGGAAAAGTCTGAGTGGGGATGATAGAAGCAGGAATCCACTCAGGGAAAATCAGGGCTACACCCCCTCTGGGCTGGTTGGATCTGGGGGTGGAAAGGATCTTGTACCTGTTCGGGAGGAGGGTGTCAAAACTCATGACAGAGCTGGCCATGAACCACGTCTCAGTAAGACCGTGGACATCAAGGTCAAGCTTTTCTAGGAAGTGGCAGATGTCAGAGGAGTGTTTGACAGCTGAGCAAGAGTTGAGAATGGCAAGATGAAGAAGGCTGAACAATAGAAAAGGGATCAGAACTCAATCTGGCCCTAGTTGTGCTCTCCCCCGCTCTCCAAATGGAGCTGCTCAATTTTGAATCGGTGTAGTAATATTTATTTCATAATTATCACTCAGTACTCATTAGTAAAATCATGAAGAATCTTATCTTATATTTTATTACTGAAGCTTAGGCATCCTTTATTGATATAGCGCCTGTTAGTGTATTATGCCAATGCATTTCGGACATTGTCCGTCATCAGGGCTCTAGGCACTGTTTATACAGTGGCACTATATGCATTCCGTCCTGTGTCACTCCGCTGTGCCTCAGTACTATGCTCTCAAAGATAACCTGTGTTATCCATACGCTTCGCGTGACGCTCCTCGCTGCGAAAACCTGTGTCCTGACCACACACTGGTTTTCTTTCTTTAGCTCCACAGGAGCTAAACAAAATGCAATGGTGCCGGTGCATCCGTGGAGGTCTGCTCATGGGTCCCAGTACACCCGCCTGGCAAGCTTACCGGTACACTTGTTACCGGACCGGCAACCTTATAAATAGGCCCAATGACTTAATTGGAGTTGTAAACGAGCTACTGGTCCATCTAACCGCACCGTTTTTAACCTGCTACCATCAATAGCTTGTTAATACCACTTTCATAGCGAGTGGAATGTGCCTTTCGTATGCCTTAACAAAAGCCCAAACTGTTGGCATTGCCAATCCTTGTTTCTAGCCTGCTGCAATATTACAGAAGAGGTATAATGTGCAAATCAGTCTTGGCTAATACATGGCCAAAAAGGGCACATCCTTTCTTCACATGGCTGCAAACTACTCTAGACAGTGAAGTAATGGTGTAGCTAGGTCTTCAGCACCAATGGCTCAAGTCCCATATGTGGGACTTGTCCTGCCACTTAGAGTAACTTTGCAGCACTGAAGAGTGAAGGATGGAACCACTTTGCATTACTTATAACCACTGGCAATTAGTTTGGGCTTCTTTCAGTTCTATTGTTTTTCTGCCTATTGTGTCATTCCAAAAAGTCTGGGGTTGCTTGTGGGTTCAAGCCAAGGGCATGCAAAGAAGTAGCAATTCAGTCCAGACTGACACATTCATTATGGAATGTAGCTTGATTTGCATGCTTTTCCCCTTCTGTAATGATACAGCAGTACGGAAGATAATGAAATGGAGGGTTGCCCAGAGCAATTGCATTGATTATGATTATATCAAAGTTCTGGATTCCGACACTCTTCAATTTCAATTTTAAATGTTTATTAAATATCACAAACATTTCTCTTAGGTCTGATATGGTTTTCCATGCCCATTTTGGTCCTAACTTATTGCTTCCAGGCATACAGTCTGAAATCAGACATAGCACCAGATTGAAATTGCTCCACCATATCATGCTCCTTGGATCAATTACTAGTTCTATTTCATTAGCTCCAAAAATTGCCATGTCACCTGGTATGCCTGAGTGATAATGGCCGCTCTCTGAGCTCCCTCTACACATCCTGTAGAGTAAAGAGCATATTTCAGCCTTCTAACTGAAGATACAAAGATTTTTGGAAACAGGTATCATTTGCAATACATTGTGTAATCAACCGAACCAATAATAAAACCCTCTGTTTGTTGTTGCTACATATCTTAGTGACAAACAAAGATATGGGGTTGTTAAAGCTATAAAGGATGGACTGTGTTGCAAGGTGTACCTAACTTTACAAACTCTAAAATATATTCCGGTGACTTGACTGGCTTACAGTGGCGAGTGGGCCTTCAGCTCCCCAACTATCAGTTTCCAATAGTACTTACCTTGCTGGCAGTCTGTTATAATCCCCATGCAGATCTGTTGACATGGGTTCCACTGCTGTTTCAGGTAAAAGTTGACAAGGCAATGCAGATCCTTATCTTGTATGCCAATGCTCCCTTGTGTGTCCTACACTCTAGGACATATATCTGGAGCTGTGCTGAGATGTGTGGAGCCTTGAAAATGTGGAGAATATGGCAGTAGGAGTATGGAGAAGTAGAGTCATAGAACAGTTACGTACTGCAGAGAGCTGAGCACCGAGGCAGAAGTGGAAATTATGAGTTGGTGAGGGAAACATTCTCTGTGAGAAGCACTGATGTGCAAGCTTGCTATTTCAGGATTGCTATCCTGTCCCTGTGCACCTTAAGGCCTTTGGGTGATCTGGCGTTTTATAAGAATTAATGCAAAGTAAGGTAAAGACTGCCTATATGCTGGTGCTCAAAGTAAAAAGGCAGAAAACAGGTGCATTTAGGGTTACTGACACTGTTGTCATCCGCGCACTATCAAACGTTCCATATAGTTCCCATCACAGTTGTCCATGTTGGGTGATTAATGCAACAGTCTCAGTCATAAAATCACAGAATACTATCAGGAGCATGATAACTAATTTGACAACCATGCCACAATAAGGTTACATATTACAAGCTAGCCTAGTCAGTGTACAAATACAAAATATTAACATATTAATTTCATGGGGGACAGTTCACGGGTGACCATTCCTAACAATCCTCCTTATATTTATTAAGCACAAATGTGCAACCTCTATTAGCAACAACCTTAACCATGGATTCTTTTCAGCCTAAAGACCATAACATATCTAATTTCAATCAACCTACTCAGGAACCTGCAGTTCCACCTTCACCGACTAAGGATGCACAAGGTATATCTATTGACACCGAAAGAGTGCTAAAGGAAATCAGGGTGGATTGAGGTAGTTCTCTCATCATGCTCATTTCCTTTAGCGCTATTTCAGTGTCAAAAGATATATCTTGTGTATCCTTAGTCGTAAAGGTGGAACTGTAGGTTCCTTAGTAGGTTGATTGGAATTAGATGTTTTAGGGTCCTTAGGCTGAGTAGATGTCATGTATTTTTCAGATTCTTTAAAATCTCTTCTGAAACTGAGGCAAGAATTAGCTCTGTAGAAGACTCATCATAGACGTATCACAGAAAAACGTGTTGAGAAGCTGTCTGCGAAGCATAAAAAAATCAAACTTCTAGAAGTGAGTCTATCAGAGCTAGAAAACAGAAACAGGAGAGGCTATCTTATAATTTTTCTCCTGGAAAAATTAGAATTGAAAGCCCCTCCTTTAAGGCTGACATTAAAAGTGATGATTCCTAAAATGCTAAACCCCATATTTTCCATAATCTGTGAGGTGGAGTGGGTGCATAGAGTCCCATCCAACCTTCCAAATAATAAAAAATACCCCAGAGACTCAGATTCTAGAATTGGGGAAAATTCTTAGAATTGCCTAGCTTAAGTTCACCAATCAGAAACGTCTTGTTCTCCTATTGCCCATACTGAGGGGACGGAATACCGACTATGGTTTTGTTAGCCTTTAAGCTTAAAACCCACATACAAAATAAATCAGTTACTTTAACCAATCCAAATGTGCAGGAGATGCTCCTACAAGAACTTAACGTGGAGGAAACGTTACATGAAATAACCACAACAATATCATTATCCATTTACTGTCCCATTGCCATACCCCACTGAACTGGGGTTGCCGAACCAGCCCTTTAAGAGGAGGTAGCAATACTTTGAGATGGATGGGGATGCAGAAGATACTCAAACATCAATAATCAATCAAACTCAGGAAGTTGGCAAATCACATCTGTTTTATTAGCAATTGTCTAAAACAGGGAGTTACAACGAACTTCGACGATTCTCTCGATCTTCTCACTCGAAGCATCATATGAAAAAAGCAGGTTATGTACTAAAATCTCATCAGCATTGACGTCATCCTATGTTGCAAACTACAAAAACCTATTTGGGAAAGTGATTGGTTAAAGGAAGTATCTAGGTATACTTGCCGTCCCGTCATAATGGTCACTATGAACCTCATCATATACATGAAGTCCCATTGGTTACACAAACTATAGGGCTCTTTAAAACATGGCCCTCTATAACTGGTTGGAACCCTTGTACCCGTCAGTGCTTTTCCACATATGCCAGCAGCATGCAGGCTGGCATCCAGGTGCTGGTGGGTTGGTCTTGACCATAGATTCCCACCAATTAGCATACTATCCATCATCACTCTGCTGTCTGCCAGTCAATTAGTCCTTTGAAGATTGGCCTTGAATTTGTTGTTTGTGCCTGGGAATAAGCCGGAGTATAGCATACTCTGTCTCCTGGAATTGGTGTAGCACGTCATGATTAACTATTTTCACTCATCCACGTGACTGATGACCATGTTTTAGAATTCTGCTGCATTTAAAATACTATTATTTAATGAAACTCTAATGTCCTCATTGTTCTCATGCCTGTCCTCTGAACAGAAGTTTGTTCTTTTCACACATTCGTAGCTACTGTCTGATCATTCAGGCCCAGAGTGGCCTTGACTTGTTGGTACTGGTACAGCCTCCCCTTTCTTTGATTCACCTCTGTAATTCAATTATATTTCAGCTGCAACACACTGGAAAAACCTCCCTTTCCCTGGGTCCAGCTCTGCTACAGTGCACATGCCGCAATCTATTCACTACATAGCTAGACTTAAGAATACTTTGTCACTGCACATGCGCGAGCCACGCATGAGGAACTAGTTGAACTGGCTCCCGGCGGCTGCAGCTAATATCCAGGAGACACCCAACACAAGCAACGACAGCCAGCGGCTGAGGAGGACACCCCCCCAGCACCGTTCCTGAATACAGCACATCATCGGATTGAGGTGAGGCATCCCGGAACCCTCTCACAGGCACCGGTGAACCCACGGAGACACACGCGTCCACCGTGCACACAGAGAGAACCTCCAGGCCCTTGCTGCCCTTGGCCCAGGTGAAGACCCCAGAAGCAATTGAGGTGACAAGAGGGGATCAAAACCTTGCAGAACAGGGGCAGCTCAAATGCCAAGAAGCACCTCTCAGAGCCCACGTGCCAGCGACACTGACATTGGCCCTGTCCCACAGTGGGGACGTTCTTTCCCTCCACTCCCCCACACACCGGTCCTGAGCTCAGAACAACACTAGACCTCTCCCCCGGAGACCATTCAAAGCACACGACGGACCCCAGTGCCCGTGCAACCAACGGGAACCTCTACTCTGCAGGCCCTGGAGCATAAAGGGAACAAACAAAACAAGGAGAACCACAGGCTTACGGGCCTGGCCTCAGGACTACTGCATCCCGCCCCTTCATTGAGGCACATCTACTCATTGAAACAAATGGACCCCAGGCATGAAGGACACCAGCACCGTCTCTCCTGAGAGGCCCGCCTCCCTCGCCTTCTGATCAGAGGGGAATTCCCACGGCAGCCCAGGAAGCCACACACACTGCTCAGTACTAACCAGGTACAGCCTGGAACTCGTGGGTCCCCGTAGTGCAAACCCAGGGGGCTGACGGCCTATTAAACTCTCTTCTTCCCCCAGACACTCCGGCTCAGGCACCTTTCACTGAAACAAAATGTTGGGCGCATCGCGGGATGAAAGCGAGGCTGTTTAGCCTCCACGTTGCTAAGCAACACTTGTTTGCATATTATTTGAATACAAACATCCGCCGGCAGGCGGAAGAGCCGACGGCCAAATCAAAGGCCATTATAAGGCCACTGTCCCTGTTTGCCCCTGTTCGCCGATGTGCACCGATACAGCACTGAACTATTGCTGCTGCACGGCGGTCACAAACTACTACACGCCCTGCGCAACATCGTTGCCCATTCAGGCAACCGCCTGCGTAAGCTTGGACAACTCTGTAAGTAAATAAGGCTGCATGTATACAATTCCTCTGTGTCCCCCGCGCCGCCCTTTAAACCCAGCCATTGTCTTGCAACAACATGTACCCATGTGTTTACCCCGTCCTGATCTAGTGTAGTAAGTAAAATCAATTGCTATATTTGCAATACCGATAGAAGAATACCTGATGCATTACTGAACTGCCCAACCCGATTTTTCACAATCGTCCTAGGTTCCACTGGCTAACTACCAATTCCCAATGCACCTGTCAACACTATCCTCATGTGACCATCCTGATTTGCCCTAATTGCAAGCCATTGTGCTTATCCTTACAAACCAGAAATAAAAAAAAACATAAATACAGACAAACTGCTACCACTTATCCTCCCAACTCTAAATTCCTTACCTGATTCACTAAATCCATCCGCTCTAGTAAACAAATTCAACTCAACCATGGCTAAAGCCTTGGACACTATTGCCCCTTTTAAAATGAGAAAAAGTAACCCCAGAGCACACCTAAACACTTGGTTCACCCCTCATCTCAAATCCCTAGGGATTGAAAAACGCAAATGTGAATCCACCTGGCGACTAACTGCATCTGAGACTAATAAAGCAGCTCTCATTAATGCCTCTAAGATTTTAAAAAAATGAAATAAGGAGAGCAAAAAAAGAGAATTTTAACAACAGAATACTACGGGCTAAATCCGGAACCAAAGAGCTATTCATTATACTAAAGGAACTGGAAAACCATATCCCTATTCCGGACAACTGCAACAAAAATAAAACGTGGTGCTCTAACATCCAAAAAGCTCTAAACGACAAAATCAACGCACTCCAAACCAAAATTGAGAATAAGAAACAAAATATTCCTCCTTCAACCTATCAAAATGGTAAGCCACCTACCTCTACCAAACCAGAACATGAATTCAACTTCAACAAAGTAACCATTTTAGAGATTGAAAAAATAATACTTTTGCTCAAACCAACCAACTGTTGAGGTGACATATGCCCAGCACAACTGATAAAAGACGCGGCCAGAGACCTATCCCCATTTATTTCCAAACTTATCAATGCTTCCTTTGCATCAGGCATGATACCAGACAACCTTAAACAATCATGGGTCCTCCCCCTTCTTAAAAAGCAAACCCCTCCACCCGACCAACTACAGGCCAATCACTACGGTACCATTCCTGCTAAAAATAATAGACATAGTGGCTTATCTACAGATCCAAAAATATCTGGAGCTGCATCAACTATTAGGTACCAGACAATCAGGCTTCAGGCCTCAACATGGTACCTAAACTGCGCTTATCAATCTCAAAAACCAAGTCGATGAGCTGAGAGATCTTGGAAAAACTGCCCTACTCCTCCTATTGGATCTCTCAGCGGCATTTGACCTGGTGGACCATGATATGCTCTGTTCCCACCTGTAATCTGCGACCCACTTCTCCACACATGCCATTGCATGTATCAAATCGTTCTTAAGTGACAGAACCATGAGGGTTTTCTCTACCTCTGCAGCAGCTGAACCAGTACCCATCACATGTGGCGTTCCCCAGGGATCCTGTGTCTCTCCGACCATGTACAACATTTTCACAAAGCCCCTGTTTGATGATCTGGACCTTCTGGGTGTCACCTACACAAACTATACAGATGACACTCAGATTCTCATCCCATTTTCGGGGGATTACGAACAGGATTTGGCCTTGGTGAACAAGATATACCTCATCATCCAGGCATGGATGGCCCGTCATGGTCTATGCCTGAATGATGACAAAACGGAACTCATCATACTGGGGAACACACAAAATATCAAAAGACTGAACAATGACTATTCAGCATTTGTTATAGATGGCAACACCATCAAAGTAGCAAAAGAGGTAAAAACATTAGGTTTTTACCTCTACTGTTGCCTCTCCTTAACAAAGCAAGTGAGTGCGATGGCCTCTAGCACCGCATACACCTGTAAGCTGATTAGAGCAGCTAAACCATACCTGTCCACTACCAGCTGCCTCACCCTATCAAGAGCTCTGGTATTATCCAAATTGGACTATTGCAACGCACTATACATAGGATCGAATAAACTCACACTGCAAAAAATCCAAACCTTGCAGAACAATGCCCTTAGAGCCACACTAGGAATCCCAAGAAGAGAGCAGATATCAGACATCAGAAGACAATGTAACTGGCTCTCTACAGCGGACAAAACGAATCTTAAAACAGTATCACTAACATTCAAAAGTATCAATGACTTAGCCCCCAAATACCTAACAGAAAGATTCAAAAGAAGAACTTCTAATAGACCCAACCGAGAAGCATATAACAACCAACTAGTTGTACCCCCATTTAAATTGAGCACAGCCGGAGGCAACAGCTTCCCTGTCAAAGCGGCCCAGCTGTGGAACTCCCTCCCATCTTCCTTAAGGTCTGACCAATCCTATCCACACTTCAGACTTAACTGTATTAAATGGCTCAAAGAAAATGACCTATAACTGACCGACACTAGGACTGCTCACGCCTGACCCACCTGTTAACCTGAAACTGAACATACACCGACATGCTCTTTTAACTCTCAATGAATACTGTGTATACACCTCTGTTTACAAATACCTGTGTATATAACCTTGTACATCGTCATCCTTGTTTTGTCAATGCATCATGTAAATACTTGGAATGTGTAACTGTATGTAACTGTAACCTGTAAGCTTAAAGTATTCTTGAACATGCGCCCAGTTACCTCTGGGTCTGGCGCGCGCTACAAATAAAATAAACAAACAAACAAACAAACTAACCTCCTAGACACCTGCCCGACCCCGGCTCGTGAGACCTAGTCTGCTGGACCCCAGCAAATACAGAACCCACAAGGGCATAATGCACCACGCTAAAGTCGGAGGCGGCAAGAAATCTACAGTGCCTAAGGGCCCCCCCTGCAACAGCAACACCACCACTCCACAGTGCCCGATTACTCTACCTTTGGCCCAGGTCCACCTAAGGAGACCGGACGCACCTAATAGACACCGGAGTCTGGATAGGCCTGGGAAACCCTGGGAGCGATCGAAGAAGAACTGGTCTACACACCATCCGATAACCAGGGAAGCAATTCTCCAAGACACTACAAGGTATCCCCAGTACTGGATGCCTCACAGTTTCTGGACAGTACGGGCAAGAAGGACCAGTACCACCTCCCACCAGCGAACCGCATTTGGTGAAGGAACGCTGCTGGAACAAATCCGAGGACGGACACGGACACACCATCTGACATTCTGCCCGACTACAGAATGAGCACGATGGGTAAGGACAAGAGCAAACAACAGACCCAACAGAGCAAAATGGACCTCTTCACAGTTGGCATCCCCCCAAGCTCCACACTGCAACCCCAGGACAGCGAGGACCCAGGAGAAGGAGCTCAAGACGCTGCCATTTCTCTCACGGACGTCATGAGGGCGATTGGCAACTCAAGGACATCCTTAGAAGTAAAGATAGGGGGCCTATCCGCAGAAGTCTCCTTCCTCCGCCAAGACCTCTACAAACTAACATCCAGAATTGGGGAGTTGGAGCAAAGGATATCTGACACAGAAGATTCACTCAAATAGAAAAACAACTTGCTGAAATCTCCAAGAAGGTGGATCAGCTTCAATGCCGTGCAGAAGATAGTGAAGGAAGGGCGCGACGAAACAACCTAAGGATCCTCGGGATCCCCGAAAATGAAGATTGCCCCAGTGCAGAAAACTTATTCAAGGACTGGCTAGCCCATATCTTCTTTCCCAAAAAGCTCTCGAAGGTTTTCTTGATTGAACGGGCGCACAGAGTCTCTACCGGGCTGCCTGTCCAGGGTGCCCCATCGCAGACAATTATTGCACGCTTACTAAACTACAGGGACAGAGATGCCATCCTTCAGATGGCCTGCACCACGGGGCCCATTACCTACAATGGATATTGCATTGGGTTCTACCCAGACTACACCAAGGAGGTCCAGAAGGCCCGCCAGTCATTTGTCTCTGTGAAGAAAAAACTGCATTCACTATCCATTAAATATGCACTCTTTTTCCTGGCACTATTGAAAGTCCACCACGATGGGACCACCCACTTGTTCTACACACCGAAGGAAGCATGGGAGTGGTTTATAAACTCAAATCCTTAATAACAACAGACCCTGCAGATTCCCACAAGGAGTAACCGGACGGAAGCCAAGGTCAGAGCAAATTTCACCTCACCCACCCCCCTTCGACCTGGAATCCGTGGCTTCACCACAAGAAGCTGAGGGAACTACAGACAAGGCATGAACGCTGCTGCACCCTAATTTCTGTGATGAACCTGTATGTATCAATGGGGAATGTTACCAGCGGCTGCCGCCCTCTGGAGGTACTCTTCACTAACGCAGTCTGAGCTACTACCCACAATGGTTGAAAAGCTGATTAGGCGCTCAGTTGGCACCCAGCTCATGTTTTTTTATGTTTGGGTGACAGGTGCTTCTAGTTGGCTGGAAGTACGGGGTGGGGAGAGTTTAAGGGACATAGTGGATAAGAAAAAGGGGCTTAAGACACAACTATCCACATCGAAGACCAACAAGGTAACACGGAATGGTATCCCCTGCAATCAACACGAAAGATGCAAGAACACTGCTCTTGCAGTTCAGCATATTCTCTCGGCCATGGGTTATACATTACAGTTAACAGTTCACCAGTTGGGGTTAGAAGCATGCAAACACGAAGCAGCAGCGGGGAGGGCAAAGTATAGACATGAGACCCGGAGTTGCACGGGGCATCTAACACGAGGATAACTCTCATGGCACAATATATCCTTCCCAACTGTGGCACACGAAACACGCTGACATGACACAGATGGGACAGATCTCCCTATTGACCTGGAACGTCAGCGGCTTAGGATCTTGCATAAAGGGAAGGCTGGTGCTCCAATATCTTAATCGATATACCCCTGACATTGCCTTCATCACAGAAACCCACTTGCTGGGCACCAGCTGCGGGTTCTTCAAAAGGTCCAACTACCCACACACATACCAGGCTGGGTTCACTAGTGGCTCCAGGGGTGCCATGATTCTCTTGCACAAACAAATTCCATTCCAGGCTAAGAAAGTGAGAGCAGACCCTCGGGGCAGATTTGTGGTGGTCCTTGGGGACATCCGGGGAGAGACCTGGGGCCTAGTGGAAGCATATGCACCTCCCACACTAACAACTGAACTCCTTAACTAGCTGCAACCTATAATGACAGAGGAACAGGCAGACTCCTGGGCAGTAGGTGGAGACTTTAATGAGGTCATGGAGGCTGCTTAAGACAGAACTCATAGGAGCAATAGGGCTGGATATACCCCGACCAAATCATACACGTTTGCTGAAGCAATGGGGCTATTGTACACGTGCCGGACATTACACACTTCGGACACAGGATTCTCATTTTACTCTAATGCACACAGATCCCATTCTAGACTTGACTATGTCTTCATCCCCAGGAACATGAACCACCGACTACTATCCACAGAATTCCTGGCGAGAGGGATATCTGACCACTCCCCCCTACTGATCAAACTAAAAGGCACACAACACAAAAGAGAACCCACCTGGCGCTTGAACACTTATTACCTGGGCGTGCCCGAGATCGCAGAAGGGCTCTCCAATAAGACATCGAATATTTTGAACTAAATAAAGATTTGGTAGACTGTCCAATTACAAAGTGGGAAGCATATAAAACGGTCCTGAGGACGGAAGCGATATCCTTGGTGGCTGCTCACCATAAGCGACACATTGAGGCGATTGCTGAGGCAGAGGCCCAGGTGGTCAGGTGGGAGGTACAACTGCTGGAAGTAGGGACCCACGATGCGCATGAAGTCTAATAACGGCCCAGGAGGCTTTGAAGAACACTTCCCTGGATAACGCTCGGGCGGCCCATTGGACAGTCAGGAGCCAGATTTATGAACGGGGGGATAAAGCAAGCAAAACCCTAGCCTGGCTAGAGATACAAGAGCTAAGTAAGGGACAGGTGCGGGCCATTCAAGTTGACAGCAGGGAAATTGTGACAGGCGACTCTGATATCGCGGAGGCCTTCGCCAGCTACTATGAACAACTGTACTCTCCCCCAGCGATAGAATACACACCAGGCACCCCGAACTTCCTTGATTCGATCATGATCCCTCAGTTCACCAGGCACCAGGCAGAACAGCTAGACGCTGACATCACCGAAGAAGAAATGGGTGAAGCGTTGGCAGAACTACAAACAGGGAAGACTCCCGGCCCTAACGGTTCTACAGTTGAAGTATGGAAGAGGTTGGGCGGGACACCAACAGGACACATGCACTGCATGTTCCTCCATGGTAGGGAACTAGGCAGCCTTCCCTAGTCCCTCTGAAGAACTTGTATAGTGGTAATCCCCAAAGCGGAGAAACCACCACAACATTGTGCCTCATATAGACCCATATCACTAATAAATGGGGAGGGAAAAATACTGGCCCGAGTGTTAGCCAACAGAATGCTGGGGGTAATCGAATCTCTAGTCCACCCAGACCAGTGCGGATTCATGCCAGGCAATTCTACACGAATGAACCTCCGCAGAGTCCAGATTGCCCTAGACCAGGCACCCAAGATCCCGGACTGGTTGGCCCTTCTCGCTGTCGATTTCGAGAAGGCTTTTCACTCAGTGGGGTGGGACGCTCTATGGGAAATCATGAGGCAGATGGGGTTCGGACAGACATTCATGTCATGGGTCAAACTCCTCTATGCTCTTCCCGAAGCATTTGTAAGAGTAAACGGGAGGTTGTCCAGGATGTTTCCACTGGGCCGGGGGACCAGGCAAGGCTGCCCCTTCTCACCACTATTATTCCTTCTCACAATCAAACCTTTAGAGATCAGACTGAGAACAGACATACACTGGACCGGGTTCACATGGCCAAAGGGAGGAGAAGATCGCGTCTCACTGTATGTGGATGATCTCCTTATATACCTCGGCAATCCAGTGATCTCTAGCCCGATCATGTCCCGAATCCTAGTGGAATATCAACACTTTGAGGGACTGCAAGTAAATACACAAAAAACAAAATACTTACCTATTCAGGGTGGTTATGAAGCAATCCCAGAGCCCTGCCCATACCCCGTCTCGATACTGGGCTTCACCTATCTGGGCATACGTGTCAGCACGAGGCTGGAAGATTGCTCCAGGCTTAACCTACAACCAGTGGTGCAAAGGTTCATGAACGATGTTACGCACTGGCAGTCTCTCCCGCTATTACTATTGGGGAAGGCGGCACTGTTTAAGATGATGACGCTCCCAAGGCTCCTATATGTCCTCGAGAACGCTCCACTTCCCATCCCCAGCGACACCTTTGTAACCATTGAAAGGACCTTACGCACACTACTTTGGGGTGGGAAACAACCCAGCATCAAGCTTAAAATGCTCCAATGCTCAGTGTGGGAAGGCGGTATAGGACTATCGAAAATCCGTATCTACTATTGGGCTACACAAACAGGGGTAGTAAATGAATGGCTACATGGTGACCCAAGGCTCCCACACACCTGGGTAGAAAGGAGCGCTCACAGCTCCCCCTGCCCCCTCCGGATACTATACCATAATAGCAAGAACCTGGCTGCGCTACTAGGAGGAGCACTCCATATCCGTCGCATTTGGAGGGAGGCACACAGACACATAGGATGAGGCAGCAGACCAACACTGAACCAACCCTTGTGGCATAACACACATCTCCCCAAAATACAGAAGATGGGATGTTTCAGAACCTGGGAGAGGGAATGGGTATCTACTCTGGCAGACGTCATTCGGGAAAGACAACTGGTAGACTTCAAGACCTTAAATACGAATCATGGTTTGCAACCTATGGACTGCTTCAGACATGCACAACTAGCACACGCTATCACCGCCAAATTCCTGAATCTCGCTGACATACCCGCCTGTTCCCCCCTAGAAACAAACATCCTCGCGGACTGCATACCTTCTAAGGTCAAATCCACTCTTTACCAGGCACTCAACTCCTTTGGCACCAAGGAATTTACAGTACTCAAAGCAAAATGGGAACTGGACCTGGGCAGTTTAGAGGCGGAAGAACGGGTGGAGGCGTTGATGTTCCCCTGTGAAATAGGCATCAATGCCAAATTGAGACTGGGTACAGCTCAGAATACCACAGGTCGTATTGCTCTAGAACAATGATGGCCAGGTGGCGGTGGGGGAGAGGATGGTGAATGTCTTAGATGTAAAAGAGCAGAGGGCACCTTCTTCCACATGATCTGAGAGTGTGAAGTGATACAGGACTATTGGGAAACGCGTGTCACCAGACTCTCCAGAATAATGGGATCCCCAGTACCAAGGGAACCCAAATTGATACTACTGGGGGTGTGGTGAGAAACGGATTTCCCAAATACAAAAAAGCTTTCCTGAGAGTGGCGCTGGGAACTGGTAAGGGATTAACGGCCGTCACCTGGGGCTCCGCCGATAAAATATGCATAAACCGTTGGTCCAACAAAATGAACAGATGTGTCTCCCTGGAACGATGCATATACACAGCCAGGGGATGCCCCCGGAAATTTCAGAAAATATGGGGGAAGTGGGACGAATAAACACAGAGCCCAAAGAACTATGGAGCGCCCCTCTTTCACCTTATCCACAGTCAGTGACCTCTAAGGCTTCAGCTATGACCTCGAAGGTCAACTGTCACTCTATTTCTCTCAAGACCCTGCTGCCTGTGCTGCTAATATGTATGCAAATTGTTTTCGTGTTTTGTAAAACTTAATAAAAAGAGTTATTAAAAAAAGAATACTTTGTCTGCTTGCGTTTCTTGCATCTGCACACATCTAAAGGACTTATTATCTTCATCGTTTCTGTAGCATAAACATCTTCACCTGGAACTCAAAATGTTGCTTATCTTCGAGACTTTCTTAACACCTATAGGATGTCTATGTTCTCTTGCCTCTGTATCTCTTCTGAGTGTGTCAGCCCTACTTCGTGTGACATCACCAATCTTCCCTCTTGTTCAGTTTTCCCACTTCTTCTGGGATCTCATTCAAATGGCCATCATATTGTTGTGTATGCAGGTATGGTGTTCTCAATGGGAACCTTGCTTCCAGGATTTTCCTTGGTATTGGTATCTTCATTGGCACTGCACGTGTCTCACACTCTGTTTCCCAGCATATAGACAACATGGGAGTGGTGTTTGAGGTTGGGGTACTTGGCTCGTTCTGTACACTACCCTCTCTGAATGAGTCATCAACCACTCTCCCATCATCCTTCGCACCTAGACATCCTTGTTTTAAGAAATGCTTCTTAGGGACCCATATTTTTATGACTCTCTTTAGGCATCCAGCTGATTTCACATGCTCATCATTATTCCAAGTCATAAGCATGCACTGTCCACTTGGACTGCAGTAAATCCACTTCCCCACATATTTCTTGTGGTTCTTTGGGTACATGAACTTCATTCCCTCAGGTGCATGGATGCTGGCCTTCACATAATCTCTGATTTCTTCATCTGTCAGCTCCTTAGATTTCCATCCTGATTCAACATCGATCATAATCTTCCGTCCTATTGCTTTCTTTGCAGTCTTCTTGCAATGTGAAATGGCTAGTCTGATTAAATAGAATCCAAGCAAAGGCATCACTATCAGTTGCCACTCTCATCATCATTAGATGGTTGAAGGTGCAACATGATTCTCCAATGTTGGCGCAAACACCTTCTTCCATGGCTGTGATCATATCCAAGACGTATCTATTCTGAAGAGTCATCAGTCATATGGCTCTCAGCTCTTCCTTGATAGCATTGAATTCCTTTTAGGTAGTGTTGATTGTATGCAACAACTCCATCTGTTTATCTGTAACCATTTAGTATTTACATCTGTCTGGATCCTGGGCATCAAGCTTATTGTGAATATCGAAGAGGTCTAACTAAATAATCTGTGTTCAATGGAGTCAAAAGCTTATATTGAATTGGCTGAGAAATAGTTCTCTCTCTTCATTCGATTTATCAGCTCCAAAGATGTCTTCTTCTTCAGATGAGCATCTGCTTTTGGGAACTCACCAATGTTCAAGTCACTTTTAGGAATCACCAATGCTGGAACATGAATGTTCACTATAGAACATAGTCCTCCACAAGCTTTGGGTAGTTTCATATAAGCTCTGGATCCACAAGCCCAGTAGTGATCCATTATCACTGCTGTTCCAATGCTCATTCCTGGCACATCCTGGGGCATCAAAGAGTCAACTACAATTCTCGTTCTCTCCAACTTTTCTTGTTTCCAAAGGCAATATCTGCAAAGGCCCTCCTTTGTCTTCAACCCAGGTCAATAGTTTGGCAAGTTTCGACCATAAAGGTTTTCAACCATTCTCCACAATGTCAATGGTTGGTTTGTATTCTTCCGTCTTTGAATTTCTTCTACAGATGTTCCTGGAATCTCAAGTCTTCTGCTCACCTCCAATCTGAATCCAGCCCCTTTCTCTCCAGGTTGTTCATATTTTATCACATAATTCTTAGGGTGGGCTCTTAATCTTGTCTTTGTATCTTGGGCATAGTCTTCTTCATCTGGATCCATCCATTCTGTTGCCAACTTTGGATAGGCTGTTTGGCCCATGAACTGACCTCTTGCTCAGCAGAGTGCAACGTGAGATAGACAATGTGCCATCTGGACATCTATTTCTATAGCTATGAAAATCTTAGACATACCCATACTATAAGGCAGGAGTGCACATACATAGCATTCCTCCTCTGAGGTCTCCTTCCCACTTCTTTGATGTGCTGATACCACTTGTTGTTTCCCAAATGTGCTGTACTATCCAGGTAATCATTAAACATGATCATTCTCCCTAGTGCTTCTCTTAGGTCTCCTTCTTGTTTCACAAGCCTTTTTAATCATCTCATGAAGTATATCATCATTATTTCTTCTCACTAGGGGAACCATTGGGACATTTGTCAGTGAACTTGGTGTCTTTACATGTGCTACTTGTGTAGGAGAAAGCTACAGAAACCTCATCCTATTAACATAATATGAAGGAGACATAGAGTCCTGGAAAACTTTAAAAGCTGACTCCCCCCCAAAAGGAAGCCTAGATGTATCTGTCACAGGACTAGGTGCATTTAAACGTACCTCTGAAGTAAAGACAGTTACATAAGGTCTTGGTTGTCTTGTAGTTGACACATCTGTACCCTCCTGCTGCATAGGTAGATACACAGGCACCCTTGCTTTATTTGGATCCACATAATAGACAGTACGTACTGTGAGTGAGTGAAGAATCACAATGAATCGGATACTAGTGTAAATAATGTACCAGCAGGCACATTTCATGCAGCAATAGTTTCTTTGCATCGTGGTGGTCTCTCGTTGTTAGCCACGTTGTTGTTGCTATCTATGTTGCCCAATCTCAATCTTTTTTAAGGAAGGAAAAACCAAACTTTAATCGGGCAACACCATAAAATACTCTGGTAGTAACTTGATCTGCTCCACAAGCCCCACAAGCAGCTGGCTGATTGCAGGATGTTTAACAGGATTTTTGATGAACACAAAGCAGTCGTCCTTTCGCCAAAAAAAAAAACGAGGATGTGTTTCCAGCAAATAATAGAAAACCAAGGACAGTAAGTTCTGAATGTCTTCACTCGAAGCCTCATTCAGGATGCTCTCTGTGTCGCCTCAGAATATAGACGAACTTGCTCAATTATGTCACGTAGCAATTGATTGATTGCCACTAGATTCCACAGATCTCTTAGGAAAGTACAAACGTCAGTTTGTCTTCCAACACGATGAGGACGTACTTTAATCAAGAAATAAAAGTCAATTCCAACTACTCTATTAGAATTGTCATCAGACAGGAGCATTTGTGTTTTCCACACAGTACTCAGGAAGGTGAAGGATTTGCTCTATGATAGCTGTAAGCAATCTCCTCATGATCAGACCATGTTTGGGATATTGCAGGAACAAATTAACGCTAACAGTTCTCCCCACAAGCGCAGGGTATTCACGAAGAATGAAGGGAAAAACAGTGAGAATTATCTGGTGAATGCTGCCATCAGGCACTACGATGGGTGACTCCAAAAAGAAACTCAGTGAGAAAGGAATCGGGGAACTGTTCCCTCTTCCAATCGTCAAAGATGAATTCTATGTCTGGCATTTCCTTTTCTTTTCAAGACTTCAGCATGTCTCATTCCAATGTTCACAAACTCCTGTGGTTCAAGAACAAAAGCTTTTTTCTTTCACTCCCTGTTTAGCAGCTACAAAGAGTGTCACGAACGAACCACAGTACAATTTACTCTTTATCTGTCTATTGGACAGTCTCTGCATCCTTTTTCCTCGTCATTGATCTAGTCTGCACGTTCTGACCTTCTTCTCCGTTTCTTGCTTCCGACTGGGGTGTGGGTGAGGGGGACTCTTCGGTGTAGACTTTCAAGTCGCCAAGGAATATCCAAGCTCGTCTTCCCAAGACTTTTACCGCTGATGGTCTGACGTCCTCCACAATGACAGGACCTTTTAACCGTGGCTTGTGCCGCTTGCGGACAAAGTTCTGGATCAACACTTGATCTCCTAGAAAAATCTTTGGTAGTAAAATAAATTTTTGTCTGGTTGCTGTATGGTCTTCATCTGTGTTCTGAGCTTGACGCCCCATATACTTGAGCTGTTCTGAAATGACAGAGACACTTGTAGTCATACATGTTAAGTAAGCATGTAATTCATTTCCTAACAATTCTGCTGTCATCTGGGCATCACTTCTAGTTCTTGATGGAAGAGTGAGGGATGTCCTCATTCGCCTCCCTGACACTATTTCATGGGGCATAAGATGATGGTCAGATCCTGGCTGATTCCTCAACGCATATAATGCAAGAGGCAGGCATTGTAACTATACTTTTTTCAATGTAAGCTTCAATTTAGCTATCCTTTTCGTAAGCAGGACGTTGAGTCTCTCACATATCCTGTCGGCTTGTGGGTGATAAGTTAAAGAGTACTTGTGTTTTATACTAAGCAACAAGCTGATTTGCTCGAATACTTCATTTACAAAATGTGGGCCATTATCTGACTTAATACTTCACATATTCCCCATCTAGGAACTACTTCTTGTACTAAAACTTTCTCAGCGCAGGTGGAATCTGGATGTGTACAAGGACCAGCTTAAATCACCTTGAAAAAGGACATACTGCCACTATCATATATGTAATCCATTACAGATCTGCAGCATATTGACATAGTTGTAAATGCTGAAAGGGACCATTAGGTCACAGGATAACTCCCCTGACTATTCACAGTGTCGGCCCAGCAGTAAACCTTTGACATATGATGCAATAAAATGCAACTTGTTCGAGCAAATTCAGTACGAACCAATCCTCCGCAATTGTTGCTGCAAGACTTTCTCTAGTGACATGCACAGGGTAGTGCAGCTGTTCCCACGCCACCCTTAATAAGGCTACAGGCATCACCGTTTACCATTGCTTTCCTGTCGCCACAATGCTTCAGAAGGAGATAGTGAACACCAACTACTCATCCACAGATCTTTCTCATTCTGTTGGGCTTCACCTTTAACTTCCATTAATTGAGATTTCGACAAGTTATTGAAACTTTCATTTACACTCATCATCACCACCATTCTCTCATTCACATCAGGTGTATCAAAGCTCATTATTTCTAACGAATATGCAACACGTTTTGCCTCTTCGTCTGCGGCTTGGTTACGGTGCAAGATAAAGTCTGCTTCTATAGTGTGTGGTTCACACTTGATGACCGCAATGCTTACTGGGAGCTGTAGTGCTCCAATAATACAGCGTGTTGCACTGGAGTGCTGTCCGCTCTGAAGTAGCCCCTTCCAACATACTAGGCCTGTGTGCACTGTCAACGTCACATAGGCAGAGTCACTGTACACTGTTACTTCCTGGTCTGCGTGTTTCTCGAGAATGACAATCAGTGCCACTAATTCTGCAGCCTGTGCTGAAAAGTGAGACGATAGTCGTACACTTATCATTACTTCAAATTCCCTGTTAGCCCTGTGTTTTACCACAGCAGCACCTGTATATTTCTGCCCATCATTTTGATTGATTTTTGAAGAATCGTCAATAAAGAGAATTTCCCTAGCTGCTGAAGCATTTTCCTTCACCCTCAGGATCTCACCATAAAATTCCTCATAATTCGAGCATTCATGCGTATGCTCATATTCTGCCAGTGGTTCTGCTACAAACATGGCAGGGTTCACTATTTTACATCTATTTTAATCACTGGATTCGATATGACCACCCCATAGGCAGAAGTCCTTGGAGACATCAAAGTATCTTTAGTTTTTTCCAAAATAGCAAATAAAGCTTGCTCAACAAATAACGTCATGGAACATCCCATCACTATCCTAGCAGCCTTCTCAATGGCAGTGACCCCTCATTGCTGGGTCCAGAATCCCACTGTAATACACTAAACGCGTGTACCCCAATGTGGTTCTATGCGTGAGGACTGCTGTCATGACTGTGCCGTTCGTAGGCGAAAACAAAACATTTCCTCAGCATAATTGGGAATCCGTAAAACTGGAGCTGTGCAAATTGCCTTTTTTAACTCGTCGGACCCTTCGTCCATCTCCTCAGTCCAGGCAATCTTTTCCTGAGTAGCCTGTGCCTTTTTTAGAGCCTTTAACAAGGGTATTATATATGAACTATAATCGAATACCCATGTTCGAACATAATTGCATAGTCCCAAAAATCATTGCATATGCTTTATCGTGAATGGCTTTGCCATTTTCAAAATGTCCTCAGCCCTTTCAGGCGTAACTTTCTTTCCTTCATGCAAGATTAACTGGCCTATGTATAACACCTCTTCTTGACAATACTGCAATTTCTCTTTGTCCACCTTATATCACTTCTTGGCTAAAATGATAATTAGCTGAACTGAGTCACCTCTGCACTCTTCTTCTGATGTGCTACAGACCAAAATATCATCTACGTATTGCAACACAACACTTGGCGAATCAATATTGCTTAGGTCCATCTGCAGGACTCTATTAAAAATCGATGGTGACTCACAGAACCCCTGAGGTAATCTTGTGCTTTTTAACTTAGTCGGTCTCAAAGTAAATGATGTCAGATCTTGAGAATCTTTATGCAATGGGATTGAGAAAAACACCTTTTTCAAGTCAATCACAGTGAAATATTGCGCTTCAACAGGTATAGTTCATAGGATCGTCGCTGGATTAGGAACTGGATGGAACTCGGCCTCTACAATCTGATTAATTGGGCACATGTCTTGCACCAAACACCACAACCCCTCCTTTGATTTTTCACAGGATACACTGCGGTATTGCATGGTGATTCTGACATCACTTTGGGGGTCATTACGACCCAGGCGGTAAGTACGCCAACTTTACCACCATGGTGTAAACTGTGTTTACACCATGGTGGATGGTGGATTTACCGCCCCATTCCAAGGTGACTGGGGCGGTAAATCCCCATTTCCCATTTACCCTTCCCCATTCCCATTTTTGCCCCATAGGGCATAATGGGAGTGGGGAAGGCGCTAATTACGCCACCGTAAATTACGGTGGCGTAATTAGCACCAAGGCGGTTTAGTGCCATGGATTTTAACGGCTGCTAAAAGCAGCCGTTAAAATCGGAATCAGGCGTTAAGGGTTAACGACGGCGTTAACCCTTAACGCCTGAGTTGTAATGAGGCCCTATGATGCTCTGATCCATCATGGCGGATATTGTCTTAAAAATACTCTTGTCTGCGTCTCGAGACATGGGAAACTGTCGTGCTCAAGGCAAAATTCCTCCTGGTTTCAGTTTAATCTTAACTTCTCCAACCCCTTTCAATAGGCCTATGTCATAAGGGTCTGTAGTCCATAATGAAATTGGCACTTTCGCCATGTCTTCATCAAAAAATGCGGGTCGCTGCTTCGCTATCATAATTTTCTGGGGAACCTCACGTCTTATTGTCCTAATCCAATAAGTGATACTCTCTTCAAATACTACTTCGTCATCTGACGGGTGGTCTCTGAACATATCCTCGTCAGTGACATCAGTCCATCTGTAACCCTCGCTATTGGCAATCACTATGCTCCATGTCCTGCCATCAATATCAACTCCTCCAAGCATAGCTAATTCTCCTCGTACTGTAGCTGCTTATACTTCTAAGGGAAATACTTGTCCCCCCGCTTCATCCACAGGTAGCCTTGGCCTGAATAAAAATTAATCAGATATTCTCACCGTCTTGCTTACTAAACCAGGTAGCCATGTCAACAAAATGCATACCCCATAGAGAAAGACCTCTGGCTCTAACGATACCCCCCGTATCGCCATGCCATGATAAATTAGCTCACATTTAATAATGCATTCCTGGTGTTGAACACACTATGCCTTTGTTAGTAAAAGAAATTGTCATGTTCAACTTTGTCATTAGCCCAATATATTAACTGGTTTCTGCCTTGAATACAATAATGGTACAGACATATCACATTCTCCTATAGATACTGGTAATCTTTCAGTAAAAGGAACTCTACTTGATGCTCCTCTTCTGAGTGTGTCAGCCCTACTTCATGTGATGTCACCAATCTTCCCTTTTGCTCAGTTTTCCCACTTCTTCTGGGATCTCATTCAAATAGCCATCATATTGTTATGTACGCAGGTTTGGTTTTCTAAATGGGAACCTTGCTTGCAGGATTCTCCTTGGTAATGATATCTTCACTGGCACTGCACATATCTCACACTCCGGTTCCCAGCATATAAGCAACATGGGTGCTGTGCTTGAGGTGGGGGTACTTGGCTCCTTCTCTACACCACCTTTCTGAAACAGTGTCCTAATCCATGATGTGGTAGTCAAATATTTTATTTTTATGGGCATATTTAATTTAAACACGAACATACAATTTCATTCAAACATATATCTTTGTAGGAACCCTGACACAAATAAACTTTCAGATACACAAACTCAACCATATGCTCGTTTACATATTTACATATATTATACAAACAATACATAAATACACATTAAAATTAACTTACTTTTTTACATACTTACTAAATTATTAATCTACAAAATTACTATCTCACACAACATTAATACAAGCACCACATTTCTTTAAGAAAAAAAGTAATATGTTATCTAACAAATTACAGGATTATCTTTTGGATTGATTATATTTAATTATTATTGATAAATAAAATTCCTAATCTATGATCTCATATCTTAAGCCATCTATGTTTTGTTTTAGCCCGTGGTGTCTAAATGGCCCATTGATATATTTTTTATTGTAGGATTGGTCAATGCAGTTTGGAGCCTTCAGGCAATCTCTCCTACCCTGCTGCATCTCCTTTCCCCTCTATACCTTTACTCCCTCTCTCACATCCCCTTCAGTTTTACTCCTCCTCTCATATACTCTCCTATATAGTTTCACTCACACGAGATGTGACACCCAACATATGTAAGTCAATTTCACATTGCACACTTGATTTACAGGAATCACCTCACTGTGATATCTTTCCAATATACCCAGATGTTGTACACACACTGCCTCCAATATCAAAAGAGATACTGAGTCAGAACTATGTTAACAATCTATTGCAAACTCAGTTCTATGTTTCCATAGCCTTACATTATACAACTAAATTAGCCCAACATGAACAATAAGGGACTGCAAATGATATCTCTAAATGTTAAAGGACTATATCATCATTCGGTCACATGGAAAAAGGTCTTTGATTATTGTCACAGAAAAAAGGTGCCACCTACCACTTGGAAACACCTATATATACATCATGATCATGTGTTCCTCCAACTCAGACGCTCCCCACTTTTGGTAGACAATATGTAAAAAAAAGGCACTCCATCTCACCAACTTATATTTTAATTGCAACAGGAGGTTGTAATGTGCCTATGGATCCAGTTTTAGACAGACAATCATGGTAAAAGTTCTTAAAATAAAATCCTTGAAAATACTTCAAAACCTTAGTCCTGAAATCAACCTTGAAGACATATGGATAACACATAACACAACCAGACAAGAATTCACCTTTTTCCTCATACTCCTTAATCCCTATCACAAATTGATTGTATTCTAATCAACAGACCAATTCTCTGCCTAACATCAGACCAATAGACAGAAACTATTTTGATCTCTGACCACACTTGTATTTGTGCATAATTTGATAGTACCACCCATCCAACCAATCAGAAACAAAGGAGGCTGGAAAAAGGATACCCATACTGGAAATATAAATATCACATAGATTTCTATTTCAATGAAAACCCTAAAATGAAGGAAGGGCGTGTTGTCATACGGTATACTATGATAGAGTCTGTTAGGGCCTCCTTAATCAACATATAATTATATAAAAAAACAAACCATGAAAAACAAACTGACACCATTAGAATCTAAAATAAAAACATAAAAAACTTGACAATGATCTCACAACCTCTGTCTCTACCCATGAAACAAAATGAATTAGCTTTCTTTCAAAATCACTTAAATACAGTTGTAATAGAATAGTTAGCTGAAAAGCAAATACAAGGTTTCAAGCCGAAATGTGTAAAACCTGCTGCTTCATTTATGGCTACCTCCTGTCAAACTTCCAAGAATTGAAATAATGAAAAGAAAGTTGTTTTAAACTAAAAAGAAAATGATGGTTTAATTACTACTAACAATTTGGATATAGCTGAGACGTTTCCATCTTTCGATGCAAAACGACATGGCCACAAAATATCCCCAGCCACAAAATAACTGAACTCATATCTTTATAATTTAGAATTACCAGCTTTCTCATTTTCTAATAAGTCTCAATTAGATTCATCCATTGGATTTAAGAAAATCCTGTCTGCAATTGACTCTCTTCCCATAATTAAAGCTTTTGGACTGAATATCTTTAAGACCAACCTCTATGAAACATTTTCGGCTGCTCTCTCACATTCGCTACTAGCTTTTTACCAACCATTTGCATCCTCAGGAGAAATAACTGGCACTAGTATCAAAGCATCAACAACAGACACTCTACATGAAAACAAATACCATCAACGCCTATTGCACTCTTTAATTTAGACTGCAAATTATATGCAAAAATGATGGACACTAGACTAGCAAAAATCATCCACAAATCATCCACACAGTTATCCAGAAAAATCAGGCTATGATAAAAGTGTCCTGGCGAGCCCTGTGTTAGTTCATATCTTGCATCAAGAAAAAACCTAATTCCTTGGCAGCAACAGTGGAATTAGATGCTGAAAGGACATTTGATAATGTTTCATGGTCCTTTCTGATTGCATTATTTAAAGACACTGGCCCTCATTACGACCCTGGCGGTAAGGGGTTTGCGCCAGCGTTAGCTGCGCCGACCCCTTACCGCCAACTACGAGTTCCCATAGCGCCATGGTCATTTTTCCGCCCGCTTTTTGCGGGCGTAAAAATCCATGGCGCTATGGGACCTTGGTGTTAATTACGCCACCGTAATTTACGGTGGCGTAATTAACTCCTTCCCCACTCCCATTATACCCTATGGGGCCGAAATGGGAATGGGGAAGGGTAAATGGGTCAATGGGGACTTACCGCCCCGCCGACCTCGGAATGGGGCGGTAAGTCCACCATCCGCCATGGCGTAAACGGACTTTACGCCATGGCCGGAAAGTCCGTCGATGGCGGAAAAAATCCGCCAGGGTCGTAATGAGGGCCACAGAGTTTTGGCCACCAGTATTAAACAAGTTATGTCTCTGTATATTCCTCCTAAGGCTTATATCTAGGGAATTTATGTAACTCCTCTACCTTAAACCTGAGGAAAGGAACTAGAGAATGCTGCACACTTTCCCGTTTGCTCTTTACTATAGCATTAGACTCTTTATTAGATAACAAGAACTATTACACAGCCTCTGGTTATGTCTTGCACACATTGAAATCATAATTGAAACCAATTCATTTATATTGCACAACATCAATGACATTAGACTGTGGCGTAAAATGGCAACCCAAACAAACAGCTTAGGAAGCATATGCAAAATTTATCTTTGGCAACATTGCATTCTTATTTGACAAATGATTCAGTCTCCTGATTGGGAAGATTTTAAGCTATCAAATGTCAATTTCTCCTATAAGTTGGACCTTTAGCATGTTTCCTTTACTGTTCTCTAGATCCCTTCTTCAAGTCATTGGCCCTCATTCCGAGTTTGGAGGTAGCCATGGTGCTGTTAGCGTAATTACCGGTCCAGTCTGAGGTTGGCGGGACCAGTAATTCCCCATTCACCAGAGCCATTCCCCATTCCCATTTGAGCCCCCATAGGTCTCAATGGGAAGGGGGAAGGCGGCAATTGCGGTACCGTTATTGACCCTGGTATCCCATTGCGGGTCCCGTCCATAACGCCTGGTAAAACCAGGCGTTAAGGGAGGAACCGCAAAGGGACCTTGGAATAGGGCGCAAAGGGATTACCGGCACGAGTGTCATTACCGGTGCCCGGTATCCCTTTGCGCCCAGGTCGAAATGACCCCCATTGACTGTCTGTTATGCTGGTGTTCATGGACAAACAAAACATAGAGAATACCTATTCAAAATGCAACACAGATAAAAAAACTAGGTGAGCTAAATGTCAACAGTTTCTATAATTACCAATCAGCCATTTTGCCTACTTTAGGCAGCACTTGGTTAGATAAGGATTAATCAGCCCAATTCTCTCTTTTTTGAACTAATTCAACCAATCAAACCAGTAGCCCTATTGCTTCAAACGTCATGCAACAGCTCAGTAGACAAACAAGTCATCATAAATACAAGTGTATTTTTAAAGTAAAAAAGAGGCTTAATAACAAAGTTATACATTCCTTGTAACTACAACTCATCTATCCTCTTCCTAACATTGAAGTTCACAATTTACTAAAGCGTTCTAAATTTGCAGGCCTGTCTATTGAAAATGCAAACTACCCGTGGATAAATGATTTTAATTTTAAACAGATGTAGTGGTAAGGGGCATAATATCTCGAAAATATGTGAACTATTAACTAACAAGAAACTAAATCGAAGGACTTATCAATCTTTAAATGTCTACTTAAAACTAAAACAAGTGGACTTCGATCTAGAAATCTCCACATACTTTTCTGCAAGCATTTCACAGATGTGATTCCTTGCATTACGGTGAACATCTTGAAAACCAAGGACCTCATTACAAGGCAGGCGCTGACGCAATCAAGGGGGCTGGTACGGGACCGGCCCCCTTCATTGTGTCAGGGCCGATTGCGAGCTTACCATCGCGGGACCCAGGTCGACGGCTGGTAAAACCAGGCATCTTTTCCGGGTCCCGCAAGGGGTAGAGGGAGGTAACAATGGGACACACATAATGTGCCCGTTGTTACATCCCTCCCCATTCCCATTGAGCCCTATGAGGGCTCAAATGGGAATGGGGAATGGTTCCGGCAAAGAGGACTTACCGGGTCCTCCTATGTCGGAGTAACCCGGTAAGTCCCCATTGCGCGGAACCCGGTAAAGGAGCTCCATGGCTACCTCCAAACTCGTAATGTGGCCTCATATCAATTAAATATATCAGGTTTCAGTCAAAACAACTGCAGGCACTGTTCAGAAGAAACAGGATAATGTCTACATATGCTATTCCTCTGTGAACAACTTTGCCTTTTGTGGAATGAAATTTAACAATCTAAAGTATTTTCGATGTTGACTTTTGTAATTAATGCCCAACTGCATTCCTGGGAATAATTGCCCTCTCCTATTGCAGAGATTCTTACCTACCAAGATAATTGCTGTTGTTTAATTATCGAGGTTCCATATATTCAAAGCTCTTTTAATATATCTGCGCTCTTTCAGTGTCTTCAAATCTCTCAATACTTTGGAATCGAAATTGACATGCCATCATAAGGATCATCAAATTCCAAAGAACATAAATCGGAAATTCTCCTAGCAAGCAATGAGCCACAATCGTCTACCCATTTTATCTAAAATTGAATGTGAAAAATTGCATTATAATATCCTTAAAATAGATGAATAACGAGCCCCATTCTGAAGCGTGGTGAAGGCACGCACCTAAATGCTCTGATCAGATGAAATACAACCGCTAGGAAAAAAAAGACCAGGAGATTCTTGCAAGGATAACAAGTTTTAATTATACCAAAAAATAGGTGTGCCAGCAAAGAACTCTACTGCCCAGGAATGGTCAGAGCAAAAAGGATGCAAGACAAAGCTTAAAAGGGAACACAGCATCATTCATATACAGTAACAACATGTGCAGTTGGTTGGAGCATCCCCGTGCATGGTCCGCCTACTTCATAGGGGATGCCAGGCCATTGGCCCCAGCCCAGTCCATCTGTCTTCCATCACGTGCGGTCAGCTGGGCTCATCATTTCCAGGGTACCAAGGTCGAAAAGGCAGTTAGCAACATCATAACACAGGGCACCTGGCATGAACATGGACTGGTACAGGGGGAGTCTCGAGGTCACTGTGACCTGCAAACATTTCACTCATCCAAGTTGCATCATCCGGCTTCCAAGGCTTCCACCCTCGCTTTTAAACTATAATGTATCACTCCCTGTGCCTCGCATTACAAATCATGTTATTATAAAGTAAAGAAAGGGTGACCAATCTCTTAGATATTTTATGGTTGGCTGGTTCATGGTTGGTTGTATCTCAGAATTCAGCGGTCTTGGGACTCAGACAGTTGTAGGGACTATGGGCCTCATGACAAGTTTGCCGGTCCAGTAGTAACGGTGCCAGTAAGCTACCAGTGCGGTTACTACCGGACTGGCAAACTATGAGTTCTGCTTGCAGGTGATTTTCCGCCCCCCAGGTCTGCCCTGGAGGGCGTACCGGCACCCGCGAGCAGAGCATGTCGGATGCACCAGCATGATTCACGAATGGTGCCGGTGCATTTGACCTCCCCATTCCCATTGAGCCCTAATGGGCTCAATGGGAATGGGGATTATTTATTACCGGTACCCGGCAATGGGGATGTACTGGTTCCGCTGGGGCTGGAATGCCCCGGTACATCCCCATTGCCGGGTGCCGGTAAAATTACCGGCACGGCTACCACCAACGCCGTAATGAGGCCCTATAACTCATAGTTGGCTGGGTGGAGATTGGAGGCTTGCTCTGGCCTGTTTGTGATAACACATGCAGCAAGGCACCTAGCATTGTATCCTGGCCATGCAGGATGCATTCTTTCTTGGATAAACATATTGGCAACAGTTTTAGAACAAATGAGGGTTTTTGTGGAAATTAGCAGCGCGGGTCTCTCTCTCATCTGCTCTTGGGCCTATTCGGATTTCTTCATCGGGTTTGTTGCCTGTGTCCAACACGCTGCCATGCAGGCCCTATACTTTTGCCCTAGCTACAAAATGGTGTCTGCTTATATGCGCGAACTAAGTCTAAACATCTAAAATGTGCATTATATTATGGCCGTGTGGTACCTCTTAGTACGTCCCCCTCCCCCTGGCACATCACAGGATTCTTCATGGGACTCAACTCACCCTAAAGCGCCTAGAGGGGTGGGATAGGTTAATTTCCTTGCCAACCTTGGTGTGTTGTGCGTACTACAAATGTGTCACCTGAAAGAGGAAAATTAGTTCCATGTCGTTGTTTCATGCGGCTTCATGCACCACACTTATGATACAGGTCTTTGACTCCCTGATCCCTTGCCATGCTTATTTGAAGCTCTTGCATGTTGCCTCTGTTCGAATGGGAGGTCTTACTCATTCAGTACCCGCCCTTCCAACCTCCTCACTTTTTGAAGGGGAGTTCTGGTTACTGTTCAGCACGTTCAGTTCTGCTCCTGATAGCAAAAAAGGTGCATATTTGGTTGGTTAATGTGAAAATAGCATGTTGATTTTTTGTCACACTGCAAATGTGAAGCATGTAATGCTTAAAAAAAATCTGCATGCCTGTGCCAAAGGTGACAAGGGGGTGACGCGTTTGCATGAGCTCCTCTGAGGTGTGTTTGCAGCTTGAAGGTAGTTCCATGGTAGGTTTGAAACAATCAACCAGTTTTGGCTATTCGGCTCAAATCACATTGGATTATGGTACTTGCATTTGTAAAACTGTACAAAATATGACATGCTCTAACAATGCCAATCATTACAGAACATTAATTGAGGGCTCTGTTTCAGTGTGTTTTTTTGAAACAGTGAATGAATGAATGGCACTGGTTTGTCGGAATTGCTATCTGTTTTGCATGCAGAGTACGGTTGTGCCGCAGAAGGGTAACTATATACCTATGTTTTTTATTTCAGATCTGAACCATTCAAGCAGTTCGCTAGCTATATTGTTCATAGACTACTTACTCTCATGTATTTATGTTACTTTGGTTCTTTATTAGATTACAGATATTCCACACAACAAATTCAACTTAATTCATTGTTCTCAGGGTTCCATACTTCGTTAATTGCTCTCAGGGTTCAATACCTCTGTAATTAACTTCTTACAGTGCTTCTTTTGCCCCTCCTTTTGAGTATTGATTAAAGTTTCCACTTAAATTCCTCTCAATGTCTTAGGTTCTAGTACCAACCATCAATTGTATCTTCATTGATTGGTCTCATTTGTTTGGTTTCCTCTCAATGTCTTAGGTTCTAGTACCACCCACCAACTGTATCTTCATTGATTGGTCTCATTCATTTTTTGTCCTCATAGTTTCCTCTCACCCATCAATTATATCTTCATTGATTGGTCTCATTAGTTTTTTTATCCTCATAGTTTCCTCTCTTTGTTTGGTTTCCTCTCAATTTCTTAGGTTCTAGTACCACCCATCAATTGTATCTTCATTAATTGGTCTCATTCGTTGTTTTGTCCTCATAGTTTCCTCTCCCCCATCAATTATATTGTCATTGGTTGGTCTCATTCGTTTTTTTATCCTCATAATTTCCTCTCAACACCTGTTTCTCCATGAATTCATCTGCATGGTTCCTCAGGAGAGAAACTTGTATAGTCCCTTCAATCGACTTGTTCCTTTGCTCTTATTGGTTGATTTCTCCTTGTAGTCAAGTGGTTTCCTTGCTACTTGTTGACCTGGATGCGATTGTCCTCAGCGTCCTTCCCGCAGTCTTATATATATATATATATCTATGTAAATGTGTATTGGGGTTTTATAGTTTGCACCTAGCTACTGAGTGATGGAACACGATAAAAGAAAGTGGACAAAACGGAGCAGGACCACTGGGGGGAGCTGCGAAAGGGGTGGCCAACTAAAATGGTTGTTCCCAAGGGGAAAGGTATACATATATGTAGTTCTCTAGAGATCTTTGTGGACCCGGATGAATATGTCCGAATTCGGATATGGCCCTTTTTGCCTTTGAGAGATATTGAGGTTTCAACGAAGGCGGGATGGTTCGCGCACAGATTGACGCTATCTGCGCACGTACCATAACGCGGTGAACAACACTAGACTCCAGTAGGACAGATCTTTTCAGATGCCTTATTGTGACTGGTCGACCGCGACACAATTGTGCGATTGAACTCCTATGCTTGTGCTCCGTTCCCAATTTAGTTCTACTTGACTGAGAACTTGCCCTACAGGTCCATACACATTTCCTAGGATGTACATTCGGGAACAAGTGGCCAGTTTCAAGGTTGACATATTGGTAAAATTATGGATTCAGCTTGCATAATTCTGTATTCCTGTATGTATTATTGCCTTATTGCTACATTAAAAACTCCAAGTGGCAAATATTCCAACGGGAGTGCGCCATCCTGAAGAAGATGGGCATCAACCGTGAAACAGCTTAGATGCTCCGAACCATCGAAATTACTTCCTGTGTATATGTCAGACCTAGTGTATATGTATATGTATGTCAGACAGTAGTCGACGTATGGCACCCCTTTTTCTAATTAGGAACTACTATTGCCTTGTCCATATATTTTTGTGGTTTTCTCTACATTGTTAAATGTGGCCATAGCCTCTGACCACCAGCCGGGTGACCCTCTTCAGCCGACTTGAGGTTCAGACAGCTTGGCAACATGAAGTTAATACTGACTGAATTTTCAGTCTGGTTTTATATTGGCACTTTGTTTCACTATTCACTTTATTCTACAACAATATGCTGCTATTTAGAGATGAGCTCGTAACAAAATTTAAAATTTAATATGTATGTTTTAAACAAATGAAATTTAAATAAAATATTCATATTTTTCAATTATTGTTTGGTTTATATGGCCTGATCTGTGATTCCGAATTTCGGGGGCCCCCTCTCTCCCCAACTCCTTGCCGGTCACCACTTTAACTTGAATTTTGTTTCCGCTGACACACTCTTTGTTCACTACCTTTTTGCCTTTGATCCACACACAGTAAAAAAAAAGAAAACACTGTATTTGGGCAATGGTAGCATAGCTCTGGGCCAGCATGTTTGTCTTGGAAGCCAGACAATGCAGTGCACCACAGGTTCTCCCGCGCTTAGAAACCACTCGTTGGTAATAAGTGCGTTATAAAAGAACAATTATAATTATAATATGTTATTCACAATGCATAATTATAATGCTTAAAGATGACCTATGCAAACTCAAACTTCATTCTGGGCACTGGAGTGTGCAAAAGCAAACACTCGTATTAAATAAATAAATCTCCCAGAGGTTACGGGGACCCCGGCCCTATGCCAATGAGTTGATAATGAAGGAAGTGAAATTCGGGCTCCACAATTGGTGTGGATAGAGATCAGGATCATAGTTACAAGTACAAAATTATGTACGGTAGCTGGGTCCCAAAAGTCCTTCAAGAAAATGATTATATGGGAAGAGAAGCATTATCTACTTCCCCTATCTCTGATTATCTTCGGCTGTGGTGATCTTTCAAAGGACATTACATAGACCAAGTGCCATACCATTGAAACAACATGCTGAGAGCATCATGGGGTTTAACAAGAAATGGGATCATACAATTATTGCCCCGTTTTTGCAGTGACCATTGAAAATGTCGGCTTTTGTTTGTTTTGACCCTCATATATATGTGGGGGGATGGGTACAGTATATAATGAATGTAGCAGGGATTAGGGATTGGCTGTGGGGGGGTCTCCCCCGCATTGATATAGGGTCAGCATTTTTTGGTGGTTGCAGTAAAAACAGTGCAGTGATCACATAGATCCGTAAGAAATGTGGCTTAAGGTCTATTTTGGCCCTGACTGGACCTATGGGTATATAGCTGTTGGAGACTCCCATTTTGCAAGTGAATTAATGAGGGGCGCCAAACGTGGTCAACTGGAAACAGCAAATCACTGTTTTTAGAACTGCCATCCTGTCCTGTCCGAAGGGACTTCAATGTTGATGGCTAAGTGAGAAAATGGGGAAAGAGATATTTATCGGATGCAGATGAATGTGCATCCCATCAAGGTATTCGTTAGCTTTGACAAGCCTGACCCTGACCACATTCTGCATGTGGGTTGATTCTCAACAGTGGATCTGCCCATGAAAATGTTCTTGGGCATGGGCCCACATACAGAATGCAGGTGTTATGGGATGAGGGACAGATCTGGAAACAAACATTAGGGTTACCTTCATCTTTACCGAATGCATTAATTAGACATGAGTTGGGTCTCAACTCGCTTTCTTCCAAATATAACTGGCGTCTACTATTGAATTTTGCAAAAATGTTGTTTCCAAGCAAAAATTCTTTATTTATTGGATTGAAAGAAATTTTGTAAAGAATAATCTCAAATCGATAGTTCTGTATAAAAAAAGAATGCTAGCATTATTAGACAAGATTAATCTGCCTGTTGAAGACCTGGAGCTCTTTCAATTTAAAATTAAGAAAAAATTAATGCTATGTGATTGGGCTGACACATGTACGAAAATGGAAAGTTATACCTCTTTTGCGGAATATCGCAAATTTTTGCATAAACAGAAACCTTGCATGTTGTATGTATCTAACACAATGCCCTTGTTCCCATGTGCGGCGAACCTTCTTGCTTTTTCGACTCGACTTATTTGAAACTCGAGTGAGAACAAAACATTGGCATAAAAATGAATTGGAGAATGACAATGAAATATGTAGATTTTGTAATCAATCGCAGGAGACATTGAAACATCTATTTTTTTATTGTAATTATTTTGAACTTCAACGGTGCATGGTTATCAATGCGTTCAACCAAGCCTGTACAATTTCTGCTAGAGAATGGATATGGACAAAATGCATGTGGGGAAGCTCGGATACTTCTCTTATAAAAAAAACTAAGCTTGCTATGATAATTGAGAACGAAATCGTAAAAACTTCTTAAATTGAATTTTTTTTTGATAATATATATCTACTTTGTGGAATATGGTATGTTTTTCGGCCTGTTTTGTATTTATGTTTAATGTACCAATTTTATGATATTATGAAATATTTGTAAAGGTATTTAATTGTGACTAAAAACAAATAAAGTTTAAAAAAAAAAGAAAGAAAATGCAGGTGTTATGTAGACTTCTTCTGTGTGTACAGGTCACATGAACGTGTTCAAACATTATTTTGTAAATCTGTCACATATAGAAAGGTGAATGGGTTAGATGGGACATAGAGCCTTACCTGTATGCCCTTTGAAAAAGATTGACTTGTGAGACTAAAGAAGCTTAACATATGGAGCTTCCTCAAGGTAATCTAGAAGGGAGTCGTGGAAAGGCTAAAGTGGCTGTATTGGGAGGTAGTGGAAGATGAAGTAATGGTGGCCACAACTGGTAACCATAGATGACCTTAGTTGTAAGGACAATTGATACCTAGACAGTTTGATTTTACTACTGGGCATCACAGGAATGAGATCCGTATGCTTAAAATGTAGATTGTGAATGCTTCCCTTAAGAACAGAGTATGTTGGCAGTCACTTGGGACATGTGATTCTTAGAGCAGCTGGAATAGGTCCTCCTTGGCGACGCCAATCCACGTATGTTTGTAACCCGTGTTTCACCAAGTAAGACATGAAAGCTGAAGTGCATGATTCAAAATGATGGTATTAAGTGGCACACAATGTCTTTGCCATGAACTAGATCATGTTTTTGCGAAGGCACTGTTCTCTGTTGCTACTTTTATTTGGAGAGCATGGCTAGACAGAAATAAAGTGGATGCTGATCAGAAGGCCCAGGAGCAGGGTGTTAGGGCACTGTGACAACACCATGGCCATCGGAATGAGTATGGCTGCTACGTTAAAAACGAGTGTTTTCTAATACCTGCAACGTTTTTACATTTATTGATGGAACAGTTTTCTAGGATTGTTTTCCCCACTTGCTGGACGCACATCAAGTATAGTACCTGGACATCCAAATGTTTGGATGAAGTTGTTTTTGACAGTGTTGATAATTATGTATGGATAAGACTAAAGTGGAATAGAAAATGTTGTTTAACATCATTGTATTTATGATTTTTCTTTCTAACAAACACACTTTCTTTGGTGCCATTTAAAGTGTGGCCCAACTTCTACACAATTGAATCTGTGAAGAAAGTAATTTCATTATGGTTTAGAGAACATACATTCGGGACAATTTTATCTCACGATTGGACGATTTGACCCACTATGTTTTGCTGAATGAAGAATAAGGATTATCTTTATCTCACAATGTATAATGGAGCTCTCACTATGTTTCACTGGATGAACCTTAAGGGTTCTCTTTGTCTCACCATGACTTTTGGACTCTATGGTACTTTGACTACTTTTCCCAGAATGCATCACCAAGGGTCTCTGTATCTCAACATCCCTTGTAGATGCTTTGGTACTTTCATTACACACCCATAACTCACCATCAGGGTATTCCCTATCTCACAATTTCTTTTAACAGTTGCACTACATTTTTTTTGAACGAAGCCTCCAATCTCTTTTTTTATCTCACAATATCTTTTAGGATCTTTAATACTTTCACTGCATCCAGAGCCACTCATACGCTCATGACTCCCGGGTGTTTACTATCCTATACTGGCTCCTCATTGTCCTTCTCATTTGTACTAAGAGCCTCCTGATCACAAATGGCAGGGCCTCTCTGTCCTCCCACAGTGCACCGTTCCACTCTCCTGTCCGACATCACACCACCTTGCCTTTCACAGGAATTCTCATGCCTTCCATAATAGTGTCTCCTTCACCCCTTACTCCTCAGGAAAGCCTCTCTCCTGGGTTCTCTGGCAATTTCCCAGCATAACCTCCAGGCCTCAGAAGCTCTCCAACAACCTGGGTTCTCCTGTGCTTTCCCAGCAAAGTTGGAGTTTCTCCCCACAGTCTTTGGACCACTTATATTCCAGCTTCCATCCAACACAGGTCTCTGCAATTACTTTACCTGTGCACTTTCTATTCTAATCCCTTTCTAGTTATCTCTCCATTGGTGGGGAGCCCCAGGACCTGTTCTCACTGGTCTAATTGGTTTACTGGTCTCTGAATCCTCCCCATTCCTCAGAACCCCCATGCTCTGTCACCTGATCACGTTTAAGTGGGAAGGAGGCAAAAGCCTACGCTGCAGTATTGGATTTCATTCCCACTTCTTCAAGGAGATGTTTGGTTAGAGGTTGGTATTCTACCTTCTGCGGACTGTCTGCGTTTCTGCTTCCTAGAGGTTTGAAAATACAACATGAATATTCTTTCATGTGTTTTATGTCACTAGAGGGAGGCACTTCACCATAAAGTTGACACACTTGAAACACAAAATAACAGGCAATATGGAGACACAATGCATTTTTAGAAAAACACGGTTCTACTGTTCTGGCATTAAATGGAACATGGAGAGTGCTCAGATCTAACCTAAGCACAAGATAGCTTTGTGATTCTGCAACAGATTTTGTATTTTTTTATTCTTGCAGCACTGGCAAGGTAACAGAAATCATTTGAAGAGATTGCCAGTTGTTACTAACACAGTGAGACAACTGGTGACTCTTGTATATGGGTAACCCCGCAGCATAAAAAGAATCAAATGTCTTTGCAGAGATACTCTGTGTCTGCAGTTGCTCACTGAGGGACATGGTCAGTCGTGCCCACTGCTTGGGGGATATGATGTCTTAACAAAGGCAAAATGATTTACTGCCACTGAATGTAATTTCCTCCTGACTATCAATAATTATAAGGACTTTTCTCTGCAACTAGTATTTGGTTTGGCCACAAAAAGATGCCACACTGATTTATAGCTACCAAATGCAATTGTCTCCTTCCTACAAAGTATTTGACAGCTTTTTCTCTGCAACTAGTATTTGGTCTGTCCACTAAAAGATGATTCTTTTTGTTATAGCCACCGACTATAATGTCTTCCTCCCTACCTCTTACCTATCAAGAATACAATGGCTTTCTATCTAAAAATAGGAATTAGTCTGGCAACTAAAGATGGCATGTTGGCTTAAAGCCACGGATTGTAATTTTTTCATGACTACCAAGACGTATATTGTATGGCCGCAAACAGACAACATGTTCTGCTATAGTTGTACTTTCTCGACTAAAATGCTTTTAAAAATGTGTTATTCACAGTTTAAAAACTTGGAAAAAGTATTTAGTGTTGCTACTAAAAGATGGCACACAGATTTAAACTGAATTAATGTGATCTCTATCTACCTATAAAGAACCTATGAGACTTCTTCTCTGCAACTACCATTTGGTTGGGCCAAAAAAGTTTGGAACACTCAGTTAGAGGAAAACCCTGCATGCACTCTCGAGAAACACTTCTGCGGACTGTCTCCTTACAATTCTAAAACTTGCAATACGTATTTGATCTGGATACTAAAAGATGGAACACTGATTGGCAGGAAGTAAAATGTAATGTCCGCCAGCCTGTGAGGAATTATAAGACTTTTCCTTTGCAATAATTAGTATTTGATTGGCCACTAACAGATAGAAACCTGAAGAACAGCCAATGAATGTATGCATTAGCCTGCTTCCAAATCTGTGATGTTCTTCTCCTTCCTGTGACAAAAACATTCAATGTACATTCATGTTAAGGGGAGGCCCAGCCCCTGCAGGGGGCGCTCAAGGGGACGTCCCACATAGCGGGGCGCCCCTCTGGTTGCCCCCCCTGTCCCTGGCCATGTCACTTCCCCCCTCTGCTCCTACAGGAAGGAGTAGGGGGCTGGCCATCCCCAGGGTGGTCATTTCCGGCCTGCCCGGGGAGCAGCTGCCTACAAATACGGAGGGGGACCGGAGCACAGCCTCTTTTCCATTCCTCCTCCGTTGAATAAGTGTTTCGTTCATGTTTCATCTGCGAGGTAAGTATTGGGTACCATGGCGTCTCTGGCGCTGGGGAGAGGGCCCCTGTGGTGCTGCCCCTTTAAGGGAAGAGCACGCGGTGGAGTAACGTTGTACTCCACCGCCTGGACTATAAATAAAGGCGGCGTTCCTAGCTGTGTAAGTGTGAACGGGGAGCCCGCACACACAGACATCTCCGGCTGAGTCTGTGGGGTTTGGGGCTCAGGGAATCGCTAGCAGGGTCATTGAGAGACCCCCAACAGTGGTGATGAGTCTGGTATGTTGCCCGGGCCCAGTGGCGATACCTGGAACAACTTTTGAACGGAGCGGATGAGGACGCTCATTCGTTCCATGCCACGGGTGTGGTGGACACCACGCGGCAGGCGGACATTTTGAAACCTGGGCAGTGGATGTTCACGGCTCTCTGGTGGGGCCCGTGATTGACATCTAAGCCCCATTTTTGGACACAATGATAGCTAGCAGGCAGCTACATCTGACTACACATGCCCAGATTTTGAATTCTTTTGATTTTTGGGTGAGTTACGTCGAGTGAAGGTGAGGTGCTGGGGGGAGGATGCTGAGGCATGCTTGATCCCTGGACCTCCCTGGCTCAATTTTTGGACCATCTGTGCTGGATTGTGGATCCTCCACACTGTTCTGCAGCTGAGGATTTTCATCTCCATCATCATCATCATCATCATCACCAGCTGCTACATTTAAAGCACAATTGTGGACTGGTGGACCCTGTGGCTTGCAGCATTTGCTACAGATCTTCATCATCATCATCATCAGGTCTGGACATTGTTTTTTTTTGTGTGACTGGACTGGTGTACTCCACTGCCCCCATCTCCTTCCTGCGGGGATGCCTGTGCGCTTTAACCCATGAGTGCACTTTGTGATCAAGACGCTGGGCAGCCTGCAGACCAGCAGTTATCTCAAGTTCAGCCCCCACCTGTGGTACAACCAGGTGTTCAGCCTGTGCCCCAAGTCATGGCACAAATGCAGGCCCCTGCGGCACTCGAGCCAATCCCGGAGTTTGATGCCTCGGGCCCTCTATCCAGTCTGGGACCCAGATGGAAACAGTGGGTTGACCGCCTTGATATGTATTTCAGGGCCATCATGGAGACTAATGATGACAGTAAGCTGGCGACGCTGCTGTATGCTGCTGGCCTGCGGTGAGGAGATATTTGAGTCACTTCAAACTGCTGATGTCTCGTATGGTGTCACCAAGACAGCTCCCCACAACCATTTCATCCCATTAGCCAACGCAGATTATGAGTGGTTTGTAATGTTATGCTCTCCAGAAGAAAGACGAGTCTCTGGACACTTCTTATGGTCGTCTTAAATGCCTATCTCTGGTGCGTGCATGGGTTGACCCAGATGACATGATCAGGACACTCCTAATTCAGGCTTGTTCGTCGGGGAAACTACGGTGACAGGTACTGAGAAACCAGGGACCACCCTTGCTCGCATCCTGGAACTGGGGCGCTGCTATGAAGTCTCAGAGGCATGTGCATCCAAGATGGAAGCAGGAACACGCCCGGTGAAGACAGAGGAGGATTGTGCGGTTGAGCGTGGCGGCAGAGGTACCAGGAGGCCCGGCTGCAGCTTCCGCTAAAGGGGCGGGAGAGCTGGAGAAGTATGCCAGACGTGTGGCTATGACCTGCCCCATCCCGCCGAATGTCCCGCGGTGGGAAGAACCTGTGGGCGGTGCGGCCTTGCTGACCACTATGTACGTGTGTGCAAGGTGTCTTTGCCAGTAATGGCACCGAGAGGCCTGGTACATGTGGCCTACCTAATGTGGCCAAAGTTGACCAAGCAGAGGAAGGTGCCCAAGCGGAAGAGGAAGTGGGAGAAGAGGAGGAGGACATCTTCTTCATATCAAGTGTGGAGGCTCTCAAGTCAAAAAGCAGACGGCAACCAAGGTGCATTGTTGCAGTAAACAAGTCCCCCGTCCCGGTGCTGATGGACACTGGTGCGTCTGTCAACGTGATGGCCCGTGGACACTATGATGTGATGGACAACCCACCAAAACTGGTCACCCCCAGGGCTTGCATCTTCACGCTCGGAGAGTCAGGGCCGATTCCCCTGGATGGCGCGTTCATGGCCAAAGTAGAACATGCAGGATCAAAAATCACAGCGAGATTCTATGTGACACCGGTGAATACTACTACGCTGCTGAGCTGCGCCGCGGCGGATGCCCTTGGCATTGGAAGCTTTGCTTACTCCGTGTACATGGAAGACATACATGACCTACTGGATAAGTACTCTCCCCTGTTCCAAGGAATCGGACAAATGGCTGGTGATCCAGTGAGGCTGCACATAGATGAGTCTGTGCAGCCCATCGCTCTGAAACACCGGAGAGTGCCCTTCCATCAAAGAGAACTGGTGGACAAAGAGCTAGACAATCTAGTAAACTTGGACATTATTGAAAAGGTCGAATGCCCCACAACAAGGGTGTCCCCTATAGTGATGGCAAGGAAACCGAAACAACCCGACTCAGTAAGGAGATGCGTCGATATGAGGCTTCCAAATAAGGCCATCAGGAGGGAACGACTCCTGACGCCGACCATCAATGACATCATTGCGGAACTGCAGGGAGCTTGTTTCTTTTCGAAGCTAGACCTCAGGGCCGGATACCACCAGGTCATCCTACATCCAGAGTCGAGGTACATAACGACTTTTACCACCCACCGAGGCCTGTATAGGTATAAGAGACTCCATTTTGGGGTGTCGTCGGAAGCCAAGGTATTTCAAAATATCATCAGAGGTGCCCTGGCTGACATGGACAGAGTTTTATCAGAGACGACATCCTGGTATTTGCAAAGACTGAGGTGGACCATTTACGCAAGCTGGCCAGGACTTTTGAGAGGCTTCAGTCACTGGGCCTTATGATCCACCGGGAAAGGTGTGAATTCCTGAGGCCGACCATCGAATTCTTTGATTTATGTTCAAGGAGGGTGGTGTGTCACCAGACCCCAGGAAGGTAAAGGACATCAAAGAGGCTCGACCACAGGAGAATGTGTCTGAGGTGAGGAGTTTTCTTGGGATGGTGACTTACTGTGGTCGGTTCATCAAGAACTTAGCATCCAGGTCGGAGCCCCTAAGAGCCCTCACGAAGAAAGAGACGGTGTGGCAATGGGGTCCTCTCAACAGGCGGCGTTTGAAGACATCAAGAGTGCCCTCATGGCCGAGGACACCATGGCTTTCTTCGACCCAACACTCCGGTCGGAGATAATTGTCGATGCCAGCCCATTCGGCCTGGGGGCCGTACTGAAACAGATCAGCCTGGATGATAGCATTTGCCCAGTGGCATATGCTAGCAAGGTGCTGTCTGACACCGAGCAGCGCTACTCCCAGATCGAGCGAGAGGCCCTGGCCATCCTGTGTGGGTGCAGGCATTTCAGGCTATACGTCTTAGGCCGTCTTAGGCCGTCCTCTGACTTTTGTGACTGACCGCTAGCCGCTGCTTCCCATTCTGTCAGGATCTTTCTCAAAACCACCAGCGAGAATTGAACGGTGGATGCTCACACTCCTGGAGTACGGGGTCTCGCTAGTGTACAGACCAGGTGCAAACAATGTGGTGGACTATCTGTCCCACCACCCGGGCAACGCCAGCGAAGACGCGCCGGATGTATGTGCAGAAGAAGCGGATGACGTTGTGCAGATGGTGGTGGAAGCAGCCACCCTGAATGCCATGCCCCTGGAAGGATTGGAGGCAGCAGAGGCTTGGGATGAATGTTTTTGCATCCTGAAGACCGCTATGCAACAGGGGTTGTGGAAGACGGTGCTGGAATCCCTGGCTGGATCCACCCAAGAAGCCAAAGGGGTGCTAGAACAACTGTGGAAGGTGAGGGAGGAACTGTCATTCTCAGCCACAGGCCTCCTGAGGGGTGATCGGATCGTCGTCCCCCAAGCCAAGATCCAGGAGGTAATAAGTCGGGCCCATTAAGGACACTAAGGGGCCACAAAGACAAAGGCCCTACTACTCCTCAAGGTCTGGTTACCTGAAGTGGAGCGGCGGGTCGATGAACATGTGGCCACATGTGTCTGGTGCCAGGCGGCACCCCCCGCACAACGACAGCCTGCCATTGAGACCATGCCCAGAGGGACATGCCCATGGGAGGTGGTACATACAGACTTTGGGTCCACCACACAGGGTACACACTTCCTGGTGGTGGTGAATGAGCACTCCCCATATATCGATGGGGGTGGCACCGGCAGAAGCCCTGTTCAAGCAGTGCCCCCGGGGACTGCTGCCAGAGGTTGTAGAGAAAGAACCTGGGGTTATCGATGACCAGCAAGTGGAGCATGATTGCCGGCTGAGGACTGAGCAAGAGAATGCGAGGAGAGGACTCCGCCCACAACACCTGGCACCTGGTGATGAGCTGATACGAAATAGGCACCCCCACAGGAAGCTGTCCGTCCCATATGAACCTGAGCCACTGGATGTGGTAGCTGTCAAAGGATGAATGGTGACGGCATCTGACGGCAAGTCGTCCGTTTCCAGGAACGTGAGTTTCTTTAAGAGACTGGGTGACACAAGGACTGACCCACCCCAAGAGCAGAACAGCATGGAGGTACCCGGTGAGGGTGGAGGTGCTGGACCCTTCCCTTCGTGTCCCACGTAGGGAATGCCTTCTGAGGGATCGCCCATGCTGGAGGCAATCAGGAGGTACCCCCTGAGGACAGGGCGAGGGAAACCTGCTCGTCTCACTGACTACTTGCTAGGACAAGTATCCTGAACGACCTGAGGGTCGCTGTAGTCATTAAGGGGATCCAGGGTGGATGTGAATAAAGGGGTGTCGCGGAAGGATATGTTTTCATTTGCACTGTTTGCTGTGTTATTGTTGGAATTGTTGATGTGAATTTGTTGTCCTCATGAAAAAGGAGGAGTGTGGTGCTGCCCCTTTAAGGGAAGAGCCTGCAGTGGAGTGACTTTGCACTCCACCGCGTGCACTATAAATAAAGGGGGTGTTCCCGGCCGCGTTAGTGCAACCGGGGAGCCTGAACACAGCAGACTTCTCCGGCTGAGTCTCTGGGGGTTAGGGGCTTACAGGAATCGCTAGCAGGGTCATTGAGAGACCCCCAACAGCCCCTGTCCCCAAGCCCTTTCTGCTTCTTGGCTGCGGAGCGCGCTGATTCCTGAAGAGATATGTATCTGTTTAGTGACACAACCCCTGATGCGGGATGGTCGCGGTGGTTCTGCCACGGGGGCCATGGCTCGGGGTCAAAATGAGAGCTTGGCCTCTCCATGCAGCCATGCCCTGGGGCGGGATGGCGGCACTGGCCACTGGGGGCATTTCCTTGGTGGGGTAGCAACATGCGACTGGGCCGTGCCATTAAATAAAATGTTGAAGCGCTGTCTTGCTGCGAAGGTTGATTTCAGGCCCTGCTTGGCCCCTCTGAGATGTTTTTACTTCAGATGCATGGTTGTGTACGGTTTGTTCACTGTGATACCTACTGGGACTACAAGTCCCAGAATGCCGTAAATTTGCCATTGGCACTTCAATACAATGTAACAGCAGTCAGAATACTCAGTTCTGTGCTTTGTGCCATGCTCACTGTAATTACACCGTTTTGCTCATAAGGTCTACAGTGATGTATATATATGGCGAAAGACCATCCTATGTTATATATCAGTTGCTGTGTATTCACCCTAACCTTTAATAAAGGAATTGACTGTTCCCCCCTCGGCGGACCGCTGCACTATAGAAACAGCTGCACAACACATGCCCCGGGGCGGGATGGCTATGCTGGCTGGCTGCTGGAGTGTTTTCTCTTCTGTTTGGAGGCAGCATGCGGCATGGGCTGCATCGTGAAGTACAATTTGATGGTTGTGTTCAAGTCGCAGCACCTTTTATTTTAGGAACCGTTTTCTTGCTTTGGGGTCAACATGTGGCATGGGCCGCTTCGTTACAATGTTAATTTTGTTTTCTGCTCATGTTGCCGCACGATCGATTTTGGTGGCCTAAATCGTTTTGAACTGCTTTTGTGTGCGGCACGGCATATCTACAGGGTAATATGTGGATGGTGGGGTTTCAACCTTGCAATGTTTTTTTCATGCAGTGGGAGAGGAGGCATGCAGTATTTTGTAGGAATAGGAAGGAATGCTTTGGGTCTGTTGTTTTAAATGGATGAGCATGTTTTTCACTACTTTGCTTACAAGTCCGACACATAGGTGTCGGGGCATTTCTCGCTCGTGTGCGCCTCGTGTCTATTAAAGACATCCCGTTTGTTTGATGGTGTGCATGTCGCATGCATGTAGGGTATTATTTGCCACGTACAGGGAAATGCTGGTATCACTGTTTGGGGGGAATTTGTTTTCCAGTTTCTGTGCATATGCATTGCTTTGCAGTTGAGTAATCAGCCACTCTCGTGTAGTGATGGCTAAAGTGTGCCATTGTTCCCTTCTAATCCGCACTGGTATTCAAAAGCCGTGTGTCTGTAGCGGTACAACAGGCCACTCAACTATTAAGTGAACGGCTAATAGACTGTAGTCGAAATACAGCTATATACTGCACCATCCTATGAAGGCACACACGCTCCCAACCATGCATTTCGGCAGGGATTTGGGTAGCTATAAACGTTTGGTATCATGGCAATTGGGTGGTTTCTTATATCTGCACGTTTCATTAGGTTTTATGGGAGTGTTGTAAACAGGGAGGGGATTACATGTTTAAGACATCAAAGGGGCTCGCAGCTGCCAAGTTGCGGTGGGAGTAAGCAATGTTTGCTAGTGTACACCGGATTTTCTTGTATGATATGGAATTTATAACGTGCCTATATACAAATGCTTCAAGGCGCAAGTTTTCCTTAAAAGCTTGGGTTACCACGGGTTTTTTTAATCACGCGTCGATTGTGGAGATGCGAAGGGCGCAACTATTCGCACATAATGGGTGTTATCTCTTACCAGTACAGTGGTGCGTGGCCTCGGCTCCACACGTTTCATTCATTGGGTTTTACACAAGTGTTGTAAAACAGGTACTGAATTGCATGGAATACGTGTAATGCTGGGCACATTGTCTGATTTATTAGGTTGGGGCGCGCGTAGGGCACCAAAGGAGTTCGCAGCTGCCAAGTTGCGGTGGGAATAGGTCATGTTTGCTATTTTCAAGCCGCACGTTAGGATGGGATTTTGGTAGTGCTGCGTGGGAAGATTCTGTTCCTAGATTCTTCTTTGGCCTCGCAAGGCTGGTACGGCGGTGGCTGTACCACGTGTGATATTTCAATTTGGGGAGAATTAAATATGTCATGAGATGCTTTTATGATAGGATAGTTTATTTATATAGCGCCTATACACAATGTGTTTCAAAGCGCTTCCATAAGGTAGGATGTGTAGGGATATGCTCCGGGTTGGCTGCCGTGCTTCGGATGCGGTATGGAAAGGCAGTTTTAGGAGGTATGGAGTATTCTGCTATTTGAAAAGCACAGTGCTATATTTGGTGATTACACGGATGCTACGTGGGTCAAAAGTAAAGGGGGGTTTTGTGTTTTTCACGTTTTGAAGTTGCAGTACAGGGGATGGATTTCGGGAGAAGGGGTTGTGTGAAACGTGTATGCTATTGAATATGCTATTGAAACACGTCGTGGTTGGTAGTTTATGAATGGTTCGACATGTTATGGGTTTTGACCCATGTTGAATCAATAGACTGGGTAGATGTGGGGATGAGCTGTCACCGCCCATTATTCTATCCCAGAACAAACTAAATCAATAGACTGGGTGGATTTGGGGATGAGCTATCGCTGCCCACATTCACGCCAGAATAGGAGAACTGCGCAGTTGGCACAAGACCACTCCAAAGATACAACCTTCTTGTGGGGGGTTCCACATCACCACTCTACTGTAAGGATGCCATCAAAACAATGTTAAGCAAGGGTCCTATACTATCAAGCAAAAGACCACTCTATTGAAATGCAGTAATTCAAGACAACTCAAAAATGGATGCAGTACCGACAAATTCCCCAAGGTGGCGCTAGCGGTCTAAACTCTGACAGGGAAACTGTATTTAGGAGTTGCAAGAGGGGCAGGGACTTCAAAGCTTGTTAGTTCATTGAACATCTAGCTACCTGCTGTTCCCAGAGGGCAAGAGGCTGGGAAACCTTAACACCTCAGAGATTCCACACCAGGAGACAGGATATCACATGACCCTGTTGATTGATTGAGGAGAGACTTCCAGGCAGCCTGCTGGAGCCCACACAAAAGTCTCTTTCTGTTGAATGGGGTATGTTAATTTTGAGTGTTTCCTGTCAACAGCCCTCAGCTAGCAAGGAGAGACATGTGATCACTGACCCACCCAGACTCCTGGAGGCAGGCCCAAACACTTTGGGGGAGTTGAATTGCAACAAATATATAGTTTATAGAAACAGTGATAATTTATTGTAACCAAATGACAGGAATGTACAACTTTGAGAGTCTTAGTTTGAAAAATGCCCTCACGATTTGAGTCCAAACTCCAATTTGTACCATGTTCTGGGGCAAAACCCCACCAATTATCATTATTGTAGACAATGTGTTTAAGCTAGAGACATGGAAAGGTACTGGGATATATGTGGAAGGGAAATGTACCTTTGTATAATTTTTGATGAAAAACCAATGTTGCAAAACCCACTAAAATCGGAAATAAGTTGCCATTTTTGAATGCAAGCTCCTAGAAACGCCAGAGTCGGGACAGGGACTATCTTTAGTAATATATGATGTGTGTATGTGATGTCAAACAACTGTGTACCTGGGAAATATGTATTTGGGTCAGGAATAGATTTGTGTGCATATTGACCAGGGGAGTGTCATTTCTGCAGGTCATAAAAATGACATCACTCTGACACACTATCCCTTCCCGAATCAGGGACCAAAGAATCTATTGACCTATCAAATCAAGAGAGGGGCAGGCTTAGGGATGCTAGCCTCTCCTCCCACTTTTCAAAACACATAAAAAGAGACTGCTGGGACAGGTAGAGACATTCAATTCCATTTTCTGCGGGACGCTCTGCCGGGAGACTCCAGACTTCACATCCATCAATCTTCAGAGACCAGAAATTTACTTCAGAACTTAAAGCAAGGGCCTAAACCCACAAACTGAGAACTCTTCTCAGCAGGCCTCAGCATCCTTAAAATCATTTGCAAACTATTCCACAGCTGGGCGAGCTGTCTGAATTCTTTTGCCAAGAACTTTTGCAGTATCCAGAAAGCAGTGTTACATCCAGAATCCACTTGATCCGGACCGGAAAGCAGAACAGTATCCAGAACCAGAGGCCACTGTATCCAGAGAGGCTAGACCAGCAGAGCAGAGCTGACCCAGACCGCTGTGAGCAGAACCAGAGATCTGGATCGCTGTGAGCAGAACCGGTGCCTGATTGACCCGCCGAGCAGCCAGACGTGTTGACCAGATCCGTGACGAGGCCTAGTTCAAATTTATATTGTGAGTACCTAGCAGAACTGTGCAGAACCAATCTCTTAGTTAAAATAATGTAATCCAAACTATTTTAACCTAAGTAGAACTGCCTCCTAGAAATCGTGTCATCTGTCATTTTTAAAGCTGCACAACTGTCGCCTGTCAATTCTGCAGCTGCAAGCTGTCACCTGTCATTTTGAGTTTACTTAAATCCGAAAAACTACCTTTATTAAATCGTCCGTATCTCTGGAACCGTTTGGGCTAGGAACGAGATTTAACTTTCCTCTGAAAGCTTAGAATCTAAGCTTTCCAACAAGCATAGAACTTCTTACTCATATACCGCGATTTGCGATTTTGACTCAATTTCTCCACTTGTCAAAATAGCAGCTCCATTCTTCTTTATTCCTCATTGCTTTTCCCTTGAAATCATAAAAGTGTTTTTGCTACTTTTATCCCTCCTATACTAACTCCTCATTGATTGTAAAGAAGTGTGCTAGTGCCAGATTACACATTGTTGATCAACATCATATGTATAAGTGTACTATCAGATATTAATTTATTATAAAAGTGTGATATATATATATTGTTTAATTTTTCAAACAAACCTTTTAATTTGCAAAACAAACCTACTTCTTGGCTCAGTGGGGTAGGGGGATTCTAAGAAGGGGGTGTTATACAAGGGTTGTCATCCAGAGTACTGAACTGGATATAAAAATACATCAATAAGGGTTTTCCTCAACATCCCAGACTATGCATTGACTTAGCTGTAGTGTTGATTGAATATCGCTTACAGACCACAGTGTGCCACGCTTGCGGACCAATGTATTTCTTGTCTTTTATTTGCCATGTATGGGGAAATGTCCCCTGTTCCAATGCGGAAGTTGTAATGGCTTGGCGCCATTTTGTCTATACTTAAGCTGGAAGTTTGAGCTTTTTCTGCGCGGGAATCTTTAAAAAACGATACGTGGGAAGTTACTGTTTCTAGAGTCTTGGTTCGCTCGGCAAGGCTGAGAACTTCAGCCCACTACTGCGATATCCTGGCTACAAATTGTGAAAATTAAATACTGTGCACTCTGTTTTAATACATTGTGCTTGTTTTGGTTTTGCTTAAATAATTTGAACCATAGTGCTGTGCACGTTTATTTAGTGCCCTAAAACTACTGGCAAGGCTTGGTGCAGGGCTTATTGATTTGGTAAATAAGCGTTTTGATTATGGGGGGGTGACAATTGGGGCGGGTGTAGGGGAGGTCTCAGGTCCACTGGGGCCTCGCTGCTTCTTCGGGCCCCGACGCCAGTCTGTGACCGGATTAATTTGGTGCAGACACAACCCCTGGTGCGGGATGGTCTCGGTTCTGTGGGTTTAAATTTGCATAGGCATGTTGAAATTATGAAATTATGAAAACATTCAGGTTGGAAGGTTACAAGGCTGTACATGGAAAATAATAATACTAAAATGAGAGTAAGAATTTCTAAAAGTGGGCTATTGACACCCCCAATACGGGTTGAGAGAGGGGTACGCCAGGGTTGTTTGATAGCACCTCTCTTATTCTCTTTTTGGCTGATTTAGGAACAGATTTGAATGATAGTGGCCTAATACCTCCACATATAGGTTCAACCAAAATTAATTGGTTAGCCTATGCGGATGATGTGGTGGTACTGGACCACTCACAGGTTGGCCTTCAGAGATTGCTGCATACACTTGACCTATATGCCCAAAAGAATGATCTTAAGATTAATCTGGAGAAATCAAGGATCCTTATATTTAAACATCCGAAAAAAATAATCAAGAACTACTCATGGGAATCGGACGATAGAAAAATTGAGATAGTCTCTGAGCTAACATATTTGGAAGCCACAATTAAATCCTACCCGACTAAGAGTCATTTATTAGAAATGATTAATTTAAAGACCCTTAAGATGGGGGCACAGATGAAAAAAATTAAATTCTGCAAATTTTCGATACTCCCATTGATAAAATTCTATATAGGAAAGGTGGTCCCGATCAATCTGTATAGTATAGATACAAATTTACTCGCATTGGATGTGAATTGGGACTTGATTGAATCAAAACTCTGGAAATCAAAACTATCTCTTCCAAATTGTGTTCCAATTGCCTCTGTGATGTATGAATTGGGGCTCTCCTCTTTAAGATCATGGCTGGAGTGGAAATAGATGTCCCTATATAGGTCCCTGTTGGTTCCTATAAAGGATTCTCTATACAAGGATCTGTCCATCCTGCTCCATGATAATACTAATATATTTCTTGAAAAGTTAAGACTGAAATGTCAAGATCTATTCAACAGTTCAGACTGTACAACAGATATGTTGATCCAAAATCCAATGAAAGTGAAAGGTAGTCTGAAAAGGTGGGATTGGGTGACCACCGGAGAAAGGATGAGGATGACAAAATTATCACAATCGTTTTCCAGTATGGGTAGAAAAAGGACATGTCTCCCCCCATATCTGGAAAAATATCCAGATCCATGCTCCAGGGATATTTTTCTGAGGTTTAGACTTAATTTACTACCTACCCTGTTAATCCAATCAGCCAGAGATTTGATTCAATCTGGGAACTGTTGTATAAAATGTGATGCCAACGAATGTCAAACACTAAAACATCTGGTAATTAAGTGTACTGGTACAAGGAAGATGAGAATTTCGAGATTGAGAAGATTTGTACACAATATCAGCTGGTTAGATAAAGATGAATTTTGGTCCAGAGCTTCTTCTGGTACTGAAACTTTCCTAACAGCAGAAATGGTAAGACTAATGAGAGATCTAAAGCTAGATAACTATCAAAGGGAACCGGGATGAGAGTTGTAAGTTTTATTAATGTTTTAGTTCTTTTTCATTTTTTTTTCTCGTTATCTATCTCTTAGATATTGGTTCAAATGTTTTTAGATAAAATATGCATTGTTGTCTGTTTTTTTGTAATTTTCTTTTTGTGAAATGTTTTATATGTAAAGAACAGTGTAAAAAGTCATATACTTTGGGTAATGCACAATAAATAAAAAAAAATAATAATAGTAATGGTAACACAGAGTGTTGTGCTTTTGAAATGTGCTGTTGGGAGTGGGTTTCAATTTATAATTTAGATACATCATGTGTATCAAGATGTTAAGATAAATGCACAGGGCCAGCTGTGTTGTGGTGTTGGCCATCTTGTGGGTGATGCGAACAAGTATTACAACGTGTTTATAAATAAATGGTTGGGCCTGCGGGCACCTCTATTTAGGGCGGCGCAATGGACCAGAAAAAGCGAAGGTGATACTGCTTAGAGAAAAAATGTAAGGCTTAGTGGTACAGCTGGTCTATTGGGCGACTCTTTCAGTATTAGGTTGAAAGAAAAATAATTTAAGCCAAATCAAAAGGAAAAGTTTGGGGACAGGAATAACCCTTATTTCCACATATTTATTGTGTTTCGTTGCAGGTCACTGGATTGACGGTAAGCCTGAGGGAACCCGTCATAAATGGTAAAAAAATATGCAAAAGCATCCAAAGAGATCCAGGACATTGATGATACTGCTTAGATATGTAAGGGCCGAGTTGGGGCAGACAGATAGCAAACCTGGTTGCAAACCACGTGGACGATGGAGGCCGGCATAAAGGGTGACAGCTCTGTCAGAGGAGGGAAAAGGGGGAGTCACTGCCAAGGTTTAGTGCATATTTATGTTTGTTGCTTACACTGTGATTGCCTGCTAGGGCCATTAACTCCATCAGATTAACTAGGGGATCCAGCTCACGTCACCTCGGAGGGGCACAGCCTTTTTCAGGTCTGCACACTTTGTATAGGTTGGTCGTCTGCATGCGGCAGGGGCCACTTCAGTAAAATAACACTGTGTGTTGTTTGCGTTTTTTATGGCACGTTACGTGGGGTTCCACAGCTACTTATGGTGGGCGAGAGGTATGCAGGCTTTGGTTTAGCAAGGATGATGCTTGGATTAAAGGCTGGACAGAGTTTTCGTCAGGCTGTTATGGGTGCTTGTTAGCATTCGGCCCACGATGGGCTTAAAACCCGCACTTTGGTGGGGTGAGTTTTTCAAATGTGGGAATTATAGCATTGTTTTTGTATCTTTTAAAAAGGGTTAGACAACAGCGCGGTGCAGATAATGGGGTTCAATTTTTGGGGAGCTGTTGCCTGATGCTCCGGAATTAGCTTATTTATGTGTCAATTGTGTACATTTAAATGCAGTGGGTTGATTCTTTAAGTAGGAAACAACGGTGCTGGGAATGGGTTCATAGTTTTTAATATAAATGGTTTGTGATGTTTGGGTATCTATTGGTAGTTTACTTTTGCTTGCAAATCGAATACAGATGTGTCAGGCCCATTTCTCCCGTAAATATGGTGGTCATCCTTGCATATAATGTGTAGTATAAGTAGAAACAATGCTGGGTGATACCACTTCGATTTGGTCAGGGGGTGAAAGGTTGCATCTCATCTCTTCCGGCGATGTCACTTTAGGATAGGGTCAAATGGCATCACTTCCTGTTATGTAATCAGAGGTCAAGGGTGGTGGATAAGCCAGAAGACAGGACTGTTATTTGTACCGCGCCTGTACAGCGAGGCATCAGGGATCCTGGGGCGAGGACAGGGGGCACGTACGTGTCCATACGCAAGAGTTTCATTTACTCAGTCTAAGCCAGAAAGAAGGTCATTTATTATAACTCACCTATGCTCTAGTGTTCAAGGGGCACAGGATATGCATGTGGGCAGAGTGGTTACTTGGTTATGGAATTAGTTATCCGGGAGCCATTACTTTGTAAGCAGTGGGGGCCAGACCGGTGGGCTGCAATTTTCACCTACGATTGTAGGATGAGAGCAAATTAATCAAATGGGTGATATTTTATGTCTTGGATGGCTATCTATGGACAGGTTAGTTTTCGGACAAGCAGATTAGTCCCAAAAGGGTGACAGTAGAACACCCATGACCTGCTTTGTGGTTATTATGGACTGATGTATGTGAAAGTACAGGCACAAGTGGGAAAAGGATCATTAGGCAAGGCGGGCATGGTATAGGCAATGAGCCCAAATAAGGGTGAGGGGTGCCGTGTATAAAACAGGTAAAAGAGGCATTGCGGGACAGCAAAGGTTGGATAAGGGTCTCCATAAATGACCAATTTGCATCACATTTGCATGGAGGGACCTTTACTGAGATGGCTTCTCACCAGCATCTGGGTTTCTGCGCAAATGGTATGTTCACCAGCACCAGGTTTGGCCATGGGTAGCTGGTTGGCCATGGGTACCTAAGGTGACGGACGTGGAGATTCATTGGGGGTTGATGTGGCCGGCTGGGGACACTAATATGCAGATTTACGGTGGGTAACAGATTTGTGCTTATGTGTTATCACAGAATTAAAACAATGTGGACGCCTCAGTCAGGGCCCAGGAGTATTACGGGGAACACAGCATAACAATGCTAAAAGGTTTGGTAAGCTGTGGGACAATCCCACCATTACATACCAGCTGTAAGACTGGAGGAGGGCATAAATGTACGATATATTCCAAATTCTGCTTTTTGTGCAGCGGTAGGCTCTGCCTGTACCGCAGCCCAATGACTGCAAAAAGTTTTGGGAGCTAGGTGGCCTCCCGCAATGTGCATGCACATGGTAAACCTAGTCAGTCGAGAAGTTACTAATTTACATCATATATACATAGTTTGAGATGACAAGGCTCAAGGTACGGTGAACAGAGGCATACTCACCGGTAAGATGGTCATGGGGTTTGGAATTGCACTCCTTTAAGACAAACCAAGAAAAGCCTGGCAATGAGTAAGGCACACAGGCCAAGGCAGCTGGCTGTGTCAATACTGGTTTTAAGGGGACTTCAAGCAAAGTGGATTTTCAAGGTACAGCTGATGTTGAAAAGCCCCGTGATATGGGGGAAATGTGGTTTAGGTGAGTGTCGAAGGTGCAATGATACATTTTATCTAAGCATGGGGGCATTGGAGGTAGCAGGGTGTGGAGGCCGCAGTTTGGTCACAGGAGTGCTACCAGGAACGCAGCGTAACAATCCCAAAATGTCTGGTAAGCGGTGGGACACCCCACAATGATATACCAGTTGTAAGACTGGAGGATACATTTGGAAAGGGTAAAATGGCAGACACACACACATGCAGGTGTTAGGACCAGGAGATGGAGTACATGCACTGTAAGTTGTAAGGGTGGTTACATACAACTGAAATGTCGGTCCAGTGACATAGCACAGTGAACCGGGGAAGCTGGGCAAGCTGTGGGACACCCCCTCAGGATAAATGCCACAGCATAACTGAGGATAAATGTGGATCTACAAGGTAAACATTGCATTCTTGAAGGCACAGTGAACCTGTGAGGTTGGGCAAGCTGTGGGACACCACCTCAAGATAAATGCCACAGCATAACTATGGACAAATGTGGCTCTACAAGGTAAAACTGCGCCCTGGAAAGGTTTGGTAAGTCCGGGGGCCTTACACAAGGTGGATTTATATAGGTAAAAGTAGAGGTTGTTAAACCCCGTGATATGTTGGAATTGTGCTTTAGGTGAAGGTTGAGGATCGTTTGCAGCTAGAACAGGAAGTTCTTTTAAATGCCAGTAATTATTTACTAAGGCAACTGGGCAAAAGCATGCCCCGCTGGAAGGCTGGGTGCATCTAGAACAAGGGTAAGCGGTGGGGCCTTACACAAGGTGGATTGACAAGGTAAAACGTGATGTGGAAAACCATGGGACATGTGGGAATTGTGGTTTAGTTGAAGGCTGAAGGTCGTTTACTGGCTAGAGCAAGGATAAGTTTTATTGAAGCATGGGGGCATTGGGGGCAGCGGGGGCCACACCCAATGCATGGCGTGAGTTCGAGGCAGTCCTATCTGGGGAGGGGTGCGCCACAGCTTGAACCGTGGGCTAGTTTCCCGGTGGCCACACTTGAGCCAATCTCGGACGATGGGCACTAAATACCTTATGGACGCTGGAGACTCCTCACCTTCAGTTCAGTGGGCCCGAGGTGGAAGTACTCTGTGCAGTAATCTGGAGTGTATATCCAGTGCCTTGCGACAGCGTTGAGCGGCAAGGCCACACCAAGAACATTCAGATGTTTTGCCCCACTTTATGGGGTTCGTTTTTTGGTATAGATGGTCATGAACAATGATGCTTTAGGGCTTGGGCTGCCCCCTGTGTTGTATGCTCCGATAAACTGTGATCTGTGTTTCCCAAATGTAAACTATTGTCTGACTATTAATACTAACAGCTCAGGTTTTGGTTCCCAAGGTATGTCATCCTCACAGGACAGGGTGAGGGGGGAGCGCCAGTGGAGGCTGACACCGCTATGCAAGTTGGAAACTCCTAGGAATGTAGTTGTCAGAATTTGCGTCTAACGTCGGCCTTTGCTGTTGCCGTTTTCCTTATTCTCCCACAACTGAATACTATTTTGATATTCTACCTGTAATTTTGAACAGTACTTAATATCGACCAAAACACATGATAGACCCTTCCACTGATATGAGACTCTTTATCTTGGCAGGCAAGGGGATTTAATTTATTTTTCCCACCTCACATACTGCCTGAACAGGAAAAACTGGCACTTATGAATTCACCCTCTCAATGTGTGCTTCTCAAGTTAATCCACACTGCCCATGTGCAAGCCTTTGGCTGAAGAACACATGGTGACTTCTGATGATCTAACTTACTGTGTTACATTTTATGTATGTTTCTACAGAATTCATAAATCAGGGCATTTTTTGTGCAGGCTTTGTTTATTTTGTTTCTTTTCTTTTGTTTACCAATCCACAAAAAGTACAAAAACATAGATAGAAGCTTATATGTGCTTCAGTCACCAAACAATCTCCTGGCCTGGGCTGTGGACGTGTCACAATCTGTGAAAAAGCTTGTGAAATTTGGAAGCAGTCCATCTAGTGATCAAATTACCCAGGATCAAAAACATCATACTGTTGGTTATTTATTAAAGTACTGATAATTAGTAATAAGGTATGTTTTAAATATTTAGAAGCAATGGCTTCCATGGAGCTATATTGTTTAAATGTCTCTCATTTTAATTACTTTGCGCTGCACATGACATAATGCATTTATCACAGAAACTGAGGTGGACCCAATCCTGAGACCATGGACAGTTTGTAACAAAGTGTTATTAACCAGCTGTGTTCTGCTCAACCTTTTCTGACAGCCCTCTGCCAGGCACCATATGACGTGTGATGGGCCATTGTGTGTCTTGTCTCAGGGTGTGATGTTTTATGACATGCAATTGTATTATAGCACTGACTTTCAGTGCCCGGCCAATATGGAGTCATGTGTTAAACGCCTACAAAGCTCCTAGTATTGGAGATCTGGTACCCTCGGGTGTTTTGTCTCTTGTAAACGTGTAGATGTGCACCCTTTCAGTGCATTATTACTGCCTACGTGATATGAAATGCCAGGAGAACCTGATTGATACGTTGGTGAGCTGATGGCTGTTGATGCACAGCAAGTTATAAGGACACACATTCATTGTTTGAAGGAACCTTTCCAACATCCTACACTCAGTGCATCCACGATGTGATCCCCTCAGCCCAAGGTTATTTTACAGCAGTGTTATTGTGTGCTGGGCCAAGTGCACATTTGAAACAAGCATTGACAAAGTCAATAGTTTGCCTGTTTTACAGAGGAGTTCATGCACAAATATACAGTTAGGCAGGTGGGAGATTGTCTTGAGGGCAAAGCAGAGTGTAGAGAGTTTTAAGGAGGGCTACATGAACACAAATGTGAGGCTTGATGAAGGATTGGGAGTAAGAGAGGATGTGTGAATGATTAATTGTGAAGATAGATGCATGGGTAAAAGATGAATTAAATATTTTGAATAAGGATGAATAAATGAAGATTTAAGGGCATATGTCAGTGTGAGGATGTATGGACTGATATAAGTGTGATATGAATGAATGGATTATTGAATAAACATATAGGGATGGATAAATAAGTGTTAGCATAATTGGCAATAATTGACAGCGCAGATCATTTTGCATGGCATGTCTCACTGCGTGTTGTAGCACCAATTGGTCTCGATTTAGAGATCAGTACCTTCAGGTCAAGTTAACTTTTGGCAAAGATCACAATCACACTTGCCAGGCAGGGCATTGCAGCGTACTTGATCTGCAACAAAGCACAAAGTACCCTTGTTAGCCTTGAAACTATCAATCTCGGCAGGCAGTCTACTGTGAATGGGTGCGGGACAGAGGGGACGCTTCAGGTAAGCAGTCATTTTAAAGAAGATTGTACTGTCTCTCCTTCCAGCTGCGGAAGTGGAGAGTTCCTTGAGAAGGGAAGATTGTTTCTGTGTATGGAATGCCCTAGCATCCAATTCTAAAAGGCAAATACGAATGTCACAATTTGGGGGCAAAAGCTCAGATAAATAGATTTGCGTTTGGCAGTTACAATACTGTAGAATACTTTAGGTAACAGGCAACTTACAGTAATTCTCAGTGTCGACTACAGATGCCCTGCTCAACTCAGCAGTTCAGGTTTCTTTATACGCATTCACAGGTCTGAAAATACCATTTAGAATACAGTGAGTTACAAACTCAACTACCTCAGAGATTCAGATGTTAATTATATTGCTCAATTAACTCATTCATTGGAATGGAGCCCCTTGCATATATCTAATCCGGTTGCAGGAAATGAGTACAAAATGTAAACATTTAGATTAAGTGTAATGGACTGTTCGATACAACATTTTACATGAAGGACTGAAACAATGACCCTAAAAAAGAAAATCAAGAAAGAATAACTAACTATAAATAAAAACAAAATACAGTGCACTTACTATTGTCTGTTGTAAACATTACAATATAACATTGAAGAAATAAGTGGAAAAGTGGTTCCCAATTGATAGAAGGGTTCACCCAGTTGATTGAGGCTTTCAACTTATCAATTGTTTGTAAACCAGGTGGGCACGGAACCGCAGGTCAACAAATATTATGAGGCCTGAACGCCTATGTGCACCCATGTGTGTCGTGGACCAAGAATGCTGCTACTGGTACTTCAAACCTCCCCCTCTCTTTGAATGCCCAAGAGCAGGCTTCTGGCAAAATAATAAAATATATCATGGAAGGCTGGATCTAGAATGTACCAGAGATAAATATAGTGGCAACGTGTGTTGATGAGAGGGCCAGTTTAACTAATAACAAAATATCAATATGTATAAATGTGGCTCTCATGCCCTCATCAGTGGTGGAAGTGAGCGGGAGCGGTTGGGAGCAGTGCTCCTCTACTTCTTTTTATTACGTTTTACTGTTCCTATCCTTTTATTTTCAAAATGAAACCATTCTGGAATAGTTTTGTTTTAAAATAGAAGTGTAGGAAGCAGTTGAAACTTGTACTTTCAGTGCACTGCACTGGATGCTCCCTTAAACAGCAGGTGCATGTGTTTGGGGGATTGTATTGTGCGTGGGAGGGGACGTGGCAATGGGCTTTTTGGAGAGCTTGGGCAGGTCGTTAGGGAACATAGTTCTACTACTTCTTTTTGTACACTTCGACCACTGGCCCTCATACTAAAATAGTTGTTTGCTTACCTGCACACCTGAAGTAGAGCCCCGTACCAAGAGGCGTAGCTTTTCCAGATTGTGCACACATGCTAAATTAGTTTTTTGCTTACCTGAACACCTGAAATTGCCCCCCCCCCCCCCTGCACCTCCCTGCACCAAGAGGAGGCGTGGCTTTGCTAGATTGTTCACCCATTCCTAATCTGTTTTTTATGCTTACTTGTACCCCTGAAGGAGCCCGTAAAATTAAGCATGGCTCTGAGTATTTAATAACCATTATGCGGGGTCTTCCACTTCGTATACTGTCATGTCACACTTACTGTAACTAGTGCCCAGATGCCTGACGGTTTTGTGCGCTGCAATGAATACAAAAATAAATAAATAAAAATAAACCATCCGAAATTCTTTTCTCGCCCACTAATAATATCAGAATGGCAATATTTGGGCCATTTGGTTTTGTCAATGCTTAACATCATGTAATTGTTGTCTAAGTGAACATCCAAAAAATCCATTTAACAAAATGTCTATGCATGTTTTCTGATATCAGAGGAAAATATGAACAAATGATAAAGAAAGCAAAGTGTCTGTTCTCATCGCAGCCTCAGCAACCTTAAGTTTACGTACCATGTTTTCAATTTCAATCTACAGTGTTCATCCAATGGGTGTCAATCCATTAGTTTTAGGTTTTTCTGGCAAAAAAAATGCAATCTGAAACTTAATTAACTTGCAATATTCTATGTAAGAAATTAACTTCTAATTTCCAGGCTAAATTGCAGTATACTTAGATTGTATCTTGCCCTCACACGTATAATGCAGCTTTATTGCAGTCCTGATTACATGGCATAGCAAACGTTAGCCAATGTGCTTCAGAGTTCTAATGGTTGCATTTATAGAGAGATGGCTCTTCTGCGCTCCTTTTGGTCTAGGCATAATAGGCCTCTTGTAGAGACTCATTAACCCAGCATTCTGATTTGTGAACGATCACATGAAAGGATCTCATTTAAATTTATAAGTATAAACAGCACATCAAAGGTTCGATAGAGTGCTACATACTTTCACTTATCTGTCTGCTACTTCACGAATCTCATCAGTGCCATTGAAATATGTAATTGCAGCTCTGTAATGTTATAAATGGTGAATTAGATGAAATGTTGGTCTCTGTCGTTCCGTCTAGAAAATGTGTAATAGTTTGGTAAAATAAAATACTCAGCATACGAATAATAGGAGAACCTATGCATTTAGAAAATAGTGAATCATACAAAGTAAAAATAACTGCAAAAATGGAGGCTTCGGAAAATAAATATTTCAGAATGACTTTCCCCTGAAATCAGTCAAATAAAAATTGGGATAAAACATCTGGCGTTAATCACAAAAGGTAGCAGGCGCGCCTCTCCAGAAAGAACATGGCATGATATTCTGTTCTGTGGTTTTTTCTCACTTTGAGAGTCTGCAACCATCACTTTTTGCTCACTGTACCTTTCACAGATGGGAAATATTAATTTGCATATCAGTCTTTGTCCCGCTCACATGGGCAGTCCAGCACCAAAATGCTATGGCAATTCCCTTCTGAACACGAGTACCAACAGCAACCCCATACACGTATTTCAGCCTTGTTGGGCCTCATCAGTGAGGTGGATCTGTGCCTCTCTGAGCGCAGTGAGCAGGGAGACCACACCTGGGTTCCCCCAGGTAACTCAGGGTGACCAACCCCAAGTTCCTTCACACATTTTTCACAAAAGGTAATAGGCGTGCCTCTCCAGAAAGAACATGGCATGATAAGGTGTTCTGTGTTTTTTCCCACTTTGAGAGTCTGCAGCCACAAACCACAGAACATGTTATCATGCCATGTTCTTTCTGGAGAGGAGTGTCTTCTACCTTTTTTGAACATCTGGCGTTAATATTTATTGAAACAATCACAATCCAAGCACAATCAAAATAGCACTTCCACCTGTATAGTTTAGAGCAAGGGAGGAATATTGTAATGGTACTTGTATGCACAGGGTTTTATGTCGTTATAAAAGTATACTTTCACTGATTGAAAAAGATACATACAAACTAAGAGATGCTTGTATAAATTGGAGGACTAAGCAGTCAAGGAGAAACTCAAAACACATTTTTCAAATAAATATATATGTTTGGACAGAATTTTAGTTAAAAAAGAAGAACAAATCAAACACAAAAATAGGTGTAACCAACTTTTACTTCCTTCATTGAAACTGTATTTGTACTGTTTTTCTTTACTTTTGATGTGTAATTACCTATTTTTTCACCTTTTTTATGTATATATATATATATTGATTAAAATAATGTGAGCGTACCATAGAAAAAATGGACTCCACTATGCAAAATACAGAGAATTATTTGTTTCAATTTATTCAGAGGGTGAATGAGTAAAAGGTAATTTTTCATCACAACCACGTGAAAATAAAATTAATCTGCTTCCTATATAATGATAGATTGATATATATTACACGCCCATGCTAGTGGCTGTGTAGTTATGCTAAAGTTGCTGTTTCCATAGGAAGAGCACTTTTTGGGCGGCTTATAACTCCGCTCGCCCTAAACGAATCCTCACCAAACTTTGCAGAAAGAGTATATGACCCACTCTGCTTGTTGCAAAGTTTGGTGAAGTTTGGTCAAGGGGGGGAAAAGTTATAGGGGGGGGTCCCAAAATGTCTATTTTCTCCCATAGACTGAATGGGGGAAAAACTTTATGCACGCCTACAGCCCAAACCTCTGGATGGATTTTCACCACATTTGCGGCAGGAGCAGCGGCTTGGTCCCGAAGGTGTGCTTTTGTAAATTTGATGAAAATCCGTCCAGTAGTTTTCTTTAAAACGACCAAAATGTAGGTCTAAAAAATTTGTGATATCTATGTCCGCTCCGCGGACACACTTCCCTGTTTGCTCCGCGGACAGGACAAGTCTGCGGACTTGTGACGCGTTCCCTCATTGGATGGTGAAGAGCGTGAAGTGCGTCAGATTGTTCCGATGCGCCCGCCATCTTTCAACCTTGTTTTGGTGTCCTCGGACATCTCCGAAAAAACATGCAACAATACACCACATTGCACTTGTTAACCTTATCAAATACTGTTTTGAAAGGTGAGGGTTGATGAGGATGTGATGGGATGTGGCAGCAAAAAGGAAAAAAATGGTCTTTTTTTGTCACAAAAGTCATATGGTACAATAAGAGAGTTGTGGGGGTGGGGCCCAAAACAGGAGAGCGCACACCTGAAAGTCAAGAAGTAATTAGCACAGTTATTGGTTTAGCTGCGGTCTTGTGGATGGTAAGGTGATCTCCCACTATCACCTGGACTAAATTGAATTTGAATGTGTAACCATCAGCACAGGCTGCGCTTGTAACCTGGTGTAAACTCACTGGGTGTGATATTTTATAAATGGGATGGGTGGGGAATATTCACAAAAAGGCACAACCAATTTGTAATTGAACAAATTTATATGGTGCATTCACATAGATGATAGTGCATAATAAAACAATGTTTCAGAAAAACCAATAGAACCATCTTGGTACATGCGGATACATATTACATGTGAGGACCTTGATACTGAACAATACAACGAAAAGTAGAAAATATCATCCAAATGCCAAGAAATTCAGAAAATGCCTACATATTACATGTGAGGACCTTGATACTGAACAATACAACGAAAAGTAGAAAATAACATCCAAATGCCAAGAAATTCAGAAAATGCCAACACGTGTTTCAACCTATGAGGTCGTCATCAGGGCATATGGGTACATATGAAGCATTAAAATTGGATGCTGATGCTGAACCTAGACTGAATTCAAACTGGAAATCTGTCAGAGTTGGGAGAAGGGTGTCGGAGCAAGGAACGGTCGGAAATGGGAGAGAAAAGAAAAAGAATGGTATAATGTTAGATTGCTGTGTGCACAATAGAACGTTAGAGGTAAGTGTATAGGCTATAAGGAGTAAAGCATACCGTATTGAAATATTTCTCAAAAGGCTCATGGTCAAGCTATTGGAAAATTGTGGCAGCGGATGATTCCCTTATTCATATAACTGATAGTTTCTGTATGCTGTAAAATGTAAAAAGCAAATGGAGCAGATTTAGTCTATTGACGAGTGCTCTCTGACATGTTAAAAGGGTAATTTAACAGTTTTAAATAACATATAGAGTGAACTGGTACCGGAAATTCCGGCATACCTCAAGGATACAACGCACACGTTACAAATATTACAGGGGATCATTTGGAAACCCTCATATTATCTAGTGACTTTGGATGTTACATCTTTATACACCTCTATCCAACATAAACTGGCCTTGGATACCATCGACTTTACTTTCAGAACCTTTTCTGCTTCGCACTATTCACATGTTCAAATGATCAAAAGCCTCCTAGAATTCACCCTCTCACACAATCAGTTTCTTTTTAATGGCAATTATTATTCACAAAGTAGGGGGATTGCTATGGGGGCTAAATATGCGCCCTCTCTGGCCAATTTATTTATGGCCTTTTTTGAGGCTAGCTATATCTTTCAGAACAATCCTTACAAACGTCAAATTATTTGTTGGAAAAGGTACATTGATGATGTACTGGCCATCTGGGAAGGCAGTAGAGAAACTTTTGAAGCATTTATGCTCTATCTTAATGACAACACCTTTGACAGCATCAGCATCCAATTTTAATGCTTCATATGTACCCATATGCCCTGATGACGACCTCATAGGTTGAAACACGTGTTGGCATTTTCTGAATTTCTTGGCATTTGGATGTTATTTTCTACTTTTCGTTGTATTGTTCAGTATCAAGGTCCTCACATGTAATATGTAGGCATTTTCTGAATTTCTTGGCATTTGGATGATATTTTCTACTTTTCGTTGTATTGTTCAGTATCAAGGTCCTCACATGTAATATGTATCCGCATGTACCAAGATGGTTCTATTGGTTTTTCTGAAACATTGTTTTATTATGCACTATCATCTATGTGAATGCACCATATAAATTTGTTCAATTACAAATTGGTTGTGCCTTTTTGTGAATATTCCCCACCCATCCCATTTATAAAATATCACACCCAGTGAGTTTACACCAGGTTACAAGCGCAGCCTGTGCTGATGGTTACACATTCAAATTCATATGGTACAATGTGCGTAAATTACAGGCGAAGGACTAATGTGTCTATTTTACAATGTATTTAAAATAATAATCAAGTCAGACTGGCGCCCCCTAGAGTCTGGCATCTGAGGCAGCCACCTGCAGTGTTTGATGGAAACAGCGGCACTGCACATGTATGCGACTTTACGTTCTCATGAATGCGTTGAGCCATGTTGTTGCAAAGTGAGAATGTATTTAGATTCTGAGTGAAGGTCACCAGCTTTGATTTTTTGGTTGCGAGCTAAGGAGACCCACGCATGGGCCAGAAACTATAAGGGTCAATTGTTTTTTGACCTTGAGAGAAAGGGAATATTTTGTGAGAAATGCAGTGAGAGGAGGTTTGTATTAATGAACATTTGATAAGGTTATGCATTTCAAAAGTGTGTAAGGAACATGTACAATCAGTTCAGATAGAATCTTTGGTCCGAGCACATTGAGCTTCACGGTCTGAGTTACGCAAAAAGAATGGAGACAGTGAATTTCATGTAAGTTTGCTTTTGACGACTGTACACCGGAACGAACGTTAACTTATTATTAGCTGAACATTTATTTTGGCAATGTAACTCATGTACTATCTTTATGTGTGGTTGTTTTTTTTTATGTAGCTATGGGTAGTGCAGAATGTATGTGTATGTAGACTATCACTACATTTACCCAGGTTGAACGCTAATATTTCTTTAAGATGTCATGTATGACCATATCCAATTGTGTATATGTTTCCATGTTCTTTTTGTCTTTTTTGAGATTGTTTGGTGTGTATGCTAATCGTTACTTTAAACTATATGCCGAATTAAGAAATCAATACATGTAATGTGATAAAGGTCAGGTATTGATACTTATTTTCTGTTATGTTTTCAAAATAGCTACATCCTGCCTTACTGCGATTTCCATGGATTCCAGATCCCAACTGAAGGATTTTTCATTCTCCAGGTGCACCTCATCGTCAACGGCTGGCCCACTGTGACTGTTTTGTGGGACGATCCTGCAGGATCCATGTGCCCGTACGCTGCACTAGCGATTAGGAGTAACATAACATCTTTTATGGTACTCTAGGCCCAAGTTGATGCAGATGCCCTGGAATTCACTGTGCGACCCAAGCGGGTGCTTTATTGAAAACGAATACTTTGTGTATGCAAAGCGAACAACGTTTGCATCACGATTACCATTTTCGACCATGAGCGAAGAAGCAATTTTACAATTTGATTGCATATGAGAATAGTCGGATGTTCTCAGAGACTTCATTGTGAAATAAAAGTAATTTACAAATTGTACAGTGTTATTGATTTCTTTTAAAGACCAATTCTGGTAATAATTCCAATTCTGACAAGGTATGTTGTTACTCGATGTGTGTTGCTTTTCGAGTTCAGCGTCACGTCACGTAGGTGATTATGGGCCCATTTGCCTACACTGAAGAGGAACGTCACCGAGAAAGGTGTTGAATATCACTAGGGTTGGTTATGTGAGGGTCAGGGCCGGAGCACATGATTTAGTAACGTCACAGCATTTTACCTTAGGCAGATGCAGCAATGGATGAGAATAGCACAAGATGGACGCACCCTGCTGCCCGATTTCGTATGTTTCCAAAAGAGACGACGTGAGGTAAGGTGATTTGGAAATGTTTCAGATAGATCAACGTATGTATAAAAATACATGGTCCAACCCTCGCAGCAAATTTATATTTTCTTAACATTGCACTTGTGAAACTTATGAAACAATGTTTGGGGAGGTCAGGGGTGATGATGATGGGTGGAATATTTGTGCCTGGTTTTCGAATGATTTCACAAAAGTTTGTTGAGATTTTGTGCACAGCTTATATGACGGTTTCATGTGCATTCATTTCACAGTTTTTAAAAAATAAAACTTGGGTGGTTTTCCAGCAAATTTGCGTTAGGCTCATTGGCAAGGATCGAAAAGCATGGTTTTGCAAATGAGAAAGTGTTTTCTTATTTGATAAGTGTCATAATGTGGTTAAAAAAATAGCAATATAGCTTTGGTGACTGAGGGTAGGCTGTAGCAATGGGCAGTGGCCAGAATGTCGGGGTCATGGTATAAGGTCATGATCCGGACAATATGGCTACTGCCCATGACCACAAGGGACGACACATAGGATTAAAGTGGCCATGTGCACCTGGGAATGACTTTGATGGTAACGTCATTAGAAATTAGCATGAATTTGAAATGAAAGAAAAATGTGTTTGTGGTAATATGGCCATTGGGTCTTCTTTTTCCCTTCTGCAGGCTGCCGTGGAAAGCGAAGAGGGGCTCTGTATGGACCCCTCGCTTTCCCTTTCCTTGGTGGCCATCTTGGAAAAGGATTTTCCTTCCTACACCGGAATGCCGTAGGTGTCCCGGTGTAGAAAGAAAAGTATTTTTTTTCAGTACCCCGGGTTCCCGGTTTGGGAACCTAGGGTGAAATGGCCCATTACAGGGGTTGGAATGGGGGTATAATGGTCCAGAGATCTCGTTATCCACCCTCGCTTCGCTTGGGCTGAAAAACTGGGCTGCCGGGCCGGTATCCACCGTTCCAGTCCCTCGGACACGTCATCATGCCGCGCGCCAGCGTATGGTCATCTGGCACTGTCCGGAAGATCTGCAATGAAGTCACATGTTCGTAGATGTCCACGGATGCAAAACTAGTTCAAATAGTTGCAAAAAGTGTATAGAAGTGTTAAAAATGATTCTAGAAGGTGGGAAGTGGCAGAGTTTTAAGGTGACACTTTGTAAGTTCGACATAAATATTGCTATATTGGGTAAGTATGATATTAGTAAGTTGTAGGAAAATAGCACGCATTGGTAAAAACCATGAAAATCAATGAAAAAACTTTGTTAAAGGGACGTTACGGTTAAGTTGCACTCATAAAAAGCTATGAAATTCAATGAAAAAACGTTGTTAAGGGGACGTTATGGTTAAGTTGGACTAATAAAAAGCTTTTGAAATTCTCTGAAAAAACTTTGTTAGCGGGACGTTATGGTTAAGTTGGACTAATACAAACCTATGAAATTTAATGAAAAACGTTGTTAAGGGGACGTTATGGTTAAGTTGCACTAATAAATACCTATGAAATTCTATGAAAAAACATTGTTAAAGGGACATTATGGTTACAAGTAAAACCGAAAACCCCCTGAAATTCGCCATTTATGGTAAGCTAAGCAACCATAACTCATGTCACCACTGTGCTCTCCTAAGACTAACACCCAGGACATCAAAGATGACATCACAAATGTCATTGATGTGGTTGTTTTTTTATGTAGCTATGGGGAGTGCAGAATGTAGGTGTATGTAGACTATCACTACATTTACCCAGGTTGAATGCTAATATTTCTTTAAAATGTCATGTATGACCATATCCAATTGTGTATCAGTTTCCATGTTCTTTTTGTCTTTTTTGAGATTGTTTGATCTGTATGCTAATCGTTACTTGAAACTATATGCAAACTTTGGTGAGGTTTGGTCCAGGGGGGGCAAAGTTATAGGGGGGGTCCCAAACTTCTTTTTTTCCCATAGACTGAATGGGGGAAAAACTTTGTGCACGGCTACAGAGGAAACCGCTCGACGGATTTTCAGCAAATTTGCGGCAGGAGCAGCGGTTTGGTCCTGAAAGCGTGCTTTTGTAAATTTGGTGAAAATCCGTCGAGTAGCTTTCTTTAAAACGATCAAAAAGTAGGTCTAAAAAAATTAGTGATATCTATGTCTGCTCCGCGGAGACACTTCCCTGTTCGCTGCGCGGGCAGGATACCGATTGGCTAATGGGCTCATGTCATGTCCGCGGACACGCGACGTGTCCGTCGATTGGCTTTAGTGAGGCGTGATGTGCATCAGATTTTTTTGATGCACCCGCCATCTTGGATCCGCGGACAGTGCGGCTGCGAACAGAGGCGAAATGCAGTTTTGGGGAGTGTTTTGGTGTGCAAGAGTGCTTGGGGAGGTTTAGGGAGGAAGAGATGGGTGAAATACTGTATTTGTTTAGGTAGCAAGTGTACTGATGTATTAGCCATGCCCGCGCTGTCCGGGATGTTCGTAATTACTGAAAATGAGGGGTGTTCTAAGGATAGTATTCCCATCCGTGCTGGGCGCAGGCACGTTGAAACTGTTCTAAGGACACGCGTGGTGTCAGCGGATTTTAAAATTGAGTATATGCCGCAGTTAAAGTTTTTCAATCTGTGGGTGTCATACTGAGTTATAAGTCACCATGGTTGTGATATGCTGTGGTGGTTGTGGCCAGGGCCTAGAGTCTTGGGTACATGGCCGCAGGCCGTAGGTTGTAGGCCATACACCCAAGACTCTAGGCCCTGGCCACAACCACCACAGCATATCACACCTATAGATCACACCCATAGAATTGAATATCTATTAGGTGGTTGTGGGCAGGGCCTAGAGTCTTGGGTGCAAACTGAGTATATGCTGCAGTTAAAATGTTTCATTCTATGGGTGTGATAATGAGTTATAAGCCACCATGGGTGTGATATGCGGCGGTGGTTGTGGCCAGGGCCTAGAGTCTTGGGTGCATGGCCACAGGCCGTAGACCGTAGGCCATATACCCAAGACTCTAGGCCCTGGCCACAACCACTGCAGCATATCACACCCATAGATACACCCATAGAATCGAACATCTATCAGGTGGTTGTGGGCAGGGCTAGAGTATTGGGTGCATGGCCAAAGGCCATGCACCCAAGACCAAAGTTATAAGTAGTGAAGTTATAAGCCACAATGGATGTGATATGCTGCGTTGGTTGTGGCTAGGACCTAGAGTCTTGGGTGCATGGAGGCGGCGAACAGAGGTGAAATGCAGTTTTGGGGAGTGTTTTGGTGTGCAAGAATGCTTGGGGAGGTTTAGGGAGGAAGAGATGGGTGAAATACTGTATTTGTTTAGGTGGCAGGTGTACTGATGTATTAGCCATGCCCGCGCTGTCCGGGATGTTCGTAATTACTGAAAATGAGGGGTGTTCTAAGGATAGTATTCCCGTCCGTGCTGTGCGCAGGCAGTTTGAAACTGTTCTAAGGACACGCGTCGTGTGAGCGGACTTTAAAATTGAGTATATGCCACAGTTAAAGGTTTTCAATCTATGGGTGTCATACTGAGTTATAAGTCACGATGGTTGTGATATGCTGTGGTGGTTGTGGCCAGGGCCTAGAGTCTCAGGTGCATGGCCGCAGGCCATAGGCTGTAGGCCATACACCCAAGACTCTAGGCCCTGGCCACAACCACCACAGCATATCACACCTATAGATCACACCCATAGAATCGAATATCTATTGGGTGGTTGTGGGCAGGGCCTTGAGTCTTGGGTGCAAATTGAGTATATGCCGCAGTTAAAATGTTTCATTCTATGGGTGTGATAATGAGTTATAAGCCACCATGGGTGTGATATGCTGCGGTGGTTGTGGCCAGGGCCTAGAGGCTTGGGTGCATGGCCGCATGCCGTAGGCTGTAGGCCATACACCCAAGACTCTAGGCCCTGGCCACAACCACCACAGCATATCACACCTATAGATCACACCCATAGAATCGAATATCTATTAGGTGGTTGTGGGCAGGGCCTAGAGTCTTGGGTGCAAATTGAGTATATGCCGCAGTTAAAATGTTTCATTCTATGGGTGTGATAATGAGTTATAAGCCACCATGTGTGTGATATGCTGCGGTGGTTGTGGCCAGGGCCTAGAGTCTTGGGTGCATGGCCGCAGGCCGTAGGCCGCAGGCCATATACCCAAGACTCTCGGCCCTGGCCACGACCACTGCAGCATATCATACCCATAGATACACCCATAGAATTGAATATCTATCAGGTGGTTCTGGGCAGGGCTAGAGTCTTGGGTGCATGGCCGCAGGCCGTAGGCCGTAGGCCATATACCCAAGACTCTCGGCCCTGGCCACGACCACTGCAGCATATCATACCCATAGATACACCCATAGAATTGAATATCTATCAGGTGGTTCTGGGCAGGGCTAGAGTCTTGGGTGCAAGACCAAAGTTATAAGTACTGAAGTTATAAGCCACAATGGATGTGATATGCTGCGTTGGTTGTGGCTAGGACCTAGAGTCTTGGGTGCATGGCGGCGGCGAAAAGAGGCGAAATGCAGTTTTGGGCAGTGTTTTGGTGTGCAAGAGTGCTTGGGGAGGTTTAGGGAGGAAGAGATGGGTGAAATACTGTATTTGTTTAGGTGGCAGGTGTACTGATGTATTAGCCATGCCGGCACTGTGCGGGATGTTCATAATTACTGAAAATGAGGGGTGTTCTAAGGATAGTATTCCCGTCCGTGCTGTGCGCAGGCACGTTGAAACTGTTCTAAGGACACGCGTGGTGTGAGCGGACTTTAAAATTGAGTATATGCCGCAGTTAAAGTTTTTCAATCTATGGGTGTCATACTGAGTTATAAGTCACCATGGTTGTGATATGCTGTGGTGGTTGTGGCCAGGGCCTAGAGTCTTGGGTACATGGCCGCAGGCCATAGGCTGTAGGCCATACACCCATGTCTCTAGTCCCTGGCCACAACCACCACAGCATATCACACCTATAGATCACACCCATAGAATCAATTATCTATTGGGTGGTTGTGGGCAGGGCCTAGAGTCTTGGGTGCAAATTGAGTATATGCCGCAGTTAAAATGTTTCATTCTATGGGAGTGCTAATGAGTTATAAGCCACCATGGGTGTGATATGCTGCGGTGGTTGTGGCCAGGACCTAGAGTCTTGGGTGCATGGCCAAAGGCCATGCACCCAAGACCAAAGTTATAAATACTGAAGTTATAAGGTAGCATGGGTGTGATATGGTGCAGTGGTTGTGGTTTTGATATGCTGCAGTGGTTGTAGCCAGGGCTTATAGTCTTGGGTGCATGGCCGCAGGCCGTAGGCTGTACCATGTAGAAGAGTGTTCTTTAAAGTGGCTAGTTCTAAAGCAGGACTTTTAGCATAGTACAGTTTATAGACTAGATGTGTTACAGTTGAATGATGTGTTGATATCATTTTGATATAATGGAAACTGCTTTTGCAAATAGGTCCCGAAATGAAAGGCTAATGAATGTCTTGTAGTCCTGTGTATTTGCGCACTGGACAGGTATGCATACTTTGCAGCACTTTCATTCTGATTTTGTCTTTACCTTTCACATACTGATTGAGGAACTGGGGTAAAGATTTTAAAGATTTGTTGGGAATGTTACACATTGACGTGCACGGCCATTTGTATACTGGACGTTCTGGTTCAGTCGAATGGAGAGGTAATTCTGAGTTTTCTGGGGATATTTTTGGAAGCAGCGTTTCTTGTTCCATGATGGTATTATTCATTTTTTCATAACCTTCGTCCACTGCTATGGATGGCAATTGTGTTTGTTTTGTTTTGTTTGTATGCCTCTTCATTAAAATATGGTTCTGTGCTTGTGGTGTGACTCGGTTATCCTCCACAGATAATTAAGAAGTTATTTTTGTTGACATTGCGTTTATTGAGAAGTTATTTTTGTAGTTTAGTACTTAGTTTTGTTAGTGGTTTCATCCTGTTTAAAACTAAAATAAATAACTTCCCTTTGAGAAGGATTGCACTGTTTATGAGAGCTTCTAGAATTAATTTGCTACTGTAGGTTTTAAGGGTTGTACATGATGTTCCTCCTGTTTTAATCAGATTCTGAAGGACTCTGTGGCGGAACAATTTTGCTAAAATACTTTTTTTGGTATGGTTACTTGCCAATACATCAAAATTTATAGGAGCAGTGTTAGCAGTAGTGGTAGCTGAATTCTTGTTAATCACTTTCTGTTTTGTTTTACATTTTGATAGAGGAGGCAACGTTTCTGTACTAAAAGCTTCTTTTGTTTCGTTAAATGACTGCATTAGCTGTTTTGATTGAACGTTTTGTACAAACTCTGGGAGAGATGGATGCTTATTTTGGACACTTTTATTTTCATTTGCTCTATTTCTGCGTTGCTTTCTATGGACTTGCTTTTTGGTGGGCATTCTTTGGGGTCTGGTAAAAAAAAGGTCCGGGTTGGTTTGTTTTGCAATGTATGTGTGCTGTGTGCATGCATGTATGAGTTTGATGGGAAAGATGTATGTGGTGGTGTGTGAATGTGCATTGGGCAGTTACAATGAGTTGGGAAGGCTATTCTTCTGTTTGTATGTTACTACACTGCGGTTCAGATGAGAGTAGAAAGTGAGCTAGTGGTGAAGAGAAGCATTAATAGTAAACGTAATGGTATCAAATTAAAACAGTTCTTTGTTTTGTAGTACTAATATTCTAAGGGTTGAGTATGTTATTTGTCTTCCAAAAAAACAGGGATTTGTGTGCCATTCTGCCTGCTAATCTCTGTTTAATAAATGCGGATTTGTGGGCAGAATGGGACAGAAATCGATGTTTTTTTGTGCGCAAATTACATGAATGAACCACACAGTGGCCCTCATTACGACCCTGGCGGAGAGGGGTTTACGCCAGCGTAATGCATGGCGTACCTCTCCGCCAGATTACGACATTCCGTAGCGCCATGGTGATTTTTACGGCCGGATTTTCCGGGCGGAAAAATCCATGGCGCTACGGGACCTCTTGTTAATTACGCCACCGTAATCTACGGTGGCGTAATTAACGCCTTCCCCACTCCCATTATACCCTATGGGGCAAAAATGGAAATGGGGAAGGGTAAATGGGGATTGGGGACTTACCGCCCCGCCAAGGTCGGAATGGGGTGGTAAGTCCGCCAACCCCCATGGCGGAGTTGGCAGCTCTGCGCCATGGTCCATGGTGCAAATTGCACCATGGACCTCCGCCAGGGTCGTAATGAGGGCCAGTGTCTTTGAGGAACAGTAAGAATATAAAGGTAGTATCGTACGTACTTTTTTTGTGGAATGAGCAGGTTTCTTCGGATATGTTGTGTAGTTTAGATGCTGCTGATTTTCAGGGGAGTGGTCTTCACTGCAATTGTAAAAGGAAGAAGTTAGTAATTTTGTGTGTTTATAGCACTGATGTTAATGTACACAGTGATTTTTATGTTTTTTTGGTAGTATTCTTGTTTGATATTTGAACATAGTGTATGCATTCATTTCATGTGCAGTCTTCATATGTTATTTACAGTATGTTAGTTGAACATGCTTCGCAAATGAATAGAATTTTAAGTTAATTAAATTCACTTGATTTTCTACAGCTGTGTTCTAGATAGCAGAGAGGTTTGGAAGTGATAGGTCATTATAGTAGATGGGAAAAATTTGAATAATTTCATATTATAACTAGGCATGCGAACAATCGGGAGCACCTGAGAGCGAGATTTCACCACAGCAATCGGGAACATCTATTTTTCTCATACGATTGCATTGGGATTAGCATTAATTTAGGCGGGAGACAGTAAATAATTAATGAAAAATCTAGTCTTGCGCGTAAATCAGGAGGATTGGCATGTATGTATTGGCTATGCAGATTTAGTGGCATTACTTTGTTTATATGGAATCATAAGAGTTGTACATGTACTCTGAATAAAATATGCATACCTGTACTTTGTAATCATGCATGTTGTTATGTATGGAGCTGTAAGTAGAAATCTTCGAGACTTATACAGTAGTTTTTGTAGTAGGTGCTTTCCAATGATATGAGACTTGTATTCAGAGTGATCAACAGTACATTTGAAGTGGATGGTTGTGTGACTGCTTAGCTGTATCCAATGAGGGAATGGAACCGAGAGTGATGTGGAAAGGGTAGAAGGGCTGGCTAAGAGTTAGGTGCCGAACGGACACCGCGGCTGTCCGTGGGTAGCATGTGTCACATAGGGGTTTTCCAGCAAATCCAGCATGGAAAGGGGACTGTAGCGATCAGCCAATCAGATGTTGACGTTGTTGATTTGTCTAGAAAGAGATTGTGTGTAGTGAAGATGGCAGAGGTGGAGAAAGTCAGGGTGCTGGTGCTCGGAGATATGTTTGTCCATGGTTTGAGTATTCTCAATGCAGGCATGCAGCAAACAATTTCGATGTGGGAGGAGTGGAGGTGGTGTGGAGCGCTGTGACTGACTGCAATGTAGAGGCAATTCTCCAAGTTTGTAGAGATATGGGTAGGATGAACAGTCCCCATGTGGTAGTTTTGCACTATGGTGCTTTCCATTTGGGTTACGTGAGTTCCCCTACTTTGTTGGCAGATTTGGAACAGTTGGTTCAAGCAGTAATCAACATCATTCCAAATGTGAAAGTAATTTTTTCTGGATTACTTCCTAAAGCAAAATGGGACAACAGTTCTGTTTTTTGTCCTGATCAAAGCAAAGCTAGGTGTGCAATCAATCGAGGCATGCATGCTTTCATGCTAAGAACTGGTATGTTTTTCTGTAACAACTAGAATATTGTTTCGAGTAATGCTGCTTATTTTGAAGCAGATGGTGTTTCTCTATATATTTTGGAAAATGCCATTTGGTTTTGGAATGTAAGGGTTGCTTTGGAACAGGTTATGTGAAGATTTTAGGAGTAAAGTAAGAAGAAAAAACCCCCAAAAAATACAAAATAACAGGTGTTTGTCAGGCATCTGCAAAAAAAACAAAAATAAAAACTCTTTTCAGAGCCCACCTTAAAGAGGAAATGGGGAACACTATTTACATGTACATTCACCACGCTCAGATCTTCTACATGTCCGCGGACATGGCGGTAGTCTGCAGACAGCGCGTATTACATACGGGCATTCTGGGATGGAGAGGCATGCAAATGAGAATGAGCGGAGCTAGGGATTGGTCAGTAAAGTTTAGTGGGTGTGTTGTGTAAGGAGAGATTTAGTGAGGATGTCTTTTTCCTGAGAGAAGAAGAGATAGCTATGGCTGTGTGTTTTCGAAAACAGATTATCTGGATTTTAGGAGACTCATGGATACATTGGTTGGAGGTGCATGCAGAACGCTGTGGTGTATCTGCAGATCTTGGATTCCCTCATGTGGAAGTGCACTGGCATGGAGTGCGTGGAATGAAGTGGCTGAACTTGGTACCTCTCTGTGCTACTTCAGAGACAGAGTGTCATCCTGACATAATTATAATTCATTGTGGAGGGAACAGTTTAGAACATGTGTCTGGAATTTCTTTGCAATTTGCAATGAAAGAAAGGACTTGAGAAGGTAATGGACATGTTTCCAAATTCCCAAGTAATTTTTTCTCGTATTGACAAATGTGGCTGCGTTCTTCCTCATTTGGTCCACAAATGAGAGAAAGCGAGGCGCAATGTCAATAAGGCTGTTTGTGCCTTTCTAAGAGATGTTGGCATGTCCTCTTTTCACAATGAAAATATTATGTTTCGTAGCACATTCATTTTTCGCAGAGATGGAGTGCATCTTGCATATGCTGGCAATCAGATTTTTCTGAGAAATGTACAAAATGCATAGCAACCTTTTTTGGAATTATAGTCATCTATTTTGCAGTAGATGTTGACTATTCAAACACACAAAAACACCACCAAAAGGCTCTTTTCAAAGCCACCACTTACTCCCAGAGAAAAGTGCATTGGTTTTGCTAGGGCGACACCCCAACATTTTTTCAGTACTAAGACTGTCAGTGGACTTTTAAAAAATGTGCAGGGACCTGCACTGTTTATTTGAAAGTTCTATTTTTAAACTGAGAAAGGCGGCTCTGAAAAGAGCCTTTTTTTGGGGGGATTTTTGTTGTTTTAGATTTTTTTGGCTTTTTTACACACGACACACTAGGAGAGGAGGGCAAAGGAGGGTAAGGAAGGGACACCAACCACGGGGATAAGAAAGGGCAGGTGGAGAGAGGACAATGTAGGGTGGGCCTTACTTAGGTAGGTATCAGGTCTTCTGGTGGTCCGTGACCGTAGTCTCGAAAGTTCTCTCCCCCCTGCAGAGTACTGCATCACAGTACATACACAATATTGTGACCCTCGAAAGGTAAGGGCCAACAGCATCACAAATGGCCTGTGAAGCAGCTGGGGCGATGTGCTCTCCCACAGGAGTGTCTCTTGTGGTGAGAGGAGCGGAAACGGAGTATGCTGTGGAGGAACTCAACCTACTACCTTCATCACAAGGTACAACCTTGCAAATGTCCGCACCGTGGAACGAAGTTAGGTGTTGCTTCATGGATGTAGTACCAAAGCTGTATGAACCACGTCTCTCACGACTCAGCACTAATTTGCACTGGTTACCGGTGACCTTGTCTGCACATGCTTTTGGTACGTTACCATAAACAGTAAACAACCGCCATACCCAAGACTCGATGGTAGAAGGGCATTCCTCCACCTCATTCTCTTTATCCTCTTCATCCTCGTTCTCTACATCCTCACGTGTGTTCCCCTATGCAGGCCCTTGGGAGGTGGTGGTGGTGGAGGGTTTGGGGGTGGTGCTGAGGCTGATGTAGCAACAGCAGCCATGGATGCCATTAGGGTTGATGAGGTAATCTCAGCTAGAGCACTAAAGGCAGCAAAAGTCAATCTGCAATAGCCAGAAGCACAATGAAGATCAGCTCTGGGGTGTGGCTTTTTATAGGGGTCGGGGGTGTGCCTCGAGAAAATATCGAACACTCAAAAGCATTCAAAAAGTTACAGAAAATATGTGGAAAGCCAGGGTTATTGTCTAGGACATGTGAAATGGTGATTGTTTACTGTAAAATAATTTGGATTGTCTAAATAAGTTCTTTTAAAATGTTGGGCATCCAGACAGAGTCCGCAAATTAGGACACACGCTCAGCGTGCATGCAGTCACATGATGACGTCGGGAACACGTCCGCGAAGGGAACGGGTGTCCACAGGACAGCAAATGCGCAGGAGTGGTTGTGCGCATGAGCGTGGGTGTTCTACGGACAGTGTTCGGGTCCTGAAACTAATTAAAAGTGCAACACAAGTGAGACGGACAGTTACAGACAGGTGCGATGTTTGCAGTACGTATGGGTATGGTGCGCATGTGCGTAGATGTTCTTCAGACTGTACGGCTAGGTATAGTATCCTTAGGACACCTCCATTTTGTTTGTATACAGATATCCCGGACACCGCGCCTGTTCTACGGACAGTTCCATCTTAGTTGCGAACGGTACGGACAGGTATAGTGTCCTTAGGACACTTCCATTTTGTTGATTTACGGGCATCCCAGACTGCTGGTGTGTTCTAAGAACAGTTCCATCTTGGTTGCGAATGGTACGGAGAGGTGTAGTGTCCTTAGGACATCCACATTTTATTAATTACGGGCAGGCCGGCAGGCGTGCTGTCCGCGGACATTTTAACTGCTTTTAAAAAAAAAAATAAGATACAAAGAATTTCATTACAAGAAACATAACATTTTTTTATTTATATACCTATACACAAATTATGAAAGAGAGGGGGGAGCAGAAAATGATACAAAAACAGGGGAATTAGGGGTTTGGAGAGGGTGCTTGGGAGGGGATGAAGGGATGGAAATCTCATCAAAATGTTTATTTTGTTGTTCACGGTTTGGGGATAGTTCACTGGGACATGGAAAAGGGGCACAGGTACAGGTGGAACAATGGTACTTAATTTTTTCTTTTAGGTGGTCCTCCACTAACTGTTTCAAACTATTGAAATTTTCCTTAAGAATGTCTACTTTCTGTTCAATGCGTTCGAGAGTCTTTTCCATTGTGTCTTTTGGAGTCACATTTTCAATCTTTGTATGGTCTGTAAAAAATAAACATATATATGTTAAGTACACATTAGGTAATGATTATTAATTTCCTTGTATTGACAAGCATATCCAGGAAAGGAAAGTAATTACAAAAAGGCAGAACTATAAGAAAGTGTTGAGAACCTTACTGATTATCTTTATACACACAACCCAATGCTGTTTTCCAAATCTGTGTTTTCCCCAATGTATATGTTTCATATGCTCTCAGTGAAACCCAAGTGAATTACTGCAAGAACATATTTGAAAAATAACTCTACAAATATAGTACTTGAATATAAATAATGAGTTTATGATTTTTTAGTTCCTGACTCTTACTGACCTAGATATGTCAGTAAAGGAAAAAAGAGGGAGCCAGACATGTGGTGTCATCAGTGATGTCACCAATGACATTTGTGATGTCATCTTTGATGTCCTGGGTGTTAATCTTAGCAGTGCACAGTGGTGGCGCGAGTTATGGTTGCTTAGCTTACCATAACTGGCGAATTTCAGGGGTTTTTCAGTTTTACTTTGAACCATAATGTCCCTTAAACAAAGTTTTTTTTTATGAATATATATATATATATTACACAGCCACGCTAGTGGCTGTGTAGTTATGGTTAAGTTGCTGTTTCTATAGGAAGAGCCCTTTTTGGGCAGCGTATAACTCTGCTCTCCCTGGACGAACCCTTACTCTGAATTATTTTGCAAAGTTTGGTGAGGTTTGGTCCAGGGGAGGCAAAGTTATAGGGGGGGTCTCAAAACTTCTTTTTTTCCCATAAACTGAATGGGGAAAAAACTTTTCTCATGCCTACAGCCCAAACCGCTGGACGGATTTTCACCAAATTTGACCAAGAGCAGCGGCTTGGTCCCGAAAGCGTGCATTTGAAAATTTGGTGAAAATCCATCCAGTAGTTTTTTTTTAAAATGACTAAAAAGTAGGTCACAAAAAATTAGTGATATGTATGTTCGGTCCGCAGACACACTTCCCTGTACGCTCTGCGGACAGTGTCCTGATTGGCTAATTGGCTTGCATCATGTCTGCGGACATGCAACGTGTTCGGTGATTGGATGGTGAAGAGCGTGAAGTGCGTCAGATTTTTGGAAACTCCCGCCATCTTGGATTCGTGGACATCCACAGACAGCTCGGTGAAACTTGGTGGAAAAATACTATTTAGTAAAGTGTGTTGGCGTGAAAGACTGTTTGGGGAGGGTGGGGGAGTAAGAGATGGGTTAAATGTTGTATTTATTTAGGTGGCAGGCACCCCTGTTGTGTTCGTTCTGACCACGGACAACACGGGTGCCCTGAAATGTCCATAAATAAACGAAATGGGGGTGTCCTGAGGACACTACGCCTGCACGTATGGTTCGTAGGCAAGTTGACTCTGTTCTAAGAACACATCAATTGTCCTGGGATATTCGTAAATAAACAAAATGGGGTTGTCCTGAGGAGGCTATACCTGTTCGTACTGTTCATAGGCAAGTTGAAACTGTTCTAAGAACACATCAAGTGTCCTGGGATGTTCGTTAATAAACAAAATGGAGGTGTCCTGAGGACGCTATGCCTGTCCATATTGTTCGTAGGCAAGTTGAAATTGTTCTAAGAACACATCATGTGTCCTAGGATGTTCGTAAATAAATGAAATGGGGGTGCTCTGAGAACGGTGGACCTATCCGTATTGTTCGCAAACAAGCTGAAACTGTTCTAAGAACACAAGTGGTTTCATGAAATGTTCATAAATAAACGAAATGGGTGTGTCCTGAGAACGCTATGACTGTCTGTATTGTTCGCAGGCAAGTTGAAACTGTTCTAAGAATACAGGCGGTGTCCTGAAATGTTTGTAAATAAACAAAATGGGGATGTCCTGAGGACGCTGTCCGTATTGTTCGTAGGCAAGTTGAAATTGTTCTAAGAACACATCAAATGTCCTGGGATGTTCGTAAATAAACAAAATGTGGGTGTTCTGAGGACGCTAGACCTGTCCGTATTGTTCGCAAGCAAGCTGAAACTGTCCTAAGAATACACGCAGTGTCCTGAAATGTTCATAAATAAACGAAATGGGTGTGTCCTGAGGACGCTATGCCTGTCCGTATTGTTCACAGGCAAGTTGAAACTGTTCTAAGAACACAGGAGGTGTCCTGAAATGTTCATAAATAAACGAAATGGGGGTGCCCTGAGGACGCTGTCCGTATTGTCCGTAGGCAAGTTGAAATTGTTCTAAGAACACATCATGTGTCCTGAGATGTTCGTAAATAAACAAAATGGGGGTGTCCTGAGGACGTTATACCTGTCCGTACTGTTGGTAGGCAAGTTGAAACTGTTCTGAGAACACATCAAGTGTCCTGGGATGTTCGTCAATAAACAAAATGGGGGTGTCCTGAGGACGCTATGCCTGTCCGTATTGTTCGTAGGCAAGTTGAAATTGTTCAAAGAACACATCATGTGTCATGGGATGTTCGTAAATAAACAAAATGGGGGTGTTCTGAGGATGCTAGACCTGTCCGTATTGTTCGCAAGCAAGCTGAAACTGTCCTGTGAACTCACGGGGTGTCCAAAAATGTTCGTAAATAAATGAAATGGGTGTGTACTGAGGACGCTATGCCTGTCCGTATTGTTCGCAGGCAAGTTGAAACTGTTCTAAGAACACACACAGTGTTCTGAAATGTTTGTAAATAAACGAAATTGGGGTGTCCTGAGGACGCTATACCTGTCCGTACTGTTCGTAGGCAAGTTGAAACTGTTCTAAGAACACTCATAATGTTCGCGGACATTAAAGTGCCCATATAGCATAGTTAAAATGTTTGACTCTATGGGTGTGATCTATGGGTGTGATATGCCCTGGCCACAACCACCGCAGCATATCACACCCATAGTGGCTTATAACTTTGGGACCCAAGAACAAATTATAAGCAACAAAGTTATAAGCCAGTATGAGTGTGATATGCTGTGGTGGTTGTGGGCAGGGCCTAGAGTCTTGGGTGCATGGACAAGACCAAATTTATAAGCACCGAAGTTATAAGCTACTATGGGTGTGATATGCTGCAGTGGTTGTGGCCAGGGCCTAGAGTCTTGGGTGCATGGCCAACACCAAATTTATAAGCACTGAAGTTATAAGTCACTATGGGTGTGATTTTCTGCGATGGTTGTACTTATTATAATATACTTACTGTTTCATTTAGTAACTGGAGTACATATATTCCTTGTTAATTTCTGTGATAAAAGAAAAGATCATGTTAGTATTGGTATTTTGTAATGACTTATAACATTGAATAATCAACATTTTTTTTTTACCCTCATATTTACTAGATTAAAAACCAGTGTACTGTGCAATTTGCTCAGTTTCTGTGTGTGTTGCTAAGATCATTGGGTCTGTGGGAAAATAAAAATCCATGTTGGATTAAAAAAAAACTTTTTTGTTATGCTACAGTCTATTTGTTTGTTTGTTTTCAGTGTTCACTTGTTGTTTCTGGCTAATGTTCTATATGTTGGCTTGTTGCAGATTTTTGGAGCAGTTACATACCTGTTGGCATATTCTGTCTATTTTTTGTTATAATGAAGTCGTATTGATTTATCTGTTTGGATATTGCAAAATCTTGGGTCAGTTAGATACCAGTTGGCGTATTCTAACTGTCTATTTTTTGTTATAATGTAGTGGTATTGATTTATCTGTTTGGTTATTGAAAATCTTGGGGCCGTTAGATATCAGTTGGCGTATTCTAACTGTTTATTGTTTGATATAATTTAGTGGTATTCATTTATCTGTTTAGTTGTTGTGGAATCTTGGGGCAGTTAGATAGCTGTTGGCATATTCTAACAGATTGTAGTTTTTTAATAGAAGTTTTGTTAATGTTTAAGTACAGATTAGTTAATATATTTTGGTTTTAAGAAGATTAAATAAGCGTTTGCAAGATTTGCTGGTAATCTCTGCTTTAGAGTAATGGTACTATCATTACATTCGAACCATCCACATTTTTGTTTATATATGCAGTATAGTGACCTGCATTGGTTGTGGCTCCTGCGTGGTAGATTATACCTATTGTTCTGAAGGTTTTCTTACCAAGTAATACTTGACCATGTGTGAATCCAGTCAGCTTGCAGTTGTTTTTGGTACCATCTGCATTGTAACGTAGAAGCATTAGTATTACTTATTTACTGTTTGCTTGTATTACTAAGCTGGAACGATTATCTGAATTGCAAGTAGTACATAATCTACCATGGTTTGCATTTTGTACAAGTTGCTGAAATGGAACGGATTCACAATTAGGTATGGATACATATACGAAGAGCTCATTAGGGATTTGTTCTTGTGTCACATTGTTGCAGAGAGTGCATGTATGTTTCCACATGTATGAAATCTGGAATATTTCATTTATGGATATGTTTTTGTTTTCCAGTACTTGTAGTAGGTACATTAAAAATTCTTGTGGATCTTCCTGTGAGTTTATAGTGAATTTCACCATTCCAGCACAGTAGTCCAATTGTCTTATTCCATGAACACTATACGTGTTGTCAGGATTGTTTGTTGCATTTCTATTAAGTACTAACATTTGCAAACACAATTGGTCTGTACTGTGTAAGTAACTGTTGTCAAAAATTGGTGGTAATTGAAATAGAATATTCATTGCTACATTTGCATAGCAACCTACACCAGTTATATTTGAAAGTTTAAATGGACCAGGTAGTTCTGTATCTGAGTGCTTTTTTTGGAGTTTGTCTTCCTTCTTTGAAGACGTACCTGGTTTACTTTCCCTAATAGGTTCTTTTTTGCTTGTGGTACTTGATGAAGTATTAGTTTCTTTTACTCTCTTTGGAGGATTTGCAGTGACATCCTGTTGCATTTCTGTTTGATTTAGTTTTCTTTTACAACGTTTTACTTTTTGTGGAACAGGATATGTTTTTTGATGGGGGTGTATAGTGAACAAAGTCTATTGTATTCTAAAATGCAAGGAATATCAGAGTTTACTTTACGTGCATCAAAGTTGATTAAAAACAGACCGTCAAGTGTACGTAAGCGTGATAGTGCTACGTAGCTCATGCCTTCTTTAAAGACTGTGTTACCAATATCTATCAATACTTTGTCTAGGGTAAGACCTTGTGATTTATGAATAGTGACTGCGTATACAAGAGTTAGAGAAAATTGTTCTCTGCGTACATACATGTCTTTGAAGAGAAGGAATCGAGCTGTTGAGCGTCCTATCCTTTTCACTTCTGAAAGTTTGTCAAAGCGAATATTGACAAACTGAATGTTATTGTCACGTGGGTATGTTTGTAAGCCAACAACTGTACCCAGTGCTCCATTAACTAGTCCTTGATCCACGTCAAGGTTACGTTTAAGCATTACTCTACAATTTAAGGATAATTTTAATATTTTTTCCAATTCAGCTGTGTTGGAAATTAAATTTTCTAAACCATTTAGTCTTGTTGTGGCTTGCTCACACATGGGTAGTGTCATACCATGTACGTCTAGTTTGCCTGTGGCGCTAATTTCAATTATTGGTTGCATTTCTTTTTTTAACATTGTTTCATTGAATTTGAAACAGCTTGCAAGAGTTGGCATTAAGGCCATACAATTGACATTTTTGTGTGCTAATTGTTCCATAACATCCGTAGCACATGCATTATCGCCATAAAGTGCATGAATGTGCCGGGTTTTCAATATTGCTTGTGCTTCTTGAGATAGTATACCAACTCTAATACTTTTTAAGATGTTGGCATAAGTGAGATCTGCAGATTGCTGCATGTTTTCTGTTAATTCTCTGTAATGGAAATGTTGCCAAAGGTTGACATTTCCTATGCTGCCAACAGTTTTACGGCAGAGTTTGTGTCCTAAGGTTTGAAATATAGGCTCACCTTTCACTGGTGTCAATTGAAGAAGATCTCCGAAAACAATAATGTGTTTTCCTCCAAAGAGCTCTTTGTAGTTTGTTTTGAGTACTTCTTGTAATCTGAGGAGAATCAAAGCCAACATTAGGTTAGAGACCATGCTCACTTCATCTATTAGTAGCATTTTCATTTGTTTTAATACTCTGCATAGTTCCATTGCCGCTTCTGTAGAAAGTTTGTAATAGTCTAATTTGTTTTGGTGTTCTACTGGCAGGAGTAGTAATCCGTGTAAAGTGACACTGCCTATGTTGTAGGCAGCTAAACCTGTGGGGGAAGTGACAACAGCTGACAGTTTGTTGTTTGTCAATTTTGCTGATGATTTTGATTAAGAATGTTTTGCCAGAACCAGCTTCACCACTGACGTACAGTAGTATAGGTTTGTAATTTTGGCAGGTGCATTCTTTATTTTCATGTTGTACACCATGTGCAATTTCTTTTGTTACTTCTTGAAAAATGCTACGCTGCTCATTGTTTAGTTTTGATTGTAGTATAGGAAAGTCTTCTTTATCTTCATACTGACACATTGTATTTTCTACTTCCGTCATAGCTAATTCTGCCTCATTTGCTATTAGTGGCTGTCCCAGTGGTTCTTGGTTTCCTGTTACAGAAGGTTGACTACTGTCAGGAGTGTCCTTATCTATTTGGGCCTTGAGTTCTTCTTCATGTTGCTGTTCATTGTGCAACATTGTTTTGTAGTGTGTAAAGTTTACATCAGTTATAGTGCTTTCATTTGCTTTGAAAGCATCTTCGTAGGAATCATAGTTATCTAGTATTTATTCTTCGTTTCTCCATGGTTTAAAGAGTTGTAGCATGGACATGTAATATAGTTCTTTATGTTGAGGATTCTTTAATGACAATTTGATATGATTAATTAAATTTGGTTTGGTGAGTATTACTAAGCTGCCTTCACAATGTGTCACTCTGTATCTACCCTTTCTTTCATCAGGTTTTATATTATTTTTGTATGTGAAGTTTTGGGCTATGTGGCAGAGACACACGGTTTCCAAAGTGGTACTTCTGTTTGGGTAGTATGTGTCCAGAACAGAAAATTGTTTTTCAAAATGTCTTGGCTGTTGGGATCATTTTTGGCTATTGTTTCTATGTCGTCATATGATTTCAGACTCTTTTTCTAGATTTAGCAGGACCAAGACTTAGCCATACTATATTTTCAGATTTTCCATACAAAGCAGTACCGGTTAAACAATCTGCTGCTTCATAGGAGCCACATTCTCTATGGAAGAGCATTTTTATGCCCAAGCTGTATAATTTCTGAGACAGTGTTTTGTCTGATGACAGGTCATTCCAGAGGTCTTGAAGCTCTGTTTTTTCTGCTTTGGTTAAGTATGCTGTAACATATTGTGCACCTGCAGTGGAATTGTCTGCAATGTACTGCACTCCATAAGAGGGCAATGATTGCATTGTAATCATTGATATATTTTCTTCTTCTGTTCTTTTTATGTAATATGTATTTTTAGGTGATTTACCTTTAACACTATGTCTAATTGAAGACATGAAGTTGTTCACTTGACCTGTTTTTGTAACTGGTCTAGGGAAACCAAAGCAGCATTTGGTGTAGTATTTCCCTTTGTTTTTGTATTGTGACGACAATATTTGCCTCATTTGTGTCTTTGAAATTGTAAAATGTGTGCATGAAGATCACTATTTGTTGCTTCCGATTGAATTTCACAAGTGACATATTTTTTGATTAACTGTAACACAGTGGCATCATTGTCTTGACCAAATTTAGGAATATCTTTAATCCATAAAAGCTTGTGGATATGTGGTGCTCCTCTGGCTTGGTATTCTTTTCTCCAAAAGAAGTGTTGCACTTCTCCGAGGGGAGGAACAATTGTATTGCAAATAAAGTGTAGCATAGCAATGAAGTGATGATGAAAATATCTTGAAACATTAACAGGATCTAGAGATCAAAGTTCTCCAGGTGTTAGTATATCTATGTTTGTTTTGTTTTTGTTTGATATGTGTAGAAAATCATGTAAATCTTCCCATGCATATTCTGCACAACTTAATGTAACAAACCAAGTGGGTGGGCCAAAGTTTCTTATCATACAACGTACATCTCCATGACGTCAGAACCAGTACTCTTTAGTACCATGCATGTTTGCTAATAGATTTGTAATACTTGATTGTAAAACCTCATTTTATTCTTGCACTTTTTGTAATAATTGTGTAGCTGACATATTTTGAAAATGGGTTCCTGATTTTTATGTGTGTGCAACTCCGTAACATAGAGTTGCTAGTTCACTTTCAAAGAGTAGGTGGAATATGTATTCCACATTTTGTCTAAATCTGGGATCTTCAGAATACATCCGTAACAAGCGGTATTCTGATGCTGTTATTTGAGTAGGTCTATCATCGTACCTTCGTCCTTTGCCAGTAGGAAAGAGTAGAGGAAAAGCACATGCTTCTATACATTTGTCCCATATGCTGATTGGTAATCCTTTTGTTTGTCACATTTGGTACATTTCTAGTGCATCTTCTACGGTGTCATTAGAGTGCAATGGATGAATTGTATAATGGTCTAAAGTATTGGATACTGTAGCAGGATCTAGAAGCTCAAATTGACCAGTTTCTGGTGACTCTTGAATTATTTCAGTGGTGTCCTTCAAGTTTTCTTCAATATTAATTTCTTTGTAGTATTCATTATTGCCTTTTACATATTGCAAGGCTTGTCTAACTTCATGCAAGTCTACCAGTTGTTGCCAATTTTTTTTGTCTTTTGTAGGTACACCATTTACTAAGATAATTAAAGATTGCTCCATTGGACGTTGCACTCCCAGAGTGTGCACATTTTGTTTTAGATCTAATGGTAAATACACTACTTTGCCACAAATGCCTTTCACCAATTCAGAGGGAGGTAATTTTGCTGTTTTTTGGTTGAAGGTGTATTATTGCTTGAAAGGGGTGCACTGTTTGAATTATGATGCTCTCATATAAATTGAGTTGTTGTATGGGGTTTTGGTAGTGGGAATTATTCCAAATTATTTGTGATAGCACGTGAAGGAGTTTGGTTGTTGTCAAGTTTTATAGTGCAGTAACTACAAAGTATTAAGGGGTCAGTTATTTCATATTTGTTTTCTACTATAAGGTAGAGAGCTAATTCAAACCATTTAGAATCTTCATTGTCTTCTATTGTGTATGTTAAGTCTACAGTTGTTGTATAAAATGTTCTGCGGCAACATACACACACATGGTTTGGTACTTCAGCAGATGTACTTTTAAATTTCAGTATTTCTTTTTTGTATGTGTGTAGTAGAAGGTTGCCATGCATATAATTGTTGCTAATTTGTTGTAAAGCTATTGCATTTTGTAAGTGGCTTTCACTTCCAAAATATTTTTTCTGGATATAGTCGATTTCTTCAAGTAGGTCTTTTGCTGTGCCATCTAGAAGAATGTTAGTTAAATTGGCTAGTGCTAAAGCAGGACCTTTAGCATAGTACAGTTTATAGACTAAATTTCTTATAGTTTAATGATGTGTTGATATCATTTTGATCTGATGGAAGGTGGTTTTGCAAATAGGTCCTGAAATGCAGGCCAATGAATGTCCTTGTAGTCCTGTGTACTTGCGCACTGGACAGGTATCCATATTTTGCAGTAGTTTAATTTTGATGTTGTCTTTGCCTTTCACATACTGATTGAGGAATTGGCGTAAAGACTTGAAAGATTTTTTGGGAATGTTACACATTGACGTGCATGGCCATTTGTATACTAGACGTTCTGGTTGAGTTGAATTGAGAGGTAATTCTAAATTTTCTGGGGATATTTTTGTAAGCAGTATTTCTTGTTCCATTATGGTATTATTAACTTTTTCATAACCTCGTCCTCTGCTATGTATGGCAATTGTATTTGTTTGCTTTTGTTTGTATGCTTCTTCATTAAAATATGGTTCTTGTGGTGTGACTCCACTCACCTCCACAGATATTTAAGAAGTTATTTTTGTTGACATTTTGTTTATTGAGAAGTCTTTTTTGTAATTTAGTCATTAGTTTTGTTAGTGGTTTCATTTTGTTTAACACTAAAATAAATAACTTTCTTTTGAGAAGGATTGCACTGTCTATCAAAGCTTCTAAGATTAATTTCCTACGGTTGGTTTTAAGGGTTGTGCATGATTTCTCTCCTGTTTTTAAAAGATTTTGAAGGACTCTGTGGCGGAACATTTTTGCTAAAATACTTTTTTTGGTATGCTTACTTGGCACTATATCAAGATTTATAGGAACAGTTTTAAAAGTATTGTTAGCTGAATTCTTGTTAATCGTTTTCTGTTTTGTTTTACATTTTGATAGAGGAGGCGAAGTTTCTGTACTTGAAGCTTGTTTTGTTTCACTAAATGACTGTATTACCTGTTTTGTTTGAACTTTTTGTACAAATTCTGCTAGAGATAGATGCTTATTTTGGACACTTCTATTTTCATTTGCTCTACTTCTGCGTTGCTTTCTACAGACTTGATTTTTGGTAGGCATTCTTTAGGGTCTGTTGAAAAAAATAAAGAAGGTATGGGATGGGGTGTTCTGCAATGTATGTGTGCTGTGTGCATGAGTGTCTGAGTATGATGATAAAGATGTATGTGATGGTGTGTGATTGTGCATTGGGCAACTACAACTAGTTGGGATGGGTATTCTTTAATTTATGTGCTCCTAAACTGGGGTTCAGATGACAGTAGAAAGTAAGCTAGTGGTGAGGAGAAGCACAAATGGTAAATCTAATGGTATAGAATTAAAACAGTTGTTTGTTCTAGAATATTTAAATTCTAGGGGCTAAGTTATGTCATTTGTGCACCGAAAAATGGGGATTTGTGCACCATTCTGCCTGTAAATCCCTGTTTAACAAATGGGGATTTGTGGACAGAATGATGCACAATGTCTGTTTTTAGGTGCAGAAATAGCATGATTGAACCCCCCAGTGTGTTTGAGTAATAGTAAAAATATTATGGTGGTATTTAACTTACTTTATTTCTGGAATGAGCAGGTTTCTTCTGAGTTGTTGTTTGTACTTCAAATTCTGATGCTGCTTTTCAGGAGAGTGGTCTTCACTGCAATTGTAAAGGAAACAAATTAGTAATTTTGTGTGCTTATAGCACTGATGTTAATTTAGAAATTGCTTTTTATGTTTTTGTACAAGTATTCTTGTTTGATATTTGAACATAGTGTGTGCATGCAATTTTGTTTGACTATGTGCAGTCTTTATATTTTACTTTAAATATGTTAGTTCAACATGCTTTGCAAATGTGTGTGTAAAAAGAAATTAAATAGCAGATAGGTTTGGAAGTGACAGTTGATTATAGCAGATGGGACAAATGACAGTAAATTCATTTTATAGGTTATACAAGTTAAAAGTCAGTTAATCTGTTTATATGAATGTATAAGAATTGTACATGTACTATACAGAAAATATGCATACCTGTAGTTTGTGTTCATGCATATGGATATGCATGCAGCTGCAAGTAGAAATCTTGGAGACTTGTACAGTATTTCTTGTAGTAGGTGCTTTCCAATGATATGACACTTGTACTCAGAGTCATTAACAGTACATTTGAAGTGCTGATCTATGATGATGGAGTTAGATGTAGAGGTCTTGGATGTGGTTGGTGGATGGTCATGTGACTGCTTAGCTATATCCAATGAGGGAATGGCACAGAGAGTGAAGTGGAAATGGCAGAAGGGCTGTCCATGTTACGATATGTCCGCGGACATGGCGGTAGTCCAGGGACATCGCGTGTTACATACAGGGATTTTGGGGTGGGGAGGCATGCAAATGAGAATGAGCAGAGCAAGGGATTGGTCAGTAAAGTTTAGTGGGTGTGTTGTGCTAGGAGAGAGTTTGTCAGATAGTCTTTTTCCTGAGAGAAGAACAGATAACTATGGCTGTGTGTTTCAGAAAACAGATTGTTTGGATTTTGCGACTCATGGATACATTGGTTGAAGGTGCATGTAGAAAGCTGTCGAGTAGCTGTAGATCTTGGATTCCCACATGTGAAAGTGCACTGGCATGGAGTACGTGGAATGAAGTGGTTGGACTTGCTACCTCTCTGTGCTACTTTGGAGACAGAGCATCATCCAGACATAATGATAATTCATTGTGAAGGGAATAGTTTAGGACATGTGTCTGGAATTTCTTTGCAATTTGCAATGAAAGAAGGACTTGGGAAGGTCATGGACATGTTTCCAAATTCTCAAGTAATTTTTTCTCGGATTGCGCAGAGACAAATGTGGCTGCGTTCTTCTTCATTTGGTCCACAAATGGAGAAAGCGAGGCGCAATATCAATAAGGCTGTTTGTGCCTTTCTAAGAGATGTTGGCATGTCCTCTTTTCACAATGAAAATATTATGTTTTATAGCACATGCATTTTTCGCAGAGATGGTGTCCATCTTACTTATGCTGGCAATCAGATTTTTCTGAGAAATGTACAAAATGCATTGCAACCTTTTTTGAAATTACAGCCATCCATTTTGCAGTAGGTGTTGACCATTTCAAGTTTTTCAAACAAAACCAAACACCACCAAAAGGCTCTTTTCAGAGCCACCACTTCCTCCCAGAGAAAAGTGCAATGGTTATGATAGGGCAGCAGCCCAAAATTTTAGATCTCCGCGAACTGTCCGCGGACTTCTAAAAAATACACAAGGCCCGGCTCCATTTATTTTCCACTTCTATTTTTAAACTGTGAAAGGCGGCTCAGAAAAAAGCCTTTTTTAAAATTTTTGTTGTTTTATATTTTTGTTGGGTTTTTTACACACAACAAATTAGGAGAAGAGGGGAAAGGAGGGTAAGGTGGGACACCAACCACGGGGATAAGAAAGTGCGGGTGGAGAGAGGCAGATGTAGGGTGGACCTTACTTAAATAGTGGGCAGGTCTTCTCGTGCTGTGAGACCGTAGTCTCGAAAGTACTATGAAGTCTCTCCCCCCTGCAGAGTACTATGTCACAGTACATACACACAACTGTGACCCTCGAAAGGTAAGGGTCATCAGCATTATGAATGGCCGGTGAGGCAGCTGGAGGGATGTAGTAGAAAATGGAGAAACGGAGGATGTAGTAGAGGAACTCAACCTACTACACACCCTGCAAGGTACAACCTTGCGAATGGCCACACCGTGGAAAGACTTTAGGTGTCGCTTCATAGTTGTTGTACCAAAACTGTACGAACCAGGTCTCTCACGACTGCACTCGTTGCAGGTGACTTTGTTCACACGCGCCTTGGGTACGTTACCATGAATGGTAAATAACCACCACTCCCAAGAGTCACGGCGTGTGCTGGTAGTAGGGACTTCCACTACCTCATCCTCTTCATCCTCTTCATCCTCCTCTACATCCTCACTCCTGTTCCCCTCTTCAGGCCCTTGGGGAGGTGGTGGTAGTGGAGGGGGTGGGGGTGGTGCTGAAGCAGATGTAGCACCAGGTGGAAGTGGAGGAGCCTTGGATGCCATCAGGTTTCAGATGAAAATCTGGAAAGTTGGCAGCAAAATGCACTGTGTTCTGTAAGGTAGCCAGAAACACAATGAGAATAAGTTCTGGGGTGTGGCCCTTTATAGGGGTGCTGGTGCCGGTCCGCGGACACCTGCTCCATCCGCGGACGGATTGAACACCGAAAAAAGGCTCAAAAAGTCTCAAAAAGTATGTAAAAAATCTGGATTATTGCCTGGGACTTGTGCTATGGTTATTTATTATTATAAAAAAAATATGGATTTAAATTGTTCACGGACAAGAACAATGTCCGTAGTCAGAACACATGCTCAGCGTGTGGCGTGGTCACATGATGGCGTTGCGAACATGTACGCGAAGGGAACGGGTGTCCACAGGACACCAAATGACCTGAAACTGTTTGCGCATGTGTGTTGTTGTTCTACGGACAGTGTTTGGGTCCTGAAACTAATTAAAAGTGCGACACACATGAAACAAACAGTTACGGACAGGCGTTTATTCTTAGAACAGTTTCAACCTGCCTACGAACAATACGGACAGGCCTAGCGTCCTCAGGACACCCCCATTTTGTTTATTTATGAACATTTCAGGACACCACCTGTGTTCTTAGAACAGTTTTAACTTGCCTACGAACAGTACGGACAGACATAGCATCCTTAGGACACCCCCATTTTGTTTATTTATGAACATCCCAGGACACATGATGTGTTCTTAGAACAGTTTCAACCTGCCTACGAACAGTACGGACAGGTATAGTGTCCTCAGGACACCCCCATTTTGTTTATTTACGAACATTTCAGGACACCACCTGTGTTCTTATAACAGTTTCAACCTGCCTACGAACAGTACGGACAGGTATAGTGTCCTCAGGACACCCCCATTTTGTTTATTTACGAACATTTCAGGACACGACCTGTGTTCTTATAACAGTTTCAACCTGCCTACGAACAGTACGGACAGGTATAGTGTCCTCAGGACACGCCCATTTTGTTTATTTATGAACATTTCAGGACATCTGTGTTGTCCGCAGACACCAAAACTGACTTTTTAAAAAACAAAATACAAAGGACTAAATTAACACATACATAACATTTATTTTTCATTATATTATACATATGTACAATTTATGATAGAGAAGGAGTAGCAGAAACTGACACAAACACTGGGGAATTGGTGTTTTCAATAGGATGGACAGGAGAAGATGAAGGGATGGAAGTCGCATCAAAACATTTTTGTTCGTGGAGACTGGGATATGGAGAGGGGGACAGGTACATGTTGCACAATGGTATCTAATTTTTTCTTTTATATGGTCCTCCACAAAATCTTTCAAAAGGTGGAAATTTGTCATTAGCTTGTTCATTTTTTCTTCCATGCGCTGGAGAGTTGGTTCTAAAGTATCTTGTTGAGTATTGTTTTCATTGTTTGTATGGTCTGTTAAAAAAATATTTATATATATATATATGTTAAGTGCACATAAAGTAATGCTTATTAATTTGGTTGTAAAGAGAAGTGTCTACCATTAGTTTCACTATATTCAGACATTTCACCATGTGGTAAATTCTCCTCAAGCCATTCTAAAGTATTTGACATTTCTGTGAGGTAAAAAAAATATACATTACTTTTATTGTATCTAATATAGACATTTTAGAAATATATAACAAAAAAAAGTGTACTTACTATATTGTGGTGAATTGTCTTCTCACTGTTCTGTAGATGTGCTGCTGCTCCTAGCTGTGCAGTTTCTGTGAGGTAATTATGCTAGAAGCATACCTTTCTTGTTTTGGTATATTCCATTTTACTATATATGTTATTTAAATGGATGTTTGATGTTTTAGATATATAAGTTCTACTTCTTATTTATTACTACACATAATGTGTTTGTGTGTTGGTTTTTAAACCTGTATAGTGTTCATGTGGCATGATATAACAATTTAAGATACCCCTGAGTTTTTGGGTAGTATTGGTTTTGTCCACGTCCATCCGCGAACATGCTCACAGTCCGCGGACATCAAAATCACTAGGTGGGAGTTCAGTATGTTCTATGTTACATGTATATAGAGTTAGGTATATTATGCTTAACTTGTCCCACTAAAAACCTATGAAACATTATGGTTAAGTTGCGCTACTAAAAACCTATCAAATTCAGTAAAAAAACTTTGTTAAAGGGACGTTATGGTTAAGTTGCGCTACTAAAAACCTATCAAATTCAGTAAAAAATAATTTGTTAAATGGACATTATGGTTCAAAGTAAAAACTTAAAACCCCGGAAATTCACCAGTTATGGTAAGCTAAGCAACCATAACTTGCGCCACCGTGTACTGCTAACATTAGCACCCAGGACATCAAAGAGGACATCACAAATGTCATTGATGACATCACATGCGCATTTAGTTTTCATGAACACTCTGTACATGTTGACCAAAAAGTGTCAAGGAGCATTGGAATAAATATCATGAGCTAATTAGTGCACTAAGCAATGCATTGATATAAATAGCATACATGATGAAGGTGCAATATTCATAATAGTGAAAACAGGAGAAGAGTGCCTGCCACACTGGGAAAATATCACTCACAGCTATAAACAAACTAGAAGTATGGGGATGATACAGAGCATGTATACATGTTAAGAGATACTTCACATTCCTTACAACTTATGGAACATGCCCTTTATTACAGATATCGTCACTTCAAAATGCAGTTTACCTGATGTTCCTGAAAGATGAAAAATAAATGAATTATTTGTAGTCAAGCCTCAAATTTTAAAGAAAATTCAAATTTGAACAGTGTATTCATTTCTCGCACAACTGCCAGATTTTTACACAAATCTTATAATACTATAGTGGAATTTAAATTATATCTTACAATGTAAACAAAGTAGTAACATTGATATTCATTTCAACAGCCCTATATTTTGCTGACTTAAAGTTGACCCAGGTTTCAACAAAGAGTAAACTAGCCCACACCTTTCGAAGTCTTCCAGGGGATATTCTTGTAAAAAAAACAACTAACATAGCAAGAAACTTAAATCAATGTTCTTCACAGAATATTAAGATCTGGAGTGGCCTCATGGTCCGATTTATGACAGAGCTTCAAAAGCAAATTCATCTATCATCTGGCATTTCAGCTCTGCGCTCTCATAAAAAACACAACAACAGAAAAAACACTAAAACGGGAAAAATATCAAAACTGAATAAAAAATAAAAAACAACAAATGGAAAAAATCTATGTTTTTTTATTCCTTTGTTACATGTTACATCCCTAATGTTCTTTCCATCCAAGTTCTGCCTCTTCCTTCCAACCCTAAAATGTCTCTTTTAAGAGCCAACCTTTCAGTTTTAAAATAGATGAAAAAGAGCACAGCCTGTATAAATAGTTGAATTTGTGTTATATCATCCATTTAATATAGTTTTACAAAGGTAGCGGGCGCCCCTCTCTCGCAAGAACAGACATGATAACCTGTTCAGTGGTTATTAACCACTTGAGAGTTCGCAGCCACTGCTTTTACTCACTGTGCCTTTCACAGATGGGAAATATCCATTTGCATATCAGTCTTTGTCCTGCCCAGGGGCAGTCCAGCACCGAAATACAATGGCAATTCCAATCTGAACGAGAGTACCACCAGCAACCCCATACACGTGTTTCACCCTTGTTGGGGATCATCAGTGAGGTGAAGCTGATGCCTCTCTAAGCACAGTGAGAGGGAGACCACGTCTGGTTGCCCCCAGGAGACCCAGGGTTACCAATCCCAGGTTCCTTAACAAATAGTTTTACAAAGGTAGCGGGCGCCCCTCTCTCGCAAGAACAGACATGATAACCTGTTCAGTGGTTATTAACCACTTGAGAGTTCGCAGCCACTGCTTTTACTCACTGTGCCTTTCACAGATGGGAAATATCCATTTGCATATCAGTCTTTGTCCTGCCCAGGGGCAGTCCAGCACCGAAATACAATGGCAATTCCAATCTGAACGAGAGTACCACCAGCAACCCCATACACGTGTTTCACCCTTGTTGGGGATCATCAGTGAGGTGAAGCTGATGCCTCTCTAAGCACAGTGAGAGGGAGACCACGTCTGGTTGCCCCCAGGAGACCCAGGGTTACCAATCCCAGGTTCCTTAACAAATAGTTTTACAAAGGTAGCGGGCGCCCCTCTCTCGCAAGAACAGACATGATAACCTGTTCAGTGGTTATTAACCACTTGAGAGTTCGCAGCCACTGCTTTTACTCACTGTGCCTTTCACAGATGGGAAATATCCATTTGCATATCAGTCTTTGTCCTGCCCAGGGGCAGTCCAGCACCGAAATACAATGGCAATTCCAATCTGAACGAGAGTACCACCAGCAACCCCATACACGTGTTTCACCCTTGTTGGGGATCATCAGTGAGGTGAAGCTGATGCCTCTCTAAGCACAGTGAGAGGGAGACCACGTCTGGTTGCCCCCAGGAGACCCAGGGTTACCAATCCCAGGTTCCTTAACAAATAGTTTTACAAAGGTAGCGGGCGCCCCTCTCTCGCAAGAACAGACATGATAACCTGTTCAGTGATATTTTTTGAAATATGTTATGGTATTGGAGGGCAGTGTTTATTGTGCATTGTACTGACAGACAGCTGTGCTATAAGCAGTTCTGAATTTTAAGAGTGTATACATATTGTAATTGGATATTTGAGGAAAATGTTTCAGAGGTTCAAAAATGGAGAGAAGTTGTCAACAAGACAGTGACTCTTCAACTGACTTCACAGGTCCTTATTCTTGTTTGGAAAATATTAAAGGAATATTTTTGACTTATTTTTGACTGATTTTGACTTAACGACAAGCTTTGTTGTGGAAATCATTGGGGCACATGCTGAGAAGCATTGGCTAAATTCATGTTTTTGGTTGAGGACAAAATTGTGGATGGAGTTGTTTCGAAGAGTAGCTGTATGTATGGCTTGTGGAGAGCCTTGTTTTGGAGTAGAAGATATTTTATTTTTGGGGAAAAAGCATTCAATACAGCATCTAAGGAAAGTGCACAGACACACATTTCATTATTTTTAATACTTCAAATGAACCTCATAAGGGAATCTCTGAGTTTGACACCTTGTCAGAATAACTAAAAATGTGTTTGGTGAAAATGTGTAAGTCTTTTTTTTTTCAAAAACTCATAACAAAAATAAAAAACACAAAAACACAAAAAATAAAGAAAAAAACCCAAAAATATGTTACATTTTCTTTCCCCCTTATGATATGTTTCAACCCTAATATTCATACATTCACAGTTCCAACCCCCTCCTCTCATCTGCAAATTAGCTCTTTTAAGAGCCACCCATTCAGTTATAAGAAAAGAAAATTAAAAAACACACTCTGTATAAATTCATCAATAACCCTTATATGATCTATTTTGCATAGTATGTGTCAAAACGTTATAAAAGAATGAAAACAGAGGGAGGGCAGTGGCAAGCGAGGGAAGTGGACAGTAAAAGATGATACAGCACACAGCATCAGTAATTAACACCCTGAGACTAATGTTATTAGTCCAAGCAAAGGAAAATATTTAACAATTGGCACTGCTCTTGTTAGCAACAAATGCAGCCTATCATCAAATATATTATACATATTATCACCCTGACTTCTTAACTTAAGGTGCTCTAAGCAGTCTTATTTTTGTCTGAATAAAATCACACTGTAATAGTGTCCTATTCATTCGAGCAAAAGAGTTACTTATCATGGCCATCAAGCTCACATAGACCATATTTTCATGGACAACCTTTAAATCACATACTTATCACTAAGTCTTTCATCAACAACATCTATAACACTAACAATTTGTTAGTGATATATCAAGAAGCAAAACAAAGATTTCAACAAAAAATGTATTCAGGTGGGAATTTGGCTGTGGGTATTCTTTTTCTTTTGCTATCTTCAAAAGATAAATTGCCTTCAGTATCTAAATTGCATGCAATCACACTATACAACTTTCTTTTAAGTTCCATAATGTTCTTCTTTACAGTGCCCATTTCCAGGTGAATACTTTGCAAAATTCCCCTAATTGCATTCAAAGAGTCTTTAATGGCATCCTTTGACAAGTTCTCCAGTGGCTGCCGAAGAATCCTCTTCCTTACTTGAATGACTTCTTCATCAATTAAAAATATGTATTTCTTATACAACTATTAAAGACTTCTGCTAGTAGCACACACATTACAAAACAGTAAATATAAATATCCACATATTCACCTTAAATACTATCTTCTTTAAGGAATACCTAATACCACAATCATCTATATTACTGGCCTTTATTACTTAGGCCAAAGAAAACCTGTTGCAATTTACAAACACAACTGAAACAAGTACCTTAACATTAGCCCCATTAAATAATTAGGCTGAATACCTCCTCTGCCAGGAAATATTCACACCTATTAGCATGGTGGCATGTTCCTCCCTCTCCATGTAACGCATGCTAACATATAACTATGGCCTAAACATAACTTACAGTTAAGGACATAATTAAATATAATTACCTCACTCACACATCTGACTTTCAGTACCATGTACTTTAAAACACAAAGGTATACTGAAAACCACAATGCTCTCTAATACTGACTTGTGTTACTTAGGCCATAAAAAACCTGACAGCAACTCACTGATTCAAATGGAACACATGGCTTAAATTTCCGTGTGACATTACCAGACACAAACAACTCCCTTACCCAGAAATATGCAATAATATTGTCATGGTGGCATGATTCTAACTCTCTATGCTAACACTTACCTATGTCCTAAAAATAATCTACAGTGAAAAGCATCATTAAATATAAATACCTCCATCACATATTTCACTTGCAATACTATCTTTTTTATAATGCCAAGGCATACCTAAAACCACATGATCTCTATTACTAACATTTATTATTGTGTAATACATTTTACATGAACATAAACAATAAACTCACATAATCCAGAATATCTGGAGCTTCCCCCTGGTGGCTGCACCTCAGTGACGTCCTCATGAATTTCCTCCTCTGTGGGTAAATCTTCCTCCAATCACTGCTGGTAGTTATCCATGGTAACACTCTTGAAACAGCACCCAAAACTCTCTTTTCTCATCTCTCTTCTTACAATGAAAAACGGAACCACATTACCATAACAAACAAAGTGGGATTCTCTGTATTGCATTTATGAATGGCACCATACTGTTTCTACAGTGACAAGTAGCTCAGAGGACGTCAAGTACCTCAGCTGCTCTTCAACTACTGAACTAATATGTCATGTTGTGAGTGACAACTTGGTGGACCAATTAAAATGGAGACACTCCTCTCATAAACTTAACTGTGTTCCTTCACTGATATAACACACATTACTCTTATACAAGATGGGAGATGGAAGTGTTGCAGAGAACTCTTTAAGTGATTTGTCAGGTTATGAAGCTCCTTATACAGATGATTATGGAGCAATACATTATCGTTAGACTGCAACAAACAGTGTTGTGGAAGAAATTGTGAAACTTAATAAGGACCAGTGTCTAAATAAATGTTTTTGGTATCACAACAGAAATCTAGAGGGAGTTTTTGAAAGATTAGCTGTGTGCATGCATTGTTTTGAGATATTTTTGATTGGAAATACAGGATAGTTTGTGTTTGGTAAAAAAAAAATTATTAAGGCATGTAAGGGAATAACAGACACTTGCAAGTTTATTTGGATCCTTCAAAGGGACCTTTTAAGGGAATTACTGAGTATATTTGTGGGTATCATTTTCTTGTAAAAACACAAAGGCTCTTTTAAGAGCCACCCATGGAAGATATAAAATGTTAGTGAAAATGTAAAGTATGTTTTTGTAAAGTCACTGCTATATTAGCAGTTATGAAATAATGGTTACAAAATATGTATTTTTATAAATATGCATATGTGTGTGATAGGCAGTCCTTAAAAGGACAGAACTGGGGTACACTGCGTGTAGTATTTAAGCAAAGTAGGAGCATTATTTTAATGTTATGAGGGAACAGTGCATTTCCTTCATCAGTTAGGTACAATCCATCATGACTATACAAGTTAGTATACAGTATACAGTATACAGGAGACAGGGTTGAAGAAATGGAGGTGAACATAAAAGTGTAATCGGCATAATGTTTTAGTGGGCAAAGCTCACTCCAAATTTGTAAATCTACACAGACGGAGTTCAGTGCTGAGTAGGGTGCATTCTGCCAGGATCGGTGGTCTCCTGCTGGTCTTTCTTGTGTGGCTACATTGTTTTCCTGCAGGAAGTGGAGGAGGAGTTTCATACAAAAACCCTGTGTCAGCACAGAGTGTCGCAGAGTTGGGTGCTGAGTTGGATCCAGTCTGCCAGAATCGCAGGTCTTTTGCTGGTCTTTCTTCTGTGGCCACATTGTTTTCCTGCAGGAAGCAGAAGAGAAGTTTCATTGAAAAACCCTGTGTCAATGCAAAGCGCAGCAGAGTTCGGTGCTGAGATGAGTGCAGTCTTCTGGTCTCTTGCTTGTCTTTCATCTGTGGCTACATTGTTTTCCTGCAGGAAGCAGAGGAGTTTTATACTGAAACCCCGTGTCAGTGTGGAGCACCACAGGGTTTGGTGCTGAGTTGGGTGCAATATGCGGCAGTCCGCAGGAAGCAGTGGAAGTAGTGTGTCTAGCGGGGTAGGCACAACTCACTAATTGATGATGTTTCCCACTTTTTAAATGTGGTTTTTATATCATTCCATTATGTCTTAGGCACATGCATTGAGAAGCAAAGCCCCAGCAGCCCTTGCATCTTCTGCACAGCATGGCTATCCACGTGCCTCAAGCCCAGCAAGTCCATCAATGGAACCTTGTCCCCTTGCTACAGCAGCTGGCGCTGACTTTGACTCTCCTGTGCTTTCATCTTTGCTGGCTCTTTCCAATGCTAAAACTGTGACACTCGGCTCTAGAGATGCTGTGAACTCAGACATTCTTTCTATCAGCGCCTTACATCCTATTGAAAGTGTGCCTTGTTCAACTCCCAATCTCTTGCGGAATTTTGATGAAATTCCAGATACAGCTTTTTTGAAGGATGTGTAGGCGGTGGAACTAGCACCTCTGGCCACCACCATGTCTGGAGTATCGAAGCCACCCTCTCCTCACCGCTGGATATTAACATGGAAATTGAAAATCCTCTGACAGCGTTTCATTCTTTACAGGATTCATCAACAGTACGACCGCATATTAAAGTGAACATCTCGGCAGGGCACATGACTCCATCTTTAGTAGAGGTCTGTTGGGAGATTCCTTTGACGGCTTCTCCTAATCTTTACCCTGAGTCGTTGAAGAGTTCATTGGACTCTTCCATCTCGTTTGTCCAGCCAACATCAAGAAGAACTGTAGGGGTTACCCACGCCAACTCCTCTGGGTTAGGGGGTGTTTTTCCAAATTCGGATTGTGTATGGATGCCTTTGATTAAGATGTTTAACTCTTTAAATTCAAAATTTAATGACCAGGCTGGTTAAGTGGTCCAGATGAATATGAAGATTTCCTTCATTGGTGGATTTTTGACAGTATCACAATCTGCTAGGAACTTCTTTATATTCTTGGAGCATAGTATATTTAAACGGGCTGAACCTGTCTGTGCAATTTCATGAGTAGTCTTTTCTCCTGAAGTTGCTGTTTCATTGGACTCACAAACAAATGCAGGCGCCTGTATGGCCTGAGACGTTTCTACTTTATAATTTCCTATTACAGTATCATCTATCACTCTTCGACCAGTGTAAAATATTTCCTGCTTGAATCTAGCTGGTCCGATATCACAGAGCCTGCTGATGCAGGTTTGAATCCCGGCAGGGCCAAACTCAGCCTTTCATCCTTCCAAGGTCGATAAATGAGCACCACACAGAGTGGGTAATAATAAGAACCTGAGGGTTCATAGCGCTATATAAATGCCAAATTATTATTATTATTATTATTATTATTAACCTTGTCTCCATTAGAGGAAAGTAGTGATCAGCAAGATTTTTTTCCCATTTTTGATCAAAGGAAGACACAAAAATCTAAAAAGCCCCTAATTTTGGAGAAAAGGGCGGGCAAACAATCAGAAAGAAAATGTGTAGGGTCTTTATTGGTCCCTCTGACTGATGCTGAGATGGGTGTTTGTGGAAAGAAAATCATCAAAGAGCAAGAAATCCCCCCCAGAAAACAACAACAGTCATGCAGTTTAACTCAGAAACTCCGCTGAGCCCTGTTAAGGAAGGCCTACAGACTGAGATCCCATCTGACACTCTGATCATGGAGGAATTGTTAAATGTTACTACTCTTTCTGTGGAGTTAGTATTACCTCAAATAACAGTGCCAGCTGTTTTGAATGTGATTGTCAATGCAATTCTGCCAAGGTACCGTTATCCTCTTTTTTTTTACAATGGAGTAGAAAAGATCCTTTCTCACCCAGAAAGAACCTTTTTTTAAAGGGCCTTCCCAGCCACAAGAAGAGTTGTATGCGGTTAGTAACCGCCTTAACAGGTAGCGATGGGGCCTGTGACAAGGCCTACAGTTGCTGGGTAACTGACAGAGTTGCCTCTAGGGTTTTTAGACCAAGGTGGATTTGTACCAGCTGAGAGGATAAGGCGGCAGGACGATGACTCCTCTGTGCTCTCCTGCTCTTCGATGCTGCACACTGCTGTTGCTTGCCTCCTTTTAGAGCGAGTAGTGGCCTCAAAATATAATATAATTTTTTTAATTTTGTGAATGTTATAAACCTGTTTGAAAATATTCTCACTCTTCGCTTCATCCAATCTAAAGACATTGCACAGATTTATTTTATTGATTTGAATTGACTGGATAGGGTTCCATGACATGTTCCTGCTAAGACTGTGGCAAATGTCATTGTGGATGCATTGCAGTATCTTTTATCTATGGGCTATGCCATTGCGGAGGTCAATAGTGCTGATCTCTTGCAATGCAATAAGAGAGTTTATTCTGTGTTCTGGGGCAAATTTGATATGTCTTCATGCACCCCCATGAATGTAACTTGTTTTGTATCCAATTCAAGCTTCTCTAGAGTGGCTGAATGATCTGAATGCCCAGTTAGCCATAATGAGGTTGACAATTGTTCTTGGCTTCCTGCAGTGATAGTTCCCGAGGTGAAGCATAAATAACTAGATCGGAGGGGGGTGGGGGGTTTGAAGAACTTGGAGATGGGTTTGCGGAACACACCAGGGTTTAAGCATATTTTACTGATGGATGTTAAATACCCTTGATGTTTGCATCTTGCAAGAGACGTGGCTCACTTCTGCCCCTGTTATGGATGGCTACTCCATGCTAATGTCTTTAGCTCATAAAGGCACAAAGGGCCTCATCGGGCCTCCTTACAGCTGTTTACATTGGATTGGGGTTTGAGCTCATAAATTGCAGGTCTTCCAGCACTTATTTGCAAGTGACCAAACTGGTTTGGACTGAGCCTCATCTGAGGAACTTGGGAACATTTGTTCGAATCAATGCCTACTGGAATCCTGTGGGCATTGCTAACGATGAGTTGTTGGATGCGGTAGCTGAACTTTTAAAAGCATGTCTTTTGGATCCAGGTATTACAGCTGTTATTATCACTGGGGACTTAAATCGTATGTGTTTGAATCCATCTAGCCCATAATCTTCCCTGGGACTGACCACTTTGAGTCCCGACTGTTAGGAAAGATTTCTCTTTATTGAGCCTTTCCTTTCATTTTAATGGACACCCCCCCAAATATTTTGCTTTTGTGAGTGTTTACACTACTGGTCCTGACTGGACCATGGCTGGGGTGTGTGTGGCACCCTGCTATTGGCAAGAGGGAGTTTCAAATCTTACCTGGCTTTTAGGATAAGAAGAGCAACCATTCTTCAAAGATCCTGTAGTAACCTAAAGGAGCCAAGACTCCTGTCCAGCTGTAGGACCTGTGAAGAGACCAGAGACCCGTCTGAAGGAAGCCTGGCAAACAACTTCTGCTGCTGTCCCAGTGGAGCCCTGTCTTGCTTGTGATGTGCAGCAGTCCGACGAGGGAGCTGCGACCCTTGGAGTGGAGGGGACATCCATTCCTGCTATCTGCTCTGTCCCCTGCGAAGAAGAGTCTTCAGAAATGTCCCGGGAATGTCCTGTGGCTTGTCCAGCTCTGAGTTTGGGCTACCGTGCTGCTGACATCACCTTTCCGAGTTTCATCCCAGAACTTGGGGAATCCTCAGCTTGTCCTACAAGACTCAGTGAAATGTCACTGTCCTAGCTTCAAGGGGAACCGAGATAGGAAGGAAAGCCTGACCGCGACAAGTGAGGCACTTTGCTTCGCTGTGCTGCGATGACCATCATCTGAAATAGCTTACCTGACCCGTGTCAAGTCCTGCGAACTGTCCTGCATCGAGTTTTGCTGCATTCTTCGTCCGACAGTCCTTGCTCCAGTGAAAGACACCAAACAGAGATCAGCTCGAACCTGCAACCCCTGCAAATCAAGGACTGCGACTGATGGCGGGAAAATCAACCTCAGACCCTCTTTCATCAGCCTGCCAAGTCTGGGGAAGAATTGGAGTACTGGGGGTAAGTTACAGTGGTTCTTACCTGACCCTATACTCCCTTTAAAGGTGTTTCTAACTTCTACAAAACTTTTACTATACTTTATTTGGGGATACTTCTATTAGTTAGAATACATTGGGCCTCATTACGGGTCCAGCAGTAACCCTGCTGCCAGACCCATAAAAGATTACCGGTGCCTGACTTCGCGGTGCCACTGGGCTATTCCAAGTCCGGCGGCCGGTAAATCAGGCGCCGGTAATTTCGATAATCCCCATTCCCATAGAGTCCTATAGGACTCTCTGGAAATGGGGACAAAGGAGCACCGGCACCATTGTTAACACTGCCGGTGCTCCCGTGAAAACTCTCCAGGGGGGTGCCGTCCGCAGAGTTGTAGTGTGCCGGTCCAGAAACAACAGTGCTGGTAAACTTACCAGCACCATTGTTTCTGGACCGGCACACTTAGAATGAGGGCCATTGTCCTCTACCCCTTGGAACTGTTCATTGGACTCTAGATACCCTACCTTCATTGTTTTCCGGCTTCACAAACTTTGTCGGAACTTTCCTGAACTTTTGGGCTAAAGGCCCCAGACAATTTAGGGAAGGACAATTGAAGATAGGGTTTACTCTCTGTGGACCATTGGTGTATAATCTAATCTGTACTTTATTTTACCAGGGTTTGATTTGTATTGTGCACTTAAACTGTGACTGTATGTATGTAATCTATTATTAGTGTTGTGTGATAGTTCTACCTGTCAGTAGTCATTTTTCATAGATTTGTTTGGCCATAAATAAATAACTCTATTTTTATACATACTGTCTAACTGTAATCTGCAATTCCCATTGTGTGTACTCATTGAGGACCCTTTACAAGCTCACCACCTCTTAAGACTTAGCCTAGACCCTTGTTGCTGCTACCTTGAACTGGTTTGGCAACAGCTCCACAGAGTAATTCCTGTCACAAAGTAGGTTGGCCTTCTATCCATTTGTCCACCAGGCCAGAGTATAGAAAATCTGTCCTAACAGCAACATCAGGGAAAGTAGTGGTTTAGCTTAATGGAGGAACGAGGGTTAATCATGGTCAAGAGGAATGTTAGGGGTGATGCTTCTCCCCAGTTCACTAGGCACAGGGATATCCATTCAGCTACAATTGACTACTTATTTGTTACAGCTAATGTTTTCTCACTCAACTGATTTTACTGTTATTGTTTCTGGGAAAGGTGACCTCTGCTTATTAAAAACCGAATCGGCCGTTCTGATGTCCCCATTGGAAAGAGATTACTATACCCCAATGGTGGAAATCCATGTGTGCAGGAACTGCCTGATTTGGAAGGAGCAGGAATTGTTACACCTTAAAGATCATCTTTTGAAAGTAGTTGTAGTGGTAATGAGAGCATTGATGTCACTGCCTTAATGAATATGTCCCAGCATTGAGGCTTTTTACTCAGGTAGAATTGGTCAATAACAAGCTTGCTTTTAATCATAAGCATTTTCTTTTATTTTGTTTTATGTTTTATTGGCTAAACAGTTAAACCTTTAACATTTCCATTTTTCACATTTCCTTAAGTACATGGTCTTAATGTTGTGTACTGAAACTCCTTCATTGCCACCATTTCGATGGAAAGTTGTCATAATCCATTTGTCAACCTTCTTTCTTTCAGAGTCCTTCCATCTCCAAGCCCAATGTCAAGGATTCAACAAATTTCAAGGCATCAATTGTTCGCCCCATCTTTTCCACTGTCAATATTCTCTCCCAATACTCCTCTTCTCTCTCTGGAGCGATTTCAGCCACGTAGCTTCCCATTTCCGTCAGGCGTTTCAACCCCAATGCCGGGCAGTTTAACATGACATGTCTAATAGTCGCCAATGAGTCTTTATTTTCACAGAACCTGCAGTGCGATGTATTCTTTTCCAGTAGATTTCTCCTCCATTTTACTTCTCTAGAGGCCCAGATGTTCAGTCTACATCGCAATCATAAGCATTCCTTTGAGAGAGTCATCCAAGAGCAAACACAAATGCTGAGGGCAGATTTTAGGAGCCTTTTAAAATTGGATTCAATTAGAAGATGTCTGCGGATTAAGAAGTGGAAGCAAAAGTATACAAACTGGATTAGGGGCCATATAATTATCATGGCTCATCGTGATGGGGAACAAATGCAGTTAGCCTCAGCTACGAAAACATGTGGCACACATCTGGCAGCTTCTAAAGAATGATGGTTCACAGCAGCTTCCTTTTGAACTCACTACTATTACTAAAGCTGTTTGGGTAGCTTATTTTAAAACCCTATTTCCGTTACCCGATATGAGCTCTCTTGTCCCATTTATATATCAGGAGGTTGATTGGCTATTTAATCTCCAGATGCAGCAAGTCCTGGGCATCAGGTCTGAATGGCCTATCCAACATCATGTTTAAGCACATCCTGAATTATGGGAGAACATTTTGCTTAATTTATTGCAGCAAGTGTTATTGAGTAGATGCATTCCATCATATTAAAGAAAGTCAATTACTCTGCCTATATCCGATCGACCTTCTTGATGTGCAAGGAAAGTTATTTGCCTCAGTCATTTTAAGGGAATTTCTCTTGTAGATGAGGGAGAGTTTTAGCTTTGGCCAAAACCAATCAGGTTTTGTTGCAGGTTTTGGCACTTCTTTGAATGCTTTTATATTAGGCTTTTCTTTAAAAGAGTCCAGCAGCAGGATCAGCACCTTACCTTGCATGTATTGATTTTCAGACTGTGTTTGATTGCGTTGGTAAAGATCTTCTTTGGAAAAAACTCTTGCTAGGAATTGTCCTTTACACCTTGTAAATATTATGAAAGAACTATATAATAATACTTATTTGCAAGTTCAATTGGATCTCTCTGGTAAACTCACGCAACCAATTTTACCAATTTGCAGTCTGAAGCAGGGTTCTGTACTGGAACCTTCCCTTTTTAATTTATATATTGCAGATTTGGGGGCTACTTTAAAGACCCTGAGCCTTCACACCTAAATTAAAAGGTCTCCCCATTCAATGGCTCTTATATGCCGATAATCTGGTCCTTCTGGACCAGGCTCCAGTTGCATTTCAGAGACAACTTCAGACATTAGAATCAATGTAGTCAAATCCAACATTCATGTAACATCTGCAAGAAGAATCTTTTCAAATGTCATATCTATAAAACCCCTATTGGTGTTGTGAACGAGTATGGGTTTTTGGGGATGTGTAAACAACAACTTTAGGGATATGCTTAATGTAATCCAACTCCGGCATAAGGTGCGTATGGCAGCTGTACATGGTCTGTACATTCTGCGCAGATATGGTCGATACTCTCTTTGTCCAGTCTTGACCTATTATAAACAGAAAGTGGTGCGATATTAATCTGTGGCACACAAGGTAAGCAAGATCTTTCTGCCCCTAGAAGGTATGTTTTGGAAAAAAGTTCTGCTGCTTCTATAGAGTGTCCCTATTCAATTGGTGAGTATGAGTTGGGCCTCTTATCTTTGTCTTTCATGGTTAAATGGAAAGCATTGGCATTCTTGAGGAAATGTCTTCTTGCGCAGCAGATCTTTTTATTCCCACTTCTTAGGGAAATGATTAAGTTGAATTCAGACCCCAGCTTATCCTCATGGGTTTGAGACTATTCTGAGTGTATGAGGTCTGCAGATATTGGCCTAAACCTACTGCGTAAAAACCTGACAAAAGCCAGAGAAAAGCTCTGGACGTATGACTGGATTGATACCTGTTCACAATGTGCAATGTATACAACTTTTTTAAATTTTAAGAATGAAGTCAAGGCTTTTAATGTTCTTCCAAAATATTTGGGGAAATTTCCATGTCCAGTTTATAGAGGTAACTTTCTCAGATTTCGATTGAACTTGCTTCCTGCCAATGAGGATTTGGGCTCCAGAAACGGAAGATGAAGGAGCCCAGTTGCCACTTTTGTAGTACTCTGTCTGAACTTGGAACTCTAAAACATCTTCTATTATTTTGTCCATCCTTGGTGGTGGCACGTGAACTGTTCTTGGGAACATTTTTCAAACAGTTTAGGTTATTGGCTAAGGAGACATTGGTCGTATAGCCGAGAGGCATTTGCTTTTTTATTGTATTTAATCAGATATTAATTTAAAAATGATGCTTTATTTTCCTTTCCTTTTATTATATATATAGGTGTTTTTTGGATTCAACTTTGGAGATATAACAAAATGCAATTTGAATGTTTTAGAAAGTTCTTTCATAAACTGGCTGTATTGATTGTATGTTTTTCCTTTCTCTTTTTAAGCTTTTTTCTTGTCATACTGTAAAGTTTGAACTGTGTTTAACCATAGAGTCTTAATTAAAAAAAAGAATGTACACAAGGCAGTGCTGTCTGGATATTAACGGGATTGAACGAAGATATCGTATCTAAAATGCCGAATGAACGTTTAGAGCGCATTCGACATAGTGGAAAAGATCTAAGCCCATAATATCAAACAGGGGTGCAGGGGTTGCGGGGGTGTCCACTGCACAGCCAGTTTGGTATTATAGGCTGCGGGGGCTGCAGGGGTGTCCCCCACATACATTATAGGCAGTGGGGGGGACAAACAGCCAAATTCCCAAAATACCAAATTACAAAATGTGGGCTAGTGGGCTCCGTGATTTTGTAATTCGGTCTTTTAGGGTACGATATTATAACGTACATCCGATATTTATACATGTTAATGTTAATGAGGTGGGAAAACTACTTTAGTTAAACAGTGGCCCACTTGTAGTAATCTGGCTGCAGTTTTGAACTAATTTGTAGTGTTTAGGAAATGTTACTGTGCACCACATGCAAAGTCTACCATTTTGCTGCAACTCACAGTTTATAATATGCTGTAACTATGGCTTTGCTGTGTTGTTTTTTCATCCCTTACTGTCATTTCTAAAAATACACCAGTACCTGTGCATACATAGAATTGTGGGCATCATTGGTGCTGGTGGTCTTTGGTTTCAAACAGGAGATTCCTCCTGGCTATAGGTAGCTGGTAAATGGCTCTCGGTAGTTCTAATTGTGAACCCTGCAGATATTTCTAGTGTGCCATGGTTATCGGATTGTAGTAGTATGCTGAATTATCTGCACTCATGGGAAATGTAGCGTAGAATTTATGTGCAGCAAGAGAGTAAATGTATTTACATGTAATTGACATTTCAATTCTGGTTTCTTCCATAGAATTTTAGTGCCATCTCCATTCAACATTTAGATGCAGTAGAATCTCTAGATTTACATCCTGTTGTAGTATGGTTTGTAGTATGGTAAGCAAAGTATTCCATTGAGATGACATGCTGTGGTTCATGGGCATTTTTGTGAAAGCAGTATGGCCTTGACAGAAACTCGAGATATTTAGCAGGGGAAAACATTTACATAGAAATAGAATAAACTTCCATGACTAGAATAATAAATCAGTTTCTGGGTATGAGGGTAAGTTGGTGAGCAGAATTAGGTTTGGAAAAGTAGGAGCTGGATTCAAAAGTGTACTGGGGAAGCCCTGAGTGTGCTGGGCCCACTCAAAATCTGTACATGGCCACAGCACTCCTGAGTATCATAGTCAATCCCATAGACAGGTATCAGGTTTGATAATGTGTGAAAAACAGTAGAGAGATCCCAAATTTCCACTTAGAGTGGTTTCCTACCTTGATTTTGGGAACAAAGAATTTTCAATACAAAGAAAGGTAGGACACCGGTTAATTGTCAACAGTTATTTGCTCATCAAAAACTACATCAGTTTAGCCAAAAATATAAATTTTAATATTGTCTCGTAGAAATCGAGAAACTCTATACATATAAAAAACATAATCAGACACTCTAAAATGGTACATATACGTAACAATGACAAAAAACATATAACAATATCTAAAAGATAGAGATATAAATTATATCTATCTATATTCAAACCTATGCTATAAATCCTTTTAGAATCGGGGTTTCGATCCTTGTGGATCGCTTGATGTTTTCACCCAATTTTATGTAATGTTTAGATTGGGACATCCCATAAGTGGGATCTTAAATACTACCATTCAATTTATTATTGTTTCTAAATTGGGAACTCAGCATGTTTCAATCCTCCTTATAATTGTAGGGACTTTCTTCAGGAGTAGTCATGGAAACGTATTTAGAGTAGATAAGCAGTTGGTCTGTGATCTTCTTATTTTGAAGAAATGTTCATTAGAAGTGCAGTAACTGGACTTCTTTGTGTAGGTGCTCTCTTGGCTGTCAGGGAAAAAGACCAAAATAGTTGGACAAATTTTCTTGTGGAAGACGTATTCTTCCTCTTTAACCTTCTTTAGTGTCAGAAGTAATATCTCTATGGGGCAGCAGATTTGTTAATATCGCAGTTTGCATCTGTTTACTGCTTTCGGGCTGGACGGCATTTCTGCGCAGCGTGTGGCGATGTCAGGAACAGACTGTTTATTCAACTTTAGGTCGTATGCAGTATCCTGTTTGTACGGTTATTTCCGTGTGGATACTCGTCTTCTCTTCTGTCTCTATTGGGGCGATCTAGCCTTGTTAAAGCGTTGGGGAGACACAAGAGCCTTGAGGGACCCCGCATGTGACAACAGTTGGTGAGTCAGCAAACTGTTGGGGCAAACACTCTAGTGGTTCTCTTGTTGAGGTACGATTGGATCCACGCAGTAGGGTCATTGGAGAAGTGGGCTGCAGAGGAGAGGTGGCTACAAAGAGTGTTGTGGTCCACCAGGTCGAAAGCAGCTGATAGGTTTAATAGTAGAAGGAGGACGAGGTTGCCTTTATCTTTTATTGTTTCTATTTGGGATACTAGATCTATCTGTTCTGTTTCGGTACCATGCCTAGGGTGGAAGCCCGATTGACGTAGCCTTAGTACGTTTTTGCTTTCTAAGTGATGCTGGATCTGGAGATAGGCCGCTCTGTCAATAATCTTAAGAAGGAATGGCACTGTAGTGATCGGTCTGTAGTTCGCCGGGTATTTGGGTCGAGGGATGGTTTCTATAGGAGAGGCAAGACCCAGGTGTCCTTAAGGTTGGTGGGTTCTGTCTTAGATGTAAATAAGGCATTTATCAACGAGGTAATAAAAGGTGCAAGCTCCTTTGCTGTTTCTTTTGTGATTGAAGCTGGGCAGATGTCACCCATGCATCTGGAAGGTTTTAGGCTTAAGATTATCTCCTCAACTTCCTTGATACTAAGGGAAGAGAATTTGAATAGGTCAGAATGCTCTAGTGGTGGAGTTTGGGTTGTATGTTGGGGTAGGTTATTGACTAGGCTCGTTTTTTTTTGCTTCAGTTTCTTTTGGAGGAGCTCAATTTTGTCAGATATAGCTTTTTGAATGTTATGACACCAGGTGTTACCACTCATCCAAAAACAACAGTTTGTTAAAAAAAAAGAAAATCGTGTATTTCTTTGTTAATAAGAAACAGGAATAATTAAAAAAAGGTTCCATTCTTGAGTCTTCTCAAATCTTATGAGAAGTATGAAATTAGATTCAAGGCATGGGGTGAAGCATTTCTGCAACAACAACAAATTGGAAGGAATCAACACAAAAGCTCTTTATTTGAAAAGAGAATTGTTCATGTTAGTGTAGAACAAACTAACCAAATTAATTAAGAGCTCCAAACCATTCTATAAAAAAGTTCAAACAGTTTGTTTACTTAGACAAGACAACTTTTGTGAAGACACACTTCTCATACAGAAAGATGTTTTAGTGATGAGAGTTACATTCAATGTGACTTGCTTTTTCCGAGAGTGGATGTGGATATGAAGTAAAACATAACATGATTTCTGATAGAGCAAAAATTTGAAAGGAAATAACTAATGAAGAAGAAATATTAAAACACTGTGGATTACAAGTTAAAAACCAAACTCTGGTGTGGACATGTAATTAATTCTGAAATATTGACAATTATTCTCGTAGAGTCCTAAAGATTTTCTTGCAAATATTACACAAAGATGAACATGCACAGAGAAAAATCAAGATGTTGTAGAGAATAGATGTCTGTGAAGTTTGTGATACATCTGGACTTCTGGGTCACTCTCCAGCTTGTCTTGACAAATGCAGATGTAAGAGTCAGTTTCATCACATTTGTATGCTGGGTACACATCATAATAAAATAAGAAATCTTCTTGTTAAACTGTATCAGTGCAAAACACCAAGGCCCTGATTCATGGATTATTTGCACCAAAAAAAATGGGATTTGTGCGCCATTCTGCCCGCAAATCCCTGTTTAACAAATGGGGATTTGCGGGCAGAATGGCGCACAAATCCCATTTTTTTCGGCGCAAATAATCCATGAATCAGGGCCCATGTGTGTCACTTGCAGTGTTGAATAAAACATTAACTACTGGAACTGTGGAACTGTGGAAAGTTTACTTTCTACACTTCAGATGATAAGAACTACTCATTATAACAATGACATATAAGCAGAAAAACCATGTTTAGGAAGTAGAAATGATGATCCTATGCTTTCAAAGGATCTGATATTTGAGCAGTATAGAAAAGGAGTCCTAAGAATTGGAACGCTCTTCCTCTTTCTTTGCATTCCATTTCATATTTTTTTCTTTTCAAGTCCCGTCTTCAAATTCACCTTCTCACTAATTATTTTTTGACTGTCTGCTCATGTGATTTGTGCTGCTGGTTACTTTGTTCAGCACTTAGGCATCAAGCACTATAGAAATGTAATAAAAATATAAAATATAATGTTCATCAGTATTTGCATTCCAAAGTGAGCAATGACAGAATTGTAATCATTGATGAATTGGCAGTCCTTATGTCCTTTTAAATGATTTGTATTCCTTGGCGACTTACCAGTTACACAGTGTAGAACAGATGTGAGAAGACAAACTGGTGCCATAGGCCTAGTAAATCCAAATCTGCAGCGAGTGTAGTACTTGTCTTTACATTTATATTTTTTCTGACAATACTTTCCACACATGTGCATTTGAAACTTTTCTACCTTGTTCCTGTAGATCAGCATTGACATGTGGAGCAGGGATAAAACAAGTAACACATTTTTTTTATAAATTCCATCACACACAGCTGTCACTTTCTTTACCAAACTGTGGAGGAGCTTTAATCCACAACATCATATGTTAATAAGGAGCTAAACAAGCCCGGTACTCTTTCCTCCAAAAATAATGTTCCACAGTGCCTAGTGGAGCATTTTCTTTATTAAATAGAAAATGTAACATTGCTGAAAATCGGTGATGGAAGAATCAAGATATACGTACAGGGTCCATGGCATGCAATTCTGCTGGTGGCATGTGTAATATCCCTTGTTTAGTTGGATTACTTTCACAAATCCACTCTCCTAGATCATCCCAACCATACTCAGCACAATTTAAAGTCACAAGCCAAGTTGGTGGGCCTTAGTTTCTGAGCATGCATCTAACCTCAGAATGTCTTCATACCAATATCCCTTAGTTCCTCTCATGATGGCAAAGATATTGGGAATATTCCCTTCTAAAATGTCATTATTTTGTTTCACCTGTTCAGGCATCTTACTTGCAGAAACATTGTGAAATCTAGTTCCTGTCTGAAGTGTATGAGCAACAGAATAGCTTAGTGTTGAAAATTAACTTTCAAAGAGGAAGTGGAAAATATATTCAAAATTGGTGTGGAATCTAGAATTTTCAGAATACATTCAGGCAGAAGATATTCTGAAAAAGAAACAGTCCTTTCTGATCATCCAATCTGCCTCTTTTTACAGTGGGAAAAAGCATAGGGAAACAACAAGTTTCTGTGTTTTTCCCCAGACACTGATTGGTGCACCTTTCGTGTGGTGATGTCCACAAAATACAATTTAGGAACCACCTTTCATTACTTTATTTTAATACGTCTGAGTTTAGATCAAACCACCTCTTTCTTGCCCAGATTTGTGGGGTGGGATTGTATATAATGAGGATTTATATGAGAGTGCCAAAATAATGAGCAACCAAAATATCAACATTTAATCAAAATATATCTTACACAATTTACCATCCAATAACATACAAAAACATGGAAACACAATCATGATTGCTCAAGCCTCAGAAAGCACTCTCTTAACATACCACATGAACTCAAACCCATCATCTTACAGTTACAAACTACAAACAGAAAAGCACCTGTAAATGTCAAAAAGCATTGTCTTAAATTTCAGGTGATGATTAAGCAAAAGGATGTGTTAGTTTACTTGCAAGAAAAACGAACATCATCCCAGATGTTAACCCATTCCCAACCAACTAATCCACCCCACTCTCTAGATCGGCTATGCTTAGACCTTCTGGGGCACTTGCCCCCAAAACTTCGAGAACCACTATATCACACCCACTTCCCGGCTAAAAGAATATCCCTCATCATTAATAAACAGTAGTCCGTCATTTGTGTTCATAGTGAGAAATACCATGGCGTGGTGTAGTTCATGTTAAACATAGGTGTTTCTGTGCACTCCCAGTCTCATCCAGTAACCTTGGGTAGGCCACAGCATTTATGAACTGCACAGTACAGTTCACGATAGGCAAGCATTGCATCAAGTAAATAGTGGTAAAGAGACACAATAACCAAAGTCTGCTAGAAGTTGAAAGAGAAAATAATAAACACTAGGGATAGGGGCACAGGATGACGTCATGTTCGTGTTGACATTTGGTTTTTACTTATGACCTGCAAAGGAAGACACCAAGTCCCACTCACTCATTTCATTGCATTCCCATCCCTCTGATCAGTGACCTATTTATTTATTTTATTTAATTGACTGCAACTGCTGATTGAGCATGGTGCAAGCACTATTAGTTGTGTTGCACACACAAGGAAGTCAGGAGTATTTTCACCACACTATTCATGAAATGGGACACTTGGTCACTGTTAATACTGACACTCCAAACCTGGGTGCAAAATCGATGAAAAGTATCTTAACAAATGTTACAGCTCCTGCCCTTCACAGGTGCCTCTGTGACAAATTGACTTCTCCCCTGCAAGAGTACAAGGATGATTAGAGGCTAAGGCGCCCACTCAGCTCTCATACTTCTACAAAGAGCAACACAATCATACAGGTAAATCAGGCACAGTTAGGAGATGTACCTCTTTTGCCTTTTGTGGTAACGTGGGCGGAGGGAAGGCTTTACTCTCAAGAGGGGTGTGAATGTGGCTCAGTAGCAACCCAAACAGCAAAGTATCCAATCAAGGTCCTATAAAATAAAAATACACTTTAATCAAACACACCATGTACAATAATAACTAACTAGAGAACACTGTAAAAGCCAACCCTTGTAGAAGGAACACAGAATATGCAAAGATAGAATAGATGCAGCACCCTGGGTAACAAGAAAAGGGGGAAAAGTCAATAAAAAGACTCCAATATTCAAAAAGGCTATTTCATACAGCTGCAAAAGGGATTAAAAGGACAAAGCCTGCATTTAGGGTCCAAAGATGGTACAGGGGGAATATATAAATCAGTAATATCTTTGCATATGTCATGGTGGCTACGCATCTCAGCGTTGTTCGCAAGTTCTTTTCGGCTCAAGGATGCAGCAGTCGCAATGGTCCAGCGGCAAGCTGGCATTGAGTCGGGGTGAGTGGAAGGTAGCTGATGTCTCGAAGCATCTACTCTAGCTGTGCGGGTGGAGCGCTCACCAGGTTCAGTAAGGGGTGGAAGTTTGACAGCAGTGAGCTGGTACCTGTCATGATACCTACCCTCGGGGACCCAGACCAGGTCCAGCAACCCCGGAAGCAGGCATCAAGTTATTTTGGGCAAGCCCAAAAACCCCTGCTAGGGGCTGTTTGGGTGCCGTCCTGGTGCCTATGGCACCAGGCTCATATGGAGAGTCAGTCCTGGCGCCATGGGCGCCAGGCTCATAGAGTAGAACTTACCTGATGCAGACCATGCTGCAAGCTTACCTGATGCATACCATGCTGCAAGAGCTCCAAGCTGCCAAATGAGGCTTGGAAGGGACTATTTTACATAGGGAATATTTTTTTACTCGGGCGGGGCTGGGGAGGAATACTTACCTGGGACTACTTTGGAGGCTATTTAAACCACACCCGAAGAACAGCACACGCTTCGTGTTATTCTGCATCTAGCAGCGTAACGCTCACCGTGCCTGCAAGTCTGCATCCAGTCTTCTGCCACGCCCGCCTCGAGTTTGGAGCTCCTAGAAAAAGGGAGAAAGAAGGAGAAAAGGTTAGAACAAGAGCAATACCTTTGATCCTTACCTGAATTCCCGATCCATCGCGCCTTCAAGCTGGAAGAAAGAAGTTATTTGATGCGCGTCGCCTCACCTGCTGCAGTCAGGCATTTGAACTCTTACGAAGTACATACTTTTCGGAGTCAATATTGTTCTGGAACTCACCAATTCCTTCGAGCCAGTGAAGCAACTGGTTATCAATGCGTCCCTGCGCTCAATGCAGGATGGAGAGCTCATCTTTTCAAACCATCAGGTGAGACTATAAGAGGGGACATCAAAGGTGATCTGTGGGGAGAACAGCGGGGGTGGGGGGATTTACACCCAACTCCACGGGTGGTTAATTCCCTTTCTCCATTTACAGAAGAATAATCCTATGGGACAAGCAAACGAAGCTAGGTGGGCCAGTCCAGTCCGTCATCTCGGCCCTACGCGTCACATTGGTGGAGACCGCAGCTGTCCAGTTCAGATCGACGCCTCTGTGGGAGCCAGGTGAGCGTAACAGAACACGAAGCCTACCCACAAATTCGCACCCGGGCGTTATGGATACCTCAGAGACTGACCAATTGGCCCAATTACTAGGGGAATTGAGGGCTGAAGTGCATTCCGCCTGTCAAGAAACCAATGCTCTTAGGAGACAACTGATTTTGTCAAAGGAGCGAACTGATGACCTTGCTAGGCAACTTTTGCAAAGCCAGGCTGGACAAGCACCCCTACCTGGTTCCGGGGGAAATCCAGCTCCTGTGTTATCGGGTAACCCTGTGCAAATAAACCTACCAGGAAATATTCCATTAGCTCCACCCGAACGCTTTCCCGGAGATCACAAAAGGTTTACAGTGTTTATGAACCAATGCCGCTTGCACTTTTTATGCAGACCTGGAGCCTTCCCAAATGATCAAGCCAAGGTAGCCTTTGTATTGTCATATCTCAGCGGCAGTGCAGCTGATTGGTCAATTCCACTAGTTTGCCCGGCACTCCCAAGGACAGGCCCTGGATATCGAACTTTTGTCCCTACGACAGGGTAACCAGGACCTTCTATCCTACATCGTGACCTTTAATAGGTTGATAGTGGAAACTGGATGGCCGGAGGTAAAACGAATCACGTTATTTCATCGAGGGCTTCGAGGAGAACTCAAGGATGTCTTGGCTCAAGTTGTGAACCCACCTCAAGACTGCGCTCAATATATTGACTGAGTGGTCCAGTTAGATCACAGACTTCAGAACAGAAAGGCGGATCGAGCCAAGTTTTGGAATCAGCTGTTGGTCAAAACCCACCGTAATACCATAGGAGCAGATGCTTCAGAACCCATGCAATTCGGAGGCGTTAAAGGACCCTTAACCCAGAAGGAAAGAGAAAGGAGACGTCAAATGCAATTGTGTCTATATTGTGGAACTTCGGGCCATTTCTACGGGATTGCCCTGTAAAACCACCCAAGAAGGTGGTAGGAGCTGCTGATAAAAGCTATATGGAGTCAGACTCGGGAAACGACCACGCCCGACAAGCGTAGAGGTCCGCTTGCCGAGCTTGATGAAGGATACTCAGACTTCGTATTTCATCATACCAATGGTCCTCGTAGATCCAGGGCAGCCATCGCGTATGCACGCAGTAAGAGCATACATTGATAGAGGGGCCATAGGAAACTATGTGGACTATGAATTGGCTTCCAGGATGAATATACCTCTCTGCCGAAAAACCACCTCAGATGTCATCACCACAGTCGATGGAACTGAAATTGCCTCTGGGCCTGTAACTCATTCCACCGCAGAGATGACACTATTGGGTCAGGATGGGCATCAAGAGACTATTGTGTTTGATCTAATCAAAGCCCCACAGTTCCAAATAAAACTGGGGATACCTTGGTTGGAAACACATAATCCTTGTATTGATTGGCGAGAGAAGAGAATAACCTTCCCGGATTGTGCACAAACCTGTTACCCAAAGAAAAATCAGAACGCAGGCCTGGCCACAGTAACCACAGCAGTCATTGAACTACCTCCAGAATACCAAGAATTCCAGGATGTGTTCCAAAAAGAACAGGCAAACACCTTACCTCCTCACAGATCGTACGATTGTCAAATCGATCTCATACCCGGTGCACAACCCCCTTGTAGCAGGAGTTATGCCCTTACGGAACCTGAGAACCTTCACCTAAGACAATACTTAGACCAGTACCTTGCCAATGGCTTTATTCGCCCATCCAAGTCCCCTGCATCTTCAGCTTTGTTCTCCGGGCCCAAAAAGGAAGGTGAACTCAGAACGTGCATAGACTACCGCGCATTGAACCAGGTAACTGTTAAGAACCAATACCCATTGCCTCTGATCCCTGAACTACTAGACCAAGTGAAGGACGCTTTTCGCACTAAGTATGGGTTATTCGAATACCAGGTTATGCCTTTCGGGTTGTGCAATGCACCAGCAGCCTTCCAATACTTCATGAACGATGTCCTTCGGGAACTCATTGACGTTTGTGTTGTCGTATATATCGATGATATTCTAGTATACTCCTCTTCAGAATCTGACCATGTGAAGCACGTCCGAGCAGTCCTTGAGAAATTGCGCCAGCACAAACTATATGCAAAACTAGAAAAATGTGTTTTTCATGCCACAGAAGTTGAATTCCTTGGGTTTATCCTGACCCCAAAGGGAGTCCGAATGGACTCACGAAAGGTGGACGCAATCCTTAAGTGGCCATCACCAAGTTCAATTAAAGGAGTACAAAGCATGCTCGGCTTTGCCAATTTCTACCGCAGATTCATCCCAGATTTTTCAAATGTCGTACATCCCATCACAGCACTCTTGCGGAAAAATAAACGCTTTATGTGGACTGAAGAAGCTGAAAATGCCTTCCAAGAGCTGAAAGCGAAATTCACGTCTGCACCTGTATTAAAGCACCCGCGCCCTGACCTTCCATACATAGTGGAAACTGGTGCATCCAGTCTAGCCATGGGAGCTGTCCTGTCTCAAAAGGACCCTGACACTGGGCAGCTTCACCCAGTAGCATTTTGGTCCAGAAAGTTCTCGGCACCCGAGTTAAACTATGCGGTTACCGACAAGGAGTTATTAGCCATTAAATCCGCCTTCAAGGCTTGGCGGCACTATCTTCTCGCTGCCAGGCAGACCATTACTGTGATCACCGATCACCGGAACTTACAGTATTTAAAAACAGCCAAGGCCCAATCGTCACGTCAACTCCGATGGGCATTGTTCTTTGCCGAGTTTGATTTCGTGATAACCTATTGACCAGGTTGTAAGAATGGTAAAGCAGACGCCTTATCCCGAATAGGGATGGGAGAGGCAGAAGTGAACCCAGAACCAGTACCTATAATTTCCGAACAAAGGATTCTTGGCATGACTACTCTACAGACACTAGAGGACATTCAGGTAAAGATCCAGCAACTCTTTGATCCTACAGCCCTGCAGGACTGGGTAAAGAAAGGCCCAGACTACTCTGTCACCAATGATCTGCCTTATTACCAAGGGCAGCTATTTCTGCCACACAAGGAACTACTAGAGCTAGTCATTTGCCATTATCATGATACCCTCATGGAGGGGCACCCAGGTATTGCAAAAACTGAAGCTAAAATTAAAAGACAATTCTGGTGGCCCACCTGGCGAAAGGATATTACATCATTTGTCATGTCTTGTGGCATTTGCGCCCAAAACAGAAGTCAAAAGAAAAAACCAGCTGGACTCTTACAACCTTTAGACATTCCGCTTACACCATGGCACTCCTTATCGTTAGACTTTATTACTGATCTACCTCCTTGTAATGGATTTAACACCATTCTAGTTATTGTGGATCTTTTTTCCAAGATGGCCCACTTTATTCCTTTAAAAGGATTACCTTCAGCCTCAATCCTGGCCAAAGAATTCCTCGAAAACATTGTTTGCATACATGGATTTCCATCCGTGTTGGTCTCTGACCGGGGCAGTCAATTCATTTCACATTTTTTGGAATAAATGTTGTCAATTGGTGCAAATCGACGTGAGATTATCGACCAGTCACCACCCCCAGACCGATGGTCAAATGGAGAGGACCAACCAGATTCTAGAACAATACCTGCGTTGTATGTTACATCAAACCGAGAGTAATTGGAAGGACATTCTTTGGATCGCAGAATATGCATACAATAATTCAATACATTCTGGAACTGGACAAAGCCCCTTTTATACCCTAGTTGGGCACCATCCTCGAACCTCAGACCTTGACTCAGCCCAACACTTAGAAATGCCCACAGTGGACCATCTACATGCTATGATTACACAAGCCTTTAGGGAGGCAACTGCACATTTAAAACAAGCAAAGGAGAAATATAAGAAAGATGCTGATCGGCATAGAAGTGATACTCCACAGTACCAGATAGGGGATCAAGTATCGTTGGCCACAAAACACATACCTCTCAAGGGAACGTGGACCTTTAACCCAAGATATTTGGGACCTTACTCTATTAAGGCCATTATCAATGGGACCTTACTCTATTAAGGCCATTATCAATCCGGTGGCCGTCAAGTTGGACTTACCTGCTAATATGCGAATTCACCCCGTCTTTCATGTGTCACTTTTGAAGCCAGTGCAACCAGGGACAAGACTAACCAAGCCACCAGACCCCATCCTTATAGACAGGGAACCCGAATTTGAGGTTAAAAACATCCTGGACTCCAAGATGGTGAAGTCAGAACTTTTTTATTTAATCGACTGGAAAGGTTACGGACCACAGGAAAGGTCTTGGGAACCTAGTGACCACGTGCATGCACCTCGATTGGTGAAAAGATTCCACCGAAATTTCCCAGACAAACCAAAACCTCGGGGAAGAACGACTTTAGGAGGGGCCTTGGGGGGAGTGCTGTCATGATACCTACCCTCGGGGACCCAGACCAGGTCCAGCAACCCCAGAAGCAGGCATCAAGTTATTTTGGGCAAGCCCAAAAACCCCTGCTAGGGGCTGTTTGGGTGCGGTCCTGGCGCCTATGGCACCAGGCTCATATGGAGAGTCAGTCCTGGCGCCATAGGCGCCAGGCTCATGGAGTAGAACTTACCTGATGCAGACCATGCTGCAAGCTTACCTGATGCAGACCATGCTGCAAGAGCTCCAAGCCAAATGAGGCTTGGAAGGGACTATTTTACCTAGGGACTATTTTTTTACTTGGGCGGGGCTGGGGAGGAATACTTACCTGGGACTACTTTGGAGGCTATTTAAACCACGCCCGAAGAGCAGCACACGCTTCGTGTTATTCTGCATCCAGCAGCGTAACGCTCACCGTGCCTGCAAGTCTGCATCCAGTCTTCTGCCACACCCGCCTCGAGTTTGGAGCTCCTAGAAAAAGAGAAAGAAGGAGGAAAGGTTAGAACAAGAGTAATACCTTTGATCCTTACCTGAATTCCTGATCCATCGCGCCTTCGAGCTGGAAGAAAGAAGTTATTTTATGCGCGTCACCTCTCCTGCTGCAGCGCTGCGCTGAACTCACCGGCCTTCGCAGCATCTTCACATTCCACCGCATCCTCCTGCATGTTCCTGCCGCATTCCGGCACCTAAGGAGTAGACAAGAACAGCAAGGTGAGCCAAGGGAATACACAGAGGAATATTAGTAACCCCCCCATAGACGTACCTGATTTTACCACCGGGGGAACTATTCCTCTTCACGGGTCGGCGCAGCTTCCACTGCATCTTTGCCGAACCCCAGCCCCTAAGGGGAAACAAAAGGACAGCAAGGTGAAACAAAGGGACCATCAAGGGAAACCCTCCTCACCACATTAGACTTACCTGATTTTACCGCCTGAGGTATTATTCCCCGAGACTTCATACTTTCTCTCAGTGCCTGAATAAGGGAGAAAGCAACAGGTTACATATTGACATTATTTATCGAACTGTGTTGGAAATACAAATCCTTACCAGAATATTACCGGTTGCCACGAGGAACTCTTCACTAGGGTCAAGCTGCAATCTGCAAGGAATCGCACAAGAGTGAAAGTCAGGCATTTGAACTCTTATGAAGTACATACTTTTCGGAGTCAATATTGTTCTGGAACTCACCAATTCCTTCGAGCCAGTGAAGCAACTGGTTATCAATGCGCCCCTGCGCTCAATGCAGGATGGAGAGCTCATCTTTTCAAACCATCAGGTGAGACTATAAGAGGGGACATCAAAGGTGATCCGTGGGGAGAACAGCAGGGGTGGGGGGATTTACACTCAACTCCACGGGTGGTTAATTCCCTTTCTCCATTTGCAGAAGAATATTCCTACGGGCCAAGCAAACGAAGCTAGGTGGGCCAGCCAGTCCGTCATCTCGGCCCTACGCGTCACATTGGTGGAGACCACAGCTGTCCAGTTCAGATCGACGCCTCTGTGGGAGCCAGGTGAGCGTAACAGTACCAGGATGCACAGGCAAGTCAATTTGATGCAGAGGCTCATAGTTCTTTGTTCGGGAACCCCAGGGTAGGGTTGATTAACTTACAGGAGTGGCAATGAAGAATCTTGTGCTTCGAACAGATACTCAAGCAATGCAAGGCAGCGATACTTCATTGGTTCGAGCCAAAGCATCAACATGCTTTGGCTGGTGTGATGTGGTGGCAAACAGAGTTGGATGCAAATGACGTGCCAAAAAATGATTTACGCAAAGGCAGCTCTGAAGGGTGCTGGAGGTTCACTCTGCATCAAACATGCTCAAATCACAGCTTGCATTGTGTCAGCATCAAAAACACAGGTATCTTGGCTGTTTGGGCTTTCAGGGGCTGTGCCTCTCACTCCAGAGTCTCAAAAGCCAAGGTTAATCCTTTTCTCTGGGCTCTCAAACATGGGAGAGGCTGGCACACACCTTTAGGGATCATACAACATGGTGGGGTCCTAGGACACAGGTTGGCCGGCAGATATGCAGGAGTAGTTCCAGCATCAGTGTTCAGTTCAGTGGTCCTTGGGGATAATTAGTGGACAGTGCTCACCTCTGCCATGGAACATATGCCTTCACCTCACAACTAGAGTACTTTAGAAATGATTGCTCTCTCAGCAGGGTCCAGCTAAATCATCTTCCAGGGTTAGATTCAAGAGACGATTCCAAGATGATTCCAAGAAGTGGGTTGAGAGCCCTTCTTTGAAAGGTAAAAGCCCACACGTGATTGGACTAAAGTTAGCCTGCCTTTGTGGTCCAATCCCTGTTCTTGCAAGAAGTGCACTTTGCCATTCTGACATCACATCCAAAGTGTTTAGCTGCAGAGGAAGTGGAGGCGTCAGGATGGAGAGAGAGAGAGGCAGAGAGAAATAACATGAAAGAAGTCTGCTTCCACTGTACAGAGCCCTCCTGCCTACTCTAAACCCTGCCTCCTTCCCTTCTCACTAGGAACAAAGGCCTTTAGAAATTCAGCACCCTGGTGTGAGGCTACTCCAGTCTAATGGGTGTGCTCCTTTGTTGCCCGGGCCCATGACAGTTGTCTGCTGTGTGGCTGCCTCTGGTGGAGGGTGTTACCTGCCCTCACAAAGAGATCATCAAAGCGGCATGGTCATTCGGGTTCCTCTCCTCTGATTTGGCAGGCTCACCCTGTCTGGTCAGAATACACATCACCTTCCACAGATGAGCTTGACTCACAGGATCTGACACATTTGTTATATCAAATTGGAAGTGGCTGCAATGATCATAAGTAGTGCCATGCACCATGCCTTAATTCTGGCATAGCTTATCTTGAAAGTTGTTCCTGCCACTAGTTTGGGCTACTTATGATCATCATAGTTTTGGTACAAGGGACATATCTTAAATGCAGCACCTGTGTGTCAGAGACTTAGCTGTCACTGCAGCTGTCCAATGGGCAGCTGTGACCTCTGAACCTGCTCTGTGCCACTGCTAGAGCAGAACCTGCAAATCAGAATATTGATGCAGCAGGATAATTATAAACACTATGCTTCTGGCATGAAGCTTATGAAAGGGGAATCTGGTCAGCAGATTACCTTTTCAGAGATAGAATGAACTGCATCCATGTATTATTTGATACAAATCAAAAAAGCTGGGGCTTTCACACCATTGCCAGATGGCAATTCATCACAGTCTCCACCCACCCAGAGAACACATCCAGAATAATAAGAAGATACTGTCAATGAGGAAGCTGTAGAAAAGTAATCTGAGAGCCTTCAAATGTGTCATAAGGAGGAGGCTGTGCTCCCAGGGTCGCAGGCACAGTTTTCCCCACATTATTCTGGATGAAGATGGTACAACGCCTACAGTACGCTTGAACCATTTTAGAGAATTCAGAAGCAAACCAGGACCTATTCAACAACATAAACATCCCTACCTTCCCAAAATGAGCCTGGCCATGGTGCATCCTGACAAGATGGGGCAATAATATCTTTGGTGTCACTAATTGACTTTGGTCAAAGTGTTGTCATGTAATCAACAACCCTTTCTAATCTAGTTTTCCTTTTCACTGGAGTGGCATTATCTTGCAGGGTCTTATATATGGTGGGGGGTGTCCAGTCAGACGATCGAAAACAAAAGGATCGAATACAATAGTTTCGAGTCAAAAGGACCGGAGAAAATAAAGGTTCAATGCCTTTTTTTAAATGTATTTTTATTTTTGGTTTCCGTATAGGAAATAAAAGTGGTTTTTACACCAAAAACGGGGGTTTGAAAAAATTCAACCTATTGTATTCAATCCTTTTATTTTCGATCCTTTCACCTACAACCATGGTGGGGTCAGGACTAACTTTTGCAGGGAGAATGTATTCATCTTCTGATTCAGATGCAGCATCCAATTTTGATGTTCTGTCTGAAAAATCGTTGGTGCTACAGAGGTTGTTACTGATGACTGGCACACTTTATAATGGCTATCCTTTCAGGTAACATGATGGCATATGGGAGAGCCTTCACATTTTCCTTGTTTTTATTTGGAGGATCCTGTCAACGTCAGGAATTCTCTCTGCTTTCAGAGTTGACCAATGTTGTGGGCTACCCCAAAAGCAAATCTCGAATCAGTATACGTGTTAAAGGATTGTTGGGAGGCTAGTCTGCATTTAGCTAACATATGTAATGTTATATCATGTTCTGAGTACACATGCACAATTATCCAAAAGGAAAATCAATAGTAGTTGATAAACATTTCTTCCTGAATGCCCATGCATTCGAAAGAAAAGTGGTTGTTGCATTAACTGTTTTGAATGTATAATTAGAGTTACTACTGTCTCTCCTTTACCTTATTGCAAATGTATTAAACTTCATATAGGGGACACGAAGAACAAAAATTGATATTCGTTTTCATCCCACAGAGTGCAGCAAGAGGCTGCCAATCTACTAGAGTCAACACTCTACCCCTGTGAGCCCCTCAGCTGCTGGACTACTGCTTCCCTTTGACTGATGCGCTGGTGGGGGCATGTTGCCCTACCTCTCTGCTGGCATTGACATCCTGCCTTGGGTCTCGGGTAAGCCCCTCCCACGGGCCACGTAACATCTTCACATCTCTTATAAGGTGAGCCTTATAAGCTCTTATAAGCGCCTTTCCTATAACGAATTGCAGACTGGCATCATCCCACTTACACTAAGGCAATGGTGTTCTCTTGTTGCTTGTTGTGTCATTCTTTCCTAGTCACTACCTACCTTTTCTCAGTAAGCTAGTGTGCTTCTTTCAGTGACTTTACTTTCCACTTCCCGTCTGATCCCTAGTTATACATACTCTTCTCCTTTTAGTTTCCTTTTAATTCCTTATGCATACCGCCTTTTCAATGCATTGGTAATCCCGTAACACATGGCATCTCTCGTCCCATTCCCGTAATCCCACCAACCTACTCTCTGTTTCTGTGTCCCCTTAACCCTCTGTTACAGCTTTTGTTCCCCTATCCCCATTGGCTTACTCAGTGCTTGCTCTATGTATAACAAATCACAAATCATTCTGGACACTTTTCTCAGTCATGGCCTACACTTCCTTTGCATCACTGAAACCTGGATTCCATCCTCTAACTCTGTGACCGCCACACTTCTTACCACTTCTCGGTCTACTTTTTCCCATCCCCTCGCCCTTCTGGCAGAGGTGGAGAGACTAGCATTCTATGTTACTCCTTCTACACCATTGCCTCTTCACCTACTCCTCTCCCATCACTCCCATCTTTTGTGTATCACTACATCTAATTTTCTAAAACCCACCGTCTCGTCTGCCTAATTCCCTATTGTCCTCTGGTCCCCTTTGCTCCTTTTCTGATGACCTGGATGCATTGCTATCATTTAATCTTCCCCTTCTTCTTCTTTCTTCCCTCTTGGCGATTTCAATCTTCATCTTTTCTCCATCCTTGCATCCTCTCTATTCCTTCCCTTACTTGACCCCCTTAATCTTTCCCAGTTCCACTCGGCCTACCTATATCTCAGGACCTTCCATAGATCTGATGTTTATTTATCATTCCCTATGACCTCCTCTGTCCTAGCTCCCCCTTTCACTACCTCAGATCATATTCTTCTTTATTTTACTGTTTCAACTTCCGTCCCTCCTGCTTCCCCTCCCCCAGCCACTCAATTCCTCTGTTGCAATTTCTCCTCTTTGAACGCTCCCACTTTCATCTCCACTCTTGAAACCTCTCTTCCCCCACCCACGGATTTCTCTCTGATCTTTATCAATAATGCATTATCCTCAATGAACTCTAATCTCTCCTCCATCATTATCTCTCGCTATCCCACTCTGATGTTTCACCCTACACGCAAACCTCCTCAACCCAGGCTTACTCCTGCACTTCTCTCTCTTTATTCCTCCTTATGTCGAGTTGAATGGCATTGGAACAAGTACCCACCAGAGACAACCTTAATATACCGTCATCTCTACACTCCTCCTATGATTACTCTATGTCATCAGCTAAAAAGACATACTTCTCTGATGTTATTCTGTCCTACTCCACCCATCTCTGTCGTCTCTTCATACTTCTCAACCAAATCTTGGCCCCTCCTGCTCCCTACACCTCTCATGCTTCTTCTCTTTCTACAGCTGTCTTTGCTCCCTTCTTTACAAATAAAGTTACATTGTTTCATTCACCTTTAGGCCTCATCATGCGAAGGGCGGTAGCCCTTTTCATCATGTTGAAGCACGGTAGCCCTTAAATGCGGCGTTAATGGGGTAAACACGCTGGGAAAATGGGAATTTTCAGTGCAATTACCGCCAGTGGTATTACTGTGTGGTAATTGCGCTGAAATTTCCCCACTGGGTTCAATGGACCCAATGGGGAATGGGAAGTAAATGTTAGCGCCCAACCCATGATCCGGCAGTAATACCCCCAGACGGGTCGATGCTAACGCAAAGTTAGCCAGTATCCCAACATGGCCAACTCATGATGAGGCCCTTTGTCTTCAAAACACAGCCTCTCATGCTCCTCTTTCGCCACCAATCTCTTCTAGTTCTTCAATCTTGCTTCTCTTGGACTCAAACACAGCTCATTATCTTGCCTGAAACCACCCTACTGCCTCCCCACTTTATCCCCTCCCCTCTTTCCTTATTCCTAAAGTCTTTCCTTGGCTACTCCCTTTTCTTACTTCTCTGTTTAACTCATCCCTTCTCTCTGCCGTTGTTCCCTATGACTTCAAAAGAGCTGTTATTATACCCCTTCTCAAAAAACCGCCCATTGACCTCTCACCCCTTGCTAACGTGTCTCCTATCTCTCTTCCGTTCGAAAACACTAGAACAGGTTGTTTACACTCAAATCTCTTCTCACCTTGACACCAATTCTCTACTCTGCCCAAACCAATCTGGTGTCCATCCCCTACACTCCACCACAAACTGTTCTTCTTAGTGTCTCCAACTCTCTTCTCTCTGCTCGCCATTCTAACGTACTTTACTTATCCGCTGCCTTCGACCCACTCTCCTGTCCACCCTTGCTTCTTTTGATTTCTTTGGTAATGTTATACAATGGTTAACACCTATCTTGAAATCATTATTTTACTGTATGGTGGGATATTACTCAATCCTCAGTCTCTCCTTTACTGCATGAGGTTTCCTAAGGTTCGATCCTCTGCACCCTTCCCTTCTCATCTCTCTCTATAGTTCCACCGTCTCTGCCATAACTTCTTCATTTGGACTTTCCTCAGCACTTTTATGCAGATGAATCTTAGAGCTTTTTATCTGTGTCTACCCTCGCCAACTCTCTCCATGCCTCTGTTTTTTCGTGTCTTACTGCTGTTCAATCCTGGATGCATTCCCATTTCCTACATCTAAATGCCTAAATAAAAAGCAACCCTTTTTCCTTCTACGTCCATTCCTCCACATATGCCTCACCCTTCTATCTCATCCACTCCTTCATCCCACTCTCTATCTTCCTTCGCTCGTAATCTGAGAGTCATTTTCGACTCATCCCTTCCTTTCACTCCACACATTTTTAATATGGCCCGCTCCAGTGGATTCCAGCTTTAAATTATACAGGAAAGCTCGACCTTTTCTTACCTTTCATTTTGTAAACTCTGCTGTCTGCACTTTTTACTGATTTTCTCCCCGCACCTTTATTGTTTCATCCCTTTGCACTCTTTCCTGGTTTTCATTGGAGTGTTGCTTACTCTTCCACTTGCTCTGCATTTTTTTCAAAAGCACCCACGTTCTAGTTCCCTATCTCTCCTCTCTACATTCTCTTTACACTCCATCGTGCCCTTTTCGACCAGAATCCCATTTCCTCATCTCTGTCCGAAGCCACGTTGCGCTCAATCCTGTTTTTGTCCTTTCTTTCTTCGTGACCCTAAACACTGGAACTCACTCCTCCTTGAAATCAGATCCTCCTCTACCCTCCAGCTTTTCTGCATCCGTCTTAAATCGTTCTTTCTTAAAACTGACTCTTAACCTCTCCTACTGGCTGATGCCCTGTAATGCTCCTGGACTCTGCTCTCGCTATCAGATCCGCTTTTTATTGTTTTCCTTTTTGACTGCCTCGTGAAGTGTCCCGTCTTTTTCTTGTATGCAGCGCTTTGTTGAAAGCACTTTATAAATGAAATAAAATGAAAATCCCATATTTTACAAAGGGACATTTGGGTGAATCGTAAATTTGGAAAATGGCAATATGCCTAGACACAATTTTGCAAAGAACGTTTTTTTTACAATTTCCCCTGCAGTAGATCAGTGTAATTGTCAGGCCCAAGAGAATACTTTATCCTCAAATATTTTGCTGATAAACTCTACTGAGCACATGCACCCAAATGATCTTTCGCATTTTTATAAGTTGGAATTAATATAACCTTGTACTTGTTTCCAAAAGTAGATGGATTGTCCAACAAATAGGGAAGATCCAACTCAGTAAACATTTTCTTAATATATTTGAACCAATAAAATGTAATTACCGCTTGAGCCTCTAATACATCACAAAGTACAGCACGAAAGGTTCGCAATGAATGGGAGCTACAAAGCCTAAGCCAATACATCAGAGGTTTCAGCGTGATGTTAAAGTTAATTCTTGTAATGCCTACCTCAAAATGAACTGGAGTGGATGGAGCACCATAAGGGAGACACAAGAGATATTTTTAAATCTTATTCCCCCTTATTTTTGTAGTACAACGGTACAATGTCCCCATATCTTGGTCCTATAGGTAGTTGCTGAATTAGCAACTTCCAAGGTATGTGAAACAATCTTACCACCAAATTGTGTAGCAAAATGAATAACCAACCTCCATCTCACAGAGAACATAGCATCACTCTTCTCGATTTGGAATGTCCCTTTTAACTTTTTGTGAAAATGTATCCCCAAATAATCAAATGTTTCTACGTTCTGGAGAATAACTCCATTAAATGCGCCTCATTACGAGTCCGGTGGTAACCCTGCTGGTGCAACCGGTGGTTTGCCGCCGGACCCGTAAATGTATACCGGATCCTGACCTCCCGGTGCCACTGGGAGATTACAAGTCCAGCAGCCCAGCAAGTCTGGCGCTGGTAAAATGTAAGTCCCCATTCCCATAGATTCTATGGGAGTGGGGACTCAGAAGAGCCGGCACTGTTGCTAACGGTGCTTGGCGCTTCAGTGAACCATCTGCCTCCTGTCGCTGCTGCTCCCGGCAGGGTCAGACCTGTCGGGCATAGCAGCCACAGCAAGCCGACTCCTAGTTTGCCGGTCCGGAAGCAAGGGTGCCAGTCAAGGCCATCTTAAGCACTTTTAGGGCCCTGGGCACAACATCTTAAGCGCCCCCCTCTACCAAACCAAAGGACTTAAGTGATCAAGAATATCTGGTCGCATAGCCCACCTCCTCTTGGTCCCCTTCTCGTCATGATCACAACCAAAAGGTGATATACATTCAAAATAAGCTTGTTTATGTCCCCTAACCCTCTTCATTTGTGCTCTAATAATGATAGTAATAATTTGCATTTAAATAGTGCTACAAACCTTCAGGCATCTGAGCGCTGCTTATTATTACCCATGGTGTGTGGTGCTCATTTATCTACCTCAGAATGATGAAAGGCTGAGTTTGGCCCTGCCGGGATTCTAACCTGCATCGGCAGGCTCTGCACAGATGTCAAAGCGAGCGCACTACTCACTGTGCTATCTGACCGGCTAAAACATGTAGCATTTGAAGGCCAACATTAGCAGTCTACGAAGAGGTTACTTCTGTTCTAGTATTGGTACAGGAGACTTTTTATCAATAGCATCCAGGAAGGTATGAAGCCTGCGGTAGTAATGCAGGACCATAACAAAAAGGTACATGTAACACAGAATAGAGAGAGAACTCACATTAGCTGCCTCACAGAACGAATAAGTGCTGAAGCATGGATAGAGGAGACCAATTGGAAGGAAGGAGAAAGTTACACATGCATGGAGAGTGAATGCAGTTTAGAAGCTACTAGTATCCAGAAATGGGACATGGTTTTCAAATAGTGTTGTCATTAGAGATCAAAGTATTAACTGCCTGCGGTGTGCAATATATCAATGCTCACTGTTGCAATGGAAGCAACTCTAGTGAAACCATGAGTGAAGCTTTTTCAAAGATCATACCTTGAGAACGAAATCACTCTGAAAGGCTGACAATTTCGAAAGGTTTAGGGACTGGCAATTTTGAGAGGTTATGCAATACAAGATTAAATGAGATGCCCAGCATCACACGTTGGTTAAGGGGTGAAGCTGGGATTTGTGCCAACTCTGCAATTTCTGTATTTGAGCACATTCTTTTCCAGTTCTTACCATGAACAAAAATAATAAAATTTTATAAAACTGACTTGGAAAGTACACAAATCACATTACCGAACATGACAATTTTTAAAAACAAAATATTATTGCAGGGTGTTATGCAAAATGGGAATTATTCTAGCTTCACTTTCTACATCATCAAGGGAAGTATATAAGTACCAGCATACCAATTGATGTGATTTAACAGATTTAATCTGGGTTTGTCTTTTGAATTTTAAAGCTTTAAATACTTCCAAAACACTGGCTTGTGAAATTGTCATTTCTGAAAGTGCAGAAAAACCTTTGACTTTTACAAAAAAAGATAATCGTTTTTTGTGTCAAACGAGCAGAACTTAAAATATGCTTGCCCGACGCCTGCCGTATCTGGTCTGCTCCCTTCTGTCTCCCACCCCTTCCACTCAAATGGCCTACATAAGAAGATGATCAAGCAATGGGCTAAACAATGCCATCTGCATTCCAGAAGGCAAACCTTACAGAAGAAAGCACAGTAATGTAAGAGATTTTAGATGATTTGACCAGGATCACTGTATCGCCTTATGGCAAAGCCAAGCGACGAGCATGAACCATTTAGTTCCACTGTATTGAATTTGAATACATATTCACCTCTTTGACTAACAGTTTATGCTCATCATTGGATGTGATTGTTTGGTTTTACAATACCCATCTTAACAAACCAATGTATAGACCTTCACCATACGGATGAAATGTTTGTTTTATAGCAACCCCTATCTGGCGCAGGTACATTGCTAATAATAGCACCTGTTGTGCTGCAAAATCAAGTACATATGCAAGCAGGTGTATAGACTTCAGAGATAGGAAAGACTCAGCGAGCCTTGCTGGAATGTTCTATTCTAATCTCGCTTATGAACACATATTTCTGAATTGAGTGCTTAACACATTGAGCTAACTTCTGAACCATTGTGGCACACAATTGATCAATATGCATTTCAACTTTGGCTATTGCACATGATCAGCATAATTCCCACAGGAAGGTAAGAATGCTACATGAGTTGTGCCGTAAGGAACACACACACTATGTACACCACAGTGAACACAGAAAGCATTACACAATTAATTGATCAAGGTAGAATGTACTTGTCAAAACCGACGGGCAATAGGTTTAGAGCCTCAGCAGCATGCCATAAAATATCCTGATGTGTGCAATTTAAGTCTGGTAAACAATGGAATCTTACTTCTTTAGATCGGGCAGTCTTGTGGGGCCCCCCGGCCTGGGTCAAGTGCCCCTTTTGCCCTCCCTTAAAAATGTCTCTGATGCCCGTGAGCTTACCGGCACCCTTATTTCCGTACCGGCAAACTTATAATGAGGCCCAATGTGTACTTAAAAGAGTGCATGTCATCGGATAGAGACATGGAACACCGAGAGATGTTAAACACTTGGACTTTCACCTTGCATTTGACAGAAAATGTGCCAAATTGACACAGCAAACCACGTGTTTTTTTGTAAAATATGTCCAGTGCCATACGCAAACAAGAGAAGTCCCCAATTCTGGCCCACTTATCTAGATGCATCAGCATTCAATTCAGTAATCATTACAACTAAGTCATAAATACATAAAAGAAACAACAAAAGTGCCAGAACACATCACTGTCTGACACCTTTGTTTATCATAATCTGGTTAGTGCACTCACCCAGTATGGCCCAACAAACCACAGCATACTTATTGTAGTAAAGGGAGCAAATTGCAGATAACAAAGAAAGTGATATCCTAAGCCTTAAACACAACCGGGACAAAACAGAAATCATGATCATGTCCAACGACCCATGGAACCAACACCACATTCCATTGCCTACCAAAATGGAAAATTGACCAGAATCTTCCATAGTAGTTAAAAACCTCTGAATATTAATGGACAAAGACTTACCACTCGAACCGCAAGTCAACACAGTAGTAAAGAAGTGCTTCTACCTACACACAATCAAGCAGATACTGCCTTTCTTCACCTTCCCACATGGAACAGGGAACAGGCGCCATGTTCTCCCGCCTCATGTAAAGAATAGACTACGCCAACAGCATCTTATTTATTTTGTATGTTTTTATTTGCATTTATTCAGTGCACAAAGCCCTCAGGCATCTAGGCACTAGCCACAGAAAGTGCATGGTACGTTGGTTTAGTGCAAGAGAAGCATAAGGTTACAGAAAAAACAGTGTTGTGTGTACAGACTGGCAAAGCCACACCTCAAGTTGCCGGGGGCTCCATCAGAGAGCCCAATAGTCAAATAGGTATAATTACATGGACTGGCAGAGCCTCACCTCGTGTTGCAGGGGGCTGCAACGGACAGCGCATGGGTCAAGTGGGTATAATTCCATGGACTGGCAGAGTCTCACCTTGTGTTGTGGGGGGCTGCAACCGAAAGCACATGGGTCAAGTAGGTATAATTACATGGACTGATAGAGCCTCATCTTGTGTTGTGGGGGGTGACAACGGACAGCGAATGGGTCAAGTAGGTACAATTACATGGACTGGCAGAACCTCACCTTGTGTTGCGGGGGATGAAACGGACAGCATATGGATCAAGTGGGCATAATTAAATGGACTGGCAGAGCCTCACCTCGTGTTGCAGGGGGCTACAACGGACGTCCCATGGGTCAAGTATGTATAATTACATGGACTGGCAGAGTCTCACCTCGTGTTGCGAGGGACTGCAACGGACAGAGCATGGGTCAAGTATGTACAATTGCATGGACTGGTAGAGCCTCACCTCATGTTGCAGGGGGGTGACAACCGAAAGCACATGGGTCAAGTAGGAATAATTACATGGACTGGCAGAGCCTCACCTTGTGTTGCAGGGGGCTGCAATGGACAGCACATGGGTCAAGTAGGTACAATTACATGGACTGGCAGAGCCTCACCTTGTGTTGCAAGAGCTGCAACGGACAGCCCATGGGTCAAGTATGTATAATTACATGGACTGGCAGAGCCTCACCTCGTGTCGCAGGGAGCTGCAACAGACAGAGCATGGGTCAAGTAGGTACAATTGCATAGACTGGTAGAGCCTCACCTCATGTTGCAGAGGGCTGCAACGGACAGCACATAGGTCAACTAGGTATAATTACATGGACTGGCAGAGCCTCACCTGAAGTTGCCGGGGGCAATTGGAAAGATGGTGGAAACAGATGTGTTGTTGTTTCTGAGAGAGTTTTGCTGGGAAGAGCTCCTTCACGCTCCGACAGGCTCAGACAGGGGCCTTGGTGTGGGCCATGACGGAGAGCCAGGCCCAGGTAGGGAAAACACCCCGAGGTCAAGCTGCTCAGAAGCAGCCCACGATGTTAGAAAGCAGCAGATCCCCACTGGGCAGATGAAAATTTTTTTTTGTATTTTCTTGTGAAATGAGGCAGAATGCCTGACTACCTTACCTAAAACTACAGTGAATGCAGAATGCAGAAACAAGACTATTCCTCAGACTCCCTAAGAGAGAAATACAACACACCAGCACTGAGAACTCTACTTTGGCTACCAGCCAAAAAAATATGTTATCCAAACACTCTGCATAACCCAGAGAGCAATCCATGGCCAAGGAGTGAAATTCAAACAGGGGGAAAATCTCCATCTACAATAGTAGAACTACAATAGTAGTACAAAAAGTCTTTCACCCCATCAGCATATTCACACAGTTCACCTTGGATTGTTTAAGGCTGCATATTCATTCTGAAGATCTCACAGGAATTATTTATGACAGTTGTACTCTCCAAAGCACTCAGCCTGAGGTGAAGAAGGATTCATCCAAGACAGAAGGAAGATCTGTCCCCTACCACTCCCAGAGCACAGGAGGAAACTCTGCTCTGGATCAGGAGCTACCATTCTGCAATCTCCTGAGCTGTGAAAGCATATCCTTAATGGAACCATCCTATCCTTGAGTCGCCCTGAAGGGGACTCACAGCAAATGGAGGATCAGAGCAGCCAAAGTTCCCTGATCACTATAACGAACACTTCGCTCCGTGTTTACTGCACCTGGAACAAGAGTGTAGTTGCTGGTGCTGGTTGCTGCATTTCTCCACCTCATCAAACATTGCTTGCACCTTCAACTAGCTCTACACTGCATTGTGTCCAAGACAAAGCTCATCACCTGGTTGGCCCTAAGCGACTGTACAACGCTGGGACCCATACCAAATAAGTGGAGAGTCACATGCCCACTCTAATCAGGGGTTACAACCACAGCTTGACCCAGCTAGCCCTTGAACAACCACCTCTTTGATTGCAGACCGACACACCCAAGAGTATCACTCTGACAACCGTTGTCTGCCGACTCGGATTAATGGAGCGTCACTCATCGACCCCTCCTGGCGGCTAAAGTCTGACTGGGGAAGCCCAACTGCAAAGCGTTCCTGGAACTGCCCAAACCTGCATCTTTGAGAGCTGCCTTCCTACTACACAGAGAACCCCCATTTGCCCCTAATTGAGACCTGCTTGCTGCTGGGGCCTCCACGATCCTAAATACCCAAACCAAACCTCATCAGCTTGCATCCACATTGGACCCTGAAGCTGACTGTGTCAGCCCACCAAGAACTGAAACTAGGTACTGTTCACCCTGAACTGCCACCTTGGTCCACTCCAACCCTAGAGACTGATTAAGTCACAATTGGTCCTGTTTTTAACAATATATCCTTTTTTGTGGTATGGACTTTACCTACCACCCCTGGAACTACACTTAGAGTACTACTTTCTCCAGGCTGTTCCATCTTCTCTGTTCTTCGATCGGGGTGGGTTTTTGTTTAGTATTTTCTATTCTTTCTATGTGCAGATGGTGTGTTGAATTAAAGTATATATATTTGTTTAAAACATTGTATATTATAGCCTTCCCTCAGTCCACGTTCCCACAAAAGATGAAGGAGGTAGATCTCTTAACTGTCGCTGTTTTACCTTTATGATTTGGGTTTTGGTTTGTAGAAGTGTGAGGGCTGAGTGGGCCATTTTACCGCTACACACACTTGTACTCCTTCCTAGAAGAATCCAGTTTGTCACACTAGTCACAAGTGTGATTTTGCTCAGAGTGAGGCAGAGGACATATGGGCTCTCTGCATTGAGTGGAAACGTGCATTTTGGGAGATGCTGGGATACTAAATACATAATGGCAAAACCTACAATGTGATGGAGTACTTGGGCATGTAAGGCTGCAGCAGCATTACATTCTGGACTTCTTTCAAATTTATTTCAAAATGTACCATCCAAGAAATCATACACATTGTGACTATAGGGCTAGTCCTCTGCAATAATTTCTTGTGAAACTCAGCTGACTCACAGCCAGCAATTGTTTGTAATTTGAGTGCCTCTTCAGTGAGTTATGTTCAAAGTCACAATATTTCACTCTTTTACAAAGTCTCATCACAAAATTGTCTAGCGTTTTTCCTCTCTCTTGCGTGGACGTGTGAAAAATGTTCAGTTCATAGTCTACATTTGGTAGTCGTGCTAAGTAGTTTTACAGGGAGTCGATGATGTCTTCAAAAGGTCAGGTGGTGTATTCTGCCATTTTCAAAGACAATGTTGCGCACTACTGGACCCAGCGAGTGCATTCATATTCTTCTGAGACGGCGCTCTTCCCTTACCCCAGTTGCGTCAAAGTGTTTCTGAAGTTCCTGCAGCCCTCAGTTTCAACGTGATGCTAAGCTGGTGTTCTGCCCTGTCATGTGATGCAGGGATGGGGGGGTGGGGATGCTTGCATGGATGAACTGCTGACAGCCTCATTCTCCGACATGGTGATGGCACACTAGATATAAATCTGAGCTTTCAATAAAATACCTGTCCTCCTGCTGCGTTGTCTATGCCATAGTGTGGTGTAGACAGCTAGCATGATGCAAAACGGTGCATCGGGTGCGATAAGCATGGCAGAGCACATGCTGTTGCAAATGTGGCAGGCAGGGGACCAAATTCCTGGAAATCACACTTGAAAAACAGCCCTTCCTTGCAGTGAAGGCTTTGAACCTTAAAACACAGGCCTGTCGCAGTATGTCAAGTGTGGACTACACATCCCTCTCACAGCAGACGGGCTGTCTGCCCTTTCGGGATGCCGGCAGGCACTGCACAGTGAGGCATAGGGAAAATCCACAGGAGGCGGTGTACTTTGTGATGCGGCAGTCCATGGCACATACAGCTTTTAATCACTCGTAGACATTGTTACAGGTTGAGGCAATGATGCATGGAACAGGGGCTGCATAATAAGACACAGAGACAAGCAGTGTGGGTCTGTTCCTCTTTATTCTCTTGCTGTAACTGAACTATTTTGGCGGTAATCTTGCCTACACATGCGAGCGTCAGAGTTTGCCATAGACAAAGGACAGGGTCCTCTCCATGCATTGACTAAACATAGACATGGGACACTTCATCTGGTTATCTAGATTAGGAAGAACAATCAAGACTTTTCTGATTTCAGAGCAACGACCATCCGGTTTGATGGGGTTGAGCCATCTATTATTTAGAGTGATCTACAAGGCACAGCAAACCCAGAATGGCTTAGATTGTCACCAGTCCCCGGCGCGGTTATAGCATGTGCAATGGTGTGCAGGACCTTCGAATATACACCCTTCACTTCTGAAATTTAGTTTCTGTAATCAAATTTTGGAAATCCTATTCATGCGCCTTTTATTTGGGTTTAAGTTCAAACAAAGGGGCATTCTTTGAGACGTGAATATATGTAGGTAATAGCTAACCATGAATGACTATGTTCAGTGTATGAAGCATACCGTGGGCATTTGAGACTGTACCTATCGTATTGTGGTTGATAATGGTCTTGTTATTCCAAGCATACTCTTGCACTTTCGGTGACGTGATATATTATGCCTGCAGCTACGATGTTTTGGCTGCAAGTGGCATTGAATACAACCAGAGCTATTGGTGATGTTAATTTCTGTTTAATCAGTGTGTATAAGCGGAGCTGCCAGGCTTTAAACATCAATTCCCTTTGTCCCTAGGTGTCACGTAAAAAAACATTTGCACCCAGATAATGCAAATTTGAACTTGCTTCCAATGCTCTTTTTTTGTAAAGCACATAATGCATTTAATAGAAAATTGTCATTAAAATCCGGCAGTTGACCATGCTATACTTGTTCTGCCTCAGTGTATGTACCTTTCACCTCCAAACAATTATTAAAAGGAAATCTTTTTCATATACCTAATGGTTTCAGCACAAGCTGACAAAGTTTAATCTGCAGGCATCCATTCTGTTTCATGTATTTTGGAAAATAACTTCAGAATTGCAGCCTCACATTATAAATAGGATATTTTCTTTTTAACGGTATGTTCTGCTGGGTGAGCTTTTAATTAGTGCTACATAATGGCGTTTCTAAGTAATCCATTGCTGAAGTAGCAATATACCAGCAAGCTTTCCCTGTGCCAGTAACTGTCTGAAAATGAAATGTTTCTAATATGGTTATTACTATTCCATATTCCCCGACCTTTCAAAATCGTTGTATTAACTCATACACGCATGTTGTTGCAGTCTATGCTACTGAGATGGCGAGAATGAGCACCCTGTGACTAGTCCATAATTCACTGGAACAAATGGGCTTTCAGCGCATGTGGGGCCACCATACATAAACAGCACTTCCTTTTGTAAATCAAGGTTGCCGCATTAAAATGCATTTCTCTGTTATTTTGCTTAAGTGCCGATAAATTGCATGGCACAAAATTGCACATTGTGGTTGTAAATCATGCTGCATGACCAGCCCAGGTTGGGCTCTCAGCATGACTTTATTTTTTAGACTTTCTCTATTATTTTAACATCTAGATTGCAGGCTTTGCAGCTGGTGATATTAGTGTTTTTAAGTTTTGCCTACTTCAAATGTTATTTTTCTTTGTGGGTTGAACCTGTTTTAGTCTTGCAACTTTTTCACTAGGTTGCTTGACTTCACCTTTACTATTGTTATGGATCATCAATGCTAATTTCTCTATTGTTGGTGTTCTTTTGCTCGTTTTCTTCTCTGTCTCTTGGCTTTCCACTGCTTTTGATTGTCATCATTACTCCTAATGCATCAATTCATTAATTTTGTAAAGCGATTTAGAAGCAATCTAAATAACAAATAAACAACATGTCACCAAAAGTGAAAATATAGTTAAGTCTGATTTTATGAGAACCTCTGCACGAAAACCACACAACAAAATATGGTTCCTGTAGGGATCTCTGCATTAGTGAATTTCCATGCTGGAAAGTTAGGGGCCCTTTTTTTTTAAGAAGATATTTGATATTTGCAAGTGAAACTAGTAAAATGACATCTTACGCTGACGAACTATGGTGGCGCCACAATGGTTATGTCCAGCAACATCTCTGTACACAGTTCTGACTAAAGTGTACACTGAGAAAGGGTCTGGACCTGAGCTAGGAAAGACCATCTTGGCTTTCTGAAGCTCTGGAGCACTTTGAAGTTCTTGCCACTGCTTGAACAATAAACATAGGCAACACAGCATCAGTCAAACATTTTGTTCTTTCAAAGAATTCAACACTTTTACTCGTTGGAAAAAATAAAAAGTGTTACACAGTGAGGTAATCAATATAGGCCGCTCATAAACCTGTACAATAAAAGGAACCACATTCAGGTTTTTTCAATAAAAAATTGCTATGTAGTAGAACTCAGTGTATCCTATCCCGTGTACTGCACTTTCCCCTCTCCCTTCCCCCTCGCACTTTTCCCTTTCCTGCTTCCCATGCACTTGCACAATCTGAATGACACCTGGCCTAGTAGGATCGTTGTCTGTCTTCCCTTTGTTCCCCCTCCCTTGCCTTGTCGCTCCTTGAAACACTAGTGTATAGGCGCGTTATAAATGCCATATCATATCATTCCTACTTTCATCAAACAAATGATTTCAATTCTAAGAATTTCTTTACCATTTTTTCATACGGACAGATCACCAGCATAGATGACATTCTTATCTCTTTTACTTAATCATCTTCCTGTACATAAAAATATCGATGTGATTGCAAAACAGTCTCATTGTGAACATATTTCATACAACTTTGTTCAGTTTCAACCGACGTAGTCAACAATTCGACAAAATGTTTATAAATAATTCATAATTATATGCAACTTACAGAATCCTTTCTGAAATAGGTTTTTTAATGACTTATATGTCAAAACACAATTGTAGTCCTTTTCTCAAATGGATGCTAAGTTTATCCTTTTTGAATAACTAATCAAACAACTATGTCGTGATTATCCTGGACTCAAGCAAACAATGTCAACATATGTTTCAGTGAAATATTCAAGGAAACTCCAGGGTTGCTTTTCAGTCTCTTCTTCAAAACAAACAGCTCCACAGTGCTCAGAATGATTGAATCCCGGTTTTTCATTTATAGATCATGAAAAAACACAAGAACTTACATGAACTACATTCACTAATAGGTCTGAAGAATCAAATAGACGAACTCAAAGACAACAGGAAGCTCACCCTTTTGCTCCTTCTAGATCTATCAGCCGCCTTTGACCCAGTGGATCATAAAGTGCTTTGCCATCACCTATCCACTTCAGCCCACTTCTCCTAAGAAGCTTTAACCTGGATACAATCATGTTTTAATAACAGTATTCTCACCGTCAGCCTCCTCCTCCGCAGACCCCACGCCCATAACCTGTGGAGTACTGCAAGGGACCTGCGTATCTCCCACTGTGTGCATTCAATCCCAAATCAGCTTACATGTTAGATAAACTTAGACATCTGAACCCTATCAAGCATAGTCTCACACTTGCCTTCAATAATCACAGAGACCTTTCAATTCAACAAATCAACTTTTTAATTTTTTTCGGAAAGAAAGTTCTCAGTGGGAATTCATACAAAACAATCAACAGGAGTGTTAAAAGTTTAGAAAAGTTCTTCACACACTTTAACAAGAGAAATAGCACAAACCTAATTACTGTTTTTTTTGTATTAAAACATCACAGAGACACCTCCAATATTACACAGCAGTTTTTTCAAGACTTGTACAGGCACAAAAAGATGCTGTTACAGAATACATATATTTTTTCAAAAACATGATAATCTAGATATCAAGGACTGCAATTATAACTTTTTTTAAAATGCTTCCCAAATTAAAACAACAACTCGCCACATTCTTGCAGGTTTTTAGGGTTTCTTTGGTGCACTTTACAAGTACTCTCTAGAATTGTACTGGAAATATTTGTACAACAGTCATCTGAGCACTGCCAGCCGTTCTTACCTCCATAGCTTACAGAATGCAGCTAGGCTAGCTTCGGGCATGTACAGGGAGACGTCTGTGCTGCGAAACAGCACTTCATCAGTCCACACTCGCAGCTATTCTATTTGGGATTATCAAGAAAGGTGCATTATTGAAAATAAGATAATTTCCATAATGTTTTGTATTGAAGCTTAAATCCCGACTGAAACATTAATGCCCACATTACAGGCAGTGTAGATAAAGGAAAAAATACTCTGCAATAAGGCAAAGGAAAAACGTACAAAGTGACACTCCAGCCAACATTACCCTTGATAATAAAGTAAGACAACTCCTGCTTCATTTAGGCAGGTTTTCTTCTACCAGGCGCACAAGAGTCACATTTGTTCAATACACAAGTCAGCATCAAGTAAGAGCAAGCCCCATGTTATTGTTTGACTGGGCTATGCTAGCTACATATTGCATTCAACCTATTTTACTCAAAGCAATGGAAGAATCTCTTAATGATGCTCCATCTTATTACAACATGCTCGCAAATACCAGAGCGAGCAGGCAGAGGATTCATTTCCAAACTGATTGAAATATAGAGTTATTCTTTTTAAAACTACATTTACTGTGTTTACCAAAGGCCCATGGAGAAGGTAGCACAGTATCCGTTAATGTCTGAAAATAAATCTAAAAATGTATTTAAATATCACAATGCAGTTATTGGCACAGTGTTAAAGATGTAATATTCTGATTCAGTATTATTTTTATTTATTTAGAAAGATCATGTATTCTAATGGAAATGTGCAATCGTCAATGATGGATCTAGACATAGCCCATGGACATGGAATGTGTAACCTGGCATCCATCAGACCCCGGCAATATGACATTTTCTGCATCTGGTTCAATAAACCACAGAGCTTTGGGGGGGGGCAAACAAAGCTATTGGATGTCAGGGCCAGAGGACGAGGCCCTACCGTTTTTGTGCTGTTCCATTGATGGGCCTTGACAACTGGTACCATGGAAATGTCTCAGGAAATGGATGGAGCTCTTGGACCCCTCAGCTAGCTGTGAGGACCCGTGGGGGTGGGCCCAGTGTTTTGACAATGCAAGAGGCTGGGCGACGGGGATAGAACAGTTAACATTCCGCCAACCATAGAATGTTATAGGTGTCAGGCTTGTTTCAGACCCGAGCCATAGAGTTGAGCTCCTATAGCCATAGGCAGCATGGCAGGCAGTGTAGGCTAATATCGCAGGATGTTTAAATGATCAATCTTTGCCTGAGTGGGAATGGGGGCCCCTGTATTACCAGCGCCTTCATGCATGCCACTGCCAGTTCGGTTGGGTGAAATGTTGCTTTAAAAGTGTTCAGCCGTAGGCCAAACAGGTGCTGAAACAGAGGCGGTGTGGGACAATATAAATTCTGGGTGTTCCAAATGGCACAAGTCTCAGCATAATGTTGTAAATGATGCAGCTGCTGCCAGACAGCCCCAGTCTCGCGTGACCTGGTTGAGTCTAAAGGAAAATGGTCCAAAGGGTGAGATACAGGATGTTGCACCATGGTTTAAGCCGATTTACCACAGCAGCAGGGGGTGAGAACTGCAGCGAGGTGTGCTCAGCAGAGGATTGTCACGGACAAGGTTGTTATGATTAGCAACAACAAAGATGTTAGCGTGCCGGGTAGACTAGTAACATACAACATCTTTACAAAGTCACTATTTGACCGCTTTGAAAATGTGGGTGTCACCTTCAAGAACTATGCAGATGACACCCAAATTCTCATTTCCATCAATGGCTCTTCTGACATTGATTCAAAAAAACTTAATGAAACGTACCAAACTATTCAGGCGTGGATGGCTATTCATGGCCTTTGCCTTAATGACGACAAAAACTGAGTTAATTCTCAATGATTCTCAGAACCAACTAAAGAAAATAGACGCCCAGTTTAAATCATTCAATATCAATAACATTAGCATCAAGGTCTCCAAAGAAGTTAAAACCGAGGAATAACCATATATCAGCTGCTAGACGTAATGCCAACTGGCTCCCAGTGCATAACAGGATAGTGTTCAAAATGCTCTCCCTAACGCATAAGCGTCTATCCAAGACAGCTCCTAAATATCTTTCAAATAAGTTTACAAAACACACCAGCCTAAGACCCACCCGGTCTACAACCATGCCTATCTCTTAAACACACCCAGATTTAAATTACAAAAATCCGGACGCACTAGCTTCCAAGTCCAAGCATCTAAAATCTGGAACTCCATAACCCTGACCTTAAAAGCAGAACCATCTTACTGGACGTCTAGAAAAAAACTGAAAACCTGGCTTTTCCAACAAGAGTGTCAAGATATAAAGACTACTCTCAGCTCTAAACTGCATTGCCTGTATCTGCGCTGATCTACCTTTCATTGTATCCACGTGTATGGATTGACAGTTCATGTAAATGCGGTTCATTCTTTCTGAAACTCATTTCCATTCTGTTATACTTCAACTGTGCAACTTACCTTTGTCAAAATGATTGTTAACTCACAATGTGCTGCTGTAACAGTTTGATTTTAAGAATGCGCCCAGATACCGCCGTGTTAGGTGCGTGATACAAATACCCAAATAAATAAATAAATAAATAAATGAGACAACAAAGCCAGTGTTAGTTCTGAAGAAAATAATAGATTTGTCTCTGCAGCTGTAAATATTTTAGATAGCATTGTCCATGCGCCGTTGAGCCCTACCAACAACTCACCTGTCCATGTAACATCTATTCAACAAGTTGAGCTTGCACCGCTGCTGTATGCTGACATTAGCGTAATGGTGAATGAGGGTGAGGTGGTGTGAGGTATGTGGATTCATGTTTTATCCATGTTAATTATATTAACACTCTGAATGAATTAGAAGTGGTGATGACAGCTATGCAAGCTGCTGATTTACAACCCTTTGCCAGGACGACTCACTGCACACATTAGCCATGATATCCCCCTTGAGGCATTTCTTTAGGGCTCCATTACAAATGGACATAGTGATGACAATGTCGAAGGTGAAGATATTCCAGTATGTGTGTTTGATGTTCCCCATGCTGATGCTGTTGATGCTGAAGATGCAGGCATCATTAACATTGTCGCTGTACATGAAACAGTTGCATGTACTGATGCCGCTGCTGACACTCACAAGGGCTACTTTAATGATGTGGGGGAGGGGTAAAATAACAGTCATATGGACCCCGTTAACATTTCAAATGACCATGTGATAAGTGAAAGTGATGGTGTTCCAGCCGCTGTGTTTGGTACCCCTCTGGAGCTTTAAGACCCATCACACACTAACCACGATACACCCATTGAAACGCTGCCTAATGATCCACATCCAATTATGTATAGTGATCCTAACGGCACAACTGAGCAGCAAATTGATATTTCACCCGATGTGTTTGATGTTCCCCGGGCTGCTGTGCTCAAGATTAGGGCATAATTAATATTGTAGCTGTTAATAAAAAAGTTGCACGTATTTATGCCGCTGCTGCCACTCAGAAGGGAGGCTTTAATGATGTTGTGGAGGAGTAAAGAAATAGTCAGATGGACACTGCTAACATTTCAAATGACCTCATGACCGTGTATCAGTTAGTAAAAAGAACAACAAGAAAACGACCCCAATAGAGTATCAGAAAACAGACGGGTGCCCCCACTTCCAAACAAAGTTATAAAAAGATATTGGACGGCGTCAAAACTCTAAAGTTTAGTGTAAGAAGAAGGAAATTGCGCAGTCTGTTATCAAGGATGCTTTTGAACATGTGGAAGAGGTGGTGTCCATATTAATAAAACAACTGCTTGAGGGTACTACAGCCTTACCGACAGGGTCTTGTAAGGCATCCATGGTGATGCAACCCGATACAGAGATAGACAATGTCCCAAATGTTAAACAAATCACACTAGCCCACAAGGGACCTTGTGCAGAGTCTTTTGCAACATCCTTGGTGGTGCAACGGATGCGTGATAGACACTCCCCCAAATGTTGAACATTTGAACATAACACACTAGCCCCCAAGCACCCCTGGCAGTTGGAAAATCTCAACACTGCTGCTATCCCACATATACCTGAGGGTCCCAGCACAGCCACCCACCCAAAGATATCACAATTATCAGATATAGCCAGGGGCAGTAAAGGCTTATGACTAACAAGTAGCCCTATTAAAAAACAGCAAACCCATCACCCGGTGTAACAGGGGTGTGGGAAAAATTAAAAACACAGACATTGTTACAGACCGGGCACCTGTCCAGAGCGGGGGTGGGTATCCATTTTGAAGGGGCCCTAAAGACACCAAGCAAAACTTAAAATGGGGCAGGTCTCGAGCTCAAAGGTATTGGCTATTCAATATCTTGAAAAAGGCCAGGCTGGTTATAGCCAGCCCCCTGGTGCTCCAGCTTGTTTGGTGAGGTTCGGGACCTACTAAAGGACTTATAAAACATTTGCAGACATCAAGTATTATGAGGAGTTTACATTTACGAACTTGGACCAATTGCGCTCCTTGGGCCATAGACTAGCGGTTATAATGGTTCCCATGGAAACACTGGTCCCCCATATACTGGAATCCATTGGACCCAACGATTTTGTCCAAATACATCTGGATGGAGTCAATGTAGAGAGTTTAACCAGACGCCTGTTTACCAGGCGATCCCAGAAAGAGGTTTTCTGCATTTTACAATTTTTGAAGAATCTGCAGTGGCTCCTGCAAAGTAAGACCGAGATCATATGCTTTGCGCCACTAAGAATCGTAGCGCTAGTTGTAAGACTGCTCGCCGCGGGTACCTTTAAGCAAAGTTATCCACAGCCATATCATAAAATCCAAAAGGAGATGGTTGTTAGAATTCGATCACTGGCCCTTAAACCTGTGTCTAGAATTTAGTCTCATAGGTTTAATCAAGCCCCGGAGAATAACTGACACAGATATACGTGCAAAAGCTTTGAAAGCCCACGAAGAGCTGGGTATTCAGACAGACACACCTGTAGGATTTGGACAGTTAGCTCTCTTTGAGGAGTATTTCGATAGACCCATCAAAATACTCTACTTTAACAACCAGGTGTGGTGGTATTTCCTGTTAATGGATAAAACAGCCAGAAACACTTTGTATGCTTTACACCACGACAACGATTTCTACTCTATAACCCATATAAAAAACTTCCTGGGGACTAGCAACCTCTGTAAGCATTGTTACCACATTTTCAATGGCAAAGATTGACACAACTGTCAGTATCACTGTTGCCTGTGTTTAAGAGAAGAGTGTCAAACGTTTAAGGAGAAACCTTCAAAATGTTTGAAATGTCACACCTTTGTGAGGTCACAGGCATTTCTAGACACCCACATTCAGAAAGCGGACGTGGGAGGTGTTGTGCACGAACCATGCATTGATGGCCCCATGTGCGGGATTTCGCTCCCCGAGAGTGGCAAGTATAACTGGATAATCTGCCAGGTTTGTAAAGTGCCCGTTGTCAACATGGATGAACACATGTGTTATTGCAAAAACATAAAATAAAATAAAATAAAAATATGACGGCCGGTACACCTAAAAATAAAAGCGAGGATTATATTGTGTATGACATGAAGGCCCACCAGGAGAATGTAACCCACCTGCTAAACTATATTAATGTCTGTCTAAGAGGCAGCAGTGCTGGGTGTTTGGGGGTGATATATGCGTGAATGATCATGTTAGCACCTTTGTAACAAGCAAATTCACAGAGCATTACCTTTTTAGCTCATAATGTCAAAGGCTACAATTGCTACTTTGTACTCTGACAACTGGTGAAGGAGCAAATTAAAATGAAATGTATCACATAGTATGCTAAGCTTATGGCATGTAATTTTTTCAGGGATATGTACGATAATACAAATGGCCCATCGTGAAGCACCTGCAAAGGGAGGCTTTCACATGTAATACGTCGATCCTTTTAAAAGTATCACGATGGCTAGTTGTTGTATGCAGATCTGCAGACAACTGTATCTAAAACCTGAAAAAATCACACTGTTGTCCAAGGATTCATACAATGGGCAGCAAAAGCATTATTCCACAGCATCTATTTAGTGTCTCTTATATGTCACCAAAACTGGAAACATTCCTATACAGCACGCCCTAACTGGCTACGGTGAGAAGCGCCGCAGTAAATATTGGCTGGACGGTTATGCTCTAGTTTAGTGGGTGGAAACAGCCTACAAATTAAACAGCTGCTTTTATGACACGTGTTCCAAATGATATCCAGCGAGGGTTTCAATACTTTGATGGGTACTACTTATGAGCAGCTGTATAGACACACCCTGTTGAAACAAACTTTCCTACCCAGTCGGCGTGCTCATATCGTCAGTATCTGGGAACACGAATGGTGCATGATGATGCAAAACAATGTAAAAGTGGGGCGTTTTCTTAAAGAGAAGAAACTGCCCAACCAACTTCATGACAAGATGCTCTGTATGGCGGTCATGCGAATGCTTTAAAGTTACACCATCGCATCTCAGAGGGTGAGCAAATACACTACTTTTACCAGTCTATACTCCTCTATGAATAATATCAAAGCATATTCTATATGGCATCCCGAGATTATCTGAAACAATTTTGGGGATATAGACCAGTATTTTAGATTGATCAGGTGTGAGGTCTACCCACCCTGTGGTCTTTACTTACCCATGCTGCCCTATAGATGTGACGGCAAGCTGATGTTTACGATTTGCCATACATAGGTCGATACCAAGCAGGCAGGGTGCGGGAACATGTATGCAAAGCATAGACTGACAGGTACTTGGTGTACAATTGAGATACAGGCAGATTAATACAGGGCTACCGTCTGTGGCTCTTACACAAGATATGTCATTTTAAAACAATCACCCTCAAGCTCTTCTGTGGTTATATTCAGATATTCCTATAGGGGAAACAGGAAGCTCCTGGCTTCCTAGCATGGTGTGTGGACAATGCTGCTAAACAGGCCTACATAGATGATTATTATAAACATCAGGGCATACGCTTACGTAGGGAGCACATTGAGGACAACACCACCTGGAGACTGTTGGCAAAACTATGCTTTAATTCGTTGTGGGGCACATTTCCACAAAGAGTCAATTTGCCAAACACAGCCATTGGGCCTCATTACATGAAGGGCGGAATACGTTTAACGGCACCGGTAATGGTGCCGGCACCGTTAAAAACCCATTCCGCCCTATTACGAGGTTCCCTCGCGGGACCTGCTCTGGACGTCTGGTTTTACCAGATGTCCAGAGTAGGTCCTGTGAGGGGACCAGGGAGCTAACAACGGGCCCGTTTAATGGGCCCGTTGTTAGCTCCCTCCCCATTCTCATTGAGCCCTATGGGGGCTCGAATGGGAATGGGGAAGGACTGGGTCCGGGTTCCCTGAAGGAGGAAATACCAGGCCCTCCAAAGTCGGAATGGTCCAGTATTTCCCCATTCAGAACCCGGACACGATTTTGGAGGCAGCCATGCCCTTATTAAGGGCATGGCTGCCTCCAAAGTCGTAATGAGGCCCATTGTCACAGACCCGACGTGCTTCACACTTATCTATTCGATAATTGTTACAACGTGAGCATTTGTGTGTTCATAGATGATGAAACAGCTTGTTCATGTTGGTGATACATCATGGAATATCCAACAACTTCAGACAATACCAATATATTCATGGCCGCGTTCACACCTGCTTGCGCATGATTAAAGCTGTACAATGTGATTGAGCAATTGCAAGAGCGGGTTCTGATTCATGACACTGATAGCATTAGTTCTGTCAGCTGCCCCAAGGATGTCAACCATCCCACCAGAGATTATCCAGGGGATCTAACTTCAGAGATAGCCCCCAGAGAATACACTGTGGAGTTTGTATCCGTGGGTCCTGAAACATACGCTTATCGCACATCTCTAGGCACTATCAGTATGAAAGTGAAAGGCACAATGCTGAATGTTAACAATCCAGCCAAGGTACATTTTGGCAGGCTGAAAGATCTGGTTAAGTCCTTTGTAAAGGGGATGCATGTAACACCCCCACGGTCTATCGTCGTTACACAGCCATGTTTCATGTGTGATAATAACAATGGGAAATTAGCACAAACACTCTACAGAAGATACTACTCAGCATTGTGTATGATAAAAGGACCTGGCACCAGGCAGCTGATGCACCCCTATGGTTAGTAAGTATTTGGTGTTAATCTTTACCAACCCCCTCACAATTCTATGATGACCCTGCCGCCTCTACTGCTGGATCATCTAGGCCATGCAGGGGGCACGTCCCTCCTAGTTGGATGTCTGAATGTGTATGTTTACTTTTCCTTTTTGTATTAAAATGCTCGTGGTATAACCTTTTTCCTTTTTTCTGTATTAAATGTATTTTTTTCCTTTCTGTATTTAACTGTTTGTGCAAGTATAATGGATATATCTTTTTTTATGAATAAATATTTTTGTTTATTACATGGTCCTATTTATTATGTATGATAACACACACTGCTTGTTGATTTTTAAATAAAGTTATTTTATTCATATGTGTAACACTAGTCTATGGTGGGGACAACAACTGATATGGGCTACAGAAACAGTTTCTATGTTTTTAATCACACTGTGTAAGTTAAGACACAAAGTAGAACTAACACTCCAGCGTTGTTTCATATGTTGTCTTTTTTTATTCTTGCTGTTTATGTTACAAGCTCTTAATCCATAACTCCATAACTTCCAACATTCCTTTGTTGTAATATATTTTGGATAGCGTTACACCAAACATGTTCACCCCATAACCGCTGAACATAAAGACACAACTAGGTTTTATAAACAACAGCTTTTTATTAGCATTTAGACTATCCATATGTATTCAGATTGTATGCACATTAAATAGTTTGGGTTATCAGCTGCTGCACAATGATAATTTTGGCTACAAATTCAGCAGTGTAAGCAATTACTTCATAGACAGACTGTAGTTCATTGTGTCGATAAGCAAACATGCACAGTCTAGAAATGGCTGACAGAAATTCATTATGCTCCCTGTCAAACAGCCAATGTCCTTTAATGTATCGGAAACTCTGTTTTATGTTGTCCACCTTCAGTCTGAATGAGGGCCAACCGGCAGACTAAACGCTCCGAAACTACCTTTGTAGTGTTTTGCCAGTAGTTGCCCATTAGTGGGTGGCTGCTGTTGGATCATATTTTTGCGATGCATAAAAGATTGTTACATTCACGTCTGTATACCTCTGGCGGTGTTTCCAGATAACACAACATATATCAATATAAAGTAAAAACATCTACATTCCCAATCTTCACAGCTCAGTTTACGGGCCCCCATGCATGCTCTACCATACTGTCTTTGATGTACTTTATCCCCTCACGTGCAAACTGTTTTCTCAATGACGCTTCTTACACATATTGGACACCCGTCTAAATTGATTCATTTTCAAAAGGGGGCTATTCACTGATTTTATAGCCAAAAATATTTTAGACATGCATCGTTCTGACCCTTCCCCAACCCTTAGCTGTATTAGCAGCGGTTTTAGTTGGATAATTTCTACAAGGCATTTGGCGCTCAACAGGTCACATATTTTCTGTATAGAATTATCTGTGTAAATATGTTTCCAAACATGTGTGAGCATCCGGTTGGGGCTCATGAATTTTATATCTGAAGCACCATCCGTGTTGTGTTGTTTTAAACACGTTTTCCCCACTATGGCTGTAAAACCCTAAATAGCCATGATATCAATCCACGTCACAGCCGCTGTGTTCGCATCTTCTTTAACCCTATCGGTCGCCATTAGCGAAACACATTCCTTACATAGGCTATTATCGTGATCCCCATGTTTTTCATTTGGTTTGAACAGCAAATGCATAATAGTCTCTGCTATAGCTTGGATCTCCTCACTGCCATCCACTTTCTCTGTTAGTGGCTGTAAACAAAATAGAGATGCATGGTTTTAACCACGGCTGGTTCTCACGCCCCTTCAAAACACCCATATTGCTTTAAAATATATGTACCAGATAACTTTATCTGTTTATCTTTAATGTGGTAAGTTCATTACAAACTCTACACATATGATGATTTTATAAACAAAATATTTTTGCTTCAATACAACATACTGTCAATTCACTTATAAAAAATGACATTCACACAAGTAATAATAAATAATACATTTCCAACTTTAAAATCCAATATAAAACTAAAACTTTTCCATCAATAAAATATGTTCATCTACCATCAGAGATTAAGACATTTCAATACATCTTTTAACTTGCTGCCAACCCTGATAAAGTGCTAAGTGCAATGCATTGTTTCCAGAATTCAAGCAATACTGCCAAAACTCATCACTCTTCATAATGTCAGAAAGATTAACAAATCTACCTAAAGAACATATGTATACACTCCCCATGGCCTTACATTTGGTCAAAACATGATTTGTGCTCACCATAAATATTACTACTTTGCAACAATATCTATTTTCCATTGGTATCCCGAATTCAGGGATTCGTGTCACTAACATAGGCAACTTGTTAATATGTAAAAATAGCACAAATCTATGGACAGCTTGTGATAGACATAGGGCCTCATTACAAGCTTTGTGCTCTGGTAATAGCGGTACCGGTAAGGCAATACCGGCATCCATTACCAGGCTGTCGTATTAGGACCCTAGATGCCGGTAATACCGGCATAGACAGGGACCCACTTTAGCCGTGCCCCACCATACGGGCGTACGCGCGAGCGCGCGGGTGCCGTGCCAGTAACACCAGCATGCCGCAAGGAAGAGGACATTACGAGTAGCACAGACAAGCAAATACCGGCATCCAGATGCCAGTAAGAAGGGCCACCATGATGCTGGCAATACCGGCATCGTGAATCCCCCATTAACAGCAATCTGCTGTGTTCCCAACTGCCACAGGTGCACACAATCAGCACAGGTGGAGACAATGGAGACTGGGCCAGCACAAAAGGAGCACACCCACACACCACACCTCTTCCCACACCAAAATGATCCCACTTGCTGTTGCGATTTTGGGGCTGGAGGACATGCCGCACTGCTACTCCACGAGCAGCAACTACAACAGGCACTACAGAGAAGGTGCAGGAGGAGAAGGAGGGTGAGACAGGCCCAGCAAGTCCCACCAGTGCAGGCAGTGGTTCTACGGAGGCAGCCACCAATCCCTCACATCAGAGCAATTCCATTCAACCTAACCCCTGTGCAGATACACACCCTGTACAGCCTGGACCGGGACACCATCACCTCCATTGTGTACATGATACACAACTACATAGTCAGCCTGATTGAAATCCGCAGCACCATCCCCCCTCAATTTAAGGTAGTGTCTGTGCTCCACTTCCTGGCCACAGGCACCTACCAGCACACAGTTGGCCAGCTGCATGGCATATCACAACCTTGTTTTTCAGGCATGCTGAACCAAGTGCTGGATGCCCTCTTGAAGCACAAAAGGGACTACATATCCCTACCACGGACTGCCCAGGAGGTGAATGACACAAAAGTTGATTTCCATGCACTGGCAAGCATGCCTAATTGCATCGGTGCCCTCGACTGCACCCATGTGGAATTGGTGGTCCCTCATGCAATGAAGGTGGTGTACCACAATCGTAAGCTATACCACTCCATCAATGTGCAGATGGTATGTGACTCCAGCAAGATGATCACACATTGCTGTGCCCGATACCCCGGATCAACTTATGATGCAATGGTGCTGCAGAACTCCACGCTACCCCGCTACATGGGGCGACATGCTGCACAACGTGTCTGGCTGCTGGGTAAGTTGGCTGACAGGCCCATGGTAGTGAAATGGGGGGGAGAAGCATATGCCACCTGGGTGAGTCCAGGGGGGGGTGCATATACCACCTGGGTGAGTCCAGGGGGGTGGGAGAAATGCATATACCACCTGTGTGAGTCCAGGGGGGGAGATGCATATACCACCTGGGTGAGTCCGGGGGGGGAGAGATGCATATACCACCTGGGTGAGTCTGAGGGGGAGATGCATATACCACCTGGGTGAGTCTCGGGGGAGAGATGCATACACCACCTGGGTGAGTCCGGGGGGGGAGAGATGCATATACCACATGGGTGTGTCTGGGGTGGTGACTGTACACTGTCAATACTGTAAAACACTGTGCCCCTAAACATTCCAACCTGAACATGACACTGAATATGTCATCCACCTTTCTCTGGTGGCACACCAATGTCAGAATTTCAGACTAGCAAGCAGCCCACACCCCTCACCATGTCCACTGAACATCATCAGACCTTACCCTCAGCAACACAATTGAGCAACATGCAGTCAGTAAGCAAAATATACATGACCGCATCAAAGCACCACACATGTCATGCATCCATGGGAATCCACTGATTGTCACTGGCCCACCACCACAGTAGCGCTGCATGCCACCATGGGCAAATGAACAGATGAATGACAGCGCAATGACAAACCTGTGACAAGACTGCTATAGACTGTTCGGGAGAATTCTCCAAAATGGCTAATTTCCCATACCTCCCTCAGCAGCTTTGCTGGATTTCTAGGATTTATTTTTTTCACCTGGTAAGAGTGTGAGCCTTTTTTTCCACTCTTACATGTGTTTTGCTGTGTGTGTTTAACATTTTTGTGTTCATAGACTGTGGAGCCTCACCTACTCCATAGGCATCATCTTTTTACTGTGTGTTACACAGCACCTTCAGTGCAGTGACACTGGGTTGTCTTTTTGACTTCCCAACTCAGACTACATTTTCTGGTACTGACTACTGTCTCCCAGAATATGTAAAGTTGCCATTAACTTTATTAGTCTTTTTAAAATCACAGACCCAGTACAAACTATCTTACATAGAGTACTGGAAAGGGTTAATAGTTATCCCGTTTTGTCTGTCTCTCATGGAACATTGTTTTGTTCCCTTTTCATTAAGATTTGGCTGGTGGCAGTGGTATCTGTCCTATCTTTCCTACTGTGGTTATTGTAAATAGCCTTGGTATTGTTTTAGGCTATCATAGTAGCCTCAAACTTAAACCCGCTGGACCATATATGTTTTTATTTGGTTCCGGCTGGGTTTATTTCCCATTTCATTTTGTAAAGGTCTTTCTCATGTTTTATCCTGCGCGCCAAACCAGGTTTGGTCCCTTTGTTTGCCGACCTTTGGTGGGCTTCTGCACAGAAACCCTCCTTAGGCACCTGGAAGTCTGGGTATGCAGGATGTGAAGGAGGGGTTTTAGGACCCCTGCCATGGTTTCCCTTGGTAACCCAAGTCACACTCCTATTTGATTGGCTAGGTGACTGTCCTGCCGGGACAGCCACCCTGCTGTGTGATTGACAGCCAGGCTGTGTGAATGTGGGAAACTGCATAAAAAGCAGGCCTCTGTGACTGAGAAGGCAGAGTCGCCACTGGATCGAGAGAAGCAAAGAGAAGCTGACAGAAGAGGACCTTTACCATGACTGCACCTCCAGTTGATGCCCTTCTGTGGGTCCGAATCTCCAAACTTCGACGACAGGGCAGATCTGCAAGGAATCTTCTCCCCTTGAGCTGGTGGGAACAACCAGTTCGCCAAAATGCAAGCCAAGCCTCCCTCCTCTGGTCAAATTTGCTGTGCACAGCTACAGTGAACCGAATAGCTAGGAGGAACGGACCCTGCTTGGGTTTTAAGGAGCGCACCTTTTATTTGTCGATTTGCTCCACTGCTGGTTTCTTCCCTGGCCAGTGCAGGACCCTCCAGTCTTCCTCCTTCTTCTCAGTCAGACAGTTGCTCAGGAACCATGAGCCTGCAGGACCTGCCAAGAACGTCTGCCTCAGCGCCAGCACTCTTCTGTTCTAAAAGGTACTGTGCTAACCCGGTTGTTCATTTCGTCCAGCTGCGGTGAAAGTGTGTGAAATATTTCGCCAATCCAAGGGCTTGTCCTTCTCTATTCTTTAAAGTAACCTTTTGTCTGACCAACTTCCTTCTGAACGCTTGGCAAAGACTAAACCACGAACTACCCTGAACGGTGTGATCCTCTGCATAGACTTTGGTCCATTGACTTTGGTCCAGGCCTCTTGATTTGATTTCCAAACTGTAGTTCCTTTTCCTAGATTTCCCTGCTTACTTACTTGTTGGTGCTGCTCAATTCTTGTCTAACTTTGTCTTTCCCACCGTTTTAAATTACTGGAGTGCCATTTTTCTCACACTTAATTTTGAGCCTAACTTGTCCAGAATCTATTGGGTGTGGTGTAGTGTATTAAGATTATAGTTTTTCAACAGCTTGATAATAGTGGAATGTTTTAAAACTGATGTATAAATAAATGTACATTGTTTCACTCAGAAACCTTGAGTCAGTGTGTGTTTGAATCATAGTAATTGCTGTCCTTTGTGTAGTCCTTTGTTTAACTATTGATACTGCTCACTTACTCTTGAGATAGGTCTGGCTGCTCAGCCATCACCACCACTTTACTGTGTAGTACAGGCATGTACCAAAGGTGAATTTGTACTGTCACTTGTAGTCTTAATTGTGTGTGGTTTTCCCAAAGGGTAGTGCATATAATTCTGCCTAGCATAGACCTACCTTCCAAGTAGTCAACATCACCTATATGAGTGTGATTTGAGTGGAAGGCATCCACAGTACATGAGTACCACCATGCAAGTGGGCACCCTGCATCATCATAGGAACGCAAGCCTACACCTAAGTACCATACCACCCAAAACATTGTGGCATATTCACATGTGTGCGGACGTGCTGGGACATGTGCATGACGTCATCAAATAGCTGCAAGCATGAGAGTGCAAAGTACATGTGACATGGTGGACATCAGCCTAAAGCACCAAACATTGGCCAATATGACATTTGTCACATCACCTGGCACACATCCCTCACTGTTGCCAACATCATGGTCCCTCTCACACCATCTGGTTGAGTGGTGAGTCTGACGCAAAGGACCCTCAGCCCTGTATTTCACACATGCCCTCCACCATGTCCTGGCCAAGGTGACAACAGGCCAGTCCGTTGCGCATATGTGTACCCAATGGCTGCCATCGGAGATATCCTGCGTACCAACATGAACAATAAACAGGCTAAGTACAGGTGTCAAAGAAGAAATACCCTCACTTATACCTTATTGTGCTCCCATGCAGTTGATGCTGGCTATCCTCTGAAGCCGTGGCTCCTCACCCCTGTCAGGAATCCACAGAACAGGCACGAAGAGGACTACAAGTGGGCTCATACCCATACCCGTGTTATGATTGAGCAGACATTTGGCCCATTGAAGGAACGGTTACGCTGCCTCAGCTGGTGTGGTGGTGCACTACTCTACGGGCCTGAGAAGGTGGCAAAGATCATCATGGGCTGTGCCATTCTGCACAACATGTGCATCCAGCGGAAAGTACCTCTACCACCTGACATTGACAAGCAAGCACCGGGTGAGGATGAGGAGGGAGAAGATGTAGCACATCGGCCAGTTCGTGATGCACCAGATGGACGTGCTGTTCGCCAATCAATGATAGACGGTTATTACTGAGACACTGGGATGCAGAGGGTGCAATGAATGCTGTACTCTGGGCACTGGGATGGTGTGCATATGGTGGGTGTAGATGGGCACTGTGCACTGTGCACAGTCATGCATTGAATAAACACACGCCAAAGAAACCAAATGTCCACTCATGGTATTTATTTGCACACAACAGGTGTATTTAACCGTAAACATGAATTTCAAATGACCCTCCACCTCCCACACACCCCCTCCCCATTCCCTCTCCCCTCAAAACCCCCACACACATCCTCCCCCTCCCTCAACACCCCTACACACAAATACCCCCACACACCCACTATCCCCTGGCCTTTCCCCCCCAACACACCCACACCCCCTCTCCACCATCCCCCCCAAACACCCCACAAATGATGTTCAATAAATGTTTTTGGGTGCAAATGGAGTCAGCACATTCAGGGAGCCCCTGCTACTGTCGGCCTCTCTTTGGATCCGGGGGCTGCATTTCTGAGTGCCATGTGGTACACCTGGACATCCTCACTGGGCTGGTTTGGGTCGAGCTGGCTGGTGTGCCAGATGATGTGGATGTGCCTTGTTGTGATTCTGCTGGTGCTGGACGCCTCTGCTCATAGTTATCTGCAATCCTGCCCAGGACCTGGGTTACTGCTGCCAATCCCTCATTGATCAGCTGCGTGTTCCTGTTCATGGTCTCAATGATTGATGCAGTGTTCTCACAGTATTGGCGCCAGGTCAACTCACCCTCTGGCACGTACTGCCTAACAAGCTCAGTCATCTGCTCCTGGCACCCCTCCATTCGCGTCATGCACCCGTCAGTGTCACGAATGGCTGCGGAGGTGGACGGGGCACTTGCAGTGGGGCCCAATGCAGGGCTGTCCTGTGATGGGGACAAAACCCCTCGACTACCCTGTCCTCCGGACTAGTGCTAAGGGGTGCCGTCTGGGGTTCCGTCTGTGGTGTCCTGTGTGGTGTGCTGGGAGGTGGCCTGGGGGCTCGGTGTATGTGCACCATCCCCATACAGGTTGTTATCGCCGTGTGAGTGCTCCTCAACTAGGCACTCTCCCTCAGCATCACTATGGGGCGCTGAGGCAGTTGACTCACCGATGGAGCTGGTGGCGGCCGACTGTGTCCCGTCTACCGTCTGTCTCTGCTTCCACTACAGTGGACATGTCCTGCGTTGCAGTTTCCCCATGTCGTGCCTCAGCTGCTGTTTGGCTGTCCTGTGGCTTGGCCTGTGTTGATAGTGGTGCTTTGTGTGGCAGTTAGGGCATCGGAATGGCCCTCAATGTTGATGCCCTGGTGCCATCATCCCCGGGCCTTGACTTTTTTAACAGGTGTCCTGGCCTGTGCGGCTGCAATCTGCCCATCACTGTCAGCATCTGTGCCTGTGGGGGACCAAGAGACGCAGGACATCAGTTATGGTAGTACGTGCATCATGCATACATTGGTGTTAGTGCAGTTATTTCCTTTTTATGCATTGCATTCTACAGGGTGCTTGCAATAGGGGGGGTTATATTGGCATACAGCAGGTTCTTACATTTTTGCAGAGGTGTCTGCTGTTTAGCCTCCCGTTGTGTTCGGTTTGCGTGTTGTGTGACACATGCAGTTTTGCTGTGTGTAGGGTGTCTTTTGGGTATGGAATTGGCATGCAGCATGCATGTTAATGCGACAGTGGTTGGGCCACCATCTGAACAGGGATATGTCCATGTGTGTATGATAGGTCATCCATTGCCTTACTTCATTATCACATTAGTTGGCCTACATCATGCTTTGGTTATCTATGGTTTGTGGGGACACTCACCTTCATCTGCCGATGATGGTACTCCCAACTCAACATCTCTGAATCCTTTGATTCCCTCCATGTTAATGGCCGTGCTGCATGTCTCTTCCCACCTGGTGTGTTTGGTGGGAGTGTGGTTGCTGCCGCCTGTTGCCAGCCCCTGACTGCAGTTGGCCGACAATATATTTTTGACACCGGGACGTAGATCGTCCCACTGCTTCTTTACATCTTTGACAGTGCGGGCGGTGGTGCCGACCGCACTGACCTTCCTGACCACTTCCTCCCATATTTCCTTCTTGCGGATTTGGGCGAGACACCTCAGGTCTGCAGCAGACACTTCATCCGCGTGCTCAACCAATGTGTCCACCACCATGTTGAGCTCATCATCTGAGAATCGCTTCTTGCGCTGCCGGGGGGCGCCTTTCATGGTATCTTTTGCCATTCTATACAGATTGTGTGTGCTCTGTAGTCAGTACAGGTACTGTATTTGGAGGATTGAAATGGATTGTGTTTTTGAAGATGGCCGCCAGTGCATTTCCCGTTCCGGCGCAATGATGTTACTTCCGGGTCTGGTATTGACGTACCCGGTAATACCACTCATGGTATTACCGGGTCCGTTGTTTAGGGGTGGTCAGAGGCGGACAGCCAAAGAGCTCCATTTTACGCCATAATCTGTCTCTGTCCATGCAGTCAAATGCGGCTCAAAAGTCCACAAAGGCACTGTACAAAGTTGCACTCCTTTTTTTCTTGCCCCACACAATTAATTTGTGCTATAAGTCTTAAGTTGTGTAGTATGACTCCTGAGCCTGGTCTGAAGTCAGTTTGGAATGTATCCAATAATTGAACTGACTCAACCCATTTCTCTAATTCGTCAAGCAAGAATGAAGCAAATATTTTACATGTAACGTCCAACATGGACAAGAGTCTGTATTTTAATAACTCACTCCTCTCGCCTTTTTAAATATCGGGACCAGAAACAATCTCCTCTAAGATGCCGATATAAATTTCTCAGTGCATGCTTTGTTAAACGAGATCTCTAATATCGTAGCTCAAGTCGCTATCATTCATTAAAATGACATTCGGTAGCCTGTTGTTTCGGAATATCTGAGGTCACATTATGAAATATGCGAGTTAACTGATCCAGCCCATCTATCGAGTAGTCATAGAAAACACGTTTAACTTTATCTAGACTCTTTTTCAACCAACAGATGCGATTGCCGCTATGGTTCACCTCAATATCCCCAATCATCTCCTGAGCATTGACCCCCCTTATTAAGTGAAAATATACTGTTACTGCAGAATGGTCATTGTATGGAGTGTTATCAATTAGCACGCTGCTAACATTTGACGACAGACTATGACAACAGACTATGACTAGTATAAAATAATCCAAGGTTGCTACCTCCTGTCCACGGGGGTATGTATACTGCCCTAGATGATCACCTTTTACTCATCCATGATTTATAACTAATTCCCAGTCCTTCAAAAATGCAGTCTACAATTTACTTTGATCATTTTCAACACCCTGCGGTATCAGACATTTGCTGCTTACATTGTCTGTTGCAATAGAGTAATCCAAACGTACACTGCAGGCATTAAAGCCCCACCCAAATATGACAGTATCGTTTTATCAACTCTTCCCCAATTTACCATTAAATCAGAAATGTTTACACAAATACTTTCTCTGAATACACAGTGAGTCATATTTGTTAAGTATTTAGCAGCCTCTGAATGCTACCAGGAAAGCAGATTTCGACTGCCAAAACAATCTGCTCATCTGAAGGGGTATCTAATTTTGTTGCTATCAAATAGTTCTTAACCCCTATAATCAACTCAGCGTATTGGCGGCCAAAATGCCCTTTCTTAGCTAAAAGGTGATTAATATGATAGCCATCAATGAATAAGCATGAAGTTAACCAGCTTTCTTGGATTAAAAAAAAAGTAATTCCTCTTCAAAATTCTGAGAGATCCAGACTTATGCAGCAAATGTGTAAACCCCAGTGTATTCCAAGTGACTACAGACCATATTCCAGACTGTGCAGTGTTCCTATTGGATAAAGCGTCCAAGAGCCATTTTAGGATACCTTCCACCTGGTCATTCTGTAAACTTTCAAGAAGGTTGTAATCTGTATTGTTATCATCCACTTCTATCGTGGTGCAATATACACGTGAAACATTTCGATTAGTACGATCTAATGGCTTCACAAAGTCAAAATCAAAAGTGTCCAGGACGTGCAGAGGCAGGATTTGTCACAGCAAATTCAATAAATCTGACGGATTATTCTGTTTTTTGATGCGTTCGGCTATAACCACTTAATAGTGAATGTTGCACTTTATTTTGTTTTGGCAAAGTCTTGCAAAGTGTGGATTGCAACTCACCCTCATCTTGGAATACCACAGTTATAAAAGACCTGGTTTTTACAGGACAATCCGGTGTGGAGCATTGGTCTTCCTGCATTACACTACTACTATGAAGCTCAGTTTGTGTATGCTCTTTATTGTTTATTTTCTACACTCCTGTGAGCAACCAAATGGCTTTTAACCAGCCAGCTAGTCAACAGTACCGGGAGTTTCTGATGCAGTTTTTCTCTTACCAGTGACCCATTTCCTGGCTTTATTACAAAACTTAGATGCAGGCAGTAACCGGGTTTCAGACTCCTCATGGCTGCTGTCATTCATCTTTCAGTTGTTATTGATTCACTGGGCATTTTGTCTTTTGATCAGCCACCATTGCTTGTGATTCGGGCACTCCTCCATTGTTCCAGGTGCCTCTTTCCACTCGACATTTGATTGCTTATTATCTGAGCTTTGCTGCTCATCAGATACTATATAAACAGGGGGCACGGGCTCAGCAGGATATTCCAACACTGCTTTTAATTTGTCTAAATATCTATCGTCGGAACAATTCCCCTGATTATTCATACTGATAGATCTAACGTCCTTGTGGATCTTCCCACACAATCTGAGCAACATTTTCATTTGCGAATTGCACGGTCGTCATCAATGCTTGTAATTCAGCATACGTCTCATTACCAGCTGTCATATTGCCAGACTCATTAAGCTCCTCACACAAATTAGGTGAAGCTGAGAGTCTTTGAATGTTACTGTGGTACTTCCATTGCAGTTCGCTTTCGACAGCCTGCGGCATTGTATTGGTTGTTATTCGTACCTCGTCCACTGCTTCTGCTTCCACATATCCAATGTTTTTCTGCAAAGGAAATATCCACCACATTGGATATCGTGATCTCGTGTTTCCTGCCATTACTTGCTTTGTTAGGTTTTTCATCAGCCCCGCTGCTCACTGAAGAACCAGAAACTCCACTTACAATCACCATCGGGTCAATAGGGAAGAATGCTGTGATTGCCCCTTTTGGATTCATTATGCCTTGCCTTGCACAGTTAGATGGATGATCTAGTTGATTTGTCAGGTCTGTCAGTACACAACGTTTCGCTTAATGTTACTGACTGAACAGCTTTAGACTTTGTTTGTGTGACTTTATGCCACAGATTGTAGTTATTCGCATTGAGCCTAGATTTTCCTGGCATGTTTCCTAGTTGCTATACCTGGAATAACAGTAATGGTAACTGGAGAGCTTACTTCACCAATACCAGTAATACTTAATACAAATTATTGGCCATAACACACACTCCCACTTGCTGCCAAGCTGCAGACTGCCAGACTGTAGTCACTTAGCAAGTTACTTTGCAAGACGAGCGCATTACGCGCTGGTCAGGGGTTCTTGTACTACCCAGGTAAGCAAGTAGATGGCAGAATAATAGAGTACAGAAACAGCCCTCAGCGAGCCTTCTCTTCAAGACTGCAGTCACTTAGCGAGCCATTTTGCATGACCAGATAACAGGCCGTCCAATATCCAGTCCACATGGACCCCTGTTTTTCCCGAAGGGCCAGTGGGCTGGGTCACTCTCCATCATCATGACTGCATCATTCTGTATAACCATAGATTCGTACCTGCTGTCTTCAGATCCCACTTCGCCTGTGGATGGGTGCCCGGGCTCCAGAACCACAGTGTCGTCCCAGGTAGCTATTTCTAGATTAACCATGGTTATGGGTACATCTTCCTTAATGTTTTGAATGAAATCTCCAACAGACTGGCCCATAACAGCGACAATGAGTGGTGGCTCGCTGGTGACAGAGAGTGTAGCCATGTTCTCGCAAACCTCGCCAGTGTGGCAGTTCGCCATCAAATTCTGAGCATCTTTCATCTCTTCATGCCCGATAATACAAAAAGGGGTATAACTATCATTGGAATCACCAGAACTTCCGGGGGTTGTCTTCCCCTCGTCGTAACTGTAGCGGTTCATAATCGCAGATTCCTCCGCACCACCCTGAATAGCCCCTAGGAAACCGAAAGAGTGCACATGTTTTCCAGGCCTACCACAAAAACTAGATAGCCACGTTGTAAGCCCCTCCCCCAGTGTCATCATATCCTTATAACTGCCCTTAGACCTGTGTCTGTTTAGAGCTTGTGATACATTTTATATCAAAATTATGTTAAACATTCTTGGGATCTGCATCAACATTATATCACATTTATATCAAATTTATATAAAATGTATATCGAATTTATATCAAAATTATTGGGGTATATAGAAAAAGTTGGGGGCAATAAAATGTATATCAAAAATGTTGGGCGGTATCGAATTTATAGGGGTTAACGGGGCGTGGAAAGGGGTGTGCCACCTGTCAACTGAAACACTTGATGGAAGGTGTCCCCCTGTACTACTCCTGTAGATTGGACTTTCATGATCCCATATGTGGCAAGCCCCATAGATGGGCTAAGTGAGCCTAACACTGCATTTGAGTTTATAGTGCAGGACAGGCAGGCCCACCACAATATGCAATTTGCAAGAAGGATCCGGGTGAGCACTGGCATCCGCATCCCATGCCAAAAGCACTCCCAGCAGCACTAAGCAGCCAGAAGGCAGCTTGATCAATTGGCAATCAGTGAATCACTGTGCTTAGTGCCCTTTACTTAATGTGCTTCAGCTTCTTTGGGTAAGAAATTAGTGAAATGGAGGGCTTTCTTTGTGACTGTGCTGTTCTAGGCTAAACTCCTGTGTGCTGCACTGTACCCACCAGTCATACAGAAGTCTGCTGTCTGTGTACACTTACTACCTCACACTGGCATCATACTTAATTAATGGAGGAGTGGTGCTTGATTGATTGATTCATAGTTTATTTGTATAGCGCCTATACACAATGTGTTTCAAAGTGCTTCAAGGCAGGTGAGGGTACAATAACATTCTTACAGGCCTTGAGACAACAATAATGGGTAACTTACTATCGTACTAGACCTGAAGACATTTCTAATAGTGCAAGAGCATTGACCATAAATGAAGGAAGGGGGGGAGCAAACAAAGACTTATCATACTAGGCCTGACGACATTTCTAATAGTGCAGGGGATAGGACAATAGGAGAGGGTTGGGAGGGAGGGGTGGAGGAAGGAGTGGAAAAGACAGTGACTATCAAACTAGGCCTGACGACATATCAGATAGTTCAAGTGCATTGAATATGAAGAGTGGAGGGGGGCAGCTAGATAAAGTCAGGAGCACAGGTACATATATACAGCAGGGGGGACAGCTAGATACAGGGTTCAGGGGCACAGACACAGCCATAAGGCATGGGGGGACAGCTAGATACAGGTTTCAGGCACACATGCACATACATACAGCAGGGGGGACAGTTAGATACAAGGTTCAGGTGCACAGGCACATACAGGCAGCAGGGGGGCAGCTAGATACAGGGTTCAGGTGCAGAGGCACATACATACAGCGGGGGGACAGCTAGATACAGGGTTCAGGCGCACAGGTGCATACATACAGCAGAGGAGGGACAGCTAGATACAGGGTTCAGGCTCACAGGCACATACATACTGCAGGGTTCAGGCACACAGATACATACATGCAGCAGGGGGGACAGCTAAATACAGGGTTCAGGCACACAGGCACATAGATACAGCAGAGGGGTGACAGCTAGATACAGGGTTCAGGCGCACAGGCACATACATACAGTAGGGGGGACAGCTAGAAACAGGGTTACAACCAGGAGCGTCCAGGCAGCGGACAGGAGGCAGGAGCTTCACTGACTATATTGCGTGGAAGGTGGGTCTTTGCTCCCACACTGCCTAGCAGCCTTTCTTTCAGCAGAGCACACCTTGTGGGCACTGATGTGCCATTGGGTATCTCCAATCATCCAATCACTCTTCTCATGGCTCCTCCTCAGAACGTCTCTTTTGTTCATTGTATATCTTTTTGCCCAAACGTGATAGCTGGAAAGTTTTGAATGAATCATAACCTCAGGAATTGCTCTGGTGAACCTTCCATGCCATCATTTATTAGCCTGCCATGGCATTACAGAAGTCGAAAGACCATGTGCAAATCGTACTTGACCCCACTTCAAAAGGGGCAGTGTAGCCCCAAATCCTAGGCCACATCATTTCTGCATAAAACCAGTCATGTTTGAGGCTTATTGGCCACTGTCAGTGAGGTGTCGCTTGGGTTTGTTGGCATGGAAACTCAAGGCCCACGTCTGAGCATACTCCTCAAATATTACAAACAGATTCTAGCTTGCCTTCTCCAACCACTAGCGGACAAGTTAGTCAATACAGACACAAGATGCTACTGAGACTGGAATAGATCAATCCCCCAATATCTATCCATTTAGCAAATATAAAGATCTCTCTTCAGTAACATCCGTCCTCAGCAATAGGACTGGACCAGACAATGGTGCAGGTCCCACTTGGTAAAAATGTTGTTACTCCACAACCATTTTTCAGAAACCACAACCTGCCTTATCCAAGCTTCAACAGAGAAGTAACCAGATTGGTAGAAAATGACACCTGGCCAGCCCTAGACTAGACTATTTTGATATTGGCCACTTCATATCTACCCCGAAGCAAAGATTCCTTTTCTTCAGCTGCCTCCTATGAATGAGCCTTCAATACTGTTCCCTGGAGGATTTAATTGAAACTATTCAGCCCCTCGTGGTTGCCAGAATCCTCTCAGCAGCCTAAATCTAAATGTCGGCAGAGGGGTGTCCTGATTTGTCAACACCATGAGCTGCTTTAGTCACCCCCATTGTGTAAGGCCTTAGGTGGCCAGCGAGGCCCACCCAGGGCTGTGGAAAAACATCCATCCAATTGCCAGAAGCCACATCAATCTGCAGGCAGACATTCCCTGTGCTTGGTGCCCTGTTTTTAATTTGACGCATATTCTGTGTTAAATGAGCGAAAGCGATGTCTCCGTTAGTGACCACATATGGCGGCCTCATTACGAGTTTGCCGGTAAGTGTTAAAGTTGATGGTAACACTGTCACCGCCAATTTTACAACTATGCCAAATTATGAGCTCGGGCCTGAGGAAATCCTGAAGTTTAATCCTCAAACTCACCGCCGAAAAATCAGCAGAATTTTCAGAATTATTGCAGCAGAAATTCTGCCAAAAAGTCCCATTGAGTCCAATGGACTCAATTTAAATGGGGAATTGCACTGCTACCACCACTTGCAATCTGGCAGAAATTCTGCTGGACCAAGTGGCGATAACGGTCATCCGCCTGGGCGGTATTCTGGTGGATTAACCGCTGGGATTCCTCCCAACTCGTAATGAGGTCATATGTTGCACTGTGCTGCTTTGATACCCCTGGTCATACAGCAGCCTGCGGTGTGTGAACACATGCTACATCATGCTGACAGGATAAAACAGAACATTCCATTATTGTAACAATGCTTAAGTGTCAACTGGTGGGCCTTGTTCCTTGAAACACAAACTAAATGGACTTTCACTGCCCTGGCACCCTTTCATTCTGCACGGTTCAGCCCGCAAGGGGGGGATGATGGGCCAGCTGGTGTCTCGTCGCATCCAATCTCTCTTCTAATGGGTTCTCCCCAGAACACCTCTATGTGTTTTCAGCAACCTGTCACCAAACTGTTGTAACTATAGCAAAATAAATAGGTGATGGCTAGAAGGTTGTTAATGAAGCATGACCTCCGGAATTGAACAGAGTAATACTCAAGCCTGTCGATGTTTAGCCTGCCATGCCATTACAGAAGGGGAAAGAGCATATGAAGATTAGGCTTGATCTCGCCTGAAAAAGGGCAGTCTAGCTCGAAATGCCAGGTCATATCCATTCGGCACAAGACATCAAGCAACCCCAGATATGTGTCAGGTTAATTGGCCATCATCAGTGAGGTGTATCTTGGATCTCTAGGCACCACAAGCTTGGGGCCCACGTCAAAACATACCCATCCCATATGACAAGCTGCCCCCAGCCTGCATTGTCCAACCACTGACAGACAAATGAGTCAACAAAGACAAAAGATGGTTCCAACTCTGGAAGAGATCAGTCGATCCATATATGTCTCTTCAGCATAGGCAAAGATCCTGCTACAGTAACATGCCTCCTTAACCATAGCACCTGGGCAGTCAATGCAGCAGGTACACTTAGTAAAAATGAGGATACGCCCCAATCTCTTTCCAGGAACCGCAGCCTTATACAAATTCCAGCAGAGAAGAAACCAGGTTGGTTGACACTGACACGTGACCATCACTAGGCTAAAAGTGATGAACCCCCAAAACCAAAATCACATGTCTTCAACCTGCTTTTTGTGCATAAGGACTCCGTTTTTTTGCATGCAGGACCGAATTGAAAATATTAAGCTACTCTTGGTTGTCAGCATCTGCTCATGAGCCTGACTTACCCAAATACTGACAGAGGGGTGACTTGATAGTTGAAAACCATGAGCTACCTTCATCACGATCTTAGGTGTTAGGCCTAAGGTGGAAAACCAGGACTAGGCAGGGCTGATGAACAAGGGTACATCCAAATGCTGGTATGCCAGCTCACACTGGGCCCACTTTCCCTCGCTTTCTGCATGGTACCCTAAAAACAGCTTCCCTGGACCAGCATACTTACTGTTGCAACAGTACCAACAACTGAACAGTCACAGAATATGTGTAGCACTGATACTCAAACCAAAACGAACCCACTATATGTACATCATGCCATCCTGCTCTTGCAGGACCATGATAGGCCCATTTAAAACAAGCTAGACAGAATTCCTTTGTCCAGGGTCCATCCAGCCAATAAGTGCTACTGCAGCAGAGCACTCATTCATAGCAAATATGCTCCTAGAGGACGCTGCTCATTTACAGTATCTGTGAAATTCAAATTACGTCTCTGGAAACAGCAGTATCGGTACTGAGTGTGGCGCTTCCACCAACACCCTTCTCAACAACCTATGGTGAATGCTGGCCTAATGCTAAAAATTACAGAATGTTGCTCAATCTGAAAAAACGGGATGCCTCTCAATGATAAAACAAATGAATAATGCTTAATGATAAAAACAATCCTCACTGCTGCTCAATGATTCTTAATGATTCATTGCCTACTGAATGGCTTGCCATGATGACAAATATTACATGTACTTGATGCAAAACTAAAATGTTGATTAGTGTTTTATTTTATTCGACTTTTATTTGAATTTGAAAAAAGTGATTGTAATTCATGGGAAAATGACAGATGGCTATAGATAATAAGAGCTACAGCAGTTCATTAAATATCCATTCTTGACAATTGATATATAACAGTAACATCAATTTCAAACCGGAAACCAAGAGAATGAAGCTCTAATGAGCTAGAGTCAAATTAAACAAACTAATGATGTTAAACTCTCTCTTAGATTTGATTATCTCAGCTGGCAGATATTTAAAAATAGAACACCACAATGTCGTTTTTAATTGATAATACAATAAAAATTTCACACTGGACTCCTGCAACGTCCAAGCAAGACATGTTACATATTAATCATTGCTAGACCTTTGTGCCAAACATTAATTAACATGAAACAATATCCACCTGGCCAGTAAATATAAAATAAAAACCTATAAACCACCTACCCTCTCTCTTCAACAAAATTCATGAAAGTATTTGACACGCTAGATAGATGTAATAGGACGTATGCATGGTTACTTCGTAAGGTCCTGAAACGCTGTCAATAGCCCCTCTGCATACCGATCATTGAAACACAAAGGGACAAAATAAGGAGACAAAGAAATAAAGCAGAGCAAACAAGAGGAATATACAAGAAAGGTGGGAGAAAAGAACACAGGTGGTGATATTAGACGTACCATGTATCAACAGCAGTCAAACACCAAACCAAGCATAGGTACATGAAGTATTAGATCATTGGAGACTGAGTTATCAAGCTTTGTGGACAAATTGTTCTGTGCAGTCTCGGAGCTTGAACTTCAAAAAATGTGCTCTGTGGGAAGTCAAGCTTTTTTGGGTGTTTTCAACCCACCTGGCTGTATTCTGGTGGGATTCCCCATTGGTCGAATGCTGCCGCAAGTCTACAGCAGGGTGTTCTCTACTATTCAATTGCAAGGTGTGAGCTTCAAGGGGGAGGCTTGACTAGCAAATCAGGTGTCCTGAGCCATTATAAAATGGGCTCCAGGAATTTTAAATTTCACGGCTTGCTCCCTGCTTCAAGGGTGGGTTTTTGTTGGCTTTGAATTGGTTAGGCGTGGCCAGGCCAGATCATTCACACTTACATTTCTTCCCAATGTACTAGATTCTTTTGAGACAGATGGACCTGTTTTTCTTTAACAGAGAGAGGCCTGCAGCTTCTGATTGACCAGTATGGCTGACATGAGATCCACATACTACTTGGGCTTCTCGTAAAGCATACCACATAACAACATCCAACGGCTACCATGCTCTCTGACCCTTATTCAACCCCCTAGTACATTTGGATTCTTCAAAAGATTCAAACATAGTTATTTAATTTCCCACTTCCCTTCAATAAATGCATGAGGGGTTCTCAGCGCTTTGTTCTTCTTTGACTACTAAATGTCCATGGTATTCTCATTGTTATGGCTTTTGCCTCTCCCTACTAAATGCCATAGGGATCTTAGTGTTTTGAGCTTCTCACTATGTCTTTCTCCTCTTTTTACTAAATGTGTGTGGGGTTCTCAGTGCCTTCTCCTTCACCTATTAAACGCATGTGGTTTTCTCAGTGACCATACCTTCTCCTACTCCTAATAAATGTGCGTGGGGTTCTTGGTGCTTTCTCAGTCCTTTGGCCATCTTCTATGACTAGTAAATAATGGACGTGGGGTTATGAGTGTTTTCGCATTCTTCCCCACCCACAAAATGCACAGTTTTCTCAGTGACTATGCTTTTCCTACTCCTAATAAATGTTTGTGGGGTTCTCAGTGTCTTCTCCTTCACCTATTAAATGCACGTGGTTTTCTCAGTGACTAAACCTTCTCGTCTCCTAATAAATGTGCGTGGGGTTCTCGGTGCTTTCTCAGTCCTTTGGCCAACTTCTATGACTAGTAAATAATGGACGTGGGGTTATGAGTGCTTTCGCATTCTTCCCCAGCCACAAAATGCACAGTTTTCTCAGTGACTATGCTTCCTCCTACTCCTAATAAATGTGTGTGGGGTTCTCAGTGCTTCCTCAGTGTTTTGGCCATCTTCTATGCCTATTCAATGCATATAGGGTCCTCAGTGCTTTGGTCTTCTCCCTTGACTAGTAAATGCATTTATGGTTCTCAGTGCTTTGGCATTCTTCCCCATTTACTAAATGCACAGTGTTCTCAGTGCCCATGCCTTCTCCTAATAAATATGCATGGGGTGCTCAGTGCTTTCTTAGTGCTTTGGGCGTCTTCTATGCCTGTTAAATGCATATAGGGTCCTCAGTGATTTCGTCTTCTCCCATCTATTAAAAGCATGTGGGGTTCTCACTGATTTGGCGTTCTCCTATGTCTAGTAAGTGCATGGGGTGTTTTTAGGTGGTTCAGCCTTCTCCTTCATAATGCAAGTGGGTTGTGCTGCCCCTCAACTGACAATTCACACCCCACACCTGCACAGCTGTAGGTCCCCCAAGCCTCCCCCAAAATAATCCAGCCTAATTCCTTCACCCTACTTAGGCCTTAATAGTGGTTTGAGTCCATTCTAGCCTAAATACCCCACAACCGTTTTACCAACCGGCTAGAGCCGCTCATACAAGAAACACCAGTTAAACCTTGTATTTCGAACATAGGGAAAATCCCATAATGCTTTGCCTGGGCGAAACCCATGGATGGAAATTATATGGTTTAGAACTTTGCTGAAACACCACACCCATGCTTACTATCCAGAGCAAATATGTTTGTTGGGAGAATAGAAGCATCCATATTAATAAAGAACCTTGGTGTAGAGTTTGGATGTAATAGGAAGCTTGAACCACACCTCCCATACATAATCAGCAGAATTACATGCACATAGACATAATATTATACAATGATCTCAAAAGTTGCTCTACCAGTGATTCATGTAAAACCTATCAATATGAAAGGGGGCCTATAAAGTGCAGGTTCAAATCCACATGGATTTGTTAAAGGATTCATGGGCAAATAAATAAACACCTAAGGTATGGTCAAGAACATGTACTTAAAAACTGACATTTTGAAAAAATCCAAGGAATGTTATTGTATGCTGGAAATCAGGATTTTATAAGGAATACTTATGGTTTTTCCAAGAAACCAAGAAATCAAAGCCTAGCACAGTCTCTTTCCAGAAGTGTCACATCCTCCAAGACCTTGTAGTTAGTTTTAACTACAATACTCATCAAGTAACACTTCTCATTTGGTAATTCATTGACTTTTTACTTGACACATCAGCCATTAATTGCCATTTCATTTTCACAACATCTTTATACTTTGCTTTAGTCACAACTTTCAATGGGTAACAATTATAGTTGCCAATCTCTTTTTGAGGTTTGTTGCACACTTTGATTGTTAATCTCTTGGTACTTGTCATGACTGCATTCCCCAATATGCAACCATTCGTATTCTCATTCTCATGTTTGCTGTTTCTCATGACAACAACACCCAAATGGCCTCTGTTACTATTCTACCAATCCCAGCAACCAGGAGGTGGGACCCGGCCCGATCCACCTAAGACCCGAAACAAAGACCCCGTCTGCTCCCTGTCAGCTGCCTGGCCGGGTCTGGGGTCCCTCCCCAGCACAACATTTGAATCCATTGTGGCCTGGCGATCCTGCATTCTTCTGAGCTACTGAAACAATTTGTGAACCTTTCACTTCCCTATGAGTTAGTTGCTTCTATGTAAAACACACCTCCTACCCCTCTGACTGTCACTCGCTCACTCCGTATCACCTGAACTCCCACTCCTACTGCCTCTAGCGGTGCCCTCTGGCTGCATTGTGTTTCATCCAGCTCTGCTGAATTTCGAACTTAGCTGTGCCCAGTGGCTGCATTGTGTTTCATTGAAAAAAGAGAACCATCAGGGTGACTGAACATAGTGTACACATTTCACAAAATTTTTACTCCCATAACAGTTTTTAGATCGAAAGAAAATAGATTTGCTTTTTCACCAAATGCTTTAATGCATACATGAATATTGAAACCAAGAATTATTTTAAAACATTACAACAGGACACATACTAATTGTATTTTCCCAAGCAGTTTTGCCTGGACCTGAATGTAAAATAAAATGACATGTACAAGCCCCTGCAACATTTAGGGATCACAGTGAACAAATTATATGTAGACAATGTGCATCAGATTACAGCATTTGCAGTGTTGACATTTAACACTGATGGCGAGTCGACACAACAGTGTTTTGGCCAATCATTAGCTGATCTGTGTTGCTGAGGAGTTGATGCCTTCATCTGGAGGCGGAGAAAAAGTGGGATGGTGGGATCCTGTTTCTCTCTGTCAAGGAATGAACAGAGATATGTTTTGAGAGTGTGTACTAGTTCAGATACTGATTGGAATAAATTAAATGAGCATTAAATGCATGTATTTTTGAGAAAGGACAGATCTCCCTCTTTAGGGAAGGGGATCATCAATCTTACCTTGTTTTAGTGCTTCCACAGTGTATTTATAAACGCCACTTCGTACAATTGGGTCTAGAAGATGGCTACAATTGTTGATTTTTTCTTATTACCAAAGTTCCTGTAGGTAAAAGAAATAGATTTTGATAGTGGGTCTCTACTTCCCACTGTGAACTTATTACCACATACTATGGTTACTGTATAGTAGCCCATTTGGAATGGTACTCAAATCGTCATTGGTAGACAAATCTTACCCTGTACGTTGATCAGAGTGGGGTAATAGTGTACACCCTCTCAACGAATGCTGGGGTTTGTAGTATGCGCTGCTTAGCTGGAGGTGGTGTGGTCCAATCCCTATAGAAAAAGGTATGCCTGTTACCAAAGGGAAGTGAAAGCCAGAGTGTTGGTTGCGAGCCTGGCAACACATTGTTATAATGGGCACAAGAGTATTAACCTCTAGGGGAACTGTAATGTTACAAATAGTATCCACCCCTCTATGCAGCAGTTCAAAGCGGGTGGGTACACACCAAATGTTCCCATCAGCTGTATGTTCTCTGTGTATGTTAACAAATATGTAAAACCATACGTATATATATATATATACTCATTTAGATGTATATATACGTACTGCACGGGAAGACCCTTACCTTGATTACAAATCGTTCCAAAACCAGGCGAATGAATCATGCTGGGGCCAGCGCGACTGAACAGCGGTGTCACTGTATTCCTGGCTAGAAAAGCAGAATGCTGTGCACCATTGTCATGGTGACATTTCACTTTATAGGGGCGCAGCCATTTTGTGAGGCCATAATTCCCATGGTAACAACTGGTCATTTACTCGTCGCATTGTCGTCCATGAGGCTACCCGATCTAAGTCAATTATGGCCATTGGTCCAATGGATATGCAGGATGGAATTTTATGATTAGAATAATTATTGGAGACACAATAAGGACGCCGATAAATAATGTTGCCATAGCAACATGTTGCTAATATGTGCGCTGCCATATTGTATCATATTGTGCTCTATAGCAACCCACTGCTGTCTGAACAGACGCATGCGGGTGTTTTCAGTCATCAAAAATGTATTCAATATTCACAAAAGTAGGACATGCCCTGATCGTGCAGGTGCTGGGTGCTGTTTACTTGGTGACCCCAAAATATATGCAGGGGTTACTACATGGGAACATTTTACATTTTCTTCCATGCAAGGTGTCCATGCTGGAATGCTTAAGGCTAACAAGATTCGAACATAAACCAATGCATGTGATCAGTGTTGCTGAATGCTCATACATTGGATAATCTGTGGATCTAAAGGTGTAACAAACGGCATGCCGGTAAGGGCAGCACCGGCATACCGCTAAAGCATCCAAAAACCCACACAACGGCACCATCAATGCCTTTGCCACCAGCACCGGCATCACCAACCCGCTAATACCGGCACCGGTATACCGATACTAGAAACTACGCCATCGGGCCGGAACGGGAAATGCACTGGCGGCCCTCTTTAAAAACACAATCCATTGCAATCCTCCAAACAAAGGAGTCAAGCACAGGAGCTGGAAGTTGAAGACCACAAAGGGACATGTCAGTTACCTGGGGGAACGTTCGCCGCCGCAAACCTAGGTTTACTGAGCTGAAATTAAACATGCTTGCCGACACCCTCATAGACAATGCTGACGGGGTATTTGGAGTGGACCTGCACAGGCCTGCGCAGCTGCGCAAAAAGAAGATCTGGACCGAAGTGGCCAACAAGGTCTCAGCGGTAGGCACAGCACTCAGTACCATGAGGGACTGCCACAAATGTTGGGACGACCTGCATCTCAGAGTGCGAAACCTATAGTCTGCTGAGCACAGCCAGGGGTAAGCCACTGGTAGTGGACCACATTCTCCCCTCTAACTCCACCCCTGGGAGGAAAGATGTGCCTCCATCCTGAACATGGCCAGCATCAAGGGTGTGGGTGACGCTGAGCATGGAGCCACAACATCTAGAGATACAGGTGTGTGTCCATTACTAACATCCCATAGCCACTCTGTCTCCTGATCGCCAATAGTGCCATGTGCACGACTGTAACCAGATACCTGCTGCCCTGCAAGACAATGACCAGACCCTCAAAACAGTAAATCTTCCCACCATGGAGACTGTCTACAAGCACCACAGGCACACAACACATGTCCCATGCCATGCAGACAGACCCACTGTCTGCATGCGTCAACACACTCCACCGAGGCCAACATGGACCCTGTGCCATTTGTCAGCATGGCACCAACAACACCTGTCCCAATGTGCCCATCCAGTGTCCCGTCTGTAGCTGATGACACCCCAATGACCCTACCTACACACGCATAGCCCCACTCCCTCACATGCAGACAAAACATCGGCAGCGAAGGAGAACTCGCAACTACCCCAACCACCGCTGTACGTCGGCACAGCTACAAAAAGACTGAAAGCAGCCAGGAACCAGCACGCAGCCAGGAACCAGCACACAGCGACAGCTGACCAAAGTCCACGGCCTCCATGTCACGTCCCCCCAGCCACCATTGCACACCTGTCAGCCTCAAGAGGCATGCGAAGACACCTTCAGGCAGGCAGCAGCCGCAGCACAGCCCTGAATCCGTGTCCGCCCCGCCACACTGCACCACAACACAGGGCATGAGTGAGGCTACACAAGATGAGGAAGCAGCATCACCGCCGATTGAAATTGAGGATCTGCATCATTCCCCAGCAATGAGCATGACTGGCGATCCCATATCGCCCATACATAGTATGCCCGAACTTGAGTAATTAGACACACCAGACATGCGTAGCACACGACGTGTCACAGCTGCACCCATCAACATGGAGGAGACCGGACCCGGTGACAAAGACAATGGGCACCATGAGTCAGTACCCAGGTTCAGCCCACCAGCCCCATGCAGCCCACCACCCATGCCCCTCACCCGGACTGAGGAGCGCCAGGAGGTGATGCATGTACTCCTGAACCGGTACCTCACCAAGGCAGAACTCACAAGGCAGACCATTCAGGACAACACGAGACAGACTGGAAGGATACTGGGCCGGGCAACTGAGGCATTGTACCATCTGGCCAGAAGGGTAGGAAGGGCAACAAAGTCATGTCCTCAATGGCAGACTCCATTAACCTAGTCACGGCCATCGTCGAACAGCGGCACATTATAACGCCGCTAGTCGAGTCAGCAAGTGTTATGCCCAGCCCTTCGACACATGGCAGCCCCTTGCGCTGCTCATTTAGGCTGACCTGTCTGATGGATCCCCAACAACCAGCTCCAAAGAGGGGGCATAAGTAGGCCTTTCATTACAGTGCATGGCAGTGTGAAACTGTTGTTGAAGGGATGTTTGTGGCATTTCACATACGACATTGGACGTTGTTTTTCACTTTGTGGGGTGGGTGAGGACAAATGGGTGTTAAAGGGGAAGGTTGTTTTGGCCAATTTTGTGGGGTTAAGTTGTAATTGGGAGTTGTAACCATCTTGTTTGGACTGAGATGCATATCCAACCTGTCATATTTTGTGTATGGTTCACTAGGCATCAATACACTTGTGTTTGAAAGTACAGTTGGCTGTACATTATTCAAGGGTTGTATGAGTATTTAATGTAACACAATGCAACACATACAGTGTGGCAATTAAACATTTCCATGTGTGAATCATCCTTCAGAAATAAATTGCGACCAATGCCTGTCGTGTGGCCTGTCCATCATGGCCATGGTGATGCTGATGGTGTCCAACATCCTCATCATGATCACCATCATCATCGTCCTGTGGCAACATATCCACGTCCGGGGGCAGGGGCACAATACGACGGATGCACATATTGTGCAGTATTGCACAAGCAATCACAATACGTCCCGCCCTCACAGGACCATAGATGAGGGCACCCCCAGACCGGCTTATGTTGTGAAAGCGACTCTTCAGTAGGCCAAAGATCTGTTCTATTGTGATGCGAGTCCTTGTATGTGTGCGATTGTATGCCTCTTCATGTCGGTTACGTAGACGTCTGATTGGGGTCAGTAGCCAGCCCATCATGGATACCCAGCATCACCTGCATGTTGACAAGAGCGAGGGTACCGGTGATGATTTGCATCATTTGACAAACATGGTTGGGTCTATTCTGTTCAGGCATGATTTTCAGGGATTCAATACTAGCCGTGTGCACCAGTGCTCCAGGATTGTGGTATGCTATTTAATGTACACACGCCCAACATGGCCCACCTATCAGGCAGATTCCCAGTGCTGGCACAATCCCCCCTCCAATTTCACCCCATACGGCCCACCCATCAGGCAGATTGCCAGTGCTGGCAAATCACCCACCCCATCATTATTGCGTCTGCCCCTGTGGTCACACTCACCCAACAGCCATGTATGGGGTCTGGCATGTCGGTCCATGTAGCAGGGCAGTGTTGAGTTCTGCAGGACCAGTGCATTGTGTGTCGACCCAGGGTATTGGGCACAGCAGTGTGTGATTATTTTGCTGGCATCACACACCATTTGGACGTTAATCGAATGGAACTGCTTCCTGTTGTGGTATACCTACTCAACGGCATGCCACACCACCAGCTCTACATGTGTGCTGTCTATCACACCTATGACACCGATGGATCCCCAACCACCAGCTCCAAAGAGGGGGCAGAAGTAGGCCTTTCATTACAGTGCCTGGCAGTGTGAACCTGTTGTTGAAGGGATGTTTTTGGTATTTCACATACGACATTGACCTAACCAACATCCTATCTTATAACCTTAAAAATTCTTCACAATGCCTCATTCTAGGAGACTTTAACCTAGGCTTTAGCGACCCTTCAGACCCTAATGCCACACAGACTAACAACTCCCTAGAGGAACTAGAATTTACCCAAAAGGTCACAGGTGCTACACATATTAAAGGTAGGACCCCTGATTGGATTGCCCAACTACTGTCACCTCTATAATGCCGTAGCCCTGGTCTGACCATCACTTGATCTCCTTCTCCTTAGAGGCCACACCTCCCTTGCATGCCGACAGCATAGCTCCAGCTGCTCCCACGAGAAATAAAATAAAAATTACCTCCGAAAGACTTATTCCCTTGATTCTACCCACTCTGAATTCAATTCCTATCCATACAGACCCTTTTACTATGGTAGAAGAGTTCCATAAAGTGATGCTATCTTCTATTGACACCATAGCACCACTGAAAATCAGAAAGAGCAAACCCAAAAAACATGTAAACACGTGGTTCTCTCCCCATTTGAAAGCCATTAGACAAGAGAAACGTAAAAGTGAAAAAATCTGGAGACTAGATCCCTCCTACTCTGAGAGAACAACCTGAACAAATTAGCCTCCGGTTACAAAAAAAATATCATCTTAGCCAAACAAACATCTTACAACCTTTGCATTTCTCAAGCTAAGTTAAACACCAAAGAGTTGTTTGCAATCCTCAAAGAGATAGAATCGCCCATTCAAGCCCCAGACTCCTGTCTCAAGGACAAAAACTGGTGCACGAGCATACAGAGCGCCCTCGCCAACAAGATAATAAGATCAAGATAAGGCCAAGATCAACAATAAAAAAGACACTCTCCTCCTTGCCCCGAACCCTAGCAAAACTGATGTATCAGTGCCTCAGACCCTCCCGCCTCCACCCTTATCACTCACACCCCACTTCAACTTTCACAAAGTATCTATTATAGAAGTTGAAAAAGTTATCCTTACCCTCAAACCCTCCAACTGCCATGGCGACCTCTGCCCAGCACAAATCATAAAAGATGCAACCCGCAAACTCTCCCCTTTCATCACCAAACTTATAAACGCTTCGTTCACTTCAAGCATCATCCCTAACAACTTGAAACAATCTTGGGTCCTCCCACTTCTTAAAAAACAAACACTCGACCCATCCATACCCACCCACTATCGCCCTATCACCACTCTGCCGTTTCTACTTACAATTCTAGATAAGATATCTTATCTTCAAATCCAACAATATTTGGAACACAACCACCTTTTAGGAGTACGACAGTCAGGCTTCAGACCCCAACACGGAAATGAAACTGCGCTCATAGACCTTAAAGCACAAATAGACGCGTTGAGAGATGAGGGTAAGACTGCATTATTGCTGCTCCTCGATCTCTCAGCAGCATTTGAAATAGTGGACCACAAGATTCTTTGCAACCACTTGGACTCCGCTGCCCATTTCTCTCAAGAGGCAGTAGACTGGATCCAATCCTTCCTCGACAATAGAACAATGCGTGTCTTCTCACCTTTAGCAGCCGCCGACCCCATTTTCATTTCTTGCGGTGTGCCTCAGGGCTCCTGTGAATCACCCACCATGTACAACATTTTTACAAAGCCCCTTTTTGATGATCTAGACGGCCTGGGTATCACCTACACTAACTATGCCGATAATACACATATCCTCATCCCGTTGACGGGTGATTACAGCAAGGATTTGGCCTTTGTGAATAGAGTGTACCTCATCATCCAGGCATGGATGGCCTCTCACGGTCTATGCCTGAATGATGACAAAATGAAACTTCTCATTCTTGGCACTACCGCTAACCTCAACAAACTAAGCCAGAATTATTCTATCTTCAAAATTGATAATAATAACATCACTGTGGCCAAGGAGGTCAAAACCCTTGGTTTCTATCTAGACTCCACATTAACTTTCAAAAAACAAGTAAATGCTATGGCTTCTACTACGTCCTACACTTGCAAATTAATCAGAGCAGCCAAGCCCTTCCTCTCATCTAAAAACTGCATTACACTAGCGAGAGCCCTGGTCCTTTCCAAGCTGGATTATTGTAATGCCCTAAATGTGGGGAGTAACAAATACATTACCAATAAGATCCAGATCTTACAAAATAACGCCTTAAGAGCAGCCTTAAGTCTTCCGAGGAAAGCCCACATCTCAGACCTCAGAAGATCCAACAATTGGCTATCCACGAAAGACAATATTCTCCTCAAAACAGCCTCCTTGACTCATAAATGTCTTCACCACACTACCTTACAGCTAGATTTACGAGACAATCATCTAACCGTTCTTCGAGAAAGGCCAATTCTAACCTCCTACTAGTGCCCAGATTTAAACGCATGAAGACTGGCAGAAGCAGTTTTCCTGTCAAAGACGAACAATACTGGAACTCCCTCCCTCCCACCCTAAGGGAAAACCTACCATACCTACAATTCAGATCCAACCTTATCCACTGGATCAAGGAACATGACCTCTGACATTGTACCACATGCTGAGTACTAGACCTTAACTTTGCACATACCGCTTTTATTGTATCGCAGCACCACGTATTGTATATATTTTGCCTCACAGTGCCTACTCCATAGTGCATGATATACTTCTCCCTAGTCCATAGTGCATAATATACTTCTCTCCTGCTTGTTCTTTGTATATAGTGTACACCCACTTTATTGTATATAACTAATGTCGTATTGTATAATAATGATTTTGCACAGCAATGTATCCGAAGCTGAACAATTTTGCGCAGCAATGTAACCTAAGCTGAACAACCCTCTTGATGCCTTTGCGCCCTGATAACTTTGGGTCTGGCACGCATAAGAAATAATAAAACAAACAAACAAACAGACATTGGATGTTGTTTTTCACTTTGTGTGGTGGGTGAGGGCAAATGGGTGTTAAAGCAGAGGGTGTTATGGGCAATTTTTGGGGGTTAAGTTGGAATTTGGAGTTGTAACCATCTTGTTTGGACTGGGATGCATGTCCAATCTGTCCCATTTTGTGTATAGTTCCCCAGGCATTAATACACTTGTGTTTGAAAACAATACAGTTGGCTGTACATTATTCAAGGGGTGTATGAGTATTTAATGTAACACAATGCAACACATACAGTGTGGCAATTAAACATTTCCATGTGTGGATCATCCTTCAGAAATAACTTGCGACCAATGCCTGTCGTGTGGCCTGTCCTTCATGGCTATGGTGATGCTGAGGGTGTCCAACATCCTCATCATGATCATCATCATCATCGTCCTGTGGCAACTTATCCACGTCTGGGGGTAGGGGCACATTAAGACGGATGCACATGTTGTGCAGTGTTGCATAAGCAATCACAATACGTCCCACCCTCACGGGACCATAGATAAGGGCACCCCCACACCGGCTTCTGCTGTGAAAGCGACTCTTCAGTAGACCAAAGATCTGTTCTATCATGACGCGAGTCCTTGTATGTGTGTGATTGTATGCCTCTTCATGTCAGTTACATGGACGTCTGATTGGGGTCAGCAGCCAGCCCATCAGTGGATACCCAGCGTTACCTGCATGTTGACAAGAGAGAGGGTACCAGTGATGATTTTCATCGTTTGACAAACATGGTTGGGTCTATTCTGTTCAGGCATGATTTTCAATACTAGCCGTGTGCACCAGTGCTCCAGGATTGTGGTATGCTGTGTAATGTGCACATGCCCAACATGGCTTACCCCCCCTACAATTTTACCCCACATGGCCCACCCATCAGGCAGATTCCCGGTGCTGGCAAATCACCCACCCCATCAATCATGCGTCTGCCCCTGTGGTCACTCTCACCCAACAGCCATGTATGGGGTCCGGCATGTCGGTCCATGTAGCGGGGCAGCGTTGAGTTCCGCAGGACCAGTGCATCGTGTGTCGACCCAGGGTATCGGGCACAGCAGTGTGTGATGATTTTGCTGGCATCACACACCATTTGGACGTTAATCGAATGGAACTGCTTCCTGGTGCGGTATACCTGCTCAACGGCATGCTCCACCACCACCTCTATATGTGTGCAGTCTATCACACCTATGACATTTGGCATGCCTGGTGTGGCATGGAATGCTGCTTTGGTTGCATAGATCTCCGCTGCGGTATGTGGCATGGTGATGTGGTCACGTACATGTTTGAGGAGTGCCTCAAGTACCTGCATCAGCACACGGGAGAAGCAGGGTTGTGATATCCCGTACAGTTGACCCACTGTGTGCTGATAGGTTTCAGTTGCCAGAAAGTGTAGCACACTCACGACCTTGAGCAGGGGGGGAATGGCTGTCCGTATGTTGATGACACTCATGAGGTCATCGTGTATGAGTTCCACTAGTGCAATAATGGTGTCCCTGTCCAGCCGATACAGGGTGTGGATTTGTGATGGGGTTAGATTGAATGGGCTGACACGTTCTCTGGGGATTGTTGGGCGCCTGAGTGGCACAATGGCCTGCACATTGGGCATGTGCTGTCCCCCTCTGGCCCTCTTTCTCCTCCTGTGCATTTGCTGCATGGCCTGCCTCACTGCCTCCTAGTAGCTGTTCCTTTATGTACGCCACCTCCAGCAGGGCTAGTGCTAGTGCTAGTGGTAGCATTTTTGCTTTGGAAGGGGTGTGGTGTGTGGGTGTGCTGCCTTTGTACTGTGGCTGGGTTCAATGGTGTGCACATGTGCTGATTCGTTGCACCTGTGGCTTTTTTCTGCTCACCTGATCCCTGTTAATGCCTGCCCCGTGATGCCGGTGCTTCGGGCATCTTTCTGTCTGTTATTACCGGTCTGTGGATGCCGGTATATGCATGTCCGTGCACCTCTGAAGGTCCATTGGACTGCGGCATGCCAGTGTTTCAGGTATAGCAGGCATGTATCAAGGATGCTACCGGCATCAGGAATGCCACCCACGGAAGGGCCTGTGCCGGTGCCGGTCTTGACGTACTCATGGGTCGTAATGATCCGGTCCGGTAATCGATGCCAGTATTTCCATACCGGCATCAATTTTACCAGACCCGCAAGCTTGTAATGAGGCCCTCTGCCTTTGTTTTAAGTATTACCTGCCTGTCTACAGTAATGTTTACAAGGTTAACCTTTGCCTAATAATGTAAATGCTTTTTTAATAACTGCAAGCGGTTGGTTCATCATAACTGAATTTAAAGGTAATTGTGGTACCACTTTACACTGTTTATATTACATTAAATTGCCTGATTAGATTTCTAGTACAAAGTGAGTTTTATTTATTTGTATATATCTACCTGACTTTTTATCCTTTAATAAAAGGACTAAACACCTAACATAGTGTGTGGACATTCCATTGTGGGGAGCTCAGGGATTCACTGTACCTAAGAACTAGCCTGCATCACCTCACTTGAATGTCAGCCTTGGTTACTCATCCATAGCTACCATGAGAGAACCTTAGCTGGTATGCTTTGTGCGTCTACGACAACCATATAGTGGACAGAAGTACAGATACCGCCTCCAGTCTTTACAGTACCATTGAGATCAATGGAGGGAAAGGTGCACAAGAGAAAAACTTCCCTAACAGTGCTCACTTTGCAATTCAGACACCTTTCAACAATACAAATAGATGTACATGGCCAATATTTAAATTGTTGCCTTCCCTTGTGGTTGTTTTGCACTGCTTGTGATGCAATCCAGGAACTGACTCTGTTTTTGGGAACTACTGCAACCAGAGGGCTACGGAGGTGGCTGTGGTTCCTGCCCTTTGAACCTCCTGATGCCCTACATATTTGCCGAACTCACGCTGAAGAGGCACGCAAGCAGCACAACAATGACATGGCATTGCTGTCACGCTGTCAAATGGCATGATGGACATGGTGGATTTGGGGATCCAGCATTCTGTCCGGCTACAGTCACAGCTTCTGGTGTACCGGAGCCTGCCTTGTCTATTAATAAAATCGAGGATGAAGTGCTTTTGACTGCGTTGGAGAACACTGAATTGATGAAACATCCATACCATCTAAGGTAACTTAAAACCTGCCCTCAAAAAAACATCAAAACTCCTAATGCTGTTGCTGCCTCAAAGCAAATGGTGAAAATCACAAATGTTTTTATTTTTTATTTTATTTATTTATTTGTATCTGGTTTAGTTAAAAACTTTACAAAAACAACACAAAACAATTGCAAAAATAACAAAATATACAACAAATTCATTTAATAATCACAAATCTTGAAAATGTAAGATAAAAGACAGACAATAAACCCAACATAACAGATATATAAGATAATTAATTGAATCCTAGTAAAAATACTCAATAAAACAAATAATCCCATTGTGTATTTCACGGTCCTGGCATGTGTAAGTCAATAAAAGCTAGAAAAACGAGTTAAATCTAAAATCAAAGCAACATTCTCAACCCATGTGAGTCTGGACCAAAAAAGATTTTGAGCATACTCAGGTTCAAGATGTACTGCAAACTTAAATAGTCTAAGTCGAATTGAGCTGGAATGAGGACAGTCAATTATCCAATGTCTTAGCATTTCAAGATGGTCAGTTTGATTACAGAGACGACAACCCGTAGTTAAACATGATTCTTTGAATGCTGCCCAATTCTTGTTCCGTTCCCTAGTTGTAAAACGATTGAGCTGAAGGCGCACGCAAAGTGCGCGTGCTTTGTTGCAAAAAAATCACTTTATATATGTGCTAAGATGTTCCCTCTTCCTAGGGAATAATGCAAATTCTGTGTATACAATATAGGTCCCTATGGTTTCGAAGGTAGTGAGCCAATCATGACTATAGAGATTTATTTGACACTACACTTGAATCAATATCACAAAGGAGAGAACACATTCTTTGCCTATACAAATTAATAGATTTGGAAAAAGATTCTACCAGCATTAGACCCAAGTCCTCATATAATGAATTGCGGCGGCGGGTCTAGAAATTTTGCAAAGTTTAGGAGCTGTCTGCAATGATGACAGGTACATAAAGAAACTAATCCCATCTAATGCCTAAAAATAGCATTACGCAGGGAGCTAGAAAAACCAAGCACCTCTTTCCAAAACTGTCCCTGCAAACAATATAAATAATCGCCCAGATCTATTTATTTTTATTTTATTTATTTATTGCATTTGTTACACGCCCAGACCCGGAGATATCACAGAGTAGACAACTTAGAGTAGGCTTAACTGGTTACAGTGATAAAAAACAAGAAAATACAGAAATACACCATGAGACTGGTAGAAAACCCCTGAGGTTACAATGTAGGGATTGATGAGTTGCAGTTCAGGACAAAACAGCGATGTTGAACAGTAAGGCAGTACATTTGATAGATAGCGAATTAAGAAATGGAAGGTTTTAAGCAGCAAAGTTCATGATAGATAACATGGTGTAGGAGAAAGGTGAAAGATATTAAATGTCAAGGAGACCTTCATATTTGTAACTTATTGAATAAACAGGTTTTGGTGAGGCTCTTGAAGCGTTGGTAGGAAGGCTCATTTCTGATATGCATTGGGAGGGAGTTACAGATTTTTGGAGCAGCTACCGGGAAGCTGCCCCCCCCCCGTTCTAATGTTCTTAAATCTTGGTACAAAGAGGTTGGTACTCGAGCCTGACCTGAGGGATCTAATGGTCTTTTTTTGAGTGAAAGTATTTATCAGATATGATGGACCAACTCTTGTGATGCATTTATGGGTGGTATTGAGGGTTTTAAATAGGATTCTGGCTTTGGTGGGACGCCAATGTACATCTCTCCTGGTGTGGGAGATATGGTCCTTTCTTTTTAGACCAATAGGTACATGTGATAGGATCTAATAGGTACATGTCTAATCCATATGGTAGGATGGGCTCAATCTTCAACAAATAATAATTTAACAGTGGCATCAACGAAAATATATACACTTGGCAGGGTAAACATTTTATATGTGATAAGAGAGGTTGAAGTTTTACTAATAGGGAGTCTTCCACATTCATATGGATGAAGAATTACACAGGTTGTACCTGGATACCTAATTTCCAGAACTCTATCAATTTTCTCCACACCCATAGTCCAATTCCTTGTTTTGAATATTTGGGATTTCGAGAAAATACCGATCTTGAGTTTGAGGGCCTTTGCTTGCAGGTTGTTCGCTGCTGCATACTGAAAAAAGAGTTTTAGTTTAGCTTTCAGCCTCAATGCCATGCTGTCAAACAAGATAAGATTGTCAGCAAAAGCCAACCAATGCAGTCTTGCCTGCCCAATCTCACTGGTTTTATCTTATCAGTGTTCCACAGCTCGTCAATTTCACTAAGGTATAGGTTAAACAAGGTAGATGCCATAGTACATCCCTGCTTAACCCACGTGAACATGGGAATAGAACATGTGAGGGCCCCTTGATGAGTGATCTGAATTTTAAAAGATGTATGGGGATGTAGTACTGCCACAAGCTGTACTAGATGCAGGGTAATTTGATATCTCAATAGTTTATTCCATAAAACAGATCTAATTACGCAGTCAAATGCAGATGTCATATCAAGAGATGCTGTGTAGATTAGACCTGCTTTGCTATGCTTAACAGGGTTTAAAAGATGTGCCAGTATGGTTATATTTAATGGAATCCCCATCCTTTTACGAAAACTGATTTGGAAATTTGAAAGGAGGGCTGACTGTTGCATAACATTTTCCAAGTCCCTAAGAGCTAAAAGTGCGAAAACCTTAGAAGAAGCATCAGTAAGAGCTATATGCCTATAGTTGGAAGCATCCAGGGGATCACCTTTTTTGAATATGGGAAGTATAATAGATTGAGTCCATGAGATTGGAATACGATTGGATGTAAATATAGCATAAAATTACATTTTCAGCAATAGAGCCCAAGGGAGTGGATCATTTTTCAAAACAGATGAGTTGGCAATACCATCTGGAACTGCCACTCTTGATGGGTTCAATTTACTAATGGCCCACAGTATATCCTCAACCTCCCACAGGCATGCATGCTATTGTCGTTGACACTATCAATTTACATCATATTCCTTCACAATCGCATGATCTTTACTCTACTCCCATTATGCTTGAGAATAATCAAACTCTGTCAGTTGAAAGTGAAGATGACTAAGCAGAGACTCTTACCGTGTCATCCCCGGAGTCTAGTCCAATCGCCGACAGACAAATGGTCGACAGACAAATGGTCGACACAATTTGGTCGACAGGTCAAATGATCAATTTTTTTTTTTTAGTTATATATTTTTTTTTAGGTTTTCATTTCGGGTAAAAAAGTGGTTTTTAGCAAAAAAAAAGGGGGATGGGGGACCCCCCCAAAAAAAAAATAATTTGAAAAAAAAAGAAAAAAAAATTCAATCATTTGACCTACAACCGTCATCCGCCAGTGGGGCGAGTTTCTACTGTGCCGTTATGTTCAGCATTTTGGAAAATTCACTTACCAATATAGTTGTGAAATGTGATAAGTTAGAGGCTAAACAGGATACTCAAACCTCCCTGTTTAAAGATACCCTTTCTGCTGTCAGTGCGAAATTGAACATGATACTCAATTATTGTGTGAGTCTTGATTATATGATATCGGGTAATACGTGGGATGGGTCAGCTGAGAAAGGGGACACCAATGGCTTGGTTGGTTCTAATAACTCTTCGAGTTTAGAAATGTCTAAAAGCAATAATATTAGTGATAGGGGTTCCGCTTCTTTGGCACTTGAAAAACCTCTGAACAAAAGGGCCAAGGGGGAGAAAAAAGGAAAAAGATCTTACTTTGTCAAGCCTTCATGTTTTGTCGCACTAGGAAACGAAAATGCATGTTAGTTTATAGGTCCACTGAAAATTCTGTTGTCCAGATAATTGAGAATGATTTGGGCATCATTGAAGAGGTATCTAGCAGAGGGGTTGATCAGCTGACCTCTGTTAGAGAGGTGCTCAAGAAACCCAGCAAACGCATTGAGTTGTAGGGTGGTTGTGGGTTTATACTCTTTTTGAATGCCCTATTGCAAATACTGATCTTCCAAAGCCTAAAGCGAATGCAGATATTGGTCCCTTTTTGTGTAAATAATGGAAGAATAGACTCACGAATTGCTCTGAGACTGTGGACAAAGTGAGACTTGTACGTAAAAACTGAAAATCTAGGGCAGGCACTGGTATACATGATGATGTCTTAGAGGATTTTCAGGGTTTGTTTTTTCTGCCCGAGCCTTACATTAGACCCTTTCAGAAAGATGCTGCTTCTCAAACCAACTTAGAGGTAACTAGTTCATCTAGGGTTGTATCTTCCAATATTGTGGGGTTTATATCTATCATCTTCTGGTGCTCTGCTAAGTCCAAACAAAATAAATAGTAAAAAGTCTCACAGTTGATAGCATTACATCATTGGAGGAATAACATAGGAGTTAGTGCATAAGGAATATGGGAAAGGCTTAACAGTTACGTCCAAAAGTGGAAGAAATGGTTAACTGCTATTAATAATGACAGATATTTTGTTCTGTTAAATGAAAAAACCACATAGGAATTTCACTAACTTTATGTTGTTTCCTTTTTTTTTTTTTAATGTGGCTTTTTCCACTTGACCTCAACCATCCTCCCCTTCACCACTCCCTCATCTCCTGTGACACGGATATATTTAACTATTTCTGTTCTTCGTGACATAAAACATATATGGATATGTACAATTGCATTTGTTTTTGTTTATAAAGTTGTGTGATTTTGAAACAACAACTGCCAAGATTTGAAAAAGGCACATGACGTGCTGAAACATGTGTTATCAAAAGGGCTCTCCTACTGGAGTTGAGAGATATGATTTAAATAATCAGATAAGTCTTTGACCATACCTGTGGCGCAGTTATTTTGTGAAAGTCAATTTCTTCATTCATCTTGGGATGATTTGGTGTCAATTCTAGCACTGCTTCTTCTGCTTACATTCATCGGCATGCAGAACGCCTAGTGAACTTTGCTGATGAAAGGACTGCTGAGGCTTCTGTGTTATTCGGGAATAGTGGGTACTACTTGACTAACAATCATAGGATTTGTTCTACTCAGGCTGATGTGCCTGTACATGATTTACATACACAGAAGAGTCCTCTTATTTTAAATCCTAGGATGAAGGACAGGGCTTTGCAAATGTGCAGTCTTTGCTTGTACAAGTGATACATATTTCATTAACAGGAGTAGGTTATTGGCTCTCTTCCATTCCATTATTCCTTTGCGTTTTATTGGTGGTAATGACATTTAGGTAGTTGATATAAGAGAGGATGTGAAATTTGCCACCTCTATAGTTTTCTTCAAGACTTTGGACATTTTACAATATATTATGCAATTTGACTCTGACTTGGGCAGATTGGGTTTTGATTGCATGATTGTTGAAGTTCAGAGGGGTGAGCTTATAAATACTCAGCAAGCTGTTAATGATTTTATTTATCAATCTTTTTCAAATTACTTGTCTGATTCTAATTGTATTGATTTCTCTATACCCCTCAGTATCACTAAAACTAATGATGGTCTCCGCAAAGTGACGGAGGGTGGTGCCTCTGGTAGACCAAGTGATGATTTGGGAGATTGTTGAGACTGGCTGCCTTAAGACTTGCAGCCTCAAATGATGACTTGTCATTAACAGATGCTAGTTATTACTTGCTTGGAACACTAGGGGGCACATTCACTTGACTGACTTTAGTGGACTTATTGATGTTATTGATCTCTTCTCTATTGTGGCTCTTCAAGAGACTTGGCTTACAACTCCTTTGACCATCGATGGTAGGAATACTCATAACAAACTTGCTTTAACAGGCAATAGGGGCAGGCCTAAGGGGGGGCATGTTAATTTCAGTCCCTACCTCTGAATTTATTGAAGACATCTCTTGCCCCTCTAATTTCATTCTTGCCAGTAAATTGTTTTTGGGGATACCCTTAATAGGATGGGTAGATATGAATCACTGATTGTTGTTAACATTGACAAGCCCTGGGGTAATGTAGGGCACATTAGCCTATTGAACAATGTTGATTCCCTACTGTGCAGTGTTTGAGGGTTCGACTGTATTTTGCTCTGTGGAGATTTTAATGCAGGAATACCCAAGGGCAGTCAACATTATGAATCTGTTACTGATTATTATTTTAGTAATGGTCCCTGCAGAACTTGTAAGAAGGGCCTGAGTTGGGCTACCACTCTTAACTCGCTCTGCCTCACCATGATCAATGGGGGACACCCAGCTGATACTCCATCTCGATTTATGAGAGTATCTGCTTCTAGTGCTAGCACTATTGATTATGTGTTTGATTCTTTGATTATTGACATGTGCATTTTGCCTAGACAGTAGAGTGACCACTACCCTTTGGTGGCTAATCTTGCTTTGGTAAATTGTGTAGTAAGAGGGAAAGAGACCGGCCGTATGGCAATTAATTGGTTCTGACAGACCTTACATTAATATCATGTTCAATTGGAGAAAAGTGTGCAGTCATACGTAATTCAGCAGGATAAACTTTCTTTCTGTTGCTAAATTGTTAATCAAATGTATGATGATGAACAAGGTTGTTATGACCAACCCCAATTGCAGCCCTAGATGAGGGATTAGTTGCAATGAAAGACTTAACCTCATCAACAAATACCCTGTATCTCTCTATACAGCTGTTCATTTTATTAAGACAATAGAAATCACCGGAAGCAACCGCACATTCGGCAGAGAAAGGAGGAAGGCATAAACCAGCCAAAAAGTTTGCTTTGTCGATATTTGTGTACTACAACTAATACAAGTTTTTTGCAAATGATTGGAAATGGATGAAAAGGCATACATTGGAAACTGACTTAAAAAAATTCCAGTCCCTGGTCTTCAGCTCGCTGCATATTTATATGAAATCTTTTTGTAAAAATCATTAACATCACTTCTCATTGCTCTAGTTGAATTTGTGTGGTATCTGAGAAAGACTGGGTATAACATATCTGCTCTTCGTTGGTCAAACATGATGATCACTATACCCTTGTCAATATTGGTCATGAGCGATGGTCTTATGCTCTTGAACTTAAAGAATCAGTTAGAATCATTTGCGCGGTTAAGTGTTCTCACGCACCCGGCCTTGATGGCTTTTGTAATCGTCTGCTAAAATCATATACCACTACTTGGGCTATGGCTCTCCTCTGTTTATTTCACTGGATTAGCTGGACTAGCACCTTACCTTCCAACTGGAAGGAGAGTATTATAGTGGCAATTCACAAAAAGTGCTATCGAGCTGTGCCTGGATTTATGGTTTGTAGGCAATGCTTGATGCCTTAGCTAAGACCCTTGCTCTTGTATTGCTGCAGGAATTGAACACATGGTTCACTGAGAACAACATCATTCCAGTTAATCAAATTGGATTTAGGAGTAGATTAAGCATTACTGACAGTGTCTTGGCTACTACCACCATAATCCAGCCAGTGTGGCTTATACCGAGGCAGCCTAAATACATGGCCTACATTGTTTATAGTGCCGCTTTTGACACTGTCATGAGAAATAGACTATGGTCCAAGTTGAGTAATTGGAAAATTCCTTCCGGCCTTTTCAACATGATAGTTGCTCTGCATAGTGATACACAAGTCAACATTCTTTTGGACCAACACAGCACTTTTACGGGTTGGGTTAACACTCATACCGGCCTGAAGCAGAGTTGCATTCTTACCCCCTCATTATTCAATCTCTAGCTGGTAGATCTCAGGGATGGTTTGGCTAATCCTGTTTCTAGCCCTCAAAAATGGGGGGATCTGCCCTTCCAATAAACTACATAGGTCGACGATGTTGCCATTTTTCACTGCAGTGTAGGCCGTTTGCAATCGGCATTGGATAATATTATGAAATATGCAGACCTTTATTCCCTTAAGATAAATATTGGGAAGATCACAATTATGCAGTTTAGGTCAGGGCAGAATGTCAGGAAGCACCCCTATTCCTGGAAACTTAACGTCAATGTGGAGGTGGTCTCATCTTATCGTTATCTAGGGTTACTTAATGACTCCTCCATTAATTAGAAAACTCATATTGATCATGTAGAGACCACACTTGCACAATTGACTGGCCCAGTCAGTCAGCTCTCCTACCATTGTTGGGATATTCTTTGGGTGTTATTCTTCAACTCTTTTTTGTGAAGATTCTTCCTGTCATCATGTATGTTTCTGAGATATATGGACACAAAAAAATTGAAGAAATTGAACGGCTGGTGACTTGGTGACTTGAGTTATGGTGCTGTTGATGATCTCCAGATAGGGAAAGAGAGCTTCTGCGGGGAGGCACTTGAGGATGGATGCTGGGAAAATGTCCTTTGTATACAATGAACTTTGAGGATGGCCAGGGTTTCATGTCCTCTGTAGAGAGTGTCTTGAATGTTATCCAGGGTGTGGAGATTTCGCGAGGAGGGACGTGAGGTGGTTCCGTGGATGCAGAGCTGGTGTCTATGTTCTGGTGAACCTTGCTGATTTTGTCGATGAAGGTGTTGATGGCGGTGAATTTTTTGATGGAGTGTGGTATGGCAGGGTTCGGTTGCGGGTTGATGCAGTGCTTGCCAGCTTTGAAGAGGGCTCTGCTTGTATTGTCGGCTTCTACTACAGTGTTCTGATAGTAGTGTTGTTTAGTTTTCGGCAGGTTACTCAGAGTTCCTTGAGGAGCGCCAGGTCGAATGCGGTACTGGAGAGGTGCCAGGTTTTCTCTAGCTTCCTGATGACTCTTTTGCTTTGGTTGACTATAGGACCACTTTGTACACTATCCATGGTCTCTTTTCTTTTGAAGAATGTTGCAGATTGGAAAAAAGCAGAAAACGTTCAAAAAACAGAATAACTAGAAATGGTGGTAGCACTTGTGCAAAAACACACATTGAATATGTAACTCAATTAAAAGCTACCATCATAGCTTCCGTTATCAAAGTATTTACTCAATACCCTGATACGGCCCTGGAATGCATAATAGTCATCTTAGGCCATTTTTATGTCTCTAAATTGAACGGGAGCAAGAAAAAGCTACTTAGGTGTAGTGCCTCTTGCACAAAATATATGACTGTGAACATAGCTCCTCTTAAACGCTGTAGGACACTTTGATAGTTGGGGCTAGAGCTGACAAGAGCTGACAAGTGGACTGTGAAAAATAGTAGTAAAGATCATGGGTATCATGAGATAAATGATGTTTATAGTTTGTAGGTAAATTGCCTTCTGAATATGGTTTTACATGGCACAATATTCTGCTCAATGGCACTCACATTCCCTAAAAGTTACTTTCTGACACTTGATGGATGGTTCGTTGATTTCATGTCTGCAGGTAAAAGACTATGGGCCTCATTACGAGTCAGGCGTTAAGGGGTTAACGGCGCCGTAAACGGCGCCGACCCTTAACGCCTGATTACAAGGTCCCTTAGCGCCATGGTGATTTTAACGCCTGCTTTTTGCAGGCGTTAAAATCCATGGCGCTAAGGGACCATGGTGCTAATTACGCCACCGTAATTTACGGTGGCGTTATTAGCGCCTTCCCCACTCCCATTATGCCCTATGGGGCAAAAATGGGAATGGGGAAGGGTAAAATGGGAAATGGGGATTTACCGCCCCACTCACCTTGGAATGGGGCGGTAAATCCGCCATCGAAGAGTACATCTGTTTTGATAGTTTACACCATGGTGGTAAGCGTACTACCCAGGCGGTAACTTACCGCCTGGGTCGTAATGAGGCCCTATGGCTCTGCCTTTCAAACATGCATGGCATGGGACGAGTGGGAGGCCTTCCCTAATCCTTCATTATTTTCTTTTTTTAAGTTACATTGCATTTATAGTTCCCATTAAACTTTATACAGTAATATATTCAATAGTATAGACTTTTATATAATAAAAAGCGGATCAATAAATACGATGTATTCCACTAGAACGAGAGAACATTGTTCTGCTGAATAAATACACACAAAAAAGAAAAAAGAGAGTAAAGTGATTATTCATACTGGGCCGTTCATACATCGTGCCCAAAAGGCTTCTGCTATAATAGCCTTTGTACTGTGGATTAATCTCCCGAATATTTTAATGTGTAGATCGTTTACTTTAGGACAGATGAAGTAAAGATGCTGCAAGGTTTCTATGACCTCCACATCCTTGCAAAAGCGACATCTGCATAGACTCATAACATTGTTGTTCCAAGAACCCGTTATTTCCCTTGTCTACAATAAGTTAATTCGAAATTTAATATGGAATTATATATCCAGAGATATTTATAATATCCCACTGAATAGGCCAGCATACAAATCCTATTTACATTCTATCCCCAGTCGCACAGATGAGCCTTGCAGGCATTGTAGTTTTACCAACAGGAGATCAACGTCATTCCATATGAAACCTATTAACTCAAATCAATTTGAGATAGTTCTCTTATAGCTAGCTGCTGGGAATGCTACTGTGTTCGAAAAAGCATAATTTTCAGGAAGAACGTCCCCTTTTTGATGTTTCCTTCCGTTGCTAGAGAAACTAAACCTAATTCACATCTGATCAAAGACAACAGGCAAACTTTAAGGAGTCCTAAAATAGAACTTCAGTGTTTCTCTACCAGTCATTTTAGGCAGGTGTCCATTCTTAAAGGCCATATAATATCACGGGTATGCGCTTTTGCTTCTATAACATTTTGGCTGCACCTAGGGGAAAATCCTCAAATGTCTTGGATAGGTATCTGAGACATATTGCTAAAATCTTCCAACTTTTAATTATTTATATACTCAAAATATCATACAATAGATAAGAAATCAGAAGTGATGGGAAGCAGTGAGCTTCTTCCAATGTGGTGAGTTTGAGGGACATTCTGACTAGGTTGCAGAAGAGAGTAAATGGAACAGTCACCAGGGACAATGTACAAGTGGACATACATAGATTAGGACAACCAACTTTGGAGATGTTTAAGTGCAGGTAAGCGGTACGGCCAGCTGTGATCGGGGTGGGCTCACGATGGGTGAAGTTCTGGTGTGGAGGCAGAGGACGTGAGGGACAGAGGCAGGTTGGTGTGAGGAAACATTTTACCTAGCATGTAGATAAGAGGTAGGTTAAGAGGTTAACTCAGAGGTGAGGAGGTAGGCTTTTAGTTTGGTTTTGAACAAATCCATGTGGACTGTTTCTCAGATGTCTGGGGGAAGAGAATTCCAGGCAAGGGGAGCAAGAAGAAAGAAAGAGTGGAAGTGAGACGAAGTACATGGAGGGCGAGAAGCCACAAGGGCAGTCTAGGAGGCAGAGTGGAGATTAAGAGAAGGCTTGTAGAGTTGGGTAGTGGAAGATAGATACAGTGGTGACTTAATGTGGATAGATTGGTGAATCAGGAGAAGACATTTAAATGTGGCCAGTTTTGCATCATCAGCCATCCAGCCTGGTGACAGTACACGTAAGTAGGTGTAAAGTGAGGGAGTTCAAAGAGAGTCATGGTAGCAAAATTAATGATCTTGTCAAGAGGAAAGAAAGCATAGTTGGGGAGACCAAAGAGGTTGCTGGCACAGTAGTCCAGTGTAGAGAAGACAAGAGTGGTTAGGAGATGCTTGGCAGTGTTGAAAGGAATGAGGTTCCTGATTTCCTAATATTTAAGAGGTTGAGGCATGCTGCTGTTCCAGTTTTGGTGATGGAAGTAGAGAAGGTGTGAGAAGGGTCATAGATGACGCTGAGGTTTCTAGCTGAAGAAGAGGAGGGGAGTGTCAGGTGGGAATTGGAAAGGCAGAGGAAGAGATGAGAGAGAGCTTTTGGCAGGGACGAAGAGTACATCTGTTTTGATAGAGTTTTTAACATCAGAGAGTGCAAAGCCATCCAATATTTAATGACAGTGAGCGAGTTTGAGATTATGATAGACAGATCAGAGGAGAGTTTAGGAAAAGAGAAGAAGATGTGGGTGTCGTCCCCAAAAAGTTGTTACGAAAACCCAAAGAAGGAGATTAGTGCCCTAAGAGCAGAGGTGTAGAGTGTAAAGTGGGGCAGACTCATGACAGAGCCTTGTGGAACACCAACAGTTAGAGGAGTGAGTTGAGCAGTGTTTTTGCTCCAGGAGAAAGAGAATTGGTGAGGTGAGGTGCAAGGTAGGATTCAATCCAGGCAAGGGCTTGATCATGAATCCCAAGAAGAAAGAGGGTAGAGTGATGGACAGTGTCAAAGGCAGGAGACAGGTCAAGGAGAATTAGGATAGAGGATAGGTTGGCATGCTTAGCAGAAGCAATGCAGTTGGAGACATTCATGAGAGCAGCTTCTGTGGAGTGACAGGAACAGAAACCTACTTGTAGGGGGTCTAGAAAGTTGTGGATGTCTACGAAATTGGTAAAACAGTTAAACACAACCCTTTCACTTGAGGGTAGTGCGGTAAGGAGAGACACAGGGCAAAGGTTAGCCGGTAGATTCGGATCGGCCACTTGCTTTTTTAGAAGAGGGATAACAGTGGCTGTTTTAATAACAGTGGCTGTTTTGAAAACAGGGGGAAAGCAAGCTGAGATGAAGGGCAGGTAGAAGAGCTTGGCAAGATGAGAGGCCACTAACGGTGCAATAGGCTTGACTAGCTGAGGAACAAGACTGTCTGACGGGACTCAATAGGGGTTATCCTTTATCAGTAGAGATAGCACCTCATCTGTATTAGTGTGACTAAATTGGGAGATAGAGGCAGAGGATGATGGTATAGTAGGCAGAGTGTAAAATGTAGGAGGAGGGTATGTAAGAAACAGCAGGAGGGAGTCTCTAATTTTGAAAATGTTTTCAGCGATTTATTCAGCTAGGTCATTAGCTGTCAGAGTGGAGTTAATAGTCATAGATTTAGGATGAGTTAGGAGAGAATTTTGGGTGCCCTGTAGCTGGCAAAGATGGTTGGAGTGAGAGTCAGTGAGGGTTAAGTAGAATTCACTTTTTTCTCTATCGAGAGTGGGCTTGAAAGTTCAGGGCAGAGAGGTAGAGTTGCAGGTCCTCGTGCGAGTGGGTATGCCTCCATTTGCGCAGCAGCCGATGCATGTCTTTGTGGAAGAGTGTATGAATGGGATGACCCATGGTTGTGGATGCTGAGACTTAGGGATGAAAATACACATGTGGGAAGTGAGAGGATAATGAGTCATATCGTAGGGTTTGTAAGTTGGAGAAGGCAGTATTAATGGAAGAGGCATCGGGGATGAAGGAGAACAGTGAGAACTGTGGGTCAGAGAGAAATGTTCTTTTAGTACTAGGTGAAGCAAGTGGTGAGGAAAGGTTAGAGGGTGGAAATGAGATGGTGGTGGAAACAACTGGGTGATCAGATATGGACGGTGATAGTAGTATTAGTGACTGAGAGAGGGATGGAGATTAATCAGAGATCCAAACAGTTAAGCCCTGTATGGGTAGGTATGTTATGAATATGTATATAGGGCCCCAAATGAATAGCACACCCCTTTATCTGATATTTGCCAATAAAAAGGCCACACACAGGATGTCACATGAAAAATGCAAGGTAACCCAGCTTTTATGAATAATATGCAAAAGCTGGGAAGAAACACAAGATTAACAGACAGGCTATCACTCCAGGTTCTCCAACCTTTAAACAGGAAACAGTACAGCAGTTTATATAATACAAATGAGTAACTTCTGAAGTCATCATGAACACCAAGTTTCAAAAATCTATCTCTACTGTTCATTGGCTATCCTTGCTAAGCTACATATATTTCATATATGTCCCATAATAAGGATTGGATAACTCCATATCTAAGGTCCCACCCAAAAGACATCCCATTAAATGTGCTACATCACCATTCTTACATATCATTGGTTGGCACTAAAACTACTTCTGCAGGGAGAGGGGTACATGTTTATCGGTTAGCGTGTGGTCAAGCTATCCTTGACCTGCCGTGCACAAAGAAATATGGATGTAGATGGGAGGAGAGGAATGAGCGTGTTGCTCTTTGTTCTTAATTAAATGAAACAGCCAATGTTATTGCTTCCATTAGATCTCTCGCGTTTCTATGGCCTTGTCCTTGCGAGCCTGCCAATTATGGCCCTCCCTGTCTTGCACAGTAGATGTCAAGGAGTTTCCCCCTTCGCACCTGGATCCGTTCCTTGTTGGGATCCTTGGACGCTGTCTTCTTGCGGACGGACCTGGCTTTCACTAAGGCTGCTCGAGTCTCCTCCGACTCCAGGTTGCATTCACTTCCGGGATCATGGAATCCAGGAATCCAGGAGTCTTGAATGGAACCGACTTGCATGGGAATCCAAGAAACATGAAGAAAGGGAAAGGGCTAGAAAGAGGAAGGGAACGAGGATAAGGAAACAAAGCCGCGAACTAGGTACACACGTCTGGTAGCCACTTGCGATAGCTTTGAGATGTGCGGAGCCGCAGAAGGCATGGTCTATAAATGGAATAGGCTACGTCCAGCGCTTGGAGCGGAAAGAGGTGTTTACGCTGGACGGCCATGGTGGGAGTATTAGGGAGTGCAAGCCCCGTTGAGACAGGCACCAGGAAGTCCAAAAGGGGCGTGCTCTGCGGTTCATGACAGCATGCCTCCTCTGAATGCCCCTTCCTTCAGGTTTGGCCGGGTGTATGAGGTGAAATCTTCTGAGTAGCCGTGGAGCTTTGATATTTGATATAGGCTCCCAGGTCCTTTCACTAGGAGGATATCCTTTCCATTCGACCAGGTATTGAAGCTGGCCCCGTCGGTACCTGGAATCACAGATCTGGGATACCTCATATTCCAGTTGATTATCAACCAGTAAAGCAGGGGGTCTGCAGGGTTTCTGGGAGGAAGGAATGTAGGGTTTCGATAGAGATGTATGAAAAACTGGATGAATTATTTTCCATGAGTCTGGTAATTTAATCCGGTATGAGACGGAATTTATGATTTCTGTGATGGGAAATGGACCATAGTAACGGGGGGCCAATTTGTTTGGCCGTAGATGTCTAGGTAGTAATTTTGAGGACAACCAGACTTGATCACCAATTGCATAGGAAGGCCCTGGTCTCCTCTTGGAGTCAGCATACCTCTTGGTCTCTGTGTTCTGGCCTTCTCTAAGTAGTCCTTGGCCTCCCGGTGTATGTTGACGAGTGTTTCAATCCAGGAGTCAACAGTAGGTACCAGTGTATAGTGAGGGAGAACTGAAGGCAAGACCGAGGGATGGAAGCCATGACTACAATAAAAAGGGCTGGTCTTCAGTGCTGAATGGTCAGAGTTGTTATATGCAAATTCAGCTACGGGTATCAGGAGAGACCAGTTGTCCTGGACCTTGGTGGTAAAACATCGAAGATATTCTTCCAGGGTCTGATTGACACGTTCTGTGGCTCCGTTGGTTTGAGGGTGATGTCCCGAAGAGAGGGCACGTTGAATTCCTAGAATTTGACAGAGATGTTTCCAGAATTGTGAGATGTATTGAGGTCCTCGATCGGATATGATTTTGGAAGGGAGTCCATGCAAACGGAATATGTGTTCCAAGAAGATTCCTGCCAGTTCAGAGGAGGAGGGTAATTTATGCAGGGGCGTAAAATGAGCCATATGAGTGAACAAGTCAATGGTAACCATGATGGTAGTGTATCCTCTGGAAGGTGGTAATTCCACGATGAAGTCTGTAGTGATAATCTCCCATGGTCTTGTCGGCAATGTAGGTTGTAATAGAAGACCCACGGGTCTCTTGTTATCATGTTTATTTTGGTTACAAACAACACAGGCTTGGATGTATCGCTGTACATCAAACTTCATTTTACGCCACCAAAACTGTCTTTGTATAAGACAGAGGGTATTGGTGAGGCCGCAATGTCCCGAGTGGAGGGTATCATGACAGAGGTTTATTAATCTTTGCTGTAGCTTCTGTGTAGGAATGACCAATGCATTGTCCTTGAACAAATACCCATCCTTGATCCTCAGATTCCATAGAATTCTTTTTGATGTATCCTTCCACAGATCAGAGGATTGAGTTTGAGCTCGAATTTCATCCAGGAAGTTAACTGCTTGAGCTACAAAGATTGTGGGGGAAAACATCTTGGGATATGCCTTGTCTTCAATGGTTTCATAGTCAGGACGTCGAGATAAAGCGTCAGCAATTACATTGTGTGATCCAGGAACACGAGTGATGTGGAACTGGTACTGGGCGAAGAAATAGACCCAGTGCGCCTGACGACTATTCCTACACTCCATCGATTGTAGTATCTGGAGGTTTCGATGGTCCGTACGGACCTGGACTGGATATTTAGCTCCCAGAAGTAGGTGTTGCCACTCAGTGAATGCTTGACGGATGGCTAACAGTTCCTTTTCCAGGACGGAGTAGTGTGTTTAGCTGGGAGTCAGAGTTTGTGAAAGATAAGCAATGGGGTGTTCTAGCTTATCTTCTAACTCTTGTTTCAAGACCGCTCCTATTGCGTAATTAGAGGCATCCGTTTCCACTAGAAAGGTCCTGCTTGTGTCGGGTTGGGCCAAGATTGGCGCTTGTGTAAAGGCTGTCTTCAAACGTTGGAAGGCCATTTCTTGTGATGTGGACCACTTGAAGGGAGTGTCCTTTTTCAGGAGAGCTACGATCGGTTGTACTATCTCGGAAAAGGTGGACATAAACTTTCGATAGAAGTTGGCAAGCCCCAGGAAGGATTGCACCTGTTTCACAGAGGTGGGAGTAGTCCAGGCCAGGATGGCCTTTACCTTTGAAGAATCCATACTGATTCCCTCTGGGCTGAGCCTAATCGTAGGTAGTGAACAGAGGTGACAAGAAACAGGCATTTTTTTTGGGTTTGGCTAACAGTTTGTGTTCTCGGAGTCTCTGTAGTAGAGCCTTTACGTGCTCTTCATGCTTTAGAGGGTCCTTGGAGAAGATCAATATGTCATCCAGATAGACAATAACGAAAAGAAACAACATGTCCGAGAATACGCTATCCATGAAACGTTGGAATATCGCCGGGGCATTAGCTAATCCAAATGGCATGACTAGATATTAGTAGTGGCCAAAGGGTGTCTGTAGGCGGTTTTCCATTCGTCACCTTCCCGGATACAAATCAAATGATAGGCACCGCGGAGGTCCAACTTTGTGAATATTACCGCGCCTCTCACGGCTTCCAGGATGTCCGATATCAGGGGTAGTGGGTACCGGTCTTTGAGAGTACACTGATTTAGGCTGCGGTAATCGAGACAGGGTCTGAGTTCCTTGGTGTCCTTCTTGGGAACAAAAAATAATGAAGCACCAGCTGGAGATTTTGAAGGCCTTATGGTGCCATTTTCGAGGTTAGTATCCAGGTAATCTCTGAGAGCCTTTTTCTCAGGTTCAGAAAGGATGAACATTCTGCCGAAGGGAATCACTGCTGAGGGTTCTGTATCTATTGTGCAGTCTTCAGGTCTGTGTGGGGGTAAGGCCTGAACAATGGCAGTTGAAAACACATCAGCGTATCCTTGATAGGCCTCAGGAACTTGTATGATATTAGACGCCATGAGTGGTGTCTGTTGCTCTTTAGGCGATTCCTTTTGGGATGTTGACGAGGGTTCCAGGAACAGGCAGTGTGACATACAATATTCCGAGCCTAGGAACAATGATCCCGCTGTCCAGTTTATATAAGGGTTATGTTTTTGTAGCCAGGTCATACCCAATACCATGGGGTAATGGGCCGATTTAATGATATCAAACCTAATCAGCTCTTGATGGTGATTTATTGAGAGCTGAATTTCCTTGGTCTGTAGGCTTATGGGTCCTGAACTGAGAGGTCTTCCATCGATGGCCTCCACTGGTTGCATGGTACTTCGTGTTTCATAAGGAATCTGGTGGCCCACAACCCAGTCTTGATCGATGAAGATCCCCATAGCTCCACAGTCTACCAAGGCCAAAATGGATAGGTCTTGCTCTTGGAAGGTGATAGAAATGCCTGGAGAATGATCAGCTTGTTTTGACCAGGAGAGTTTAAGGATGGAATTGACATGGAGCAAACATCTCTCTCCCGAATCTCTGCTCCATCTAGGATCGGGAGCTGGTGTTTCCCGAACGCCGAGGAGGCGCTAGCGGACATTCCCTAACCAAATGTTTGTCCGAAGCACCATACATACACAAGCCTGTATAGATCCTTCTCAGCCTTTCTTGCGGGGATATGGGTCCACAAAATGCTCCAATCTGCATGGATTCTGATTCAGTGCTGAACTTGGGTTATTATCCATTTTGACTGTGCTCTCAAAGGACATCTTTGTTGGATTCCTCCTAGACTTCTTCTTTTCAGCCTTCCTTTCCTGTATGCGGAAGTCAATCTGCATAGCAAGGTCCATTAGTGCCTGGAATGAGTTTGGTCGAGCCACTCTGGCCAACTCATCCTTTATCTCATCATTCAATCCTCTCCTAAACAGGGTAAAGCTTGCCTCAGAGGACCAATCCGCTTCCTTGGCTAATTGTTTAAATTGCGTCACATAAGTGAGCATATCCTGGGTACCCTGTTGAAAGTCTAACAAACGTTCCTGTGCAGTATAGACCTGTTCAGGACGGTCAAACATGTTCTTTAATGCCTGTATGAAGCCATCATAGTCATCCAGGAGGGCATTGCCAGTGTTAACGAGGGGCATAGCCCAGGTCAAGGCATTGCCGGATAGGTGGGATATAATTAATCCTACCTTCACCCAGGGAGTAGAAAAGTAATAGGGCTTGAACGTAAAATGGACTAGGCATGAATCCAAAAATCTGCGAAGGGTTTTTGTCGAACCGTCTTACTTGTCGACAATGCCGCCCAAGATGACCCCTTCTTTAGTGGCAGAATCCCTGGATAGGACTAACTGTTTAAGTGTGGCGTTTTCCGCCTTTAGGTTTTGGAATTCGGTTGATAGTTCCTGCATACGCTGCATCAAGTCCTGAACGGCGGCTTCCATGACGTTATCTAGATGGGTCAGGAGGCGTCTCAAACTGTCAAGGAGTTCCCCCCTTCTCACGTGGATCCGTTCCTTGTTGGGGTCCTTGGACGCTGTCTTCTTGCAGACGGACCTGGCTTTCACTAAGGCTGCTCGAGTCTCCTCCGACTCCAGGTTGCGTTCACTTCCAGGATCATGGAATCCAGGAATCCAGGAGTCTTGAATGGAACCGACTTGCATGGGAATCCAAGAAACATGAAGAAAGGGAAAGGGCTAGAAAGAGGAAGGGAACGAGGATAAGGAAACAAAGCCGCGAACTAGGTACACACGTCTGGTAGCCACTTGCGATAGCATTGAGATGTGCGGAGCCGCAGATGGCATGGTCTATAAATAGTATAGGCTACGTCCAGCGCGTGGATCGGAAAGAGGTGTTTACGCTGGACGGCCATGGTGGGAGTATTAGGGAGTGCAAGCCCCGTTGAGACAGGCACCAGGAAGTCCAAAAGGGGCGTGCTCTGCGGTTCATGACAGCATGCCTCCTCTGAATGCCCCTTCCTTCAGGTTTGGCCGGGTGTATGAGGTGAAATCTTCTGAGTAGCCGTGGAGCTTTGATATTTGATATAGGCTCCCAGGTCCTTTCACTAGGAGGATATCCTTTCCATTCGACCAGGTATTGAAGCTGGCCCCGTCGGTACCTGGAATCACAGATCTGGGATACCTCATATTCCAGTTGATTATCAACCAGTAAAGCAGGGGGTCTGCAGGGTTTCTGGGAGGAAGGAATGTAGGGTTTCAATAGAGATGTATGAAAAACTGGATGAATTATTTTCCAGGAGTCTGGTAGTTTAATCCGGTATGAGACGGAATTTATGATTTCTGTGATGGGAAATGGACCATAGTAACGGGGGGCCAATTTGTTTGGCCGTAGATGTCTAGGTAGTAATTTTGAGGACAACCAGACTTGATCACCGATTGCATAGGAAGGCCCTGGTCTCCTCTTGGAGTCAGCATACCTCTTGGTCTCTGTGTTCTGGCCTTCTCTAAGTAGTCCTTGGCCTCCCGGTGTATGTTGACGAGTGTTTCAATCCAGGAGTCAACAGTAGGTACCAGTGTAGAGTGAGGGAGAACTGAAGGCAAGACCGAGGGATGGAAGCCATGACTACAATAAAAAGGGCTGGTCTTCAGTGCTGAATGGTCAGAGTTGTTATATGCAAATTCAGCTACGGGTATCAGGAGAGACCAGTCGTCCTGGACCTTGGTGGTAAAACATCTAAGATATTCTTCCAGGGTCTGATTGACACGTTCTGTGGCTCCGTTGGTTTGAGGGTGATATCCCGAAGAGAGGGCACGTTGAATTCCTAGAATTTGACAGAGATGTTTCCAGAATTGTGAGATGTATTGAGGTCCTCGATCAGATATGATTTTGGAAGGGAGTCCATGCAAACGGAATATGTGTTCCAAGAAGATTCCTCCCAGTTCAGAGGAGGAGGGTAATTTATGCAGGGGCGTAAAATGAGCCATATGAGTGAACAAGTCAATGGTAACCATGATGGTAGTGTATCCTCTGGAAGGTGGTAATTCCACGATGAAGTCTGTAGTGATAATCTCCCTTGGTCTTGTCGGCAATGTAGGTTGTAATAGAAGACCCGCGGGTCTCTTGTTATCATGTTTATTTTGGTTACAAACAACACAGACTTGGATGTATCGCTGTACATCAAACTTCATTTTAGGCCACCAAAACTGTCTTTGTATAAGACAGAGGGTATTGGTGATGCCGCGATGTCCCGAGTGGAGGGTATCATGACAGAGGTTTATTAATCTTTGCTGTAACTTCTGTGTAGGAATGACCAATGCATTGTCCTTGAACAAATACCCATCCTTGATCCTCAGATTCCATAGAATTCTTTTTGACGTATCCTTCCACAGATCAGAGAATTGAGTTTGAGCTTGAATTTCATCCAGGAAGTTAACTGCTTGAGCTACAAAGATTGTGGGGGAAAACATCTTGGGATATGCCTTGTCTTCAATGGTTTCGTAGTCAGGACGTCGAGATAAAGCATCAGCGATTACATTTTGTGATCCAGGAACACGAGTGATGTGGAACTAGTACTCGGCGAAGAAATAAACCCAGTGCGCCTGACGACTATTCCTACACTCCATCGATTGTAGTATCTGGAGGTTTCGATGGTCCGTACGGACCTGGACTGGATATTTAACTCCCAGAAGTAGGTGTTGCCACTCAGTGAATGCTTGACGGATGGCTAACAGTTCCTTTTCCAGGACGGAGTAGTGTGTTTCGCTGGGAGTCAGAGTTTGTGAAAGATAAGCAATGGGCTGTTCTAGCTTATCTTCTAATTCTTGTTTCAAGACCGCTCCTATTGCGTAATTAGAGGCATCCGTTTCCACTAGAAAGGTCCTGCTTGTGTCGGGTTGGGCCAAGATTGGCGCTTGTGTAAAGGCTGTCTTCAAACGTTGGAAGGCCATTTCTTGTGATGTGGACCACTTGAAGGGAGTGTCCTTTTTCAGGAGAGCTACGATCGGTTGTACTATCTCGGAAAAGGTGGACATAAACTTTCGATAGAAGTTGGCAAGCCCCAGGAAGTATTGCACCTGTTTCACAGAGGTGGGAGTAGTCCAGGCCAGGATGGCCTTTACCTTTGAAGAATCCATACTGATTCCCTCTGGGCTGAGGATAAATCCTAGGTAGTGAACAGAGGTGACGTGAAACAGGCATTTTTTTCGGGTTTGGCTAAGAGTTTGTGTTCTCGGAGTCTGTGTAGTAGAGCCTTTACATGCTCTCCATGCTTTAGAGGGTCCTTGGAGAAGATCAATATGTCATCCAGATAGACAATAACGAAAAGAAACAACATGTCCGAGAACACGCTATCCATGAAACGTTGGAATATCGCCGGGGCATTAGCTAATCCAAATGGCATGACTAGATATTAGTAGTGGCCAAAGGGTGTCTGGAGGAGGTTTTCCATTCGTCACCTTCCCGGATACAAATCAAATGATAGGCACCACGGAGGTCCAACTTTGTGAATATTACCGCGCCTCTCACGGCTTCCAGGATGTCCGATATCAGGGGTAGAGGGTACCGGTCTTTGAGAGTACACTGATTTAGGCTGCGGTAATCGAGACAGGGTCTGAGTTCCTTGGTGTCCTTCTTGGGAACAAAAAATAATGAAGCCCCAGCTGGAGATTTTGAAGGCCTTATGGTGCCATTTACGAGGTTAGTATCCAGGTAATCTCTGAGAGCCTTTTTCTCAGGTTCGGAAAGGATGAACATTCTGCTGAAGGGAATCACTGCTGAGGGTTCTGTATCTATTGTGCAGTCTTCAGGTCTGTGTGGGGGTAAGGCCTGAACAATGGCAGTTGAAAACACATCAGCGTATCCTTGATAGGCCTCAGGAACTTGTATGATATTAGACACCATGAGTGGTGTCTGTTGCTCTTTAGGCGATTCCTTTTGGGATGTTGACGAGGGTTCCAGGAACAGGCAGTGTGACATACAATATTCCGAGCCTAGGAACAATGATCCCGCTGTCCAGTTTATATAAGGGTTATGTTTTTGTAGCCAGGTCATACCCAATACCATGGGGTAATGGGCCGATTTAATGATATCAAACCTAATCAGCTCTTGATGGTGATTTATTGAGAGCTGAATTTCCTTGGTCTGTAGGCTTATGGGTCCTGAACTGAGAGGTCTTCCATCGATGGCCTCCACTGGTTGCATGGTACTTCGTGTTTCATAAGGAATCTGGTGGCCCGCAACCCAGTCTTGATCGATGAAGATCCCCATAGCTCCACAGTCTACCAAGGCCAAAATGGGATAGGTCTTGCTCTTGGAAGGTGATAGAAATGCCTGGAGAATGATCAGCTTGTTTTGAACAGGAGAGTTTAAGGATGGAATTGACATGGAGCAAACATCTCTCTCCCGAAGCTCTGCTCCATCTAGGATCGGGAGCTGGTGTTTCCCGAACGCCGAGGAGGCGCTAGCGGACATTCCCTAACCAAATGTTTGTCCGAAGCACAATACATACACAAGCCTGTATGGATCCTTCTCAACCTTTCTTGCGGGGATATGGGTCCACAAAATGCTCCAATCTGCATGGGTTCTGATTCAGAGGCTGAACTTGGGTTATTATCCATTTTAACTGTGCTCTCAAAGGACATCTTGGTTGGATTCCTCCTAGACCTCTTCTTTTCAGCCTTCCTTTCCTGTATGCGGAAGTCAATCTGCATAGCAAGGTCCATTAGTGCCTGGAATGAGTTTGGTCGAGCCACTCTGGCCAACTCATCCTTTATCTCATCATTCAATCCTCTCCTAAACAGGGTAAAGCTCGCCTCAGAGGACCAATCCGCTTCCTTGGCTAATTGTTTAAATTGCGTCACATAAGTGAGCATATCCTCGGTACCCTGTTGAAAGTCTAACAAACGTTCCTGTGCAGTATAGACCTGTTCAGGACGGTCAAACATGTTCTTTAATGCCTGTATGAAGCCATCATAGTCATCCAGGAGGGCATTGCCAGTGTTAACGAGGGGCGTAGCCCAGGTCAAGGCATTGCCGGATAGGTGGAATATAATTAATCCTACCTTCACCCAGGGAGTAGAAAAGTAATAGGGCTTGAACGTAAAATGGACTAGGCATGAATCCAAAAATCTGCGAAGGGTTTTTGTCGAACCGTCATACTTGTCGACAATGCCGCCCAAGATGACCCCTTCTTTAGTGGCAGAATCCCTGGATAGGACTAACTGTTTAAGTGTGGCGTTTTCCGCCTTTAGGTTTTGGAATTCGGTTGATAGTTCCTGCATACGCTGCATCAAGTCCTGAACGGCGGCTTCCATGACGTTATATAGATGGGTCAGGTGGCGTCTCAAACTGTCAAGGAGTTCCCCCCTTCTCACCTGGATCCGTTCCTTGTTGGGGTCCTTGGACGCTGTCGTCTTGCGGACGGACCTGGCTTTCACTAAGGCTGCTCGAGTCTCCTCCGACTCCAGGTTGCGTTCACTTCCGGGATCGTGGAATCCAGGAATCCAGGAGTCTTGAATGGAACTGAATTGCACGGGAATCCAAGAAACAGGAAGAAAGGGAAAGGGCTAGAAAGAGGAAGGGAACGAGGACAAGGAAACAAAGCCTTGAACTAGGGACACACGTCTGGTAGCCACTTGCGAGCGGTAAGAGGTGTTTACGCTGGACGGCCATGTTGGGAGTATTAGGGAGTGCAAGCCCCGTTCAGACAGGGACCAGGAAGTCCAAAAGGGGCATGCTCTGACGGTTCATGACAGCAGACCATTGCTATGAGTCATTTTACTTTGACCACATTTAAGATTCCCCTTCCTGCATTTATTTTTATTTCAGTCACATCTTTGCTTTGTTCGTTAGGCCTAGCTGGTCGCTGGGTCACAAATCTGTAAGCTACTAAGATATTTCAGGGCAGCTCCTTCAAAATACTGTGTGTCATGTTATTCTAACTCATTTATTGAAATGATTGACCATTCGCTGCGGCAGATACTGATATCTTGTGCACCTTGTTCTTCTTGAAAAACTCCCCTCCAGTTCTCTCTGCTTTCAAATTCCTTTTTACTAGCTGTCGCAGACACTATAGATTTTCTGAATTAACTGTATCTTTTTTAATAGCAAGCTTTGCTGTGAAGCCTCCTTAAAGCTACATTTCTGTATGCTCTGCTGTGCTTATGTAGTTTAAAATGGCAACGTCTTGTCACATTTTATTCTCTGCAGGACACATTAATTCTTCTGCCTACCGAGTCCTGGTGCATGTCTGTCATATGCCATCTCTCCCTATGTGTACGCAGTATGCTTTGTCTAACTGCAATCTTCTGCCCTACTTGTGTAATGAGTCCCTCAACTGTGTAAACTCTTTCCTGTCACCTAATCTATCCCATTTTAAAAGCACAATATTTGTGCAAATGATGCCATCATGCTAGACACTATGTTTCCAACTTGTTTAGCAGAAATAGCTATTCTTTATGGTAGCTGCATTTCCAGAAGAGTTTAGAGTGCAATTTCAAATGTGTCCTTCCTCACCTTATATTTTCGATTCTTCTGAGGCAAGTAGGTGGGCAGAGCCTCAACATGCTCTCTGGTCAATAACTGCCTCTCTACACTCTCCTCTAGGGTTGAGTCATAGACCATTCCTTCAGTTTATCTCATCACATCATAGCCATCCTTGAGCAGCCACACTTTTAGTGACCCCCTTTAAGCTACCTCCTTTTGCTGCATATGCTGCTGGACTGCATGTCGTAAGCCAGCACTTGCCATTCTTGTCACCGCGCTCAGTTTAAATGTGGGTATCCTTTGGAGATGTGAACAATGCACCAGGTAGTATAACTGGATGGCCCAATGGGCACATGTGACAGTAATCTTCATCAACAGTTTGAGTGTACTATAACCATTATTGTCAATTGGAGTGGCTTTTTGCCAGTCTTTTCACATTGGCTTATCGCTATTCTCAGGATGCAAAAAGCTATGAGGACAAGTACCAAGATTGCCAACAGTAATTTGAATGCATATGTCAGCCAGGTTGGCATCCAGGAGAATAGATAACTGAACCAGCTCTCATTCTCAGTATCATTCACTTCCTCTTCATTTTTATCATGTAGCTCTTGCAAGGAGTATGTGGTCTGTCAAGGTCCAATTCTCCTCATCGCATGTGGGTACATACCTACGGCAATCTGGCCCTATCTTTGCACACACTCCTTCCTCCAAAGCTGTGAGGAGGTCCAGAATATCTGTTCTGTAGGGTCATCAGTCTGACTGCTCTTAACTCCACCTTAATGGCATTGAAGCCTTTCACTGTGGCATTAACAGTATGTAAATGTTCCCACCTATTTATCTGTATCCAGTGTGCATTTGCTGCTGCTTACAGGCCAGGTATTAGAAAGGATGTGAAGAACATTGTTGTTTTACCAAATAATGTATGCTCTTCTGGTATTTAATCAAATGGAGCATTGGCCTTTTTGGTAAAGTAATTAGTTGTTTATGTGCGCTTTAGGTCTAGGGATCTTTTCTTCCTGGTGTGTGCCATCAAAGGAAAAGTTCATGTTAATGTTAATGTTAAAGGATATTTGTACCGCGCACTATCACCACCGGAGTGGTCCCCTGGCACTCTGGCGGCTCTGAAAGAGGGAGAGGGGGGGATGAGTTAGTGGGAATGAGTTGGAAAAGTGCAAGATAGCAATGATGTACTATTGGCAGCCTCAGCCCGGAGGGTCCGTTGGCTGGGCTTGGGGTGTTTTTTACAGTCGGTAGTCGTGTTTGTGCAGGTCTATGTGTGGTTTGTTTTGTTGTTGCAGTGTAGTGAAGTTTGTGTGGATTGCTGCTTTTGAGGCTTGTGGTTGTGTTTGGTTAGAGTTTTAGAGGTGTATGCAGAGGAATGAAATTGTTAGTGGGTTGGTTAGTTGGCATTGATTTCCTTCCAATTATGTCCAGCTGTGATGCGTGCTACAATTCACCATTCCATCGAAGTGTGGCGCTTGCTAATTTTCAATATTCTGTCTAGATGTGAGGCAGGCTAGTGATCACGATTCCATTCAAGTGTTGCACTAGTCATCATTCACAGTTTCTTTTAGGTGTTCTAGCATTCACATTTCTATCTAGGTGTGACACAGGCTAAGGTTAAGAATTCTATCTAAGTGTGGCACATGCTAACATTCACATGTCCATCTAGATGTGATGCAGGCTAAAGTTAAGAATTCCAACTAAGTGTGGCACAGTGAGGTCCCAATGTCAATGTCACTTTGTGGTATTACCAATGCTGGTGCATTCAATAATACTATTGTTTGTTTGTTTCTTTTATTATTTGTATAGCACACCAGACCCGAGGGTATTCGAGCGCATTGCAAAGATTACTCGAAGCTTAGTTACACAAACAAGAAGAAAATATATACATTGCACAGAGAATATATACATGGTACAAGACACTCAAAGCTTACTATTGTACATATGCCACCCCAGTTGTGTGAAAACTGCATGTAAGCTCATACACCGCAGGCCCAGTAATGGTCCATGAGTGCAGTGGTGCCAAATTTCATACCTGTTATATCCATAATGCGTTTTCACCCTTCATTGTTACCAAGCTTCACTGACCCATTATTTCTAAAGCATAACGTTGGTGCTTGTAGTTTAGTTATTGGTAGCAGTCCTGCCTCATCTCCCAACCATGTTAAAAATGTGACAGTTTGTTTCCATTCTTCACGGCACACTCTATCTGCATTCTTTATCACCTCTATTTGTGCAGACAGCACTGCCTCTATTCTGCATCCCATTATTCTGTCAACCCATCTTCCTGAGGAGTATACTTTCCCTTGTACTTGCATTTGAGGTCTGTTGAGGCAATAAGGTATCTCTCATTGCTGGGAATCTCTACAGATTAATATTTGGTGACCCACTTGGACATCTCCTCTATTTGGGTCTGATAATGTTTACTTGAGCACTTTGCTTTTCATTTTCATATTCTCCATCATGTGTGCCACTTTTACATATTTGTCTCTGTATGGGAATTCTGATCCTGTGAAATACTTCATCATGGCTGATTATCTTTGAAACTGTCCTTTGGTCTGGCACACTGCCGGATGTTTTTTTCACACAACAAATTTCAGGTTAGTGATTCATTTTCTTTTCCTTTTAGAGTTACCGATATGTAACTTAGAACGACTTGCCCTCCAACCATTCTATCTATTCCCTTTTGGTGTCACTATCCCTAGACAATGCTTATGGGCTGCTTATCTAGGGTTAGGGGATAGATAAGAGATGTGCTCTATGATTATTTTGACACAATAACTACTTTTATCAATTAAAAAACACAACTTGTGATATCTAACCAAATAGTGTGCATAATGCCTTGCAGGTGAAATATAATTCCTTTATTATTTTTCCCTGGATTGGCAATTTAAAAAATGTAAAAAATGGAACAACTCTTTTGAGTCAATGAACCATACTTTGTAATATCCCAGGGATGAAACTACATGCAATGGCACTTCTGTAGTATTGTATCTCTCTCACAGGTGTTGTAATATCCACTTGTGTAGACCTCTGGGACATATAAGTGGTCCTTTGTTTGCAAAAGGTCTATAAAGGCCCACTGGTTTCAGTGGTATGGTGATTGTACCACTTTCTTCATGGCCACAGCACTCCTAAGGGTGCTGCCATGAAAAACAAGGAAGAGAGTTTCTGCGCTGGCTGTTCACTGCACCCTTATTGCATGTTCAGCCAGGCCATGTGAGATCACAGGACTATTTATTTTACAAAGGGTGAGTTTTCCTTGTATCGATACAGACAAGAGCAGCCGGCGAAACAGCAAAGCTGTTGCTGTCACATCAGAATATAACTAGGTTCTAGCGGGAAGATAAGGAAGTCCCTCCTTGTCTACTGTGACAGTCCAAAATGTACTGTGGACATCACATAGGCAGATTCAGAGTACACAGTAACTTCCTTATTCTCGTGTCTCTCTAGTGCCATAATCATTGCCACAAATTCTGTTGCTTGTGCTGGAAAATGTGCAGGAAGCCTTATACTTTCAACGGTCTCAAACTCCCCATTGTCCTTTGCTATTCCTTCGACTGCTCCCGTCTTTCTTGTCCCTAAACTCTGGTCTATTGTTGAACTGCCTTCAACAAACACTTGTACTCCTGCTTCTAAGGCCACCGCTTGGGCGCAAGGTATCTCATCATGATAGTCTGTGTATGTTGCTATGTATTTGGCTGGATTTACAACATGACATCTAATATCTTAATAGATGAATTTGTTAGGATGACCTCATATCCTGAGGCCCTCTGTGTAGTCAATATACTTTTAGACTTCTAAAAGGATTGCAAAAAGTGCATGTTCCATGTATAATGTTACTGAGCAGCCTGTTGTCACAGTGGATGATTTCTCAATTGCAAATGCTGCTGCAGCCAAAGCTTGTTCACATGGGTAATCACATTTCATCACTGGGTCTAACAGCCTTCTGTAATATGCCACGGGTCTGTGTCCCATCAAAGTTTTCTGTGTGAGGACACCCATCATCACTACTCCATTACAATGGGAGAATATAGAAAATGATTCTTTGTAATGTGTGATTCCTAATACTGGTGCTGTACCTATGGCCTTTTTTAGCTCATCAATTGCACTGCTCATTTCTCTTGCCCATTGTATGGGATCCTTACTTGTCTGTGCTTCCTTTAGCCCTTCTAACAGTGGTTGGATGTATGAGTTGTAGTCAAACACCCATACCCGGCAATAATTGCATAATCACAAAAACTTTGTTTGGACGAGGTGTATTGCTGATGGCCTCTGCTCTTTCAGGCATCACTCTCCTCCCTCTTTTGAGATTATTTGACCCAAATAAAGTACTTCTTCCTGACAATATTGCATTTTCTGTTTGTCAACTTTGTATCCTTTCTCATCTAGCAACATCAATAGCTGCACTGAGTCATTTTTGCACTGTTCCCGAGAGTCGCTGCACACGAGAAAATCATCTACATATTGCATGATGGCACTGGCAGTTGTATGTTTCCCAAATCCATCTGCATCGCCCTGTTAAACACACTGGGGGATAAATACCGCAAATCTTCATGAAGGGGTATACAGATCAATTATTGTGAAATGTGTGGCCATGGAAGGTATATAACACAAAATCGTGGCAGGATTAGGCACCACTGGAAATACAGGCTCAACAATGTTATTCAAGGGGTGCAAATCTTGTATATATTTCCATGACCCTGCCTGAGATTTTTTTGCTGGGTGTACAGCAGTGTTGCAAGGGGATTCTGATGGAACTATCACTCCCTGTTTCATGAGTGCGTTTATTCTTTCATAGATACCCTCATCTGCTTATTTGGACACTGGATACTCTTTCACTCTAGATAAAATTGCCCCTTTCTTCAAATGTATTTTTACTGCTCCAATCCCTTTTAACAACCCCACATCATATGGACTGGTTGTCCATAGTGTGCTGGGCACCTTTGCCAAATCTTCTTCCATAAATGATGGTGTTTTATTTAGCTAGCATCTTTTGTTGTGGCACCTCTATATACTCTACTCTCAATTGGCATGGTATACTTATCTCAAACAATACCTCATCATCAGAGTCACTGTAGTCAAACAACTCATCATCTGTCAGCTGGTTCAGTCTATGTGATGCGTCAAGTGCTATTACTGTGTCAAGTGCTATTACTGTGCAACTTGAGGGTCCATGAATATTCCTGACATCTGAAATCTCCCCTCTCTGACACTGGATTTTGTCACCCCAGTGTCAATTAAGAAGGAAAGAGTCTGGTCACCCATAGATAGCTCCACCCTCGGTTCCTGTTCAGGGTCTGTGGTCACAGGATACCGGTAAATCCCTACCGCCATCCGTGTAATGAGGCCCATAGTCATCAGGGTCCTCAGTAGGCCCCATCTTCCTAGTCATTATGGCGCTCATGTCAGATTGATCTGGAACTAGCACCCTCAGTGTCTTCCATACATTGGCTCTATAATTACTGAATGGTGACCTGTCATATGTGGTGGTATTTTGTACTGTCACTGCGGAATAGCCCCCTCGCTTCCACACAACCTCTGTTTGGTCACCCAATATGGATGCAAGTAGGCTTTTCTAGTCACCTATAGCTAATGCTATCCCACCTGTCGCTCGCTCTAGCTTGTAGATCCACTTGCCTGCCCCTTCTGTGAGTGATGGCAGCTTATCCCATCAAGTTATTTTTGTCTGTCTGGTTCCATGGAGTATTGTGGAGCTACCCTTATCCCTTGTGGAGCAGTGGGAATTGTGTTATTCCTTTCTTGCTAAAAGATGATGCTACACAAGTTCTCCTTTTCAATGGCTCAGCTGGGGTTCTGGCAAGTCTTTTAAAAAGTTTGGTGATCTATGGTCTTCCTTTACAGTAGAGTACTGATGTCAGGGGTGGATATATGCTTACATTTGTTCTCAGCAAATCTGCTATCTCTCCTACTGATGTTCCTGTGGTATCCAGTCATGGGGCTCGTGCAGCCTCCTCTCCCTCTTCTTCATCATCAATGTCTACCCAATCTGTCTCTCTGTCACTTTCTCCACTACGGTCATCCTCAAGTATGAGATCAAAACTCACTCCCTTAACAGGCTCCCTTGCATATATTCCACTCATTACTTCTAGCAACACATCTCTGCCACTGGTCTCTAGGGCTACTGTCCCACTTCGTTCTCCCCATATTTCTGGCATCATATTTCTTGCTCACCCTTTGGCTCATCTCCTCCATCATTTTTTTAATCTCTTCCTTTTCTCTTGTCATTCTGTTGTTCTCATCATTTAGTCTCTTTACATACTCTTCACTTTATCCTACCTCCTTTTTCCTTCTGTGCCTATCCTGTCCTTCTCTATGCATTTTCTTTGTTCCCCCACTCTCTCACTGTGCATTTTCCGCTATCTCCTCCTGTGTATCACTCCTGAATACCTCCCTGGCTGCTTCCTTCATACTCCACTGCCTTCATATAATCATTTTCTGTGCCTTTCCCATCCAGTTTGAGCAATATTTTTCCTCCTAACCACTTTTCTAGTTCAATTGTTGTCTCCCCACTGCCTTCATTACCCATTGGTATGCTTCTCACCCTTTGACCACCTATCTGCATGCCTCTCACTCCCTGGAGCTCCTCCTCAGATTCTCTTAGCTGCTTTTAGGTTATACAGCCCTCTATACTCTTCCTCTTCCCTTAGCTGTGTCTCTAAGCTGTACCGTGCTTCATTCTCCACCGACACTAATGGTGCCTTTCTTTTAATACTTTCTCCCTTCTCCTACTATTGTCACCTTTCTCATCAGGGGATTCATATCTGGGTTACTATATCCCACTGCTGTTGCTTGCAATGGGTATATTCCTGGGATGGTCAGGGCTGAGGCACTCTCCTCATAAGGAGGCAGTACTGTGGACTGTGAAGCGCCTGTCTCAGCTGGCGAAGGCGAGGCTGTTGGCTGTGCATGAGCGCTCTCCTCAGAAGAAGGAGGCAGCAGCAGCACTGTGGGCGGCTCACGTTCTCCCTCGTGCACATTCAACATCCATTCTTTCTTAAGACCCTCTGTCTCTTCCTCAAAGGCCTTCCGGAGCTCTAATATACCTTGCCTATACTTAAGTTTCTTGCCCTTGTGTACGCCTTCTCTTGGCCATGGCATATACATTTTGCTAGCAGTCTCTTTAATCCACTAATTGTGATACTTAGTAATTGTGATACTATATCTAGGGAATGCTTTACATTAGTGGGTTATTGGGGTATCTGACATGGTGACAACTTGTAAGAAGCACGCAGCTTGGCACTAAACAAATTGCCAATGTGAATAATAAAAAGATTACCACTAATTAAAATAAACTTCTTTCACAAAACACTCACACTCTCCTCTTACTTACATTCCCTCCCCACTCCAAATATACATCACCATTAAATCAATATTCAATGTCTGAGGCCACACATCAATACTTCAATCCTGCCTCTACATTAAACCAACAATAACAGCTCACAATCTAAACCATACTTACTGTCATCAATCTCCTCCTGACCATTCTATCTGCTGCGCTTACAATACACAAGAATAACACCTCTACAGGACCTATCTCACAAAACAAAAACAATGCCGGCAATCAACAATTTAATCAATTTAAACACAATACCACACAATAAATTACAGCTGTCATCCGGTTTTCCCCATAGGCAATCATTTTCAGTCTATGGGCCTCATTACGACCCAGGCGGTAAGTTACCGCCTGGGTCGTACCTTTACCACCATGGCGTAAACTACGTTTACGCCATGGTGGTTGGCGGACTTACCGCCCCATTCCGAGGTTGGCGGGGCGGTAAGTCCCCAATCCCCATTTACCCTTCCCCATTCCCATTTTTGCCCCATAGGGCATAATGGGAGTGGGGAAGGCGTTAATTATGCCACCGTAAATTACGGTGGCGTAATTAACAACATGGTCCCTTAGCGCCATGGATTTTAACACCTGCTAAAAGCAGGTGTTAAATCCTCCATGGCGCTAAGGGACCTCGGAATCAGGCGGTAAGGGTCGGCGCTGTTTACGCCTCCGTAAACCCCTTACCGCCTGGGTCCTAATGAGGCCCTATCTCTTTTACTCCCCCCAAAAGGAGGTTGGGCCTTCCAAGAACCTTGTCTAGGGATATCTTTATCCACTTCTCTGTTTCATAAATACTGCATAATAAATTACCCCACCCGCAAATATTACACCTCACATAACATACTCACATCTGCTGATCCTTTGAGGGTTGTCAGCATCAGCGGTCCTCACAGTCTGCCTGCTCCTCCTCTTAGTCCAGTTGCGGGTCCAAGACTGGGGCAGGAATGAACTCAAAAGCAGGCTCCTGCCAACCTTCTGTTCAGTTGCGCAAAAACACTGTTCCAGACCGGTCCGCTGTCCACAGTGAAGGATGGTTGAGGTCCCCAGAATCTGCCAAAAAACCATAAAAAACGTCTTCACTCTGCTGCCAGATGTAAATCAGGCCCCCAAAAACAGCACAGCTGTTTATCTAATATTTGCTAATAAAGAGGCGACACAGAGGATGTGATATGAAAAGAGCAAGGTAATACAGCTTTTATTAATTATATGCAGGAGCTGGGGAAAAACAAGGTTAACAGGCAAGCTCTCACTCCAGGTTCTGCAATGTTTAAACAGGAAACAGCAGTTTACATAATACAAATGAGTCACTTCTGATATCATCATGATCACCAAGTTTCAAAAACCTATCTCTAGTGTTCATTGGCTCTCCTTGCTAAGCTACATATATGTCATGTATGTCCCATAATAATGATTGGATAACTCCTTATCTAAGGTCCCACCCAAAAGACATCCCATTAAATGTGCTACATCACCATTCTTAAATATCACTGGTTGGCACTAAAACTACTTCTGTGGTGAGAAGGGTACATGTTTATCGGATAGCATGTGGTCAAGCTATCCTTGAACTGCCAGGCATGAAGAAATATGGATGTAGATGTGAGAAGAGGGACAAGCATGTTTGCTGTGTGTTCTTAATTAATTCCCTGTCTTGCACAGTAGACGCACCATCTTGCCTTGGCTCATTATGAATAACTATTGTTATAAGTCATTTTACTTTGACCGCGTTTAAAATTTCCCTTCCTGCATCTGTGCTTTGTTTGTGACACCTAACTGGTTGCTGGGACACACATCTGTCAGCTACTAAGATATTTCAGGGCCGCTCCTTCCATCCCATGGACTTCAAAACACTGTCTATTGTTATTGTAACTAATTTATTAAAATGTGGACCGCCCGCCGCAGCAGATACTGATATCTTGTGCGCCTTGTTCCTTCAAAAAAAAACCTCCGGCTCTCTCGGCTTTCAAATTCCTTTTCACTACACATTATTCGGAATTAACTGTATTTGTTTGAATAGAGAGCTTTGCTGTGAAGTCTCCTTAAAGCTACAGAACTAGATTATCAGCTGTGCTTATTCAGCCTAAAATGGCAACTTCTTGTCACATTTTTTTCTCTTTAGGGCACATTTACTCTTCTGCCTACCGAGTCTTGGTGCATGCCTGTCATATGTCATCTCTCCCTATGTGTATTCAGCATCCTTTGTCTACATGCAATTTTCTGCCCTACTTGTGCAATGAGTCCCTCAACTGTGTACACTCTTTCCTGTCACCTAATCTATCCTATTTTAAAAGCACACTATTTGTGCAAATGATGCCTTCGTGCTAGGCACTATCTGTTTCCTACTTGTGTAGCAGAACTAGCTATTTTATTATGGCAGCTGCATTTCCAGGAGATTTTGAGTGCATTTCAAATGTATCTTTCCTCACCTTATATTTCCATTTCTTCTGAGGCAAGTAGGAGGGTGGAGTTTCAACATGCTCTCTAGACAATAACTGTCTCTTTAGAGATAGAAAGGGGAGTGTGGTCCCTGATAAAAGAATGAAGTTCAGAATTCTGAGAAGTAGTTGGAGAGGGGAGAGAATGACTTGATATTTAGTTCAAAGAGAATCAAGGAGTTGTCCAAGATCACCAAAGAATGGTCTCTTCTAACTTCTCAGATAACTCACTATCCATTTTTTTCTGAGGCCTTTTTATTGAATAAAATCTCAATGTAGCTATATTCTAAAACAAGTTCAAGAGTTCTCATCTCACATTTTCATACAAAACGCCTTATAATTTTCTTATTTTTATGCCCATCATTTTTGATTTTGAATGATTAATAGCAAGGTGATGATCATTGAGGAATGCAACACATTTTTTTAAAGCTGCCAGTAAACCTTGTTCTGTGTAGTCTAAACAAATGAAGCTGTTCACATAGGCAAGCCATGCAATATGGATCTTGCCTATTTTGGGTGACACCAATTTTTCAGATTGGAAGTATGTGTCTAGGTTGGACAAGTATATATAAATAAAACAGAGGCAATATGCAGAGCTGTTTAAGGCATTGCTGTGTTTGCATCTTTTTGGTTTAAGACCATGTATGGCTGTGTTGTATTTTGACTCTTGTATGTTCATGTAAGCCTATAACACATTTTAACCATTTTGGGTCCATTTCCATTGAAGCCAAATTTCGACATAAACATTAACGTCATACCCTGTCAAACGCAGCAGAGTAGTCTATATATGCCACAAAGATGTGAGATCTCTATTTCATGTGAGCAGTTTTACAGATGGTATTTAAAATCATAATACTATGCGGTGTAGAACAACCACATCGAAAACCTACCTGATGGGGTTTTAGAATGTTCACTGTCTGTGTCCATGTCTGCATATATGTCAGAATCATGGAGGCAACAACTTTACAAATAGCATCTAACAGTGCAATCGTTCCATAGGCGCTTTGCTCATTTCTTGGGCCTTTCTTTTGAATCGGAATTATGATGGTGATGGCTTCATGACAGTTCGGTGCTATAAATCCTGTATTTATGATTGTATTAAACATAGGTCTCAGCCGAGCAGCCCAAGATGCAGTGTGAATTTTCAACACTGAAACTGGCAAGCCATCGGGCCCTGGAGACCAAGAGATCTTTATATTCCAAATGGCAATTAAAATCTCTTGCAGGCCTATACTAATGCTTTCAATATTCTTTATACATCTATAAAGGGCTCACTGTAACAAAGGCATGGATATGGATCAAATGGAGTGGTTGAATATTTACACCTTGTCTCTTCTGATATGGACATCGCTTGTCGAGAACCCCAGAGGTCACTTTTAGGATAGATTAGATTCTAGAATATGAGGGATTGTTCCATTGCAAGACAACTTACCATTTTTCTTTGTCTTTCTGCAAGCTTATGGTGAATCATTCCATTTTTGTAGTTCTGACAGATTTTTTGGCTACTCCTCCTGATCGTTCAAAGTCAACTACATCTTGCAACAGTTTCCTAATTTCCTTTCTATATCATTTCTTTCTCTCATCTATATTGAGGCCCCAAATTCGTTTATCTTGTTTGTGAATAGTATGTGTGATTTTCGAGCGGAGTGCTGTAAACATGCGTATTGCCTTTCCCAATTCCCTCATAAATGACTCAATGTTCTCTATTTCCTTGTTTTTGTTCACCTTTAAGCTATGTAAATCATTTAATTGTCATATTGATTCATGAATATTTTGAATGCTCATAAATCCTTCTTTCTTGTGTTGGGATTCTACGTGCCCAATATTTGTTAGAGGCCAAGAACTGATTGAATCTGTTTATATTTCCAAAGATAGGAACACATGGTTACTCAGGAATAAACTGCACATGTAAGATCTTGCCTTATTAAAATACCTGTGTGACATAAAATGTTATCTATTTTGCATTTTGAGTGAGCAACATTTCTCGTGAACCTGCCTCGAATATCATTTTGGGACAGACGTTCAATATCGTTAGACCCCAGTCTAAAACAAATTCAACCCATACATGTCCTGTATGATTACTTTTTTTTTGTAAAGGGGCTGCAGAAGGAATATATTCTAGTTTGCGGCCATTCATATCAACTGATGGGCATTCCGGAGAACATTTAACATTAAAATCATCACCACATATTATTACGGAAAATGGATGATCCATTCAGGCTTCAAATACATTGTGTAATATTGAAAGTAAGCACTTTCCTTATTTGGCCCATTGGGAGTATATATTTTAACCAAAAGTATTTTGTTGTCACTTTGCTCATTTTCTCCATATTGTATGGAGATGGCCTGAGTTTACTTTCTTAAAATATCCTCCATAAAAATGTGGGCAAAAAAAACAATGTTTTACGCCAATCATCAAACCAACCTTTGCCTGACCTTTCGGACCTGGCATAGCAGGGGTACAAAAGTTGGTAAGTCCATTAATAAGAAATCCTGAGGTGAGCCACGTTTGTTGAAGTAAAAACACTTTGCGGGAGCTTATCCATTCTCTCAGGGGCTCAAAGGTTAACTATGTCATTTGCCCACCAGCCCCGCCTAGTTCCAACCTGATAGTTTTAACTGTTCACCTGCTAAAGAATCAAGAGAAAGACTTTAATCCCTGTGACAGCATGGCAGGGAGCCAAGCCCTGTCCTCATTAGGAAAACTACAAGATTTTTGAGTTTTGCCCATTTGTAGAACTTTGCATGAGCTGCTAACATATAAGAAGCATATTTTTAATGTATCCCTTTTCCCTAAAATCGGTTGCTTAGATCTACAAACTCTAAGTGGCATACGCTTCATGTTTTGCTTTATTGCAATCTGTACATCATAACCATTTACTCATAGGAAATATACTTTATCCAAGACCAACTGGGTAACCAAACATATTGCCAAAGATAACTTCACTCTTTTCACATCATTATCATTAAGAAACTTGATCAGCCCAATATCAGCAGAACTGATAAGCCATAACATTGGAACGAGATGTAGAACCGCCACAATGCGAGACAGACTGAGCGTTAGAGAAGCGTACCCAGAAACATCTTACATAATTAACTCTGTGTGCACTCCTTCAGAGCCGGAAGAAGTGCCCTTTTCCAGCTCAGTTCATGATTTTTCTAAATCTGTCACACAATCCTTGTTTGCAAACTATCAGGCTTCAAGTTGTGTACAAAGAGCAACTCTCGAAATGTGTGAAGACTGGTCCTTTTAAGTCCCTTTCTCTTAGTTTTCCTTTAGGGTAGGAAACAATTTGGCAGATTCGTCTACATCTTCCAGTTCAACATCTGGGCAGTAATCCTGACTTAATGTATTTGTTTGTTCTAAAGACTTTGTTTCGTTTTTTGTTGTTTAATGGTCAGTCCTTTGGTTTTCCTATTCCTTTTCTTCCCTCCCTTTTTAATTCCTTAATCCTTAATTATATGAATTGGCCTTCCACCTGACGTATTTGTCCACGTGTGAAGAAAAGGAAGGAATGTTGAATATGGATTGTCATAGTTTACCAGCTCATTGCTCCATTCACAACTCCCCTGAGCTAAAATCAATCAATGATTATCAAAGAGACATACAGCCGCATTTAGAGCACTTCTAGAGATGTCCTGGCATGAGCCATTTATGGTCAGTGAGTTATCAGCCAATAGCCATTGAAATGACATAGCAGAACTTGGGCAACAAAATAGGGGGACAAATCATTTGGTGGGATGAGGGTCACTGGAAATGGATAGCCAGATTTGGGGATATCTATGGAATCAAATGCAGTGAAAAAACGTACAGATTTACAGACAGAACACCAACCGAATAAAGCTGATTTCCAAAATATATGCAATTCAGTGACTGTCTTGGGAAACTCTAAGTATAACCACAGGGTCCACCTTTTGGAATTGAAGGATGGGACCCAGTGGTAAAAAGGAATTCTTAGACCGGCTGACCTACATAGCATTTGACGAAAAAGATAATGCATGGTATACTGTGCAACTAAGCTTAATTGGAGACATATGAAGTAATTACCTAATTTAGTGGGCCACATTGTCCCCTTGATGCATGACTCTCATCTGAAGGAAACACATGAATGGGTAAAGAAGAGAATCACACATACATTCATAGAGCTAAGAATATAAACTGCAACACTTATGGTACAGATTTACTGTCATACTGACGCACAGTTGTAATCATCTAGAATTAGTACCCGGAGAGGGACAATCAGTCAATCTGATTGGCCATCGCTGAGTCATTACCTGGCCCACAAAGACTCACATGTCACTGTTTGCTGCTCTGTGTCCCACAGAGTTCCATCTCTTTCTTTGTTAGGCTGCCATGGAAAGGGAGTGTAGTCCCTTCTCTCCATTCCATGGTGGCCATTTTGTTTATTTACTTTTTTTCGCTCTCTTTTTAATTCCTGCCATGGATAGTGAGAAGGCACTACGTGTAGTCCCTTCTCCCCTATCCATGGCAGCCATTTTGTTTCTTTGTTTTCTTGACACTGTGTCTCAACTCAAAAATAATTGCTATTAGTAACCTGGTACAACGTGTCGGGGTACTAAAAGCAATAGAACCCTCAGAGGGGGGGGCATTACCGGTCATGTAATGCCCCTGGGGCTACATTAAAGCCCTCCCTTTGCTCAGGCTTCTATCACTTCAGGGGCATCACCCTGCCAGTACTGCCCCCCTCCTCAGTTCTATTGCTTTAGTTTTGAGTGCCTTCTAAGAATGAATGCATGTCCATAACTGTGCAAGGACTATGCTCAAATGTTCAAAGAACTTAAATGAGAAAGGGAAAGGAAAGGAAAAGAGAGGAGCGAGGGCATAGGGTGGGATTGGCTGTTATTATTTTGTTTCAGTTCAAAGCATTGGGTTTTTAATTTTGATCGTGTTTATTTTCTTTGCAAGTCCATAATCTAATAGCAAAGAGACAGTAGGTCTAATAGCAAAGAGACAGATAGTATGATAGTCGCTTGTTTTGTTCCTCCCCTCCCTTTCTGCACCCCTCTCCCTCACCTTTTGTTTTCTCTGGCTCTACCAGAAATGTTGTCAGGCCTAGTATGGTAGTCGCCTGTCTGTTTCCATTTCCTTCCCACTTTCCCCGGTTCTATGTTATTTCATCGACCACTTGTTCATCGTGGGACTTCTCATCGCCGACCCTTTCATCGCCAACATTTTTATTTTATTTTTTTTATTTATTTATGGGGGGCCGCACCCCCCCCCAAACCCCCCCCCTTACTTAAATAATCATACCCCAACCCGCACAAACACCCCCCCCCTAAAAAATGATTTGAAAAAAAAAATGTTGGCGATGAAAGGGTCGGCGATGAAAAGTCCCACGATGAAAAAGTGGTTGACGAAATGCGTGTATACCCTCTCCCCCTCCCTTCCTTATCTATGTCTTAGCTCTTGCACTATCTGAAATGTGGTCAGGCCAAGTACCATAGTTCATTTCACATCCTTACTATTCATGGCCTATAAGAATGTCATTGTATTTTCCCTTGTTCCCTCCCTTGCCTTGAAGCGCTTTGAAACACATTGTGTATAGGCGCTATATAAATAAACGATCATATCATATCATGATAAGGATGGTAACCCTGACTGGATATGAGGCAGGATAAAAGGTCCTCATGATGGGCACTACAAAGCCTAGTTCTTTGGAAGACAAGAATGCCAATTGCATGCCACTATAGTTGTCTATGCTAGTTCAAGAGTCCTGCTCTTCACCACGTTGTATGCTTGTATACTTGTTAAGAACCGAGCTCCACGCCAACTATGCTAGTCTAAAGTGGCTAATTCCACACCAACTATGTTTTATACTTACCTATGACTATACTTGCCTATGTTAGTTTAAGAGCCTAGCTCCACACCAACTATGGTAGTCTAAAGTGGCTAATTCCACACCAACTATGTTTTATACTTACCTATGCTAATGACTATACTTGCCTATGTTAGTTTAAGAACCTAGTTTCACACCAACTGCATAGTTTTTACCAGCCGTTGTTAGCTTAGAGTCCAGTTCTACACCATTTTTGTATGTTCTTATAATAGCCTATATTATCATTGAACACACATACCCCGCATTGCACCAACCGCAGTTTGTCTGCATGCCTCCAATCCCACTTTAGCCTTCACACACTACAGGCTATGAACACCTGGCACCACACACGCCAATAGTACAGCACTAGCATTGTCAGTTAACACTATGCATACACTATTCTAGCAAACCCACTGTTCACATTTCTACGACCCTAGCACTAAGCATAAGGCAACCAGCCATGCGTATGACACTCCCCTCGCTAGTCCACGCTCAAATTCCTCTCTGGACTGCATACCTTACCATCTTTGTCCTCATCAGAAGCAGCAATCTATCACCTTCCACCATTGATCTTAACTCCACATCCAGAGCACCGAGTATTCGTTTATCCATGTCACCGAGCCTTCCTCCCTCAAACCTGATACCACCAGCAGGCTTTCTATCACCATGTCATCAAGCTGCACATAGAATCACACCAACCACACCTTGGAGCCTGCCCGCACTTCATCACCTCCTTCAGACTGGCTGCAACCATGCCTACAAACAACACCTGCATCACTGCAAACCTCACCACAAGTGACAAACAGCACTACGCACACAGCCCACCCCAAGGGCATAATCTACCCACCACTACCCCTAGAATCAAAACTACTCCTAGAATCTACCTACCATGCCCCACAAAAGATAGAAACCACAGACTAGGCACTAGACTCCAGCAAGTGCACGCCCCACTCCATCGCCAACAGCCCTCCAAATGGAATAATTCCTCATTTTACTAAGGCATCTGCCCCCATACAAAGCTCCACACAACTCAACAGCAAGTTGAACAACACCTCTGTGATCAAAGGTTCTCTCATCAACGCCAGATCACTGTCAGCCAATGCACTTGACATTTCAGACTACATAACATCAACTTTTTAGCAATCACAGAGACCTGGTTGAATGCAGCATCAGGACCATTACTCTCCCTCGCCATACCGAACAATTATTCTATCATCCCCCATGACAGAGACTCAAACCAAACCAAAGGTGGAGGTATCGTCTTCATCTCAAAAACAGTATTAGGCATAAGAATCTCTGCCAACCAAACTATGCCTTCTGCAGAATTACTATCCATCAAGCTACTGACATCAGTGTGCAGCACAATTACCATCCATCTTATCTACAGAACCCCTGGTCCAACATCCACCTTTGAAGAATATATCTCTCTCCTACTATCAACCAATATCAAGCCAAAGATCTCAAGTTATCCTCATGGGGGTTCTGAACCTAGGTTTCCAAGACCTCAATGATCCCAAAGCTCTCTCCTTCGCGAACACAATTTCAGAACTAGGATACTCACACCGCATAACAGAACCAACCCACAACAAAGGCAGAACACTAGACTGGTTATCTGACCTCAAGTACAACATAAACATAGTATCTAACACACTGTGTGCTTGGTCAGACCATCTCATTATTTCGTTCACTATACAAGAAGTCAAACCGCTCAACCAAAAGAACCTGGCCCCACCTTCGAACACCAGAAGCAAATGCAATATTACAGTTGAAAATCTATTGCCCCTCCTACAGCCAATTATCAGCTCCTAGACCTCACTCACCGACTCCACTGCTTTAGTTGACCTTTTTTTTTTTAATTTTTTATACGGTTTATAATAAACCTTTAAAAAACAGAAAAGGAAAATATAACCCATCAGACAAACACAAGCGAGTTACAAGGCTTCACACTCGATCGATCCCAACTTCATACATCAAATGCGACCACAGGGACATGAACTTGGAGCAGTGATTAGACACGAGGCACGCTCGTAGTTTCTAAGTTGTATGTTCCCTCATCCTCAAGCTGTTCAAGTCGTGATGTCATAGCTTCCAAGAAAAAAGTTAACGCTAAAATTAGTCTTTGATCGGTTGCATCAAACATTAGTTGCCACCAGTCTTTTACACGATAGGTCGCTCTTTCCAACGCAATACTTCCAAATTGTCGAGTTCTATCCTCAGTGAGACCCACGCAAAATAGAACAAGATGTTTTAAAGTTTCTTTGGTTTCATTACACAATCGACAAAGATCAGAATGCAACTCATTTTTTGCCCAACAGTTAATTCTTTCGCGAGTTTTAAAAATATTGAAACGAAACATCATATAAAATCTTCTTTTCCTTTCATCAGGAAATTGTTTCCAAGGAATGTGTATCTCGTTTAACGCTCGTTTTTCACCAGGAGCATCTTGCATAAGTTTATAGGTGCGTCTAAGATCACAGGTCTCACACCAATCGCGTCTCCAGAGTTTGTTTTTGACATGATCAGGATTAATATGAAGTGTGTCGAGGTCTGTGTCTAGTTCTATGAGCACGTTTTTACATCGTTGCACCCATAAATACAGTACAGAGTTCTTATTGGTTTCTCCTGGATTTGCAAGAATTTTAAACTGCAAGGTAAGATCTTTAAGAGACATTTTTCGAAACAAGGTCAATTAATTCCAAATCACTCTTGCATTAATAGATGTTAGACTCAGCTCATATCGTATACATGCAGAGGGAGTGCTTCTAGGTAAACCAAGGACTTTAGTCCAAAAGATGTTTTCGATCGAGTTCCACAAGTCGCTTGAGCAGCCAAAAGCACATTCTGCCCCATAGATTAAAGCTGGGGTGGCTTTTTGTTTGAAAAAGGATATAACTGGAAGCATGGAATACCTGCCATATTTCTTATGTAACACCATAGCCTGTGTAGCCAGTTGTCGGCACTTCAGTTTTGTTTGTTCCACCCATGGAGCATCGTTCAAGCTGGAACTAATCCTCATGCCTAGGTATTTGGTATCAGTGATAGAATGAAGTTGTATTTTTCCTATATGCCATTTAAAGGTGGGTTGCGTGATGATTTTTTGACCACGCAGATCTCTTAATACAAGGATTTCCGATTTTGCAGCATTTATGCATAATTCATTTTTTTCAACATAACGTACCAATGCTGTTAATTTCCGTTGTAGACCAATTGGAGTTAGGTCTAACAAAATTAAGTCATCTGCATAAAGTAGATGACTCACGTGTGATCCGTTAACTTTTGGTGAAAATTATCCCTCTCCGTTAATTGTTTGGTCAATGTCATGAAGAAAGAAGTTGAAAATAATGGCGGCAAGAGGACATCCTTGTTTTACACCTCGAAAAGTCAGGATTGGTGTTGACAAATTCCCTTGGCGATCAAGACGTATTCTGACATTTGTCTCAGTATGCAGGTCTTTTACTGCAGCAAGAAGGCTTGGAGGACACATTGTTTTTTCAAGTTTTGCCCAAAGTATATCCCTGTTTATACTGTCGAAGGCTTGGGATAGGTCAATTACTGCCAAGTAAATCTTGGTCCCAGTTCTTATTGCCTCCATTTTCAGGGTATTGACAATAAATAGATTCAGGCTGCATCCAACTCCTTTCACAAAGCCACTTTGTCTTTGATCAACAAAATGGTTTTGCTGGGACCATTTTAGAAACTTATTTTTTAACATGGTAGCATAAACCTTGCTTAAAACGTCGAGAAGCGCAATTGGGCGATAGTGTGCCGGGTTTAGTCTGTCGCCTTTTTTAAACACAGGAACAATTATAGCACTCTTCCAAGATGTTGGTGTCTCACATCTTGACACAATTTTCTTGAATAAGGTATTACAAAAGTTCGCCCAAATTTGTGGGTTTTCTTTCAAGGTAAAGTTGGTAAGACCATCAGGCCCAGGGGCACGTGAGGTACTTAAGTTGTTAATTGTTTCTAAAATATCTTCTTCTTGAAACTCCAGATCCCAGTGCTCCATTTTTGCCAGTCCAGATTCTATAGTAGAGCCTTTTTTTCCATACAAGTTTTTATAGTAGGTTATCCAGACGCTCTCATTAACCATGTTAGTCTGTACAGCACTCTGAGAGCCAGAAAGATTATTTATTAGACTCCAGAAGTCGCGTGTATTACTACTTCCAAGTTTTGATAACATAAGTTCAGCGTCAGATTGCAGCATGCTTTTTTTGTGTTGTTTTATCCAGTTTTTGTAAGCTTGTTTTATGTTTTTGATCTTATTAACAGTTTCATTATAAGACATTCCACTACACGTGCGTATGTCGCTTCTCATTTTACGCTTGCGTTTGGAAATTTCTAAGTCAAAAACGTGCAAGTTCTTAAAGCATCTGTTTTTCAATCCATGTTTTTTTTCCTTATATGTTTCCAATAAATCGGAGTATTCAAATTTATCTTTGTTTTCTTGATATGCATGGGTTATGCTCCGAGCCTCTTTTTCCGAAAGGCGTAACCGAACTCTATTTGATTCCAGTGTTAGATCAAAAGACCATTTATCGGAAAGGTTCTGTGATGAAACCGCAATCGTAATCGTCACAAGGTTGTGATCACTTTCCTTCATTTGCATAACCTGTAATTCCAAGACATTAATATGCACGCTCTCAGATACAAAAAAATAATCCAAAATGGATTCTTGTGCGTCCCTCATCCACGTGAATTTTGGTGGTATATCCCCATAGGTATGACCATTCAGCATGTGCATGTTTCTGTTTTCCATTTCTCCTAACCATAATTGGGCCACCTTTTCCAAGACAAAAGTTTTAGGTTTTTTTGATGGCACTGGTAAGCAATTTATGTTTAGGTCGCCACACAGCACTATGTTTGCTGCCCCATCTACCTCATAAATATTATCAATAATATTTGTTATTTGGTCAATGAAAATTGCGGCAGGAGAAACTTTATGTTGCCAATAAAGATTGAGGATATACAGGAAGTTCTTATTCTGTTTTCCAGATTTTCCACACTGAAGCACAGTTGTCTGAATATAGGGAGTGTGATTACAAGTTTCGAATATTCTGTAGCCCGAACTTTTTCGAACCAAAGTCATTAATCCTACAGTTGGTCTGCCAAGTTTTTTCTTAGTTGCAGGATTAAAAGCAATCTCAAAACCTTCTATTACCGGACATGTAGTCAGCCAGGTTTCCTGGGCACACATAATATCAATATTTTCTAACCAAGTGGATTTTTGCAAGTGCACATGGCCACGAGTATTCCAACTGGCTATCTTAGTTATAGGTTTTTTGCCGATTTGGCATTAGCTTTGTTGTTGAGAATTTTGAGAATTTATTGCTTTAGCGAGCCAGCTCCAGTCTTTAGAGGAATCAATTGCTCGGGCATTTTTTGGTTCAGTTACAACAGCCGATGATGGGCTTAAGTTTTGTGCGATGGTAATTTTGATTTGTTCAGTTGGAAGCTTCGGGGTTTTGTCTATTTTTGAGCCACTAGCCTCAAACAACATTATGTCTTGACTAGATTCAATTTCCTCAATGTAAACCGATTTAATTACGGCTTGAGTGTTATTGGGAGCATATCTTGCGTGTTCGGTCATTAACCGTTTACGTGGTTCTTTAAAATTCTCATCTTCTTCTTTATTCTGTTGAATTTCATTGATATCGAAGCCCATAGAAATCAACACCGAAGCAGCTTCCAATAGGGTGTTGCAGATGATTCGTGAATCAATATATAGCCGCACAATATCATTCCGCTTCTCATTGAAAAAGTCTACCACTTTTATGTCATTAGTCTCGATCATGCGTAGTGAAGGGACATAATGGAGGAGACGCAAGACGTTCCTACGATTAAGCACAAGGTCGTCATCATTCTCCTCGATTCGTTCGAGAACCAAACAATATTTTGAGTGTGATTTTTCCTTTACAAGTCTATGATTATGTTTGGAAACAAGACTCCCTAGAGATTTTTCTACAGTGGGAATATGTTCGCGAGTTTCACAATCCTTGATTTCTATTTGCTCATTTGATGTTTTAACAGAGCTAATAACAGACCAGTTTGTCTCTTGATCTGGAGCCTTTTTTGAGCTTGTTCGCGCTTCTGTAAGCTTGCTCCTTCTTTGGCATAAAGTCATGAAGGGCGAAGTTGATAGAGCTGGTCGTGAATCTGCAGGTGGCTTCTCAGGTGATATTATAGTACAAACCCTTGTATTTTTTTCACAACCAAACGGCATACGTGCCAAAGCAGGTGCTTTTGGTCCACGCGAGGTTGGTACAATCAATTCATCCACTGTCGCATCTAGATCTTCATTTGTAACTTCAGTAGCTGCTTCCTCATTATATGTTGATAAGTCGAGCAAATTGACAGAAATATTAGCAGCCGTCGGCCTAGTACTTCCCTCTATCGGTATTCTCTGCACAATGGGTACTGGTGATTTTTTTGCATCGGTCGCTTGTTGATCAGTAATGATGTCAACTGATAATTGCTCTTTAGGCAATGGGACATTTTGTTCAGCTACAGTTCCAGCTTGTACATTCATATAGGCAGCTTTAATATTCCGCAGGAATTTTCTTGAGTTATTTGTCATATTTGCAGCTTTGATTCGTATATTTTTTGGTTTCTTTACTTGTTTTGATTTTAAGCCCCTTTGAAGGGTGTTCTGATGTGTGGAACAGTTGAAGATGGGAAAGACGACAGGGTTTATAACAACAGGGATATCATTATCCTTGTGAGTTAAGCCATCAGTATTATTTGAGCAGGCTGGAGGTTGCGGATCGGTATTGGCTAAGTTGATCGCAGACAGGGAGCTTACAACAGCCTCAGAAAAATTCCTTAGGACCTTTCCACTCAAAGGCTGCAAGAGACTTTCTTTCCCAGGATTGAGAACTTCCTTTAGTTGCATCTGAGTTAGAGTTGCCATTGACCCAGATTCCAAACTTTCTGGAGTACTGTGAGTCAGACTCTTACTCGAGTCGTTGGTTTGTATTTGATTTATGTTGATATTACATGTTCCACGAGAGTCAGTAGCCTCGACATCACTAGTACAAATCACGCTTTTACTCAATTCATTAGATAATGTTTGCGTTGATTCTGTCATTACGTGATCCGAGGCTTTTTTAGCGTCAACGTCGATAGTGATGTTTTTGTTGGTTTTCTCTCCGATAATTTGATGCTGCGTCGCTGAATCGGTAGACGAGTGGCGTATGTTGAAATTTTGAGGTTTTAAAAGGCCGAGCGCCTGTTTTGCAACTTCTACCAGTAATTTTTTGTCCTCTCTGTTGTTTTTTTTTTGCTCAGTTAAGACCATTAATGAGTGATCAATTTTATTATTAGAGTCATAAATCACTTGTTTAAAGAGATTGTTGTCATTTTCAATATTCACCATCTTTGAGTTCAAGAGAGCAACTAAAGTACTCAAATCGTTCATACTTTCTTTCAAATGCTCATACATTTTGAGAAAAGGACCAATCGTCATAGACATGGTAGAGGTCAATGTAGGTTGTATATCTTGGAGCAGTTTTTTAACAGTCGTTTCTGTTAAGGCAGCCGAAGGCGGTCTTTGAATATGAATATTTTTCTGAGAGCGCCTTATTTTAGGAAAATCCCTTTCAATGATTGATGAATCAGTTGAGGAAACATCTGATGAGGAGTCACTACATTGCGACATTTGCGTCTTTGTGAATGGGATGTGAGTACTCTCCTGGGTTTTCTCAGCAGTTTGTTTGTACGCAGAGATCTGTACAGATCGTTTTTTTGGAGCACTTTGCTGCGAACAGATGGGACCCGATGAGTCGCTATCTCTAAGACGACATCGCTTTGTTTTTGGATTCAGACTAGTTGTAGAAGCTATTTTGCTGTTAATATCATTTGGCTTCTCCAGATTGATAGACGGATCTGATTCTTGAGTTTTTTTATCCATTCTGGATTGATTTAGTTTTGTGAGGTCTTTTAATAGTTTATTCACCACATCCAATGAATTTCTCCTGGAAGAGATAACTTCACACGCATTTCCATTTGAAGTCTTATTTGTCTCATCAGTCAGATGTTCAGAATGTATTATTTCAGAAGTCACTAAAGCATTTTTTTGTTGTTGGAGTGGGAACATATTTTGATCTAACGCCTGATTAGTAGACTTTTTTGAGGCTTCAAATACATCATCACAACTTGTACTTATTTCTCTACAGTCATTGCGTACCACGGGCTCATTTGTGGATTGTGTACTTACAAATAAGGCTAGATCAGACATGGAAAAATCACCCACTGCACATACTCCAAGGGAGCAAGCAGTTTTTAAAGCCAACTCGTTGGATTGTACTATATTCGAGATATTATCAACATTCGAGACAATCGCCAGCAAAGTATTTGTGGTTGTAGAAAAGTCAAACGGGTGTCTCATGTTATCGTTCTCCTGAGACACAGGGGTTCTGCAATGAGATGGAGTTTCTGATACTGAAAAAAAAGGTGAATTTGTCGTAACCGGCAGAGTTGTATCCAGCGAAAACTTATTTACGATCCGCCAAGCAAGCACCCTTAACATAGAAACCTCGTTACGAGGTGCACCACCAAGGAACCCACCATTAACTATGGCGAGTTCAAGAGAACTCGAGCGGTTATCCAAGTTCATGCCGCCAGTACAAGTCAGACTTCGGCTAACAGACCCAAGCCCTCCACGTTCCTCAGGGCAGGGCACCAAGCATGAAGCTGACAGCATAGACGGGTGGGTCAAGGATGAGCCCTGACCCCCTAAGTTTTTACGTGCCGTTTGATTATTCAAGGGTGAAACATTTGGCCGGGAAATGAAGGAATCTTTCATGAAAATGCCAGAGGAATCAGTTTGTAAAGTATCAACGTCACTATCCTCTCGGACCACACGAGAAACACTTACTTGGGAGGATTGCAGATCTGCAGATTCTTCTCTCCCAACCCCGGCACAGGCGACCGGCAGAATAGCGGGTCCAGTGAAAACAACAGCTCCCTGTCGGCATTGTGGTCGAGGTCGTGTAGATGGTTGTTTCAAACGTCTTGTCTTCGAACGCGTGATAGAATGCAGTGTAGAACTTACACAGTCATCCTTCTCCATAACTCCTAAAGACTCCTAAGACTCTAAGACTCAGCTGACTCCGCGCTCGCTCCGCGAGAGTCAGCAGTCTTTGAAGGATTTGCAAAGTTTCCTAAGCACCGCCTCCAGGCAGCACAAACGAGTTGAGAGAGCGAGAGCAGCCTCCAGGCAGCACAGACGAGCGTAGAAAGCAGGAGCAGCCTCCAGGCAGCAAACAGGATCCGTCAAGCAGAGCTCGATGCAGACTCTTGCAGACTCTAAGACTCAGCTGACTCCGCGCTCGCTCCGCGAGAGTCAGCAGTCTTTGAAGGATTTGCAAAGTTTCCTAAGCACCGCCTAAAGGCAGCACAAACGAGTTGAGAGAGCGAGAGCAGCCTCCAGGCAGCACAGACGAGCGTAGAAAGCAGGAGCAGCCTCCAGGCAGCAAACAGGATCCGTCAAGCAGAGCTCGATGCAGACTCTTGCAGACTCTAAGACTCAGCTGACTCCGCGCTCGCTCCGCGAGAGTCAGCAGTCTTTGAAGGATTTGCAAAGTTTCCTAAGCACCGCCTCCAGGCAGCACAAACGAGTTGAGAGAGCGAGAGCAGCCTCCAGGCAGCACAGACGAGCGTAGAAAGCAGGAGCAGCCTCCAGGCAGCAAACAGGATCCGTCAAGCAGAGCTCGATGCAGACTCTTGCAGACTCTAAGACTCAGCTGACTCCGCTGACCTTTACAACCACACACTCCTCAATGCCATCGACACGATAGCACCACTAAAACTGCGCAAATCCAAACCTTGTGCGCATCTTAATTCTTGGTTCACCCAACATCTCACTTCCCTAAGGAAACTCAAAAGAAATGCAGAAGCTCTTTGGAAAAGTCTCCCTTTAGGAGTTAACAAAGACAATTTCTAAGCTGCATCACTTTATTATAAAGAAGCGATTGTCAAGCTAAAAAAGATAACTACAACAACCACATCTCCAATGCCAAATCTAATACCAAAGAACTTTTCAACATTCTCAAAGAGCTTGAATCCCCTGCACCACCCCGTACACATGCACCAAAGACATCACATGATGCACTAACATTCAGAGAGCATTACAAGATAAAATCTCAATGCTACCAAACAAAATTGAATCTAAAAAGCTTAACATTACTATTTCAGACAGCGCACCTCCCCCAACCCTCCTGACCAGAATACATACAACCAATTCAACTTCTCCCCACTTCCTATTAAAGAGGTTGAGGATATCATCACCAAACTAAAACCTTCCAAAAGCCAGGGCGACATTTGCCCTGCTACCGTCATTAAAGAGGCAGCTATGGAACTTGCGCCTTTCATTACGTCCCTCATCAACGCATCCTTCAAATCCAGCATAGCACCTAACAACCTAAAGGATGCCTGGGTACTTCAGTTTCTAAAAAAGCCAACGTTAGATCCAAACAATCCTTCAATTACAGACCAATCACCACAATACCTCTTCTTTTTAAAAATACAAGACCGAGCAGCATACCTGCAGATTCGAAAGCAACTTGAATCAAATAACCTTCTTGGTCTCAGACAATCAGGATTCAGACCCAGACATAGGACAGAAACCGCCCTGATCGACCTCAAGACCCAAAATGAAGCCCTCAAAGAGAAAGGCAAGCTGGCACTGCTCCTCCTAGTAGATCTTGCCGCAGCATTCGACCTAGTAAACCACAAAGTCCTGTGCAACCATTTAACTACAGCTGCACACTTCTATGATAAAGCAAACGCCTGGATTTGGTCATTCCTAAACAACAGATCAATGAGGTCCCAGAGTCCCGCAAGGTTCTTGTATGTTCCCAACACTATATAATGTGTTCACAAAACCTTTGTTCAATGACCTTGACTATTTGGGTGTCAACTATACCAACTATGCGGATGACACCCAAATACTCATCCCTATCATGGGCGACCACACCACTGATAGCAAAACTCTGAACAATGTCTGCCTCATAATACAAGCATGGATGGCCAAACACGGACTCTGTATTAACGATGATAAGGATCTCCAGCCACACTTAACAAACTAGATGGGCTGTTTACCTCCTTCAATATTGACAGAAACGTAATTAAAATAAATCTTCAAGGATGTAAAAACTCCAGGCATCGGGGGGGCGATGTTGCGCACGAGCGAATATGGCCGCTCGTGTGTGAGCTCTGGCGTGGACGAGGGCCAAAAATGCAGAGATATTCAGCCGGTTCTTCGCGAAAATAGCTGTAGACGTGTAGCAGCACACGTAGAACTACTCGACCGAGTCTCGGAGCGTGAGCTGATGGGTAGCTGAAACGGCATCAAAACAGATTCACCCGCGTTGAAGGGAGGACGAGTCTGAGGCGTGGCGCGGGCAGCGAGGAGGAGGCCGGCGCCGACCAACGTGAGCAGCGGCCTGGAGGAAGGAGACACAACTGCATGGAGGCTGAGCCGTGCGCACTCTGACAGACATCGAGCGCCCACGAACCCCCCCGGATCTAGCAGAGGTGCCGCTGTATGGCAGCCGAACGTTTGGAACTGCTGGGCGACAGCAGAATTCTCACACACACGCCGCAGGCTGACGAGCCCTCCACTGGGCGGAGGCGGTGTGGCGGAACCCGGCGCCAAACATCAAGAGCGGTGCCCAAGGCAAGAGGAATCAGCTGCATGGGGGGTAGGCTGTGGGCACTCCGGAGGGCTGTCGAGCACCTGCGAACCCCCCCCAGAACCACTGCTACTGCTGCCGTGTGGAAGAGCGACGCAAGAGGACCGAGCCAACTTCCAACAAGGTAGGCGGACACATGTAGCTTACTGGGCCTCCTCTGGAAGCGCCTAAGGCAGCTATCCGATAGCCTCCCAACAGACACTCGAGTGCCCCGGTGGAGGAGAGCAAGTGGCCACACAAAACCCGCAGGGTGGACCCAATACCCCTTACTTCTTGAGAGACACATACAGCAGTCACAACAGTCCCGGCAATTATCCTAGGAGACGGATAGCGGGCCCCCCTGGGCGGTGCATCTGCGAGCCGACATTGGGATGGTCCCCCCCCAAACCCACACACTAAGCAGCACAAGTCAATATAGACATTACCTTACCAATCACTTCAAAGTGCATGGGGCAAACAGCTAAGAAGTGCGCAATCAGTCGGGGACTTCCAGCGCGGTGCACCCTCAAAGTAGGGACCCTCATGAACACAAGCCCACTCCGGTCACAGAGAGCGCCTGGGGCCTGGACCAGAGATGCATTGAAATCACTCACAGCAATAGTACGGGCAGAAGAGCAGGTCTGAGAACACTGAGATGGCAAGACGCAACGCCTGAACACACGGAGCAAAAGTGCATGCTAATAACGGCTAAGCAGACCAGGCGCCCAGCCAACAACATCCTTATATGCAAAGGGTCACGCAAGGGTCACACAATCAGTGGATTTCATCATTAGGGGGGACTTCCTATATAAAGGGAAAAAGCTACTGACAACAGATCCATTAACCCCCGATGTACTGGCCATTTACTGGTGAGCTAAACCAGTCCCAAGAACAATACGAGGCTCCTTCCGATCCGTGTGAATGCTCCCACATAATCTAAGGGCGGAGGCGCCACCCAAGAGGGCCCCACTGGGCTAGCCTGCACAGACGGAAGGAAAGAACGATTCCCAAAGGTTTCGGCCCCAAGAAGGGAAAAGGAGCCATTGACAAATACACAACACCAATGAGAAAAGCAACAGAATGAGCACAGATGGAGGAATCGTCCCCACCGGAACAAATGGCCTCTCCGCTCCCAATGATGGACCCCCAGGCTGTCTTTCAGGCCATGCAACAGGGCTTTTCCTCCCTCAACAAAAAGCTGGATGGAATAATAGCAAATGTCGCCACCATCAAATCACAGCTGGATAAAACGACATCCCGGATAACAGAAGCAGAGACGAGGATATCTGGCATGGATGATGCACTCGAGACTTTGAAGACCACAGTGTCCACAATGGCAATCGAACTGGGAACAGTGAAAGCTAAATGCGAAGATTTGGAGGCTAGATCTCAACAGAACAACATCCGCATAGTCGGAGTTACCGAGGAGGCAATGAAGGGATCCATGGAAAAGGCAGTTGAGGACCTCATACGCAATCTTCTGGGAGACCCCGGTTGTTCGGCAATGTTTATAGTAGAATGAGTACACAGGTCACTCGCCCCTAAGCCAAAACCTGGCGCATACCCCAGACCTATAATTGCACATCTGATAAACTACCGAGACAGAGACCTAATTTTGAAAACTGCTAGAGAAAAGAAAGAACTAAGATGGGAAGCCAACATCATACGCATCTTCCCAGATTTTACACTAGTGGTACAGTAAGGGAGGAAGCAGTTTGCGGGGGTCAAGAAACTACTCCGGGAGTGCTAGGTACAATACGCAATGCTTTACCCGGATTTACCCGGCGAGATTGAAAATCCACTATATTTTTTTACGTTCTCAGAAGAGGCCGCGAACTTCGTCGAAACTCATATACCTGTTCAACCCACGCAGCACACAAAGGAGAAAGACTCCTGAACTCAGAGGTCATGTAATAGCAAGCACGTGAATAATGAAGAGTAAACTCATGGAAGCTAAAGCTCCCCCATAGGGAGCCATGCGTGTGGGGAAGCCATAACACAAACTGCAAAACATGATGTTCAGAAAAGACCCCACATGTGTTATCACTAGCGTGAGCAACACAAAGAACCTAGAATGCTGTAGCAAAACAAAAAAGGCATAGGCACTTGAACTCGCCACAGTTCGCCCTGTAGCAGGTACATGAAAAGTTGATGGGTGGGAAGGGAGGAGCTTGAACAACATAGCTGAAGTTTGGGGAACTATGAGGGAGGAGGGAGGGGTTAGAACCGGGTTGTTGGGATTTAGTTTTAGAATAGGAAATTTAAAAACAAAAAGCACGAAGGTACAAAGCACTATGCTTGCTGAGAACATACTGCAAATACACCATCATACACGAGATTACTCCTACGCTATAGATAACGGCTGAACAAGATACAGATAATATAAAAATACTGAGCTGGAATGTGCGTGGATTAGGAGCTCGAGTCAAGAAAAGGAAGATTTTTGCCTATATAAACAGACAGAACCCTAAAATTATTTTCCTACAGGAAACACATATAGGGCCTCAATATGAGGGTCAGCTGGTGCCGCACTGGGGAACACATCAGTACTACACTAAGTATTCCAAAAGGGCTAGAGGGGTGGCGATTCTAATTCATAAAACCCTCCTATTTACTTGCATTACCTCCGAATCTGACTCCGAGGGACGATATGTACTACTCTATGGTACCTTATATAACAAGGAAGTTGTCCTGCTCAATATATACGGCCCGAACATCGATAATGCAGAGTTTTATACCGCATTATTTGGGAAACTGGCGTATTACCCTACGGCCAGTGTGATAATTGGGGGAGACTTCAACACGATCCTCGATACACACCTAGATCGTACTTCAACACAAGCGAGGGCATTGTCGAAAGCAGCACAAAACATACTTACCCACATGGCAGATCTAAATATAAAAGATGCGTGGAGGGTGTTAAACCTCTCGAAAAGGGAATATACATATTACTCGATAGTGCATGACATGCACTCAAGAATAGATTTATGGCTGGTAGATAACGTTGTGATGACATGGATTGATAGCATGCACATCAACCCCAGGACATATTCAGACCACTCTCCTATACAACTAACGCTGCACATACCGGATTCCAAGATAAACAGAACACCATGGACATTTAAACCTGCGGCCCTACAGGACCTGGTATACAAAACTGCCTTGACAAAACACATACAGGAATATTTTGATGTAAATGATAACTCTCTAGCCAGGCTATATTATGGCAGGCGTTTAAGGTTTGTATAAGGGGGAACTCAATATCCACAGAGTGGGGTCCTCAGAGATATTCGGGGTAGAATAACACACTTAGAGGTGCAAATATCCTCCCTTCAATCCCTACACGCGCACAACACATCCTCACAACTGAGCTCAGAGATTAAGCTTAAACTGGAAGAATACAAAGATACGGCAGACCAAGAGATCCGATTTTTTGATAAACCAGTAGCGGCACGCAGATACGGAGAGAATGAGCGCCCAGGAAGACTATTGGCTAGAACAGTAAGAGGGGAAAGAGGCTACACAACAATACCATGCATAAAATTAACGGACGGCACAGTTACCACTGATATCAATAAAGTATTAGAGGCGTTTTATGAATACTACAAGGCATTATACTCCCCTCAAAGCATCGCCACTGATGAGTAGATTGATGAATATCTCTCCCAGGTACCAACAACGCTATTAGCAGACGCCACCAGAGAATCACTAGAGAACCCGATAACTGAGGTAGAGATAGCAGAGGCTATAAAAGCCTTGCCCAATGGGAAAGCCCCTGGGACAGATGGCCTCGGTGCCGAATTCTACAAGCAATTCAGTCACCTCTTGGTACCGAGACTTCAAGCCGTCTGGCTGGAGGCCCTAAATAAAGGGGAACTGCCCGAAACCACCAGGGAGGCAGTGATTACACTACTACTAAAACCGGGAAAGCCTCCTTAGGAATGTGGCTCGTATAGGCCATTGTCATTAATCAACAAAGATGCGAAGATTTTCGTAAAAATACTGACAACTCGACTTTCACCACTCATGCCCTATATGGTCCATGAAGACCAAGATGGGTTTGTCATGGGCAGGTCTACAGCCAATAATGTAAGGAAGTGTTACAACATATTAGCCAAAATAGCTCCCGAAACGCAAGGAATAGCGGTGTCTCTCGATATGCAAAAAGCATTCGATACAGTTTATTGGCCCTTCCTATTCGGTTAATAAGAAACTACAGGTTTGGTCCATATATTATGAAATAGATACGTGTACTATATGCGCTCCCTTATGCCAAGATAAGAGTTAATGGCACCCTGACGGAGATTCTTGAACTACTCGGCGGCACTAGGCAGGTATGCCCACTGTCACCTCTGCTTTTTGCCCTGGTGATATAGCCTCTAGCAGATATACTGAGGTCACGATACAGTTCATTTGGGCTAAGGGTAGAGGGCAGACTCCAAATTATAACCCTTTAAGCGGATGATATTTTGCTTTATCTACGTGATCCTGATCGCACACTGGGTAAAATTCTCGCTGAAGTTAAAAAATTTGGAGAATACTCTGGCCTCAGACTGAACCGTAACAAGTCCGAGATTTTTCCACTAACAAAAACCACATTAGCACCTCAGGATGTTCAGGGCCTCATCTGGAGCCCGACGTATATTAGATACTTGGGGGCATATATAGCTAGAACAGCCCAATTATCTCGGGCCCTGGACTATACTGTGCTAGTTGACACCCTATGTGCCAAGATGAAGCGCTGGAACGCTCTACCAATCTCAATGATAGGAAGAATAGCCCTAGTTAAAATGATAATTTTACTGAAGCTGTTCTATCTGTTTAACACAGTTCCGGTTTGGCCGGGTTGGACCCTGTTTGATGAATAGTGCGTGCGTCTCATTTGTATGGGGGGGGACACCCTAGGCTGAGCTGGAGGATGTCAACAAATACATATAGAAGGGGAGGTCTGATGGCGCCCGACTTAGAGCTATACTATTTGTCAGCACAGGCACACTACGCAGCACAATGGGCCACTATCTTCCTCAATCCCGGAATCCCCCCGCCCGACAAAAAAGAACGAGAGGCAAATGCAGCACTGCACATGATGACTAAATCATCCCACAAACACCACAACTCCATAGATCCTACAAAGGTTACGGTCATGGCTTGGGCCATAATGGCAGATATATATGGAAAAGACACACTATATCACCCGAATATGCCAATATGGGGAGACCCTCAAACACCATTCACACTCGACGGAGAGGTGGCTCTGCACTGGAGTTCCAGAGGTATCTCCCAATGGGGACAGCTGTTCCCAGAGAAGCTCTTTGTAGAATGGGACGATATCCAGGACATTGTGGGAAATACCAATACACAAAAAACACAATATATGAGGGTAAAAGCGGGGGTCCAGAGGATATTCCCCTCCTTCCAGAACGAACCAGAGATAAATATGGGACTGCGCATTACGTTCACAGGGGGGGCACAGAAAATCACAGCCGCAGCACTGTATAAAGTGATAATGCAAATGTGCCCAATAGCAGAACACTCAGCCAGGAGCAAATGGGAACATGATCTGGGGCAACCAATAGAGGATCATGAGTGGGTCCAGATCTGTGAACTAACCAAACAACTGTCCTGTAATGCCAGATATAGACTTATACACTATAAAATAGTACACCGGACCCATTACACACCAGTAAGGATTAAACTAATCGACTCCGCCTCATCCGGTGCATGCCCAAGGTGCAAGGCTGAGGATGCGAATATATATCATATGCTCTGGGCATGTGTAAAGTTGAGCAGCTACTGGGCGGGGTGCGGTCAGCTCTAGATGAAATGGCACATCAGCATGTGGAATGATAGCAAAGAGAGTGATACTTATGAAGTGGAAAAATGCAAACCCTCCTACTAAGGCAGACTGGGATAGCGATATGCTATGGACAAACGACACAGAAAAACTATACATAGACTCGGTGCTGCCATCATCTAAACCCAGAAATATATGGGCCAGGTATAAACAATATTTAGCAGATAAAGCAGAAATAGAAAACTCTGAAGCAAAGAAGGATTGACCTGTGTACAACTTACTGTACGAAATGTTAATGCATGATTCTGTATGTGCTTACCTTGTGCATCAATAAATAAAGTGTTTTAAAAAAAGAAAACTCCGGGCATCTACATTGACTCCGCTCTTACACTGACCAGACATGCCAATGCAATTGCTTCATCCACGGCCTACACCTGCAAATTGATCACAGCATGCAGACCATTCATCTCCACTGAAAACTGCATCTCAATAGCAAGAGCACTAGTTCTCTCAAAACTCAATTATTATTGCAATGCACTATATCTTGGAACTAATCAACAGAGCCTAAACAAGATGCAAGTTATACAAAACAATGCCATCAGATCAGCAATGAACATTCTAAGATCCCAACACATCTCAGAAATTAGGCGCAATCTGAATTGGCTACCCATCAGGCAAAGAATTACACTGAAGACACTCTCACTCACACATACGTGCCTCGCAGACTTGGCGTCCAAGTACCTGTCCAACAGCATCTCACGCAACATACCAACTCGCCCCACCAGAACAGCGCAGACACAGTGTCTGAAAGTCCCCAGGTTCAATCTACAAAGAGTAGGAGGTATTATCTTCCCTGTATTGGCAGCCAAAAGTTGGAACGTCCTTCCCATTTCTCTAAGATCTGAACCCTCTTACCACCTGTTCAGAAAGAATGCAAAGTTGTGGCTCCAAGAGCCATAAACTAAAAGCTCCCTATGACACCACCCATCACGGGTGCCCTCACACCTGACACTCTCATGGCAACTATTGCATTGTATTATTATGACCTGTATTTAACTACACTGTATGCAAATATGTAAGATATGTCAATCAGCCCTAACAACCACACATGCACTGTACTTACTCTTGTCTCTGTATGTAACTGTTACTGTAAGTATGAAACTGTAAATATGTAACATGTAAGACAAGCGCCCAGATGCCTCAAGGCTTGGTGCGCTCTACAAATAAACAAACTACTTACCTACTTTATGGAACCAGGAGAGTCTAGGAACCACAATATGAGGGTTCCATGTTAATAGGCTAAATAATTACTTCAGGCTTCATGAATTGTCATGCTTACTTGTGGTTTCTGAACTTGGCGAGGGAGAAATTGAGCCGTTCACCAATCCACTACAGTGAAACTATCCCCCCCAACTGACAATTAGACAAGAGGAATATTCCATTTTCCTATTCAGTCCGGTTGCTTGCTCTTCTCTGTAATTGCTCCTTGCTCTTACAACATAGTGAAAAGCAGGAAATGGAAAATTGCAACAGCCTGACTGTAAAAAGAAAGTTTACAAGATGTCAATCAAGGTTCAAGAGCTTATCAAGGCTGAGTTTGCCCCAATGCTGGTCTTATAAGCAACAGAACCATCCCAGAATCATAGGTGAGGTGGGCGTCCCTCACCCACGGACCACTGACTTGAGGTTTTTCAGGCATAAAAGGTTAATAAATGTTGTCATAAAAACATATGCAAACCCTATCTTGAGAGCTGATAAGCTTGTGGCCAAGTCAGCAATTGTACAGTTCCAGATTTCTTTTGACTTGATTTCAAAATGCTCACAGATTGCCCTGAACCCCCATGCCTCATATAATCACAAGAGAATGTACCGTTCAGGATAATGCTCTTTGGTTTGAATAATGCACCTGCCGCATTCCAGAGATTGCCATGCTCTCACTGGCTTGGAAGGCGTTTGTGCCACCAATTCAACTACTTGCTATACTTTTCTATAGCTAGGAAGATCATTGCAACAGGAAGGTGTTTGAAGATCTCCAGAAAAGTGGTCTGACCACCAAGGCATCTAGTACAACGAGCAGAGCTATATGATGCACCTTGGATGCAAGGTTTGTAGTAGCAGCATCAAGACTCCCATGTCAAGATCACAAGTTGTTCTTCACTGGCCGCCACCAGTTATTCAGGCCAATGGGCCTCATTACAACCCTGGCGTTAAGGGGTTAACGGCGCCGTAAAAAGGCTGCGGCGCCGTTAAACACTTAACGCCAGATTCACACTTTAACGCCTGCTTTTTGCAGGCGTTAAAGTCCAAGGCGCTAAGCGACCTTGGTGCTAATTACGGCACCGTAATTGACGGTGCCGTTATTAGCACCTTCCCCATCCCCATTGAGCCCTATGGGGCAAAAATGGGAATGGGGAAGGGGCAATGGTGAATGGGGATTTACTGCCCCGCCAACCTTGGAATGGGGCGGTAAATCCGCCATCCACCATGGCGGAATCCGGCATGGACCATGGTGCTAATAGCACCATGGTCCTACGCCAGGATTGTAATGAGACCCAATGAATGTATAGAGCGGGGCGTGGCTACAGGGCCATGTAAACGGACATGTTCCCGGAGGAGCTCCTGCCGATCCTCCAATGATCCGGAATAAGGGTGCACAAGGAACTACGGGCAACACATGAAAATACTGGTGCATATTTGTGAAACCGTGAGGCTGGCTCGGAGCGTGTTTTTTCTTCGCTGGACACCGCAACCCCGAAGTACTGAGCCCTGGAAGATCGAGACGGCTCGCCGAGGGAAAATCCAAGATGGCGAGCCGCCAAGAACAAAGGAGTGGGGCGAGGCTGTAAATGGTCTGTGAAGCCAGAGCGCATATAGGCACCGCAGACGGACCATGACTGGCGGAGAGGCTCTGAAGCAGGAACGGTGTGCGGCACCTGTGAGGGCGCTGGAAGACCACACTGTGAGCTGGGGGAGAGCAACAGCGGGGACGGGGAACCCGACAACAACTGGGGGGCAAGCGGTCTGTCTGCTGGTGGCTGAACCCAGCTTCCGTATAAGCTGTCCGTCAGCACACGAGGCATTGCCCAAGCGTGGAGCCCCTAACATGGCTCTGATTAACTATACGGAGGCGAGTGGATGCAGGAAGGGTGGAAAAACGGAGCACCAGGCGCCCAGGAGATACAGTGCGGTACAGGGACTCCTGGCAACATAATATCACACGTGGATTCAACTGTACAGGCAGACCAACATAGCGGACGCAGAAAAGGAATAAATGGCAACAGTCACAGGTCGGATTGAACAGTGAGCGGAGACGCTCGTGTAGGCAAGATACGGGTAATGAAGGACGCGCAACATCCGCAGGAGACATGGCAAAGTGCACAATGCTAGACCATTGAGATGCCAAATAAACAATATTGCAGTGGGCACGGAAGACTGGCGCACGATTGGGCAGGCACACTAGACATACTGCCTTGACAGTGGCATAAACGGCAAACAACTCGGCCACAGCTATAGATAATTCGGTGGTTGGCCTGAAGGCACAAGGAAAAATGGTACACTGCGCTTCCCCTAAGCCATATGGGAGGGTGCCACAAACCATCGAGAGCGGAGGTAGTGACACGGCACAACAAGGGCCGGTATACAAAAGCACAACCCACTCAAGGGACAATACAAATAGCAAACGTAGACTTAAACCACAGCCTCCCTCATGAACCACAGCTAACTACAAAACAGTCTTGAAGATCCCAAATTGAGATATACAATAACATCGAGATGGCGAGCAAACAGACCAAGACAAAAGCGAAACAACCCACACTGGAGGAATACACAAGAACACCGGAGCCGACAGAAGGGGCAAGGAGCAAGGAGAATACCCCCTCCACAGACACTACCATGGCACGCAAAGATCAGCAGATCCTGGAAGGGATTGCGGACCTGAAACTAACGTGGGAAACTAAACTGGAGTCAGCCATGGTTTAACCTAAGGCAGCACTGGAACTCAGAGTTGGCGCAGTCCAGGAGGAAGTGATTCTACTCAGACAAGATGTCAGAGCGCTAGCAGAACGCACAGGCAAATTGGAAAAAGAAGTGACCCCAAACAAAGCTGCATGTGCGTCCCATACATCGGAGATCCACATCCTGAAACAACACGTGCGCACCCTGGAAAATAGAGTGGAAGAAGCAGAGGGACGTGCCCAGAGAAATAACATACGTATCGTGGAACTACCGGAAGGAGCAGAGACATCAAACCCAACGGACTATGTCGAGACAATGTCGCTGCAAGAAATAGGAGGAGTGGCGCTCACCCAAGGATTTGCAGTGGAAAGAGCGCACAGAGCCTTAACAAGGAGGCCACCGCCAAGAGCCCCCCAAGACCAAAAATTGCCAAAATCCTGAACTATCAATATAGGGAGAAGATCCTAGAAAATTTCCGGAAAGGTGGCATGATATAAAGGGCATCAGCGAATATTACAGCGTACCCGGACTACACACTCTTGGTGCAGGGACGACGAATGAACTATGGGTCAGTGAAGAAAAGATTGCGAGAGGCGGGCTACAAATACATGTTGATGTACCCGGCGAAACTGAAGGTGTATCACAACAACAGAGCCCTGTTCTTCGACACCCCCGTGGACACGACAGAGTGGTTGGATGCCCAGAACTGCCTGTCAAAAACAGATAACCAGAAACAAGACGGATCAGATAAGTAAAACAGCGACTGCAGTGTTCGAGGTGCTGTAAAATCAGACACTGGGACTGGAATATAAGACAGGGCAAATCCAGCTGGGATAGACAGGAGATGGGTTGCATAAATAGAAGTGACCAGGCATGGCGCAATAGTGCAAAATTGCAGGAGACTTGAGGGACTCACTCTCACACCCCCATAGACAGCTTAGTTAGGTTACCGATAGATCGGTAACTCCCTGCTGGGTTCCTGATATCGGCATCACCGAGAAAGGACCAAATGCGGGATAGTCTGAAATCCAGGGATGGAGCTGGGCAACAGTTGGGAACGGGAAGGGAGGGGCGAGGGGAGGGAATTGGAATGTGTGCAGTGAATCTAGTTGGGGAGACTTGGTGGCTGGGGCCCATTTGGGGGGTTTATGTTGAAATTGGACAGGGAACGAGCTCACATCCACGTCAAGCAAAATTGGAGTAAAGGACAAGGAGGGAGGGAGAAGGGATAAGATATGGATGACAATGGGAGATCTTAGAAAAGTAACCTGGAATGTAAGATGCCTCAACAGCTTCCTGAAGAGAAATAAGGTAATGATGTACCTGAGAAGGCAAAAAGTGGATATAGCCTTATTGCAAGAAACCCACCTCACCAAAGAGAAACAAGAGGTGGTTAAGAAAAAGTGGAGAGGGACCACCATAGGAGCAACGCACTCAGCATATGCCAGAGGGGTAATCATTTGGGTGGCGCCACATGTGGCCTTCCAGATGCTTCAGGCCACGGTGGAGCCGGACTGGAGGATGGTAGTTATGCAGGGGCTGTTAGAGAACAGAGAACTGTGCATCATAAACACATATGCCCCTAACCAAGACACAGTGGCCTACTTTAAGACACTACATAGCAAAATCAGTCCCCACATAGGAGGCACGGTTATATGGGGTGGGGATTTCAATTGCACGCTAAACCCCAAAATGGACAGGTCAGATACAAAATTAGATAAACCCACCCACGCAGCGAAAACGCCACAAGCCCTGTTGAGAGACTTCAGGCTGGAAGACATATGGAGGCAGCAACACCCGAATGATAGGCACTACTCACACTATGCCACCCCACACAACCTGTTCACGAGACTGGACTGCATGTTCGCCACTCCGGAACTTGCTGGGGAAATGACGGGTTCAGAATATAAGGCGAGAATATTATCGGACCACTCTCCTCTGGTCCTGGCGTGGCGACTTCAGTCCCCCAGAGCCAGAATCCCAACATAGAGGCTTAGGGGCGAGGCACTGAAGAATACTGCATTCCGAGAGGACCTAAGGGAGGAGATAATCAGGTATTTTGACAACAACACAGGGAGTGTGGAGTCAGAGGGAACCCTATGGAAGGCCTTTAAGGTGAGAGGGGAAGCCATATCTAAATCTAGAAGGCTCCAAGGGGGCATAGAGCGAGAGTTAGAGGAGACAGAAAAGAAACTAGAAGAAATTCTGAAAAGAGGGAGCACCTCACAGGAGGACTCTGAACAAGTGTGCCAATTACAACAGGCTTGTGGTGAGCTCTGGGAGAGGCTATGTAATCTGAATTACAAAAAATACATCGGAAGGCAACATTCAGGGGGGGGGACAAACCGGGGATGCTGCTCGCATGGCTATACAAGAACAAGACACCAAGATTAGCAATTAGGGAGATAACGGGAGAAGAAGGCCAAGTCTGGAACACCCAGGAGAGGGTGAACAAGGGATTCCTTAGATTCTATAAACGCCTCTATGAAGATGCAGAGGAGACTGCAGAGCAGGAGACCCAGGAGACACTAGAAGACATAGGATTACCCAAATTGAATGAGGAAGACAGGGAGAACCTGGATGCCCCAATCTCAATAGAGGAATTAGAGACAGTGGTATTACATCTGCCCACGAGCAAGGCCCTGGGGACAGACAGGCTCCCCACTGAATTCTATAAAACGTTTAGACAAGAACTACTCACCCCGCTATTGGCAATGCTAAACGTGGCCTTTGAGAAAGGGAGAATGCCAGAATCTCTGAGGGAGGTTGTAATTATTCTGCTCCACAAAACTGATAAGCCAAGCACGGAATGTGGGTCGTACAGACCCTTAGCCATGTTAAACCAGGACAAATAAATTCTTACGGCTGTGCTAGCGAACCGACTCAAGAGGGTAATAAACACACACATATACCCCGATCAAACTGGTTATGTCCCAGGCAGAAGCATATTCGATAAACACAGGAGGCTCCACCATATCATAGAACAGGCAGAGGGTGAACCAAGTGAAATAGCAATAGTCTCGTTAGATGCAGTGAAAGCCTTCGACTCCGTACGCAAGGTGGCCTTGGATGATGGCGGCCTTGAAAGAATATGGGATGGGACCAAGGTACCCGCGGTGGGTGAAAATGGTGTACAGCTCCCCAACAGCCAGGGCTAAAATGGGAGCGATAATTCCAGATAAATGGCAACATAGCAGAGGCATGAGACAGGGCTGTCCATGGTCCCCGATGCTGTATATCCTTGCACTAGAACCTCTAGCGGTCTATCTAAGACAGCAGTACGAAGAAATAGGGGTCCAGACTAAGGAGGGACGGCATTTGATATCATTGTATGCGGATGACATGCTGCTATACCTGCGGAAAACTTGCAATATATCTTGGAGGTAATGGAGCGCTACGCGACTCTGTCGGGCATAGCGGTGAACCCCAAAAAATCATGCATGTTACCCCTGGGGAGGTACAGAGGAGTCCCACAGGAGAACTTACCTATCTTGCAGATACCCTGGCAGACCAGAACATTCAGATACCTGGGGATTAATATATATCACACGATCGTAGGCGAGCACAAATACAACACGGAGAGGGCAGTGGAAGGTATCAAGAACAGCATGGGGTTCTGGGCAAAGCTCCCCTTAGCCATGGTGGGAAGGGCAGCCTTGCCTTGCTCAAGATGGTGGTCCTGCCTAGGCTACTACACTTCTTTGCAAATATCCCAAACATGTTGCCCAAACGCTTTTTTATTATACTCCAGAGCGTATGTAGAGGTTTCCTATGGCACAACTCTAGAAACAGAGTATGGAAATTGCAGAATACGTATGACAGAGGGGGCATAAACCTGACGAACTTTGAGATATACCACTTGGTAGGGCAGCTACAATATGTCGCTAGGTGGCTGTCGGAAGATGAGACAGCAGAATCTAGACTGCTGAGGGGTGAATGTGACCCTTACTTCCTAAAAGAACTGAAATGGCTACCCAAACCAGAGCTGCATGGGCGATCGAGATTGGTAGAACAGGGCTGGAAGACATGGCGCAAAGCGTGCCGAGTCGTGGGAAACATGACCCCATGCTCCCCGCAGGCGCCACTCGTGGTGCTCTGCAGGGTGGATGAGCAACTGAGGAAAGGGAACCGCAAACACTGGGAGCCAGAAGGCCTAGCGACTTTAGGAGATATATGGCAAGAGGGGAAGTCACTTTACTTCCAAACTATAGTGGATGAAACTGGGGTACATACGAGGCAATATATCACATATACTAGAATAATGAAACGGGTGAAGGAAACGTAGTCCGAGTTAGCATTAGCAGAACACCCTGACACTGCCATAGAAATGATTTATGATATCTCGCAGGGAGGGCACGAAATATCCCAGAACTATGAACTGGTGATGTCCAGAGTGGGTAAGGAATTGCTCCAACTGAGACAAGACTGGGAGGAGGAAGCGGGAGAACCTATGCAAGACAGGCAGTGGGAAAGAGCCCAGAGATATCATAAAAAAGGGGTCTAGGAATGCGAAGCTGCAGCAGATTGAGTTATATGTCACCCATAGGGCATACATGACCCCCCAAAAGATCACCAGGTTCGGGAGAACAGAAGTACAAAAATGCCCCAAGTGTGGGGAGGTGGATGCAGGGATGATCCACATTTTCTGGGCGTGCCCGGAGGTGGGAAAACTCTGGGAGGAAGTCAAGCTACGACTATCTGAAAAGGGAATTAAGCTAGATGTGGAATCTGTATGGGAATGCATGATGGGGGGATTTACCAGACCACTCAACCTGAAACATGTTCGCAAACTCAAGAACCTGGCCTACATTTTGGCCAAAAGGAGAATAGCCATGGGCTGGAAAGCAGGTCACAGACCCAGATTAGAGATATGGTGGAACAATCTCCTGAAATGGGCAGATGCCGAGACAGTATCATGGTATGAGGCAGCTAGCAGAGGGGGGGGTGATGAAGTGGGACCTCTAATAGAATGGAAACAAATGGTAGCCACATTGTCGGGATCCTCCCATGCCGAACCCAGTGAACATGACACGTCTGAGAACGGTGAAGGGGATTAACCCCAAGAGAAGGGAAATCCGAGGAACTGAGGTCGAAGCTCGAGTTAAAGGGGAGAGAGGGGGGAAGACAGTAATAAATAATATTTAAATGTATGCTAAGAAGCTTGTAACCGGAAATGTTGGGTGTGTTGGATATGTTTTGTTTGTTGTAAAAATCAAAAGAATGTATTAATAAAAAAAAGAAAATGTATAGAGCTCGCTGGCTGCTATCAGAATTTTGTGACTACCATGGAAGCATTGCAGCCCCTCTGACAGCCCACACAGTTGCAGAAGATTTTTTGGATTATTGCATGGCAACGGGCCTTGCAAGAGCTTGAAGATGCCCCCTGCCAAGCATCAGCGTTAGAATCTGTGCGTTTTTAACAAGCTGACCACCTTGTATCATTCATGAGTAGCCAGCTCAATTAAAGGGACAGAGATGGGTGGCCGTAGAAGGGAGTGCTCTCACTTATTTGAGCATTAAGACCCATTAGGCCAAACCTATTTGTGACTGCCAACATCCAGGAAGATAATCTTTCTTTAAACTTTAAGAAGGCTCCTATGCTTGAAATAGAAGTTGAAAGCAACCACCTGCTCCCACCTGCTTCAGGCTGCTAGAGGACCAACATAGAACACAATGCCTTCGTAATAGCCCCTGAGAGGGGGTAAAGGTCAATGTATGAGGGAGGTATGATCACCAGCAAGAGGGTTAGGGATGCAATTGGAAAGGAAAGGGGAATAGGAAAATCTCTGCTTTTTGATTTCATGTTGTGCTTCCTACGGCAATGTGGTCCTATTGTGCACTATAGTCAGGCATAACATTTCATAAACCACGAATGGCTCCTTCTCCGCAGATTATCATGCGATGTCATTCTTATCATCCATTATACATGTCAATAGCATGTGCCCTGTTCCTTCACAGAGCAAGACTATTAGTGTCTTTTAGGGCTAAGATCCAAATCATGCACGTTCTACTAAATACTCACATTTACTCATTTCAAATTTAAATGTGCTACTAAATTTGATATCTCTATCCAGCCACAGAGAAAATTAAACACATGCTCGCTCTGAAGAACCATAACTTATCTTAGCTTTGCATAGTCTCTCTGTTGCCTCTTGGAGCTTTGCCCTATGGATTTTTTCACTTTGGGTGTCACCCGGAATCTGCAACTGTATACACAGTAATCACATTTAATATTGCCCTCTTGTATAAGTAGGAATCCCTCTGAGGTTTTACATGCAGTACCACTGTACTCCCAACTGGCAAACTGCAACAGTAGTAAATTAAGTATGCTGTTGCATAGTCCGCCTCTGGTTGAGCTACTTATCTGCGGCTAGCAGGGTGGCTTAATAGTTGACCCTGCCAGTGCTGAAGGGTGTTGCTGCGCTCCACCTGCCCAGCCGCACACTTCTCTGGTTGCTTTTCAGGCATCTCTGGTGCCTTAGTGTTAGGGTGTTTCTTCTGGGCCCTGCCCTTCTACTGCTCTGTAAACCTGGTGTTTTTGGAGCATCTTCTGAGCACTATCATTACTGCTGATGCTGCTCTGTAGATATTGCAATGATGTGCACAACAGCATGGGTGAGGCTCCCAAATATCCACTGCCCATAACCAATATGGTTTTAGGTACCACTGGGCAATGAAATGTAGTCATTTTGGGGGACACAGTCCTCCATTGTATTTTCTGTGTTTTCTGGAGGTGGCATTCCCCTATATCTATAGCTCTTGTGCCCCCACTCCATGCTTACTCCCATATGTGTGCATGTGTTCTTTTATGGCATTAACCACTGTTCCAAGAGCTGGAATGGGTGGAAACGGACCAGGGACGGAGTTAAAGGCCTGAGAGAAGCAAGGGCGTTTAACATTTGCCCAGGTCATTACCACCCATTCCAGCCCTTGGAACGGGTGGATAACACAATTAGCGCCCGTCCCATGGGCTGGTACGGGGCTAATTAAAAGAATGTTCTTCTCGTGAACGGGTTGCCTTACAGCGTCCCGTTCACAGAAAGAAAAGACTGTTTAAAGATGGTCACCATGGAATGGGAAGGCGGGGCTCTGAATGGAGCTATCGTCCCTTTCCATGGAGGCCATCAGGGGCAGTGTGCAAGGAGCGGCAGAAGCTGTGGCAGGGGTGTTGCTTGGTCTGGAAAAGATCAGGGGCTAAGCTAATGTCGAGACTGGCTGGACTCAGGCTAGCTATAGCCCTTTGGTTGTAGCCCCTGAGCTTCTATCCGGGGCTACAACCAAAAGACCCGGGACTATAGCCCCCTCAGCCCCCCCACCCCCCAGCAACGCCTCTGCTTGCCGCTGCCACACACAGGTAAGTGGAGAGGGGGATCTTTAAAAAATAAAACGGAACTCGGTGGGGTGAGATGGCAGCCGGGGGAATCAGGTATCAGGCGATTTGGAATGCAGACTGAGATCGCCTGTTGGCTGGCTCACCCAAGCAGGGTGCTAATTGAACTTAATTGAACTTAATGAGCCCAGTCAAGTTCACAGTAAGTCCCCTCCTGAAGATGACGTGATTACCCTTAATGCATTGAAGACTACATATATTTTCTTCAAATGTAGTATGCAAATAAGAACAACCTTAATTTAAGTTTGGAAGAGCCACCCATTTGACTATGGATTTCAGAGGACTTTTTATAATTTCATATTTTATACCCCACGCTGCCTGAATAGATGATGGGGTGCACCTAAAAGTATATTTACATTAATTAAACAGTTTTACATTTTGTTGTGTGCATCTAACACGTTTCTGTGCATCCCGTAAGACCCCCAGGCCACTGTAAGTCACTGCACTAAGCCCCTGCAATTTATGTTGTTTTCTGTCTTGTTTACATAGCTGTTTTCATGATGAGTCATCCTGTGAGTCCTCAAAGAAGAGGTGAATAAGGCCTGTGGCCCCTATGGAACATAAGCACCTATGGTGAGAATACAACATGAAATCAAGTTCTCTTTGTAGATGTTCTCTCACTGCTGCCTGTGTTGGATCTACTGATTGGTCGCAGCCTTTTAATAATTCTTGTACAATACAACCTGCTGCAACCCTTATGTGTACCTTCTGTGGGCCCCATCATGAGTTGGCCAGTATCCCGGCTGTAATATTACCTAACTGTAATAGCGTTAGCAAAAACCAGTCCGACGTTATTACCGCCGGATCACGGGCTGGACGTTAACAGTAAATCCCCATTCCCCATTGGGCCCATTGGATCCATTGGGGAATTTTCAGCGGTAATACTGCGCATTAATACAACTAGCGGTAATAGTACTGAAAACAGAACGCTAAATGGGATTTTCACCTCCAGCAAAAAGCTGGAGGTAAAACAGACCATTTAGTACCCAACTCGTGATAGGGCCAGCCCTTAAATGCGTTGGTCATACAGTTACTGCCGCATTCAAGGGCTACTGCCCAGCTCGTGATGGGGCCCTGTGAGTTCTATTTATATATGATATGATATGATATGATATGATATGATATGATATGATATGATATGATATGATATGACATTTATAACGCGCCTATACACAAGTGTTTCAAGGCGCGACGAGGCAGGGGGAACAAGGGGAGACAGACAACGATCCTGCTATGCCAGGTGTCATTCAGATCGCGCAAGTGCAAGGGCAGTGGGGAGGGGAAAAGTGCAAGGGGGAAAGGGAGAGGGGAAGTGCAGTACAGGGTTAGTAAAATAACAAGATAAATAATAAGGGCCAGCTGGTGGCAAGTGCAAGGTAAGTGCAGACAAGTTCTGGGAAGGGGGGCTGTAGGGATAGAGAGACAGTCCCACAGTTTAGGGGTTGCCACGGAGGCAGTGCAGGGGAGAGTGGCTGGGCCAAGGACCGAGTTCGGTGAGTGGCCCAATTGCAGATTCAGTGCAGTTTCAGTAATTTTAGCAGGGGAGAGGGGGAGAGGAAGCAGAGGCAAAGAGGAAGGTTTTGAGGTGCTTCCGGAACCGGAGATGGTTCTCCTCAAGTTTCAGGGAGGCAGGAAGGCTGTTCCAGAGGGAGGCCCATGCTGCGCAGAGAGATCTACCCCCAACTCGTTGCTTGGAGAAGCGGCTGATACTGAGGGAGTTGGAGGCGGATGAGCAAAGAGCTCAAGAAGGAAGATATTTAGGAAGAGAGAGTTGAAGGTATTTTGGCCCAAGGCCCCAGAAGGCCTTGTGGACAATGCAGAGGGTTTTGAATGTAATCCTCGCAGCCACTGGGAGCCAGTGTAGCGATTTCAGTCCTGGAGAGATACGGTCCCTGGACTTGAGGCCAAGGACAAGTCTCGCAGTCCTGTTCTGGATGAGTTGCAAAGGGCGGAGAGTAGAGGAAGGCAGATTTAGATAGAGGTTGTTACAGTAGTCCAGCTTCGAGAGAACCAGGGCTCTAGAGACAGTGAGCTTCTGGGGGAAGGAGAGGAAAGGAAGGATACCTCTGAGGAGGTGTAGCTGGTAGTGTGACTTCTTAGAGAAGTCAGATATGTGGAGAGAAAGAGAGTGTGGAGTCGAAGATGACCCCAAGGTTTTTTGCCTTACAGGTAGGAGCAGGAAGAGGGCCAAGAGAGGCCAGCCAGAGAGCTGCAGGGAAGGAGGGATTGATAAAAACAGGACTGAATTCAAGGACCAGACATTATTCCTATGTGAGGTAGAATAGGATAACAGCACATCCATACATGCTAACAGATTTGGCCTGAATCAGAAACCAGGGTTACAGTTTTCAGGGGAGCTTATGGCCATAATATGAATGGTATCTGAGATTAACAAGTGAATCCACATTTGAGAAAGTCCTGGATGAAGCGTAAATAAGTTGAATATGGATGGCCCCATTGATTGGGTGGCTGATACTTACTTTGTGGTATCCTTGGTTGAGCCCAAGCACAGAAAAAGATACCAAACATAGTTGATGAAGAGACCATGTCTGAACCTTCATTTTCCATCTACTTCTGTACCACACATCCAGATGCCAGGAAGAGTCTGAGCATGGTGCTCCGTTTCACAGATCTGGCGAGCCCAGGCAATTGCAAGCCCTCAAGATTGCCAGTCCACAGCATGTCTTGCTATTGTCCCTGAACAGACTCCAATAGCATCAGCAGCCAACCGAATTCAACACCTGTGGCTGCAATAGACCCAAGGTTGCAACTATTCTACAAAGAACCCAATTGTACATCAGCATTCTGAGGAGTGCTCCTCCTACCTGAACTGATGTTGCTGATTCCCCCTCATCGCACCACCACCACCCTTGAACCTTCTGCCACATTAGTGGTGCTTTTAATGAATGGGGCCGCTTAACAGCAGCACAGATACAGCATTTCTTGTATTCATTCAGCATCTCTTTACCTCCAGTGCCTCCACAGCTGTCCCCTATGACTAAAGAACCTTCTGCAGCAACTTCTCCAACTTTGTCCATTTACTTAACATTGGGATTCTGCTTACAAATGAGGGAACAGCACGGCATCAAAACCAGTATCTGGCTCAGCCAACCATGAGTCAACATCTCTCCCCCACTGCTTCCCAATGCAGACTAACCCACATTTGAGTGAACAGGTTGCCCAGTTCTCCAAAGGCACCAGTTGTAAGGCCCAGGTTCACGATGGACCTTACGATTGCCTCTAACTAATAAAGCCAAAACAAAGGAAGGCTTCTGTATAAGCCTTACGACTTTCAAACCCCAAATTGCTCTCCTGTGATTGGACATACACTCTTATCTACATTTTCTGAGATGTACACGTACTTTTCTATGTTCCACATTTGTGTTTCTAATTCTTCCCTCTTAAGAGCTACCCTTGAGCATTCTGCAGCAAGCAATGCTTAGTATGCCAAAGGATAGTCTGTTTGCTTAGATTCTGAAAGGTAACCTTGGCTCCTAACCCTCAGAGCAGAGGATGCCTCCTGGCAAGTGGCAGAGCAAATGATGTACTCCACTGAAAAGCTAGGCTGATTTTAGACAATGGTTTTTGATTTTGTCAGTAGCTGCTGGTCAAAAAATGTAATTGTGAATCAAAAATAGGGGAGGAACAAGCCATTCGCTGACAATTCATATGTGGAAGGGAGGAGGTTGCGTGGAAGCTAACATGCAGTGCTGGAAAGCTGCAACACTGCCTCCATGAAGTCTGCATGTTTTTAATAGGAATCCAGGTTCTTTTCAAACTATTTGTCTTGGGAAAGTGCAAGGCAGCAGCCCACGTGCTCACTGCTACACTACTCAAACAGTATGTTGTCGAAGTTGTGATTTGCAATTAACAAATGTGGGTGATTTTTGCATAATCCTGTTTTTGACTACAGTCCAATCCTAATGAAGGTGGTGATTCATTGAAGTATCAAAGAAATATATAAAGGTGAATACATTAATTAAAGCATGCACGAACATATCCATATTTTATCCTCAAGAAAATATAAATCATGTGTCCTACTTCCTGCACAAGTATCTGAAATGAAAATATTGCAGGAACACGTTCTTCATCTTGTGACCTGCTAGCCTGCCACCATGCTCTAATGCGTTTAGTCTGTCGAAACAAAATCAGATGCCTTCTGCAGTGTGTGATCCTGTCACTCTTGCAAAGGAGGTACTCTGGTATAACAACCTGTATCATGGCAACCAGGCTTCTCTGTTAGCACCAAGGTGAACTGTGAAGCATGTCTCAAGGCTGGTTGCTAAGTTACCAACTGCCCCGATCGTGCACCTGCCCAGTGGGCTATGATTCACAGGTTAATTTCAGCTGTGCATTGACAACACATGGGACCTTGTCTGGCTTCAGATCCATCAACAAGTGGAGAAAACGGGCACTGGCTAGTGATGCAGTAGATGGGACGTATATAATATTTCATTAGAAACACTGTCCCAAAGTGTGCCACTTACGGTGTTCATAGTTCCTCGTTTTATAGTGTAGCACAGGAAGGCACGTTCACTCAGCAACTACAGTCTAAGCTTCAAGAGCTGCACATGCACCTCATTCACATGATAATGGCATAACTACATCATGTGACAGTGTCCCACACAATTCACTCAACTTCATAACAGCGTCACACATCACAAATCATAGCCATGGTGGTTTAAATGTATCTGGCAAGTTAAAAGGACAAAGCAGGAGCAGTAGAAGCACGTATGTCAAATGGCTCACTGCCCCACAAAAGACCCCAATAAGTTCTGGCAAACTTTTCTTTGGTAAAACGGTAATCCATAATTAACATTACATGCCATTTTGTAACAAACTACCAGCATATGATGATAATATATCAAACATGGGGGGCATATCTACTCACCCGAAATGCATGGAGAAAGAAATGACCAACCCCTCCCTTCACGTCAAGAGTTGTTTGAGTTCTCCACAGCACCACAATTCTGCCCAGAATTGTTCGCATAAATTGGGGCCTAAAGGTATATTGTTATTCAATAGAGATAAGATAAAAATGCAGGCAGTTCTGAAGGGAAACGTGGGGTGCATTCTAGTTCTGCAGAATACGTGTCTGCTACAGGACGCTCGAGTCTGTGTGCGCAGCAGCAAATTTACCTCAAAGCAAGTCTTTAAATTGCGTTTTTTTGTAGCTGTGAAAGGAAGCCAAGGACAAACAATCAGCATTTTCAAAACTATATGCCACATATCAGCCAGCTAGATGATGTGTCCTGTGATGCGTCCTGTAATGGGAGAAAGAAATGGCCTAAGTAGCGTTCTGGCGTCCTGATTGGCTGGAACTCGGGCATCATGGCCACAAAAATGGTTCGTTTTAAAATTAGCTATATTTGAGATACCTCCCTGGCTTTAAACTAATAATACTCCTTACATTACATGTAAATAAAAGAAAACATTAAAACAATACGCTTCCAATCCAATAAATCATGATCTTAATTTGAATACTCCCCCTTTATTCATTCAGTCTCATTTATTTATCTGTTACCTTACCAGCATTGAGTCCTTAAGAACATTTGTGGATCTTCAGCACGTTCCTTCACAGTAAAAATGGCTCTGCCTCAGCTACTGGTCGTACCCTGCTATTTTTAAGCAGAGGCTTCAGCTGGCACACCCTCCAATCATGTCTACAACCCAAAAGGAAATTGGATCTGTGGCTCCTTTGCTGTAGGCCACATCTGCGGACTTGTGGCTTTTAGTCATGTTGTTCTGCATGCAGCAGTTGTCTCCCATTCTTAGCGGGGTCAATCCACATTTCAAGAACAAATTCCTCAGCATGGGGTTATGAATGTCAGTCAAGTCGGGGTTCAAATCCCCATTTGCCATTGAAAGGGAGAGATAACTGCTAAGTGAGCTACAAGACTCTAGAATCATCTTGCCCAATTCTACTTGAGGGGAACGCAACATCCTTATTGAGGCTATAATTGTTATAGGAGCATTAATTAGGTGCGACAGGTCATATTTTTTGAGTACTCCCATAATTTGCTTAACTCATAGCAGAGCCTTCCCCACTCCTGCCAGCATCATTTCTCATGTCACTTTCCCTCTGCTCGATTCAGGTTGGTCCCCTAATTTCTTCATACAATACATTTCCAGACCTGTCATTATTTTAACATATATGGGGCATCATTACGGGTCTGGCGGTAATCCTGCTGGTGATACCGGTGGGTTGCCGCCAGACCCGAAAATAATTACTGGCGCCTGACTTCCCGGTCAGGCGCCAGTAATTTTGCAAGTCCTCATTCCCATGGAGTCCTGTAGGACTCCATGGGAATGGGGACACTGGAGGACTGGCACTGTTAACAACGGTGCCGATGCTCCCGTGAGAACTCTGCAAGCGCGTTCCGTCCCGCCCGGCAGGTCTGCGCCAGGTGGAGGGAATGCACCCACCCGCAGAGTTGTACTGTGCCTGTCCGGTAACAATAGTGCCAGTAGGCTTACCGGCACTGTTTTTACTGGACCAGCACAGTTGTAATGATGCGCATGGTGTATCTAAAGATTATATCACCACCCTGGTAAAAGATGTCGACATGTTAATCACCATGTCACCATGTCAGTGTCGGTGGATTCGCATTCCAGCAGCAAAATGGTAGCAGCTATATCCAGCCAGCTTTCTTGACCCTGTTCTACACGTTGCATGTGTAGTGGGTTTGATACTGTCTTCTGCTTAGTTAATCTAGGTGTGCAACAACCCTCGAAGATGGGTCAATGGAAAACGGTCCTGGCCCTTTAGCATTCATGGGCTGTCCGTGCACTTGCAGTTTGGTGATCACTTTTGTTCCTTGTGACCCTAACTGCACAGCAACGACAGAGGACAGGTTTGAAGCACCCCTGTTTGCCTACGGGTAGGAACCCAAACAACTTTCCATCGTGGCAGGCAGGTGAGTGTTGCTTCTTGGAGACCTTCTGGGCCTTTTCCAAGTGTTTGTTGTGCTTTGCCTGCCCCCCAGGCCCTGTGTGCAGCTTTCCCCTTCCAAGCCCAGACTTCCTTCTTCCCGCCTCCCCAGCCCTCCCACCTCCCCGATTGGTCCTCTCTCCCCAGTGCCCGTAGTGTGTTCTCTCCCTGCCTGCACTTTCCATCATGGCAGGCAGGTGAGTGTTACTTCTTGGAGACTCTCTGGGCCTTTTCCGAGTGTTTTTTGTGCTTTGCCTGCCATCAGCCCCCGTGTGCAGCATTCTTCTTACGAGCCCAGACTTCCTTCTTCCTGCCTCCCCAGCCCTCACACCTCCCTGATTGGTCCTCTCTCGCCAGTGCCCCATAGTGTGTTCTCTCCCTGCCTGCACTTTCTAGCGTGGCAGGCAGGTGAGTGTTGCTTCTTGGAGACACTCTGGGCCTTTTCCGAGTGTTTTTTGTGCTTTGCCTGCCCCCCAGGCCCTGTGTGCAGCGTTCCCATTCTGAGCCAGACCTCCTTCTTCCCGCCTCCCCAGCCCTCCAACCTCCTCTGATTGGTCCTCTCTCCCCAGTGCCCATAGTGTGTTCTCTCCCTGCTTGCACTTTCCATCGTGGCAGACAGGTGAGTGTTGCTTCTTGGAGACCCTCTGGGCCTTTTCCGAGTGTTTTTTGTGCTGTGCCTGCCACCCAGGCCCCATGTGCAGCGTTCCCCTTCCGAGCCCAGACTTCCTTCTTCCCGCCTCGCCAGCCCTCCCACCTCCCCTGGTTGGTCCTCTCCCCCCAGTGCCCCGTAGTGTGTTCTCTCCCTGCCTGCACTTTCCATCATGGCAGGCAGGTGAGTGTTGCTTCTTGGAGACCCTCTGGGCCTTTTCCGAGTGTTTTTGTGCTTTGCCTGCCCCCCAGGCCCCATGTGCAGTGTTCCTCTTCCGAGCCCAGACTTCCTTCTTCCCTCCTCCCGAGACCTCCCACCTCCCCTTATTGGTCCTCTCTCCCCAGTGCCCCGTAGTGTATTCTCTCCCTGTCTGCACTTTCCATCATGGCAGGCAGGTGAGTGTTGCTTCTTGCAGACCCTCTGGGCCTTTTCCGAGTGTTTTTTGTGCTTTGCCTGCACCCCAGCCCCCATGTGCAGCATTCTCTGTCCAAGCCCACACTTCCTTCTTCCTGCCTCCCCAGCCCTCCCACCTCCCTGATTGGTCCTCTCTCCCCAGTGCCCCATAGTGTGTTCTCTCCCTGCCTGCACTTTCCATCGTGACAGGCAGGTGAGTGTTGCTTCTTGCCAACACCTGGGCCTTTTCTGAGTGTTTTTTGTGCTTTGCCTGCCCCCCAGGCCCCTTGTGCAGCGTTCCCCTTCCGAGCCCAGACTTCCTTCTTCCCACCTCCCCAGCCCTCCCACCTCCTCTGATTGGTCCTCTCTCCCCAGTGCCCGTAGTGTGTTCTCTCCCTGCCTGCACTTTCCATCGTGGCAGACAGGTGAGTGTTGCTTCTTGGAGACCCTCTGGGCCTTTTCCGAGTGTTTTTTGTGCTGTGCCTGCCCCACAGACCCCATGTGCAGCGTTCCCCTTCCGAGCGCAGACTTCCTTCTTCCCGCCTCGCCAGCCCTCCCACCTCCCCTGGTTGGTCCTCTCCCCCCAGTGCCCCGTAGTGTGTTCTCTCCCTGCCTGCACTTTCCATTATGGCAGGCAGGTGAGTGTTGCTTCTTGGAGACCCTCTGGGCCTTTTCCGAGTGTTTTTGTGCTTTGCCTGCCCCCCAGGCCCCATGTGCAGTGTTCCCCTTCCGAGCCCAAACTTCCTTCTTCCCACCTCCCCAGACCTCCCACCTCCCCTTATTGGTCCTCTCTCCCCAGTGCCCCATAGTGTGTTCTCTCCCTGCCTGCACTTTTCATCATGGCAGGCAGGTGAGTGTTGCTTCTTGGAGACCTTCTGGGCCTTTTCCAAGTGTTTGTTGTGCTTTGCCTGCCCCCCAGGCCCTGTGTGCAGCTTTCCCCTTCCAAGCCCAGACTTCCTTCTTCCCGCCTCCCCAGCCCTCCCACCTCCCCGATTGGTCCTCTCTCCCCAGTGCCCGTAGTGTGTTCTCTCCCTGCCTGCACTTTCCATCATGGCAGGCAGGTGAGTGTTACTTCTTGGAGACTCTCTGGGCCTTTTCTGAGTGTTTTTTGTGCTTTGCCTGCCATCAGCCCCCGTGTGCAGCATTCTCCTTCCGAGCCCAGACTTCCTTCTTCCTGCCTCCCCAACCCTCACACCTCCCTGATTGGTCCTCTCTCGCCAGTGCCCCATAGTGTGTTCTCTCCCTGCCTGCACTTTCTAGCGTGGCAGGCAGGTGAGTGTTGCTTCTTGGAGACACTCTGGGCCTTTTCCGAGTGTTTTTTGTGCTTTGCCTGCCCCCCAGGCCCTGTGTGCAGCGTTCCCATTCTGAGCCAGACCTCCTTCTTCCCGCCTCCCCAGCCCTCCAACCTCCTCTGATTGGTCCTCTCTCCCCAGTGCCCATAGTGTGTTCTCTCCCTGCCTGCACTTTCCATCGTGGCAGACAGGTGAGTGTTGCTTCTTGGAGACCCTCTGGGCCTTTTCCGAGTGTTTTTTGTGCTGTGCCTGCCACCCAGGCCCCATGTGCAGCGTTCCCCTTCCTGCCCAGACTTCCTTCTTCCCGCCTCCCCAGCCCTCCCACCTCCCCTGGTTGGTCCTCTCCCCCCAGTGCCCCGTAGTGTGTTCTCTCCCTGCCTGCACTTTCCATCATGGCAGGCAGGTGAGTGTTGCTTCTTGGAGACCCTCTGGGCCTTTTCCGAGTGTTTTTGTGCTTTGCCTGCCCCCCAGGCCCCATGTGCAGTGTTCCCCTTCCGAGCCCAGACTTCCTTCTTCCCTCCTCCCGAGACCTCCCACCTCCCCTTATTGGTCCTCTCTCCCCAGTGCCCCGTAGTGTATTCTCTCCCTGCCTGCACTTTCCATCATGGCAGGCAGGTGAGTGTTGCTTCTTGCAGACCCTCTGGGCCTTTTCCGAGTGTTTTTTGTGCTTTGCCTGCACCCCAGCCCCCATGTGCAGCATTCTCTGTCCAAGCCCACACTTCCTTCTTCCTGCCTCCCCAGCCCTCCCACCTCCCTGATTGGTCCTCTCTCCCCAGTGCCCCATAGTGTGTTCTCTCCCTGCCTGCACTTTCCATCGTGACAGGCAGGTGAGTGTTGCTTCTTGCCAACACCTGGGCCTTTTCTGAGTGTTTTTTGTGCTTTGCCTGCCCACCAGGCCCCTTGTGCAGCGTTCCCCTTCCGAGCCCAGACTTCCTTCTTCCCACCTCCCCAGCCCTCCCACCTCCTCTGATTGGTCCTCTCTCCCCAGTGCCCGTAGTGTGTTCTCTCCCTGCCTGCACTTTCCATCGTGGCAGACAGGTGAGTGTTGCTTCTTGGAGACCCTCTGGGCCTTTTCCGAGTGTTTTTTGTGCTGTGCCTGCCCCACAGACCCCATGTGCAGCGTTCCCCTTCCGAGCGCAGACTTCCTTCTTCCCGCCTCCCCAGCCCCCCCACCTCCCCTAATTGGTCCTCTCTCCCCAGTGCCCCGTAGCGTGTTCTCTCCCTGCCTGCACTTTCCATTATGGCAGGCAGGTGAGTGTTGCTTCTTGGAGACCCTCTGGGCCTTTTCCGAGTGTTTTTGTGCTTTGCCTGCCCCCCAGGCCCCATGTGCAGTGTTCCCCTTCCGAGCCCAAACTTCCTTCTTCCCACCTCCCCAGACCTCCCACCTCCCCTTATTGGTCCTCTCTCCCCAGTGCCCCATAGTGTGTTCTCTCCCTGCCTGCACTTTTCATCATGGCAGGCAGGTGAGTGTTGCTTCTTGAAGACACTCTGGGCCTTTTCCGAGTGTTTTTTGTGCTTTGCCTGCCCCCCAGGCCCTGTGTGCAGCGTTCCCATTCTGAGCCAGACCTCCTTCTTCCCGCCTCCCCAGCCCTCCAACCTCCTCTGATTGGTCCTCTCTCCCCAGTGCCCATAGTGTGTTCTCTCCCTGCCTGCACTTTCCATCATGGCAGGCAGGTGAGTGTTGCTTCTTGGAGACCCTCTGGGCCTTTTCCGAGTGTTTTTGTGCTTTGCCTGCCCCCCAGACCCTATGTGCAGTGTTCCCCTTCCGAGCCCAGACTTCCTTCTTCCCTCCTCCCGAGACCTCCCACCTCCCCTTATTGGTCCTCTCTCCCCAGTGCCCCGTAGTGTATTCTCTCCCTGCCTGCACTTTCCATCGTGGCAGGCAGGTGAGTGTTGCTTCTTGGAGACCCTCTGGGCCTTTTCCGAGTGTTTTTTGTGCTTTGCCTGCACCCCAGCCCCCATGTGCAGCATTCTCTGTCCAAGCCCACACTTCCTTCTTCCTGCCTCCCCAGCCCTCCCACCTCCCTGATTGGTCCTCTCTCCCCAGTGCCCCATAGTGTGTTCTCTCCCTGCCTGCACTTTCCATCGTGGCAGGCAGGTGGGTGTTGCTTCTTGGAGACCCTCTGGGCCTTTTCCGAGTGTTTTTTGTGCTTTGCCTGCACCCCAGCCCCCATGTGCAGCATTCTCTGTCCAAGCCCACACTTCCTTCTTCCTGCCTCCCCAGCCCTCCCACCTCCCTGATTGGTCCTCTCTCCCCAGTGCCCCATAGTGTGTTCTCTCCCTGCCTGCACTTTCCATCGTGACAGGCAGGTGAGTGTTGCTTCTTGCCAACACCTGGGCCTTTTCTGAGTGTTTTTTGTGCTTTGCCTGCCCCCCAGGCCCCTTGTGCAGCGTTCCCCTTCCGAGCCCAGACTTCCTTCTTCCCACCTCCCCAGCCCTCCCACCTCCTCTGATTGGTCCTCTCTCCCCAGTGCCCGTAGTGTGTTCTCTCCCTGCCTGCACTTTCCATCGTGGCAGACAGGTGAGTGTTGCTTCTTGGAGACCCTCTGGGCCTTTTCCGAGTGTTTTTTGTGCTTTGCCTGCCCCCCAGGCCTCATGTGCAGCGTTCCCGTTCCGAGCCCAGACTTCCTTCTTCCCACCTCCCCAGCCCTCCCACCTCCCTTGATTGGTCCTCTCTCCCCAGTGCCCCGTAGTGTGTTCTCTCCCTGCCGGCACTTTCCATTGTGGCAGGCAGGCGAGTGTTGCTTCTTGGAGAACCTCTGGGCCTTTTCCGAGTGATTTTTGTGCTTTGCCTCCTCCCAATGCCCCATGTCCACGTTCCCCTTCCGAGCGCAGACTTCCTTCTTCCCGCCTCTCCAGCCCTCTCACCTCCACTGATCGATCCTCTCTCCCCAGTACCCCGTAGTGTGTTCTCTCCCTGCCTTCACTTTCCATCGTGGCAGGCAGGTGGGTGTTGCTTCTTGGAGACACTCTGGGCCTTTTCCGAGTGTTTCTTGTGCTTTGCCTGCCCCCAGGCCCTGTGTGCAGCGTTCCCCTTCCAAGCCCAGACTTCCTTCTTCCCACCTCCCCAGCCCTCCCACCTCCCTTGATTGGTCCTCTCTCCCCAGTGCCCCGTAGTGTGTTCTCTCCCTGCCGGCACTTTCCATTGTGGCAGGCAGGCGAGTGTTGCTTCTTGGAGAACCTCTGGGCCTTTTCCGAGTGATTTTTGTGCTTTGCCTCCTCCCCATGCCCCATGTCCACGTTCCCCTTCCGAGCGCAGACTTCCTTCCCGCCTCTTCAGCCCTCCCACCTCCACTGATCGATCCTCTCTCCCCAGTACCCCGTAGTGTGTTCTCTCCCTGCCTTCACTTTCCATCGTGGCAGGCAGGTGGGTGTTGCTTCTTGGAGACCCTCTGGGCCTTTTCCGAGTGTTTTTTGTGCTTTGCCTGCCCCCAGGCCCCTTGTGCAGTGTTCCCCTTCCAAGCCCAGACTTCCTTCTTCCCGCCTCCCCAGCCCTCCCACCTCCCCTGATTGGTCCTCTCTTCCCAGTGCCCCATAATGTGTTCTCTCCCTGCCTGCACTTTCCATCGTGGCAGGCAGATGAGTGTTGCTACTTGGAGACCCTCTGGGCCTTTTCCGAGTGTTTTTTGTGCTTTGCCTGCCCCCCAGGCCCTGTGTGCAGTGTTCCCCTTCTGAGCCCAGACTTCCTTCTTCCTGCCTCCCCAGCCCTCCCACCTCCCCTGATTGGTCCTCTCTCCCCAGTGCCCCGTAGTGTATTCTCTTCCTGCCTGCACTTTCCATCGTGGCAGGCAGGTGAGTGTTGCTAATGAGGAAGGAGGTGAGTGCTGCTCTTTGCGCAACCCCAAACAATCCAAATTGTGCTTTTCTAGTGTCTCTTGGGCCCGTGTGCCTGCAGCCTCTCCCTCAGTGTCTTCTTCCTGGTTTGTCCGGCCTTTTCCTGCCTCCCATCCCGCCCACGGGCTATGATTGATTGATCCCACTGCTCTTAACTTACCCTCCCAGGGCAGCCCTCTGCTTGCCAGCCCCTGTTGCTAAGGGCCCCAAGCCAAAGGGCAGCTTCTACTGAGGCGGCTCCAGAGAGTGTCGGCAGGTGTCCGCAGGGGAAGCCAGTGAAGCCAGCCGTCAACAGACACCAACAAAAACTGTAAGTGTGGCAGGGGTGGGGTGTAGAGCAATTACTCTACTCCAGAAAGCCCTGCCACTCTACCTTACCTTTCCATAAACATATACTGCCATAGACCTACACTGTGCATACATAAAAAGATTCATGAACCCCAGCCTGAATCTATTCAGGACAGATTTGTAAATGTTGCCTTGCATTGCATACTAAGATACTTGTAAATGTCAACAAGTGTCACACCCAGAGAGAACTGTGAACGTTGGCCTGCATCGCATCTAGATAGCTTCACGAATATTAGAATTTGCCACACTTAGATGAAACTGTGAATGCTAGCGGATGACACACTTAGATGGAATTATGACGGTTAGCAAGTGCCACAGTTATACTCGTGAACATTAGCCTGCGCCGCATCTAGATAGGTCTATGAATGTTAGCGTCACTGTTAGAGTTGAATTTAGAAAGTGTACCTAATAGCTTCACTGTTTTAAGATTTGAACTTAGAAGGTATTCCCAACATAACTGAGTGTGCCCTAATAACGTCACAGTGTTAAAGTTGAATTTAAAAAGTGTTCCCAATAGCGTCACAGTGTTAAAGTTGAATTTAGAAAGTGTGCCCAATAGCGTCACTGTGTTAAAGTTGAATTTAGAAAGTGTGCCTAATAGCGTCACAGTGTTAGAGTTGAATTTAAAAGTGTTCCCAACACCATTCAGTGTGTCCTAATAGCCTTTGGACCTGCCACTTTATCGCTTTGGAATGCCTCAATCAATCTCTCAACTACCTCTGTTTTTTAGCTTCATTGGAAAAAAGGCTTTCCCGGTTTCTTTTTTTGTTCTCCCCCATTTGAGGAACTTTTAAATACTTGTGAAGAACAAAATTCTGATGCAGTCAAAGGAATTAGCAATACCTATGCAGACAACGTTGCTGAGGTTCTCTTTGCTACCAGACACCAGAATGTGCTACTGCATTTTGTCCAAACACTACTTAGGAGACTGTAAACTGAAATGCAATTTGACTTCCTGTGTCATTTATTTCCTTCTCAAAAACCCTTTAAACTGTTTATTCCCTTCAAATTGTTTTCTTGCCGCATCCTCAGAACCTTTCCTGTGCCTACATAGCTTTGCTAGATTTTTTAAACTTGCCTTTCCATTTCTACACTCCTCATAAAATGTTTCCTATGAGCCACTGGTGTCATTATATGTGTGTATAAACTAATCACTACTTCTGGAGAGTCAAACTATCTTTAATTTTGATTTAACCTGGCTGGTCTGTCATCTTCTCTACAGGGTCCCACCCTCCTTCCACTGGAAGGTGATGAGCACTGAATCCCTCTTGACCAGTGCCATTGATATTCACCCTCCACTGACAAGGGCTTAGTATTACTTCCAAAGGTAGATGGTCATCTCTGGGGGCCAGGAGGGGTCTCTATCTTGCTACATATGTCCCAGTTTTCAACTGTAATCACAACATAATCTAGCCTTGTAGCAATGCTCACAATAAAAATATTATAGTTCAGCGGTCGTCACTCTATAGTTAAATTGAGTATCAAGATACATGGGAAACCCAAAAATGGAATTGCTAATAACTTTTGGCTCGCATTTTTTCGGATGTGGCTGATATTTTGCAAATAATTTTTTTGTCACGGCCCTTATCTTCCCCAGACTGAAAGATCTTATGAAAGCCGCTAAAAAAGCTGTTTTTGGCCTAGTTCCATTCATTTCCTCACTGAGAAAATGTCCAAATCTCTGTGCAGTGCACAGCAAAAACAACTGGATGGAATTGGAACAGGTATGAAACCAATTGGGCATGAAACGTTAACTTGATTTCCAGGGCAGGTCTTTGATTATTCGGTACAGTAGTTTTTTAAATATTTGACGGAGAAGGGGGTTACCCCATGAGCCAAAATTATAGCTCGATCGCCCATGGTGTTTTGCCACAGAGCGGCTTTTCAGAAATGAAAAGGACGCCTTTTTTTGTTTGATGCAAGAGATATTCATGAATATTTTTTAAATATTTGGGGTTATCCGAAAACCAAAAGTGGAAACAACTCCCTTTGGAGGACGAAAAATGGAGAAATGGCATCAGAGGGAGGGGGACATAGCACACCATATGAAATTGGGTTGGGGACCAAGTTCAGAGTTCAAACTTTTTCATATATTCAGGTTTATTTTTGCATTTTCGGGATTATAGTGGAAAAGGGGATCAGGAATGAAAGTGCATTCTGCATTTTATAACCACAAATATTTTCAAAATATTCTGGGTTATTTGTAGTCCATTGTTGATATATACGCGGTTCTGGTAAAAATAGAGAGAGTTAAAAAAAATGGGATGAATACAAAAAAGTGCAATTTTACAGCTAGAGTGAGGTGTGGTGTAACCTATTAGGGCAACATGTCAAGGGGTGCAATATGATCCTGGCCGGTGAGCATGAAGGCTGTGCTCACTGGCCACGGCCGAAGGCCCTGGCCAGTGTGCCCGAATGACATGTACAGTGGCCATGACCAAAGGCTGTGGCCACCTATTGGGTCCAAAAGAAACATGTTCGGGGAACATGTACAGTAAACATGGCCAAAGGCCGTGCTTTGTGGCTCAGTAGTGTTTAGAACTATGCAGTGGGCACGGCCAAAGGCTGTGCTTAATGGCCATGTACAGTGGGTCCAAAAGAAACATATAAGGGGAACATGTACAGTGGGCACAGCCATGGAAATTGTTGCCGAGTAGTGTTTTAAAATATAGAGTGGCCACGGCCAAAGGCCCTGGCTAGTGGGCCCGAAAGACATGTATAGTGGCATTGGCCTAGTGGGTCCAAAAGAAACATATTGGGGGAACATGTACAGTGGAAACGGCGGAAGGCCTTGACTAGTGGCCCGTGAAAAATGTATGGTCTAACAAAACTGTTAAAATTAATTGAAAAAACCTTAGTCGAGGTGCAGTTAAATTGAGCAGATTTAACAACTAAATCCTTGAAATTCAGCTGAAATGGGAAGTCATGATGAGCTTAACTTGGCACGTTCCCGTTGCAAAGCCCATGAGCACATACATATTATAAGATAAGGGATTCACAATATCATACAAAATGGCAATATGGGGGACATAGCATTATGAGGGACATCAACGGGAGCTCACTGAGTTAAGCTGGTCATGACTTCCCACACCCGCTGAATTTCAAGGGTTTTGTTGCATTAAATCTGCACAACTTAACTGCACCTTAGCTAAGGTTTTTTCAGTGAATACTTGAAGGGCCAAATTCACAGCTCAAACGTTTTCACATATTCAAGGTTATATTGCAAATTCAGGTTTATAGTAGAAAGCGGGACCGGGAATGAAAGTGCATCCCGCATATAATAACCAGAAATACTTTCAAAATGTCCACGGTTATTTGTAGTCGATTATTGATATATCCGCGGGTATGGGAAAAACGAGAGCGTTAAAAAATTAGATGAATACAACATGTTAAGGGGTGCAATATGGCTCTGGCCAGTTAAAAGTGATCTTCATTCTCTTTTCTGTGGCTTCAATAAGCAACTTTCCGCTATCATCCATACAGTGTTCATAGAACATTCAAGGGTGTATTTGTGATAATGATTCCCTTGTTGATGATTCATTTAGATCTTTCTCATTGGATGCCATCTTTTGCATTCAAATCACCTAACAGAAGTAACGCAGTGTTCTTACTAGGACAAAGCTGATAACTTTCTCTCATGACCTGTTCTCTCACACCATGCTCTGATCTAGTTTTACTGGGAGGAATATAAAGATTTCCTATAAATATTCTCTCACTGTTATCCTCAAGTTTTGAATATTCTACTCCCAGAATATACACCCCCTGCGGATGAGTTTCTTTACTATCATAAATTGACAGCATATGCCAGTTTATCACCAGCCTGGCAGTAGACCAGCCTTTTTTTTATTTCTTGTGACATGGACAAAGTACTCTTCAAAGTCAGAAATGCTAAAAGTGGGAGACTTCCATGTTTCCTTCCACATAGTGTCATTCCGCATAGGTTAGCCAATCTTCGTCTTTCAATTTGTTGATATTTGCATTGACGTTCAATGATGAGATTTCACATGAAGATTACTTAACAAGGCAGCCTGTGTGAACCTCATAGCTATTAATATAACACTGTTTGCCTAATCTAAATGTGTTCTCTCCTTGTATGTGCCCCTATTTCCTGATCCATAATCAACCATTTCTTTCTACTATCTATTAGGCAGAGATTTCCGCCATTTAGAATCTTGGCAGCCATCCCCGCATTTTCTCCCAGGATGGTTCCAGGGTCGAGACTTTGCATATTGTAATTTAAAATTGATCACATCTGTTCTGTATCTTCGTTCTTCTCTTTTAAAAGATCTGTCAGATCTGTGGGCCATGTAAATTGTTGGGTACCTTTATGTGAAGTCCATTTTGTTTCACCTTTGCATATGTTCTTCCATTTACGGAGTTATTACCTCACTGCTCTTAGCTCTTTTTTGGCCTTTGGCTTCTTTGCCTAAGTTCCCCTTTCCCCTAGTAGCTATGAAACCTAGGGTTCTCAACCTCTTCCGTAAACTTGGAGGTGGAAGCCAGATGCCAAATCCTAATCGATGTAGTTCTGACTTAGTTGACCATATAATTTTGGCAGTTAGTGCTGTAAGTGACTCCAATCAAGCAATCCCACTAAGTCAGTGCCTTGTCTGGGATGCCCAAGGGAAGCCCTTATTTATGTATTTTTATGGCAAGTTATAATCTGGATGATGGACCCTTGTATAACACCCCTCTCTTAGAATCCCCCTTGACCCCACTGAGCCAAGAAGTAGGCTTGTTTTGCAAATTTAAAAGGTTTATTTGAAAAATTAAACAATATATATATATATATATATATATATATATATATATATATATATATATATATATATATATATATATATATATCACACTTCTATAAATAAATTGATAATGGATAGTACACTTGTGAATATGAGCAGTAATCAGCAAGAGGTAATCCTACAGTAGCACAGTTCTTGCTTACTTATGAATAGGAACAGAAGAATGAGGTGGGAAGGAATGCTTTATATGGTTCAAGGAAACGCAATGATGAATGAAATGCAGTACAGAAAATAACTTGATATGGCTTCAACAAAAGACAATGTAATCACTTTTCCTTGACAATTCACCCCCCCCCCCCTTTATGCAATATAAGGAGATGGAAAGACGACACACAGTTCTCAGGAATGCAATCAAATATAATTCAGTTCCCCCCTAGCAAGCTTAGAGGAAAACAGGTATGAGTTTTAACACAAGCAAGATACTTTGATGTGGTTGCAATTAAGTGAAAAATATGCTAAATAGACTTTTAATTCCCTATCGGGGGTTCAGGGTGGGTGATATCTAGTTTATATCAGTTCAGGCTCACTTTAGCAATGCTCTATGAGTAACTAGCAGGTTAAAACGAATTTTAGCAAAGGAAAGCAAGGAGCTGCTGATTTTTACACATGGCTGAAATTGTGCAAAATGTCAAATCGTGGCAAATTTAATCGCGTGCGTCGAGCGTAATTACGGAGGCCCTATAAGGCTTTAAGATGACAGTTAAAACTCGCTCCTAGCACAAACGGTCCCGGAGATACGGCCGATTTAGTCAAGGTAGTTTTTCGGATTTGAAATTTTAAAGCTCAGAATGACAGATGACAGTTTTCAGTTTTAAAGATGACAGAATGACACGATTCTAGGAGGCAGTTCTAATAGGCTAAAATAGTTTGGATTAGATTATTTTAAAGTAAGAGATTGGTTTTGGCACAGTGAATACTCACACTATATTTTTGAAATAAGCCGTCAAGGTCTGGTTGGACGGGACTTCCGGCGGGTGGTTCTGAAGTCCCGGCTATCTGGGTCAGCTCTGCTCTCTGGGTCTGTCAAGCACCGGTTCTGCTCACAACGGTCTGGTTTGTGGTTCTCTCTGGTTCCGGATACAGCACTACTTTCTGGATACTGCTACAGGTTCTTGCAAAAGTTCTTGGAAAAAATTTCAAACAGTTCGCCCGGCTGTTGAATAGTTTGGTTGGTTTTGAGGCCTGCTGAAGAGGATTCAGCTTGTGGATTCAGGCCTCTCTGCTACAAATTCTGGAGTTAATTTCTGGTCTCTGGAGATTGATGGATTTGAAGTCTGGATCTCTGGATGTGAAGTCTGAAGTCTCCCGGCAAAGCGTCCCGCAAGAAAGTGGAAAGTGAATGTCCCCACCTGTCCTGCACTGTCTGCTTTTATGTGTTTAGAAAGTGGGTGTGTGCGTGGCCCTCTCTACTTTTCATTGGCCCAGTTCTCCCCTCTCCCATGATTGGGGGAAGGAAATCGATTGTCATCATGATGAGGTCTGTTTATGGGTCAGAGGATCCTCTCCTGGTCAATTTGCCCACAAATCTATATTTGATTCAAATACATATTTCCTAAATACGCAAGTGGTTGACATTACATGTACATATTACAGATGAATTAAGACAGGTCTCTCTTCAAGCCCCATGTTCCTGCGAGCTGAGATTCAGAAATGACAACATTTTGCGTTTTTTGGTCGGTTGAAGTGTCAGATTTTTAACATGCAGACATTTGGAGTAAGACCCTATTTTCCGCTAGCAACCCCCCAGAATACACCACAAGGTCCTAACACCTCTTAAAACATGCACAGAAAAATCACAAGAATAATGATATTACTTATATAATTCTGACAAGTCCGTACTATGAATTATCCATCTTTTTTTAAATTATGCTCTGGCCCAAAGGGGTGTGGTTTCCCCCAAGCACATGGTGGAGTTTCTGGTTTGTCCACTTCCCCCAAGCTCGGCTTGCTAGCAGAGGCACTGCCCCTCCCATTTCCTTCCAAGAGGAAGCCATTTTACGACCCCCCCTAATTTAACAATTGCCTGAGCCAAAGAAGGCCCATTGTTCAGTTCCCTGCAGTCCTCAGGTGCCACTCCCCTTTCAATCAACAGGGCCATGTGATCTCCTTTTGGGAGGGGCAGCAGGAGGCAGCCAGGCCTGGGAATGCAGTTGTGCAAGTCTCAACTCCTGTCGGGGGTAGCTGGTGGGCAGAGTTTAGCTAAATGTCACTTTAGTTCCCATTTTTCTACATTCAACCCAAACTTACAATTTTTACACATGCAGATAGAACACTGATTCTAAGTTCAAAACTATGACATTTAAACAATTGCAACCTATGTGACACTCACAAGTAGGTCACTCATTTATTCTAAACATTTCGATTTTAGTGGCTTTACCCCCAAATTCACTTAACCTGCTGACATCCCCAGCAATTTTTTTTGTATATATACATTAAATAATTACTTCCTTCAAGCCATTTCAGAATATAGTTTTACATTGTATCCACCTCTTAGCAAGTCTTTCCTTGGCCTGGTTTGGGTTCATTTGTTCAGTTTTACACAAAATTCTGGTGGTTTTAAAACGCCGGCTTTCTGCTAGTGGTGAGCACCAGTATTGCATCCCTTTTGACATTAATAAAATGAATTCCCCACAATTCTGGGTTGCTTTTGTCAATCAGCATTTCCATTCCCAATGGTTTCAGGCTACTGTGTGTGTAGCCCCATGGTGGTTTTAGGCGGTGCCCTCCTGTGCTCACAACATAGGCAAAAATGGGTGGCAGCCTATTCTTCATGTTTTCCCTGTGCACTCTCTGGGGAGTTCTGGCCATCATGATGTTTTCAATGCCAGTACTGCACAGTTTTATGGTAGGGCTTGGCTGCATGGGTAAAAACATCCCACAGTGCTGAAAAGAATCTAACTAAGGACCCTTGAATTTCACATACCACCTCAGTTTGGAATAACGTCACTAAATCAATATCCATTGTTTTTAGAATTTTCAGATGGAGAATCACATGCAATAATGAGAGGATGCACGTTCTATTTAGCAGTGTGTCCTTATTAGGGTCTGGAATTATTCTTAGAAAATAAATTGTGTGTTCATCTGGTTTTTCAACCTAATCAACCATTCTGACCTGGAGAGGAGGCGAGATGGGCCAACGAACCACAACCAAGAACATTGGTAGATACCATTGAGTGGCAACCAAAGACACACCAGAGGTTTTGTCAAACTGACCGACTTACTAACCCATTTCCCCGTTCCTGAATTTTCAACATAACGCCACTACGCATGGCTAAGGGCTACCCACACTACACATGCAAACACTTAGGATTAATCTAATGTTCATACCCTACCAACTCTCTAAGATTCTGAAAACAACACTAAAGGGAACTCCCCTGCACATAGTCCATAAATCCATCAACACTACGCAAATACACACCAACACAATTGATAGTCATACACTCATACACCTAACAGCCATCCTCGACTCTGGACTCTTATGGATACAACTAACCAGTGCGCACAACCACAACCCCACCCTAACATCACATGACACACACACCTAAGCAAATACAAACACAAATCCGAGGCACTGAGTCCTACCCATATGCCTACAACACACGAGGCCTACCGAACCAGCTCCAACATGCAAGACAACACTCGCAGGCGCCAGTTCCTCCTGACTCTGAATCTATTCTATCATCTTATCCCCACTAACACACAAGCACTCCTCTCTTGCAGAGCTGCGTGAGCGCCTGGAGACTGCCCTTGGGTCGTAGCGGTGCACGGTATAAATCAACATAACATCCTATCTAGCCTCTGCAGCTTCGCTCTTGCTCAGTTATTCAAAGCTCCCCTGGCTGACTTGTGGGCCCTGTTATTTGATTCTAGAGCTTCACTCAGATCCCTAAAGTAATTCAAGAAGCTCACTATTTCTCCTCCCTTTCTTTGGACATGTTCTGTAAATCATAGATACCTTGCCGGTCCTTTGCCTTCTTCCCTTTAGACTCTGCCAGTTCTCTCAGCAGCAGTGTGCAGATGGCCTGCTGTGCAGCTGCAGCCACTGCATTTCTAGAAGAGCCTTTAAGTTCCTGTTCATGAAGCACATTGTGTGCTGGATGGAAAAATCTCCTTGTGTTTCTTGAACACTTTTTATTTAATCTCTTGCGGAATGCCATCTTCGACTATCACAGCAGGGATGTTCTGCTTTCCAGACTCCTGATGATCCACAATAGTGATTGAGCTTTGGAATATGCTTGTCTTTTCTTGAGCAATCATTTTACCATTGGAAATAACGTTTCTCTTCGGCCGCACCTCTGCAAACTGCTGATAGAGGCTCAGCATTTGTACACAATCCCTTATCTGCCAATTTTCCATTTACAGGAAGGGCTGGCTGGTGATCAATATGGTGTCTACCCGGTGATGAGGCTATCAGGCATCCCATATCCCCAACTTGGATAGGTTTTATCCCTGACTGTGTTGGACGTAAATGGATCAGGGATATATTGTTGTCTTTGTGCTGCTGGCCCAGTTCTATTAACCTACTAGAATGTTGTTGTAGTCATCTAATGTTGTCACAGCTTAGGGATTTATTTGTTTCGCTCTGGAACACTTCTGAACGAGCGCAATGTAAATAAAATATCAATAAGGAGTAGTGTGTGAAAAGCATCCATTCGTGACGTCCTTGGACTCATAATTTTACCAAGGCTACTTTTGCCTCCACTTTCCTTTTGGGGTGTTGGTTCGATCGGCAAGTTCATGTGGATAGTGAGATCAGAATGTTCGCCTTCTGTGTAATTTTCACTTTCTTTCTTGTCAATGCGCTGATGGTTTTTCTTGTTTGTTTCTTTATTGTCATGAAATAAATGTGCTTGTTTCCCCAGTAGAGTGGACGTCCCTATTGGAGGAGACGTGGGTATGCTTTACTGAGGAGCATTTGTAATGTTGTCTCCTTATCCTTCGCTTTGTGTCCGCTCTTCTGTTCTGCAGTCTTCTTTCTCTTGTTCCCACTGCCTCACCCTTTACCGGATGTTATTGCATATTCGTTTGATTAGTTAACCCTGATAATATTCCCTGTGCACACGAGTTTGCTGCATAAATATAATCTAATCGACTGTTAGCAGGTAGCAGATATCAGTTGTTGATATCAGTAGTTAGACGAGCAGAATCATTATTTACTGGCGTCAGCATTTAATAGGAACAGAAAACGATCACAATGCTAGTAAAAACCACCTTATGTTTTTTAAAAAACTGTCATAATTACATAAACTGTTAAAAGCCCCTGCAGGTGTTTAGGAGATTACCATTCATAAAATAAAAGAATATTACATGTACTGGCCATAAGAAGACGCGCAGGTCCTTTAACACACTAAAAAAGGAACAAGGCTAGAGGCTACGTACAATTTGCTTATCAAGGGCTGCAAGAGTGAAGATCACAGAAGGATCTTTACTTCACTTTAACCACTTCCTCCTTTGGAAGGTAATCTGTCAACCCAATCCACTCAAATATGGAGACACCTGTAAGCGCCGCGTCTAAAGAAGGGGGTAGGGGTTATTGACTAGAGGCCAGCTATGGGGCCCATGCAGAGCCCCCTTCAAATAACAAAGATACAATATTTCTTGACTTTCCCCACCATCTTTTAGGCCACCTTGCCCATCATTCCTAGCAACGACTGTCAGCCTTCATTATCTCCACCGGCAGCTCGTCTCAAGCAGCCACCAGCCAGGAGCACAACCTCGCCATATCGCCACTCAAACATCTGCTAGAACATCACGACTGTGGCATCGTGTAACACGGTGCCATAAACCGCTCTGGACCCTCAGTGTACTACCACCTCTCTGAGACCAGCAGCTTATGCCACGCAATGTTGAAGCACTGATCAACCCCTTCTACTGGTTCTCCAACTGGGCAAACCCTGTCCAGTCAGAGATTCCTGATACCTTTCTGGGAGTTATCCTGGTACTTGCTTCTTGGTTTCTGAGGATGATCTTATAATACAGTTTCTTTGCAAATATTTCCGTGCCAAGGAATGTGAGGCAGAGTGGCCTCCCTCCTCATAGTTCAACCAATTCCTCGGGATATTAAAGACGAACCTCGTTAATTTGCTCCTTCATGTCGCGCCTTGAAACACTTGTGTATAGGTGTAAGATAAAGGCCATATCATATCATATACATTTTGTGATATATTTATGTCCTGCCTGTTACAGTTTACCAAGGGCCCTCTGAGGCTTGCTGCTTAGGTTGACATAAAGAAATAGGAGCTGGTTTCAGATGCTAACTCAAAGCCATCCCAATTGTGTGAGGGTCGGGTCATCACTTTAGGCTTATAAATGACCATCTAGATGGGTCCCTATCCCCTTGACCCTGTGACAGGCATTACTCATCACCAGGTTCGAATCACCACAGGTTTGAATCCCAGCTGGAGGAGCTCAGCACTTCTTCAGTCCTCTCAGATCAGTAAAATAAATCTCACATGTGTCATTGTATTCAAATAATGTGACAAAGATGTGTATTGGTTCCTCTGGCATAAGCACATTAAAGTGCGCATATGGGTCAGAAGGAGGCAAAGGGAAGTACATTAGTTTGTGTGGTGTGAGAAGACACTTCTATGACCCAGACGAAGAAATGGAAACTCAGCGATTGGAGCAGTTACCTAATGTGTTTGGACCCAAATACACACTCCTGCACTCCAGCAGTGTGACAGGGACGTAAGGGGGCACTGCGCAGCACAGTGCTCACCCGCAGGAAGCACCCAAGCAGGCCCTTCGTATGAAAACTCTCAAACATCCAACATAAGGCACAAGGCCTTACTTTACAGCTCCAATAGCCCCAGTCCAGCTCTCGTTCTTGTTTATTGGTGGCCTTCTTCAAGATGTGGGGCTGCAGCCTACCTCTCAGCTTATACATCTTCCAGTGAAGATGAAATACACAGAAATGTAGAGAGTTATTGAAACAAATACGCATGCAATACTGTATGATCTCCAGCTGGCGTTCATTAGGTGAAATGTGATGCCATTAACGCAGTATGTTGCTGCCCATCCACCTTATGTTCCAGTCGCTATCAGGTCTGTGTGCTGATCAGTGCATCTGCCTCAGGACACGTGCAGCACCCGCGGGGGACATCATAATGATGCTGTGTCACCTTTGTCTCTGTAACCGTGCTGATTGAATAGCATCACACAACTTTGACAACAGCTGTACAGTGCCATTAACCCTGCTCAGTAGCAGAAGCACGAGGGTCCTCTGTCAATGCTACCATTGTAATAGTCGACATGACGGTGCTTTCTTTGTGTCTGTACATTCTCAGAATACATATTACCATTTCAATTTGATTTGATCTGTGAAGCGCCTAACATAAAACAGCAAAAATCACTTCAAGGACCTCAGTGATGGGGGTATAGGAAAAACAGCCGCGTAAGGGTTGGATAAAATGGAAAGAGCCTTCACTCACGGTAAGACCAGAGCTATATTGTAGTCTATCACTACCATATCAGGTGATCAGTTCTGCATCAGGTACGGGAATCAAGTGGTCTTGGATGGATGATTGTTCAGACTGAATCAGAGCGGTACCAGGCGAGCAGGTTCTACAAACTGATTTTGTCGTCGGCCAATAGTAATTCTTCATCGATGCAAGAATGTTCCGCTACATTGTCTGGAGAGATGACTGAGGTGCGCTGGGCGACTGTGTGCAGGAATGTGGTTCTGTCTTCTTTTTTGTTTTTTTAAACATCTCATTAAAGGAGCACCATTTAATTACTGCACTAATAATTGTACAACAATCAGAAAGTACATTCCATAATGATGTATTGTAAACAAAACAAGGAAACCCTTTATGAAGATATGTGGTTCTGTCTTCTATTATCCTGAGGAAGAGACTGAGACAAGTTAAGATCTTGAACAGAGTCTATTGGAGGCCTGAACAACTGGATAGGCATGGTATGACTGATACAGATGTGTGCTTGGTGTGTTCTCACAGGTTGGTAATGTTCGAACACATGCAAAGCGAGTGTAATAAAGCGAGGCACTTCTGGGAAAGGATGTCCTTGATATTCAATAGGCTGCTGAGAGTGTCACTTGATTATGATTTTGATACCTTAATATTGGAAGTTGATCAGCTCATTGATGATTTGAGTTCTGCGCAGCAAAAGTGGTTGTTTAGGGGCTCTCTGATAGCTAAAAAACGGATCTTGAGACAATGGAATTCGACGATTCATTCCAAAGAGAGCACATGGGTTGGTGAGATGGGCAAGCTTGAGATGATGGAGAGAGTTATTTACAGGCATTAGAAGAAAAATACGTTATTTGAGGATGTCTGGGGCAGATTTCTGAAATTGTACTAATCTCTGTGACACTGTTGGAAGGGTGGGAGTGGCTGGGTTTCTGTAACAGTTCTGTACATTTTTAGAAATTGTAAATAAACAAATAAATAAAACAGACAGTCATACAAGGCAATTCTGATGCCCGGAAACTGGGAAGGCTCTCTTCATAAGAAAGGGCAGCTCTAGTGCAAATGCACAACATTAACAACATAAGTACAAATTGCACCAAAATGTCAATAACACAAAAATGAGTACATTGGTATGAAAGACTCCTTTCCTTCAACATTTCAGGTGTCATTTAAGCCTGATCTGGTCCTGTTAGATGTTTTATTTCTTGTGAATATATATTTAAAAAGGTGTTTGCATGAATACATCTATCTTGATTTATGCATTTCAGCTGATTTTTGGCTAAGTCCTGTCGGTTGTACATCAAGAGACATGTCACCTTCAAGCAGCACATAACACGGAAAACACAAACAGCCCAGTAGCATCTTTCCCTCCTGTGGACAAGTAAGCCCTTCATTCCAGCAAATAACATCAGATCTGCTGTCCAAGCCTTATTCCTCTCCCACCTGGATAGTGGCAATGCTGTACTGGAAGGCCATTCTGTGACCATCCATGCACCACTGAGATGCGTCCTGCATGCTGCAGCACGACCTAACAAAGGACTCCACAAATTTGACCACATCACCAGCCCTTCATGAACTGGTCTGGTTCCTGCTACAAGCATGTATCACCTTCAAATTCTGCTGCATCATCTAGAAGGCTGTCCTCTTCTGGACCCGATGCTATCCATCTGGGAAGCTCGGCATTTCCAGAAGCCAACAAACCACCAGAAGTCAGGACATGTGCAGACCTGAACTCTGCCTATGGAAAGAACCAGGGGACATGCCTTCTCTGTCTACAATCCCATACTCTGGATCCTGCTCCCAGTCAACGCCACATTCCCCCCTTGATTCTACGTTTCAGGAACAGGCTCCTTCATAGCATGTTGATACACACCCCTTGCACTCCCCACTTAGCTTTAGATTGGGCAATCAGCTCCCCATGTTGCCTCCCAGGGTTGCTCGTAGATTCCTTGCTGATTAGTTGCTTACCCTTCCCTACCTTTGTTGTTAGCTGCCCTCTCCCTTTTATTGATCCTTTGCAAGCTGCTTCCCTTAGCATGTACTTCCCCTTTAACTTGTAAAGTACATTGTTGCTTCCCCAAGCTAGGTCTGTAATCTTTCGGCTTGTAGTTTAAAAAATATTTTGTAATGTATTTGTGATCACTTTCCAAAACTGCCCTCAGGTTGAATTAGAGTGTTTGCATATATGTCTTTGTTTTATGGGCAGCCATTGTAGACTTTTGAGTGCTTGTGTGATGGGGTCTCTGAGACTGAAGCTCTGTACTCATTGAGATGTTTTCTTTTCTACCTGTTGAAGTGGTTCTTTGATTGTTAAGAGGCCTAAGTATACCCAATTGCAGTCCCCAAGACTTCAGCGGACTTAGACTTGTATCAATGCAATACTATGTTTGAGTTTGAGGAGTTGCAATATCTTTTTTCCGAAGGTGTAGAAGTTAATTGGTGTTGTTTGAAAGAGGTATTACCTGGAAGTTTAATGCACTTGGATTCACGTGCTATATAAATAAAGCAAATACATCAATAATAAATGAGGACAGGTGTTAGGGAGGATTCTCAATATGTGCTAATTTCCCTTACCTTTTGAGTCCCTCAGCAACTTTGATAGATTTCTAGGATTTGATTTCTTTACCTGGGAAGCGTGCAAGCCTTTTTTCCCACTCTTCCATGTATTTTGTGTGTGTATTTTACTTTTGTGTTCTTTGATTATGGAGTTTTAAAACAACTCCATTGGCATCATCTTTTTCTGTGTGTCACACATTACCTTCAATGCAGTGGCACAGGGTTGTCTTTCAGATTTCACAAGGTTTAAAAAACCCTCTCTGGGACTGACTAGCGTCTCCCAGAACATGTAAAGTTAAATTGACTTTACTAGTCTCTTTAAATTTACTGACCCAGCACACACTATCTTCCTATATAGTGCTGGAGGGGTTGCCTAGCTTCCCCTGAGTCAAAACACTCATGTAATAGTAAAATGTTACCCATTCCTACTTTAAATGGCTGGTGGCAGTGGTTTAGATCAAACTACCATGATTTTTCCCGGCCGCTAACAACGGTAGCTAGAAATCGGGTCAGCCATGTTTTTCAATATGACACTCAAGACCTATCTGTAAAAACAGACTCTGGTCATCTTTTGTCGCCATTTCTTTTAGGAAAGGTCCTTCTTGTGTTTGTCTCTGTGCGCCAAACTAGGTTTGGTCCCTTTGTTCGATGGCCTTTGGCGGGCTTCAGTGCTGAAGTCCTCCTCTAGCATCTGAGTGTCTGGGGTGGACAGGATGTGAAGGAGGTGCCCAAAACTCCTTGTGCTTAGTCTCCAAGGAGACCTGAATGTACTCTAGTGTGATTGGCCGCCTGGCTGTCCAGCAAGGACAGCCACCCTGCTGTGTGAGTGACAGTCAGGCTGAAATGAATGGGGGAAAACTGTTTAAAAGCAGGTCCCTGGGACTTGGAAAGCAGAGTCGACCACTGGAACGAAAGAACGGAAGAGGAGCTGAAGGAAGAGGACTCCTGCAACTCCTGGATGACCAGGGAAGCCCTGCTGCAGGTCCGAATTGCCTGAAACTGCAACGACAGGGAAGCCCTTCAAGGTTAACTTCTTCCCTTGAGTTTGGTGGGAACAACCAACTCGCAAGCCACCTGGACACCATCCCCATCTGGTCGAATTTTCATCAGGGTGCTGTTGAAAACTGGATAGCAAGAGGGAAGGAAACCAGCTTGTGGACTTTAAGGCACTCACACCTTAAACCAACGTCTTGCTACAGCTTTTGGCCTCATCCCTGGGCAGTGCAGGAACCTCCCGATGTCCTTCTTCTTGTCCCCACGACTGAAGATCAGGCAGGAACAGCGAGATCTGCTCGAACTGCCAGTGTTTGTTTGTTTACTTGATGGTGCGTTTATTTGTCTATTTACTTTCGATTTTAATACATACATGTGTGGCCTAATTAAAATAAAGGCAACAGTAGTTTCTCTCCAGTAGTTGGGTTATTACCTCTGTTTCAGTAACGCATACTTGTCAAGATGTATTACTACTCAAATGTGGAGGTTTTTGAATAATTCCTGCAATGAATCATTGCAGTTTGCAAACATTTGAGGACAGGAACACCCCCTTGTGCAACGAACTGCCAGGAACAACTGCCTCAGCTACAGCTTTCTTCATTGACAAGGTACTGTTCAAACGTGATCCGGAAATCTTTTCGGCCATCGAGAAAGTGCGTGAAACTTTCCTCAACTACTAAGGCTTGTCCTTCCCTTAACATTTGTCAAACTTTTCGCCTAGCCAAATTCTTCGAAACTCTGTGGCAAAGACTTAACAGTTACTTACCAGAACTGTGCTAGCCTATACAAAAGACTCTGAACCATTGACTTTGGCCCAGGCCTATTGAGAAGAATTGCTGGTTGTATTTAACTGAAACCCTTTGCCTTACCTATGAATGTATTTGGGCTGTCTATTCTTATAACCTTGTCTTCTTACCCCTTTATTAAGTATCTGAAATGCCATTTTGCTCCCATTTCATTTTGGAGCTAAACGTGTTAATTTACTTACCGGTAGTATTTTTGTGGTTTATTAGTGTGTGATATTGAGCTGCTTAGGCTAGTGTAATGTTTTCTAACTGACTGAGTAAATAAATGTATATTCTTTTACCAAGAAACCTTGAGTAAGTATATATTTGAATCACTGTATTTGTTGGTCCTTTGTGTAACTTGTTCTACTGCTCACTTAAACTCTTGAGATAAATCTGGCTGCTCAGCCATTGCTACCATTTTACTGTGTAGTAAAGGCTTGTACCAAAGGTGAAATTGTGCTTACACTTGTACTTCTAATTGCCTGTAGTGTTCCCAAAGGGTACTGCATGTGATTCTGCCTAACTCTGGTGTACAGTGGTGAGGATAAAGTATACTTTTTACATTTAGAGTGTTACTTTTACTTTTGTTCAAATAATCCTCCCAAGGCAAACCAACACTAGTAAAGCAATTGTTTTATCATGATTTATATGGAAAGCTACAGACAGGAGACGCTAGTGACTTTAACTGTTGATCAATTGAGAGATATGTGTAAAGCTAGGAATCTCACTGTAAAAGGCAAAAAGGTTGAATTGATAGAAAAGTTGTTAGAATACCAAAGTCTGAGGAGTGGGTCTGAAACCCCGAATCCTGCAGCAAATGTGGAAAATGTTGAATAGGATGATAATATGTCAGAGCTCAGCTCTAATATTGTGGATGAGTTAGATGAAGCAGAAGAGTCTCAGAATGTAGGCTCTGTCTTACCTCTACCTGCTCATAGGCCTCAACCTTTGACGACAGGGACCCCATCCGGTCCAAATCTATGTCCAGAATTTGTCTCTTTCGACAAATTGAAACTTGAATTAGAATTTTAAAGAATCCAAGCTCAAACTGAAAGCATGCATCAAGAGCTTAGACTCAGAGAAATGGAATTGAATCATGCGCTTGAAATGAAAAAGTTGTCTCTTGAAACTGGTTCTCTCCCAGAGTCTTCTAGGTCTTCCTGTCCTAAGAGGCCAGAGGCCTTGCATGCCCAAAGATGCAGTACGTATGTATGAGGTTAAGCTTGATATTTTGGATTGGTTGGATGCTTTTGAATATAACCATGGGATTCAAGATATTACAGGGAATCAGTTGATTCCTTGCCTTTTTTCTAGGCTACGTCCTGTTGCAACTGATGTGGTAATGGAGTTGGGGGATATAAACAGAAAGGAGTATGAAACTGTAAAGATAGCTTTGATAGCTAGATTTGGGAAGACACCTTCTCAGTATCTTAAGAGGTTTAGAACCCTCAAAAAGCATGATGGTACCCCGTGGGCTACCTGGGTGACTGAATGTTTGAAAAACTTAGATGGATGAGTTAAGGGTTGAAGAGTGAACACTTATGAAGGTATGAGAAATCTGTTTATGTTGAAATCTATTTATGATGCCTGCTCTCCTGAGCTGAGACAGCACTTGGCTGACTCTAAGGAAATTGATCCAAAGAGGTTAGCAAGGGCTGCTGACTTGTGGGTTGCCAACAAGACTACTCACAAGGATTCTGGGGTAACTCAGAAGAAGGGTGAGGGGAAGCAGCACAAGAAAGATACCAAAGAGAATTCTAATACTTCCAAACCAAATGAAGGCCACAAACATAACAAGGGTAAGCCACAAAGGAAACCAAATCAGGCTAGTGTACCTCCTGGTGACAAACCAGAAGGAGATCAGAGCAAACCTCCATTCATAAAGATATTTGGTAAATGTTGTGCTTGTGGGTCAACTGACCATGTGAAAGGGGACCCCATATGTAAGGGTAAACCTTCAGGGGTCCACACTGTCTTCTTAGCCTTCTCCCCAGGGGATGAAGTACCAATGGCAAGTGGAAACTTGCACTTACTGGCTGAGGAACCATGAACGTCTCAGCCAGTGTTTCTTTAGTATCTCTGGGTCTGTGGGAACAACAGAATTTAGATGTGTATAACTCTATTCCAGACAATACTAAAGAGTATTACAAAGACAGTGTTCTTGTGAATGGTCAGGAGACCCCTGCCATCAGAGACACTGGGGCCTGCATAACTGTAGTTGATGAATCATTTTTCAAGGAAGAGGATGTTGCTAAGGCACCCAAATTAATAACTAAGCTTTCTGGAGGTCCTGTCCAAATGCTTCCACAGTTACCATCTCTCATCCAGTGCAATGCCATGACTGTCAAGATACCTGTAAGTGTGCAGAGTGAAATACCGGGAAGAGTCGTGTTAGGGAATGACTTAAAAACTTTTGTAGTTGTATCAAGCACCCCCAGGCCTCCCAGCAAAAGGAAACAGGAGCAGACTAGGAAGGCCAGAGAGAGTACCTTAAGGGGCTCTCCCGAGGAGTTTATAGAGGAAACTATAACTCCCAGTCCACAGGACTTACTGACTGCAATTTCTAAGAAGATGGAGGAAAAGGGGCAACCTAAAACCTCCAGGAAGAAACTAGCCATCACTCCTGTGCTACCAACAAGGACATCCCGAGAGGACTGTCCAAAGTCACACCTGTGACTCCTCCACGAGCTGAGGATGAGTGTGTAGAACAACATTGTGTGGTTGAATCAGCTGCTGAGAATCAGAGCTGGAAGAGGCCCTTGCTCCTGTTGGAGATCTGGATCCTGAAGACCATCCTGAGCTGCAGTCTTTACTGGCAGAAGGTGGACCCTGTAGGGCAGACTTCAGCAGAGGTCAAAGAGAGTGTCCTACTCTTGAAGGTCTTCGCCAACAGGCAGCTTCCCTGCTGGATGGGCAAGAGCCAGGGAAGCATAGGTTGTACTGGGAAGATAGTCTCTTCTACAGAGAACCGACTGAGTCTATCCCAGGGGACTACAGAAGACTTGTAGTGCCTCTTGAAAGCAGACTCCAGTTCCTACAGTTAGCCCATGAGATACCTTTGGTTGGTCACTTAAGTTTTAAGAAGACCAAGGAAAGGCTCTCTATATATTTCTACTGGCCTAAGTTGAGGTCTGATATAGATAAGTTCTGTAGGAGCTGTCACACTTGCAAAACCTCTGGCAAGAGTGGAGCCAAGAATGTGGCACCCTTGGTGCCTCTCCCAGTGGTGGGAGTTCCTTTTGAGAGGGTAGCAATCAACATTGTTGGTCCCTTAGACCCTCCCACATCTTCAGGAAACAGGTTTATCCTGGTTGTAGTAGACCATGCTACTAGGTATCCTGAAGAAATACCTAGGAGAACTGTTACAGCTCAGGCTGTTGCTAAGGCCCTACTTGGTATTTTTACCAGGGTAGGGTTTCCTAAGGAGGTTATCTCTGACAGGGGATCCAATTATATGTCCCACTATATGCAGGCCATGTGGAAAAACTATAGAGTAGCTTACAAGTTCTCAACTGCCTGCCATCCTCAGAGAAATAGATTGGTAGAGAGGTTCAGCCGTACAATGAAGAGCATGATAAGTGCTTTAGAGGAACTCCTTAGAAGAAAGTGGGACTTTCTACTGCCATGCCTTCTCTTTGTTTATAGAGAAGTCCCTCGGGAGGGAGTTGGATTTAGTCCCTTTGAACTTCTTTATGGCCATCCAGTCAGAGGCCCCTTGGCCCTGATTAAGGAGGGGTTGGAGAGTGCTCCTTCCCCCAAGCCAGTGGGGGTCACTGACTATATGATAGGTTTCCGAAGGAGAATGTCACACACAATGGCAGAAGCATCAGTTAACTTAAAAGCAGGTCAGGCTCTGGTGAAGCATTGGCATGAACAGAAGGCCAACATGGTTGAGTTTTTTCAAGACCAGCTAGTTCTAGTTATGGTACCTCCAAGGCAGAGGGCATTACAGGACAAATGGATAGGACCCTTCAAGGTTGTGGGTAAACTTGTGGGTAAACATGAAGAGGTCAACTATCTGGTGGATTTAGGCAATCCTAAGGAGGCTCCCAGAGTCTTTCACACCAACCGTTTAAAAGCTTATGTCTCAAGACCAGAAGTGGGAGCTTTGCTTCTAGCTTCAGCTCAAGAGGAGGAGGAGAGTGAACCTCTACCTGAACTACCCAGAGGCCAGCCTTTAGATGAGAAAATAGAAGGAGTTAATCTATCTTCTAATATGACAAAAGGAGGAGTGCAAGTTTCTGTTAAATCAGTTTGCCTCGCTGTTTTCACTATCACCAGGCTTGATCCCTTAGGGCCAGCATGATATTCAAACTGGTGAATATTTACCTGTCAAAAACAGAGGTTACAGGATGTCAGGTCATGTAAGATCCCACATAAAGGAGGAGGTCAACAAGATGCTTGATCTCGGAGTAATAGGGCCCTCTACCAGTCCATGGTCTAGTCCATTTGTTCTAGTACCAAAGGCAGTATCCAAGGAGTTGAGATTCTGTATGGCCTATAGAGCTCTTAATGCAGTCACTAAGATTGATTCCCACTCTTTACCAAGAACAAATGAACTGGCGGATAAACTTTGTTCAGCCAAGTGCCTCAGTACATTGGATCTCACTTCAGGCTATTGGCAATTGCATTCTCCACCCCAGCAGGCCTCTACCAGTTTAAGGTAATGCCTTTTGGACTAAAGAATGCACCTGCTACATTGCAAAGGATGGTTAATCAAGTTCTGAATGGGATGGAGGACTTCTGCATGGTATACTTGGATGACATAGCAGTGTTCAGCCCTACTTGGAAAGAACATGTTGACCACTTAGGATATGTTTTGCAGACTCTTGAGTAGGCCCATCGACCACAAAGGCTAGTAAATGTCAAATTGGTCAGAGTAAAATGATCTACCTTGGACATGAGGTAGAAGGAGGTGAAATCAGGCCATTGCCTAGCAAAGTACAAGCTGTACAAAACTGGACCACCCCCACTACTCAAACCCAAGTGAGAGCCTTCCTAGGCCTCACTGGGTATTATAGGAACTTCATTGAGAACTATGGGACCATAGCTTCTCCCTTGAATGTGATCTCCTCTCCCAAGTTCCCGAAAGGGGTCAGGTGGAATGAGGAGTGCACTCAAGCATGTGAAGGCCTAAACAAAGCCCTTTGTCAAGCTCCAGTCCTAAGAGTTCCTGACTATAACCCATCCTTCATTGTGCTGACAGATGCATCAAATACAGGTATAGGTGCAGTCCTTAGTCAACTGGGTGAGAAAGGTAGGGAGCACCCCATTTGCTTCATCAACAGGAAGCTGAAGGAACCAGAAACAAGGTGGGCAACCATTGAGTGTGAGTGCTTTGCTATTGTGTGGTCCCTGAAGAAGTTTAGACCATACTTGTATGGATCTGCTTTTGTGATTCATACTGACCACCAACTCTTGAGATGGTTGATGCAAATGAAAGGGGAAAACCCAAAACTACTGAGATGGAGAATCAGCCTGCAAGGGTTTGATTCTACCACTGAACACAGGTCTGGGTGTCACCACCAAAATGCTGATGGTCTCTTCAGGATGTTTGACCGACTGGAGTAAGAAGATTCATCCAGGAGTGGATTAAATCCTCCCGTCCCTTAGTCTGGGGGGACGAGTATTAGGGAGAATTCTCAATATGTGCTAATTTCCCTTGCCTTTTGAGACACCCAGCAACTTTGCTGGATTTCTAGGATTTGATTTTGTTACCTGGGAAGAGTGGGAGCCTTTTTTTCCACTCTCCCATGTATTTTGTGTGTTTGTTTTACTTTTGTGTTCTTTGGTTATGGAGTTTTAAAACAACTCCAATGGCATCATCTTTTTCTGGGTGTCACACAGCACCTTCAGTGCAGTGGCACAGGATTGTCTTTCAGATTCCCAAAGTTTAAAACACCTTCTCTGGGACTGACTTCCACCTCCCAGACCATGTAAAGTTAAATTGACTTTACTAGTCACTTTAAATGTACTGACCCACCACACACTATCTTCCTATAGAGTGCTGGAGGGGTTGCCTAGCTTCCTCTGAGTCAAAGCACTCGTGTAACAGTAAAATGTTACCCTTTGCTACTTGAAATGGCTGGTGGCAGTGGTTTAGATCAAACTACCATGATTTTTCCCGACCGCTAACAACGGTAGCTAAAAATCGGGTTGGCCATGTTTTTCAACATGGCGCCCAGGACCTATCTGTAAAAACAAACTCCGGTCATCTTTTTTTGCCATTTCTTTTAGGAAAGGTCCTTCTTGTGTTTGTCTCTGCGCACCAAACCAGGTTTGGTTTGTTGACCTTTGGCGGCCTTCAGTGCTGAAGCCCTCCTCTGGCGCCTAAGTGTCTAGGGTGGACACGATGTGAGGGAGGTGGCGAAACTCCCTGTGCTTAATCTTCTAGGAGACCTGAATGCACTCTGGCGTGGCTGGCTGTCCGGCAAGGCTGGAATGAATGGGAGAAAACTGTTTAAAAGCAGGTCTCTGGGACTTGAAAAGCAGAGTCGACCACTGGAATGAAAGAACCGAAGACAAGTTGAAGGAAGAGGACTGCTGCAACTCCTGGACGACCAGTGAAGCCCTTCTGCAGGTCCGAATTGCCTGAAACTCCATCGACAGAGAAGTCCTTCAAGGTTAACTTCTACTCTTGAGTTTGGTGGGAACAACCAACTCGCAAGCCACCTGGACACCGTCCCCATCTGGTTGAAATTTCATCAGAGTGCTGTTGAAAACCGCATAGCCAGAGGGAAGGAAACCAGCTTGTTGACTTTAAGGCACTCACACCTTAAACCGACGTCTTGCTACAGCTTTTGGCCTCATCCCTATGTAATGCAGGAACCTCCCGATGTCCTCCTTCTTGTCCCCACGACTGAAGCTCAGGAACAGCGAGAGCTGCTCGAACTGCCAGGAACAACTGCCTCAGCTACAGCTTTCTTCATTGACAAGTTTCTATGCAAACGCTTCTGTGCAAAATCTTTTCGGCCATCGAGAAAGTGCGTGAAACTTTCCTCAACTACGAAGGCTTGTCCTTCCCTTAACATTTGTCAAACTTTTCGCCTAGCCAAATTCTTCTAAACTCTGTGGCAAAGACTTAACCGTTACTTTCCAGAACTGTGCTATCCTATACAAAAGACTCTGAACCATTGACTTTGGCCCTGGCCTATTGAGAAGAATTGCTGGTTGTATTTAACTGAAACCCTTTGCCCTGCCTATGAATGTATTTGGGCTGTGTATTCTTATAATCTTGTCTTTTTACCCCTTTATTAAGTACCTAAAGTGCCAGTTTGCTCCCACTTCATTTTGGAGCTAAACTTGTTCATTTACTTACCGGTTGTATTTTTGTGGTTTATTAGTGTGTGATATTGAGCTGCTTATGCTAGTGTAATGTTTTGTAACTGACTGAGTAAGTAAATGTATATTCTTTTACCAAGAAACCTTGAGTAAGTGTATATTTGAATCACTGGATTTGTCCGTTGTGTAACTTATTCTACTGCTCACTTAAACTCTTGAGATAAGTCTGGCTGCTCAGTCATCGCTACCACTTTACTGTGTATTACAGGCTTGTACCAAAAGTGAAATTGTGCTTTCACTTGTAGCCCTAATTGCCTTAGTGTTCCCACAGGGTACTGCAGGTGATTCTGCCTAACAACAGACTATCAAACCAATATATGTCTATGGCTTTATTAAGTGGTGTATTTTAAGGGTTTTCAGCGCTTTGTATTTCAGCTTTGTGTTAGAGATAGACTTTGGTTTGTCATCCAGGAGTGAATGAAAGATGTATATCATCAGCGTGTATCTGAAATGTCATAGTGTACTTTGATGTTGTTGCCGAGTGGGAGCATGTATGTGTTGGACAGCATATTCACATGAAACCAAGTGATCTGCACTTTGTCTCTGGCCATGTGATATGGAAGTCTGTCAGATTAGGTCAAATGTATCCTACACAGCCTGAGCATGTGACATGCATCAACATGCTCGGTGGCCTGCTCATTTGATGCACTCTATTCCGAAAATCTGTCCATTAATTTCTATGTCGAAAAGATGGCTTTTTCATGCTGACAAAATGTTTAAAATGTATTTTTATGACTTTTTTTGGCTCAATTACTTTTTTGTTCAAAAATTGGTGTCCCCTTGTACTCGCCTCACCTTTCCCTTGTTCTCTTTTTGTGGTCCTTAACCATTTTCCAACATATTTTTATTTTTCCACTTATCATGACATAATTTTAAAGGTCGTCAATATTCCTCTTGTTGGTAGCCATTTCTGTCATATTTTCTGTTTGTTTTTGTACTGTTATTATGGTTTTGTGTTTGCCCCATTGTGCAAATTGGCTCTCCTCTTCTCAATTAGTGTCTCCAATTATCTACTCTTGAGGGTCAATGAGGTTTGCAGTTCAAATATACATCTGCTGTGTCATGCCACTATGCTAATTATATGCATACATCATTTTTGGGGCATGATATATAAAACATTTTTAAAATCACAATACGTACTGCAGCAATACGCAATATTGTGGCATTCACTATCTAATGTAATTGTATCACTGTTTTATTATCTATGATGATGATAATATTAATAACAACAATAATAATAGTCTTTTATTTATGCAACATCTCTGTTAAAGTGCTTTACAAGGCGCTTTACAAGGAACTTTTTATATACAACTAATTTCATTCAAACAACATTTTTAGTCATTTTATGGACCTTGGAACAATGAAAATCTACTTATGCCGTACTGGTGGTGAAGAATTCTGATTACGCCTTGTGATTAACACACGCACAGGAACGCAGAAGCACTGGTTCTTCCCTGAGCCAAACCTGCCATTTTGACCACAGCTCAGCTGTGCTCACAGCTGATCTTGGTAGCTGCTGAAAGTGGATATGTGTTTGATATCCACACACTGGTTCGGATGCTTTGCAAGTTAAGCATAAGAACAAGCTGCACCCCCTTGTCTAAATGGCTGCAAGCCTGTGACAGTCACGCAGGCACCACTGGGGTGTGTGTAAGTCTGAGAGCAGAACCAGCAAATTTGTAGCATCTCATGTTGTCCCATACAGGTCTAAAATAAAAAGTCTTGGCTTTTATACTCAGGTCATATTGTATCATGGAACTTAAAGTCCTGCATAAAAATGAAAATTACCATGTGCTAACAATGACATGTCTTGCAGAACATAATGTGGACCTGTTTGGAATATTTCTATTAAACAAGAGTAATTTCCCAAACCTAGTGAGTCCCCCAGCAGCTTTGCTGGATTTTTGGGGTTTGTTTTTTTCTCCTGCTAAGAGTGAGACTCTTTTACTCCCACTCTTAGGCATGATTTGTGGTATGTCTTTGACTTGTTATGTGCTTATGGGCTATGGGGTTTCTTTTTACTCCATAGGGTATCATCTGTTTTTTCTGTATGTGTGGTACACAGCACCCTCAGTGCATTGCCACAGGGGTGTCACAGTGACCCCCAAACATAGACTCCATACCCTGGGACTGACTACTGTCTCCCAGGGCATGTAAAGTCACCATTGGCTTTACTAGTCCAAAATTGTGAACAGAACCAGTACAAACCATCATATTGTGGAAGTACTGGTAAAGGGTAATTCGATTGCCCCTGGGTCTGTTTTCGAGGGGGCACTGTCCCGTCCCCCCTCGTCGAGTTTCTGGCTGGTGGCAGTGGTTACCACGCGAAATATTCCACCAGCATATTCTCTATGGGATTCTCCCATTCATTTTAAACGCACCGCTTTTTGGTGCAATGTTAAAGATACCGCTGGTTTATTTATTTAATATTAAATCACCGGTTGGGTCTTTTTGCCAGAGCTCGATTCTAAAATGGCGTTTGTGTCCGTCTCTGTAACTATGACCAAGGTTGAGCCCTTTGTTCCACTGTTTTGGCGGGCTTCTCCACAGAAGCCCTCCAAGTGGTGCCACTTTGTCTGGGTTCCACAGGAAGGGTAGAGGGGGGAATTGGCACTCTGGACTGCGTTGCCTTAGCAACCCAAGTCGCATTCTACTCTGATTGGCCCAGTGGTGAGCCGCCCGGCTCACCACTTAGCATGTGTGATTGACAGCTAGGCTGATGAATGGGGGGTTTTCTGCATAAAGTAGGGCCTTTGGGACTGGAACTTCAGAAGTCGCCACAGGATTTAAGAATCCGACGAGGAAGAAGCTGAGCCACCTGAGCCACCTGACGACACCACCAGTGAAGCCCTGCTGCAACGAACTCACCACTTTTCCGACGACAGGGAAGATCTTCTGCTGGAGAGTCTTCTCCCCTTTGAGCTGGTGGGACCAACCAGTTCACCCTCTTTCGCTCCCAGAAGCATTACTTGTCGAATCGCCCGTGCCAAGCACCCAAGCGGCCGGATAGCCAAGCTCACCACTTTTGACCGTGAATAAAAGGACCGCAGCTTTGAAATCGGGAACTCCGCAGCTGGTTTCATCCCTGGGCAGTGCAACGACTCCAGACTTCCTCCACGACGCGATCCTCTCTTCCTCTGGCTGGAACAATGAACTGCAACCACTGCCAGGAATAACTGCCCCCGCTGGAGCTTCCTTCTCATTTAAGGTACCGTGTCCTGCCTGGCCTCCCTTTCTACAGAGTGCTCAAGATGTCCCCTAAATCCTTGACTTCTATACTGGGTTGGCCCCAGACCTGCTAAACTTTGTTTCTTGAACTATTCCAACTCCTTTTTGACACTCTGCAAAGACTTTTAGTGCACTTTAAACCATGTGATCCTGAGCGCATTTTCGCTTGCTCCACTTAAAGTGGGCCTGGCCTATGAACTTTGGCTCTACAGTATAACCTGCCTTTCTTCCCTTTGCTCTGCCTCTTACAAAATGTTGGGAACTGTTTTATTTTATGCTCTGCCTTTTCTCTCCCTTTCTAACCTAAACTATTGGAGTGCCATCTAGGTTAAGCGCTCACTTCTGTCTTACCAACTAGTGTGCTTTAACCCTGACTTGTCTGATAGCTATTAAGGGAGGAGTGTATACTTTACCTGATTTTATTTTAACTTACTTTTACAGATGAGTGCTGGTATATTACTTCAAGTGTGTTTTTAAATACATAACTATATACTTTTTATACAAAGCTCTGGTCAGTGTTTGTTTGCTCTACTGTGTTTTGGCCCTATTGTGTATACTCTACATACTGCCCTATTCTTCTTGAGAGTGGTTGTTAGGGAGAATTCTCTGTTTAGGCTGAATTTCCTAACCTAGTGAGTCCCCCAGCAGCTTTGCTGGATTTTTGGGGTTTATTTTTTTCTCCTGCCAAGAGTGAGACTCTTTTACCCTCACTCTTGGACATGACTTGAGAGTGTTTCTGTGACTTACTATGTGCTTATGGGCTATGGGGTATTTTTTTCCCATAGGCTATCATTGGTTTTTTTGAATGTGTGTTACACAGCACCCTCAGTGCAGTAACACAGGGGTGTCATAGAGACCCCCAAACATAGACTCCACACCCTGGGACTGACCACTGTCTCCCTGGGTCTGTAAAGTCACCATTGACTTTACTAGTCTTAACTTAGGAACTTAACCAGTACAAACCATCATACTGTGGAAGTACTGGTTGGGGCAATTAGATTGCCCCTGGGTCCGTTGTCGAGGGGGTACTGTCCCGTCCCCCCTCGCCGAGTTTCTGGCTGGTGGCAGTGGATACCACGGAAATATTCCACCGGAATATTTCCCAATGGGATTTCCCATTGATTTTAATGCACCACTTTTTGGTGCAATGTTAAAGATACCGCCGGTTTATTTATTTAATATAAATTCAACGGTTGGGATTTTTTGCCAGAACTCGCCGCCAAAATGGCGTCTAGGTTCATTTCAGTAACCCTGAACCCAAATCGAGCCTTTGTTCCACTTTTGGCGGGCTTCTGCACAGAAGCCCTCCAAAGTGGTGCCATTCTGTCTGGGTACCACAGGGGGTTTGGGAGGGGGTTTAGGCACCCTGGACTGAGTTGCCTTGCCAACTCATGTCGCACTCTGGTGTGATTTGCCCAGGTGGTGAGCCACCCCGCTCACCACTTAGCATGTTTGAGTGACAGCTAGGCTGTATGAATGGGGGTTTGCTGCATAAAAGCAGGGTTTTTGGGACTGGTTCTTCAGAAGTCGCCACAGGACCTAAGAAGCCAAAGAGGGAGAAGCCGAGCTGACCTGCCAAGACGACACCACCGGTGGAGCCCTGCGGAACCGTCTCACCACTTTTTCCGACAGAGAAGATCTCCCGCCAGAGAGTCTTCTTCCCTTGACTGGTGGGGACAACCAGTTTCTGCCTCCTTTTCGCTGCCCTGAAGCATCTCGTGGCCGCCTTGCCTGTGCCAAGCACCCCGGCAACCGGGATACCACTTTTTACCTCAACCGCGAAAGAAGGGGTAACATCCTTTTAACCCGAAAAAAAACTCCACGGCTGGTTTCTTCCCTGGCAGTGCAACGACCTCCAGCTTTCCTCCACGACGAGATCTTTTCCTCCTCTGGACGACGCCGCGACTTACACCCACTACCAGGAACAACTGCCACCGCTGGAGGATCCTTTCCATTTTAAAGGTACCGTGTTCCGCCCGGCTTCCCTTGCCACCGATTGTACGGGGTAGATTTAACCCTCGGCTCTCGACCCTGGGTAAGCCTGGGACACCCTAACTAAACTTTTCTTAACTGAGAAAACCCTTTTCGACTCACCTGTAAAGACTTGTGACATTGTGTGATCTTGGGCATCTTTTCGCCTGGCTTTCCCTAGAGTGGGCCTGGCAACCGAACTTCCTTGCTCCTCAATAGACTGCCTTGCTAAACTTACTGTGAACCTCTGAAAAGTGTTTTACCTTGCTGTTTTCATTATTTCTGCCTTTTCCCTCCCTTTTTAATTAACTTGTTGGAGTGCCATCTAACGTTAAGCGCTCACCTCTGTTTGGAAATAAGTGGTGTTAACCTAGACTTGTCCAACAAATAACTAGGGATGTACATATAAGTAATAGTGACTGTGTTTTGACTTACTTACCTTTTCTGTGCTAGTGTAATTTATGAGTGTGTCTTTTAAATAAATAATTATATACTTTTACACCTAGCTCTGGTCAGTGTTTGCTTGAACTACTGTGCCTCTGTACCTATTATGTATGCTCTGTATACTGCCTAACTCTTCTTGAGGGAAGTCTGACGGCTCAGCTACAGCTACCCGGTAAATCTGGGTGGTACAGACTGCTACCAAGTGGGTTTACTGCCAAACACTTGTAGCCTTAAATCTTTTGCAGTGGTCCCAGAGGGAACTGCACAGGTTTCTGTCTAACACTGGTGTACAGCGGTAGGATTTGTATTGAGCATACACTTTAGTGTACTTTTGAGATACCTTAGTGCAACTAACCACAAAGCTTAAAGCACAAAAAGAAAAAGTCATATTCTAACCTGTCTACTATGGAAAGTTATAGCCAAGAGTCCCTTGCTACAAAAACTGCTGATTGTCTAAGACTTCTCTGTAAGCATAAGAATCTCATGACTAAAGGAAAGAAAATGGAGCTAATAGAAAGGTTGTTAGAAAACCAAAGTCTGTATGATGGTTCAGAGGAACCTAACACTCCAGCAAATGTAGAGAACAGCAATGATATTGATATTGAACACAGTATTGATGATCATGGATCAGAACCAGAAGAGGACGATGAAACTGTTGTAGATGTTCCCTCTAGGCCTCTGTCTGCTCTACCAGCTGTACCTACTGGGCCTTTGCCAGGTCCCACATTTGGTCCTCAGTACTATGAACTGGAGAAAATGAAAATTGAATTAGAGTACAAGAAACTTAATGCTCAAACTGACAAAGAACTAAGGCTAAGAGAAATGGAGCTCAAGTATGAGCTAGAAATGAAGTAATTGTCTGTTGAGAATGCTTCTCTCTCTGGCTCCTCTAGAAGTTCCAGTCCTAAAAGACCCCGGTTGCCTAAAGAATTGATTGGTATGTATGAGCCTAAGTTGGATGTGTTGGATTGGTTGTCTATGTTTGAGTATAATCATGGGCTCCAGAACATCACAGGTAATGAGTTACTCACCTGGTTGTTCTCTAGGCTCCCCCCTGTTGCAACTGATGCAGTAATGGAGTTGGGGGAGGAGGATAGGAAAGAGTATGAATGTGTGAAACTAGCTTTGATAGCTAGGTTTGGGAAGACCCCTTCCCAGTATCTTAAGAGGTTTAGAAGCCTCAAAAAGCATGATGGTACCCCTTGGGCTACCTGGGTGTGTGAAGGGTTGAAAAACTTAGAGGGATGGATTAAGGGTTACAAAGTGAACACTTATGAAGGAATGAGAAATCTTGTAATGATGGAGTCAATTTATGATGCCTGCTCTCCTGAGCTCAGACAGCACTTGGCTGATTCACAGGAATTAGATCCTAGAAAGCTAGCTAGGGCTGCTGACTTGTGGGTTGCCAACAGGGCTACTCACAAGGATTCTGGGGTAACTCAGAAGAAGGATGAGGGGAGGCAGCCTAAGAAAGACTCCAAAGAGAATTCAAATAATTCCAATTCCAAAGAGGGCCCCAAACCACACCATAAGGGTAAGCCACCTGGGAAACCACAACAGAGCAGTATACCTTCTGGTGCCAAACTAGAAGGAGGTCAGAACAAGCCTCCATTCCAAAGGGCCTTTGGATCCTGTTATGTTTGTAAGGCTACTGACCATGTGAAAGGAGATCCCAGATGTAAGGGTAAACCTTCAGGGGTCCAGCTTGTCTCCTTAGCCTTCGCTCCAGAGGAGGAAGTCCCTATGGCAAGTGGAAACTTTCTACTACTGGCTGATCAACCCACTGGAGTCTCAGCCAGTGTTTCTTTAGTCTCTCTGGGGTTGTGGGAACAACAGAATTTAGATGTCTATAATTCTATCCCAGATAATACTAAAGAGTATTATAAGGACAGTGTCCATGTGAATGGTCAGGAGACTCCTGCCATCAGGGACACTGGGGCCAGCATAACTGTGGTGGATGAATCATTTTTCAAGGCAGAGGATGTTGCTAAGGCACCCAAATGCCTCACCAAGTTAGCTGGAGGGCCTGTGCAGATGTGTCCCCAGTTACCAGTTCTCATCCAGTGTAATGATATGGCTGTGAAGATACCTGTCAGTATACAATGTGAAGTACCAGGTAGGGTTCTGTTGGGTAATGACCTGAAAGCTCTTGGAGTTGTGTCACATACCCCCAGACACCCTAGTAAAAGGTTACAGGAGCTCACCAAACCTGCAAGAGAGAAAACCCTGCGAGGTTTTTCTCAGGAGATGATGACAGAAATCACTCCTCTTCCACTGGAGCAACTTACTGCAGTAACTACCAGATCAGGAGCAAAGGGGCAACCCAAGACTCCTAGAAAAAAACCTACAGCAAGCACTCCAGTGCTTCCAACAAGGACTTCCCCGAGGTTGTCCAAAGTTACACCTGTAACTCCACCCCCAGCTGAGGCTGAGAGGGAGGTACAACCCTGTCTGGTTGAACTAGACTCTGAAGAAGAGCTAGTAGGAGGCCTAGAACTTATTGGAGACCTGGACCCGGCTGACCATCCTGAGCTGTAGTCTTTACTGGCAGAAGGTGGACCCAGCAGGTCAGCTTTTTGTAAAGGACAAAGAGAATGTCCAACTCTGGAGGGCCTTCGCCCACAGTCAGCTTCTCAGGCTGAGGGGCAAGAGCCTGGGAAGTATAGGTTACACTGGGAAGATGGCCTCTTCTACAGTGAACCAACTGAATCTGAACCTGGAGCCTACCAACGCCTGGTAGTGCCCCAAGAGAACAGACAACAGTTCTTGCAACTAGCCCACGAGATTCCTTTGGCTGGTCACTTGAGTTTCAAGAAGACCAAGGAAAGGCTCTCTCTCTACTTCTATTGGCCAAAGATGGGGGCTGAAGTAGATAGATATTGCAGGAGCTGCCACACCTGCCAGACTTCTGGTAAGGTTGGTTCCAAGAATGTGGCACCTTTAGTGCCTCTCCCAGTTGTGGGAGTCCCATTTGAGAGGGTAGGGATTGACATTGTTGGTCCCCTTGATCCCCCAACCTCCTCAGGCAACAGGTTTATCCTTGTTGTAGTAGACCATGCTACTAGGTACCCTGAGGCAATTCCTATGAGGACTGTTACAGCTCCGGCTATAGCTAAGGCCCTCCTTGATATTTTTACTAGGGTTGGGTTTCCTAAGGAGGTGATCTCTGACAGGGGGTCAAATTTTATGTCCCACTACATGAAAGCCATGTGGAAAACCTGCAGAGTCACCTACAAGTTCTCAACCGCATACCACCCTCAGACAAACGGGTTGGTAGAAAGGTTTAATAGGACCATGAAGAGCATGATAGGTGCTTTAGAAGAACCCCTTAAAAAGAAGTGGGACCTTCTACTGCCATGCCTTCTCTTTGCTTATAGGGAAGTCCCTCAGGAGGGAGTAGGTTACTCTCCCTTTGAACTTCTCTATGGCCATCCAGTCAGAGGCCCCTTGGCCCTGATTAAGGAGGGGTTGGAGAGTGCTCCTTCCCCCAAACCAGTCAGAGTGACTGACTATGTGATAGGTCTCCGAAGGAGAATGTCACACATGATGGCAGAAGCAAGTGACAACTTGAAAGCTGGACAAGCTCTGATCAAACATTGGCATGATCAGAAGGCTAACATGGTTGAGTTTACTCAAGACCAGCTAGTTCTAGTTATGCTTCCAACAAGGCAGAGGGCCTTACAAGACAAATGGATGGGACCCTTCGAGGTTGTGGAAAAACTTGGAGAGGTCAACTATCTGGTGGATCTGGGCAAACCCAGGGAAGCTCCCAGAGTCTTCCACACCAACCGCCTCAAAGCCTATGTCTCTAGACCAGAAGTAGGGGCCTTGCTCCTAGCTTCATCTGAAGAGGAGGAGGAGAGTGAAGCTCTACCTGACCTCCTGAGAGGCTTACCTTTGGAGGAAAAGGTTGAAGGAGTTAATCTCTCTTCAGATCTGACCCCTGAGCAACAGGAGGAGTGCAAAACTATGTTAAATCAGTTTGCCTCCCTGTTCTCACTTTCACCAGGCTTGATCCCTTGGGGACAGCATGATATACTCACTGGTGACTGCCTGCCAGTCAAAAGCAGAGGATATAGGATGTCAGAACATGTCAGAACCACATGAAAGGTGAGGTCAAGAAGATGCTTGATCTCGGGGTAATAGAGCCCTCTACTAGTCCATGGTCTAGCCCAGTGGTGTTAGTACCAAAAGCAGGATCCAAGGAATTGAGATTCTGTGTGGACTATAGAGCTCTTAATGCAGTCACCAAGACTGATGCCCACCCTTTGCCAAGGACAGATGAGTTGGTGGATAAACTTGGTGCAGCCAAGTACCTCAGCACACTGGACCTTACGTCAGGCTATTGGCAAATAGCCCTGATAGACCATGCCAAGGAGAAAACTGCATTTTCTACCCCAGTTGGCCTATACCAATTCAAGGTTATGCCTTTTGGACTAAAAAATGCACCTGCAACATTCCAAAAGAAGGTGAACCAAGTTCTAGCTGGGATGGAGGACTTCTGCATGGCATACTTGGATGACATTGAAGTCTTCGGCCACTCCTGGGAGGACCATGTGAACCACTTAGGACATGTTTTGCAGGCTCTTGAGCAGGCCAATCTGACCATAAAGGCAAGCAAATGCCAAATTGGACAGAGTAAAGTGGTCTACCTTGGACATGAGGTAGGAGGTGGTGAGATAAGGCCTTTGCTCAGCAAGATTGAAGCTGTGCAAAATTGGACAACACCTACTACTCAGACCCAGGTGAGAGCCTTCTTAGGCCTCACTGGGTACTACAGGAATTTCATTGAGAACTATGGGACCATAGCTTCTCCTGTGAATGTGATATCCTCTCCAAAATTCCCAAAAAAGGTCAAATGGAATGAGGAATGCAATCAGGCCTTTGAAAGCCTGAAGAAAGCTCTTTGCCAAGCTCCAGTACTCCGAGCTCCTGACTACAACCAAACCTTCATTGTACAAACTGATGCTTCCAATGTAGGTATAGGCGCAGTTCTTAGCCAACTGGATGGGAAGGGTAGGGAACACCCCATTTGCTTCATCAGTAGAAAACTGAAGGATCCTGATACAAGGTGGGCAACAATAGAAAGAGAATGCTTTGCTATTGTGTGGGCACTGAAGAAGTTTAGGCCATACTTGTATGGTTCTACTTTTGTCATTCAGACTGACCACCAACCCTTGAGGTGGTTAATGCAAATGAAAGGGGAAAATCCAAAACTATTGAGATGGTCAATCTGCCTCCAGGGGTTTGATTTCACCATTGAGCACAGGTCAGGGTGTCACCATCAAAATGCTGATGGACTCTCTAGGATGTATGTCATCGACTAGAGGTATGAGGTTCATCCAGGAGTGGATTAAATCCTCCTGTCCCTTAGTCTGGGGGGGGGGCGGCGAGTGTTAGGGAGAATTCTCTGTTTAGGCTGAATTTCCTAACCTAGTGAGTCCCCCAGCAGCTTTGCTGGATTTTTGGGGTTTATTTTTTTCTCCTGCCAAGAGTGAGACTCTTTTACCCTCACTCTTGGACATGACTTGAGAGTGTTTCTGTGACTTACTATGTGCTTATGGGCTATGGGGTATTTTTTTCCCATAGGCTATCATTGGTTTTTTTGAATGTGTGTTACACAGCACCCTCAGTGCAGTAACACAGGGGTGTCATAGAGACCCCCAAACATAGACTCCACACCCTGGGACTGACTACTGTCTCCCTGGGTCTGTAAAGTCACCATTGGCTTTACTAGTCTTAACTTAGGAACTTAACCAGTACAAACCATCATACTGTGGAAGTACTGGTAGGGGCAATTAGATTGCCCCTGGGTCCGTTGTCGAGGGGGTACTGTCCCGTCCCCCCTCGCCGAGTTTCTGGCTGGTGGCAGTGGATACCATGGAAATATTCCACTGGAATATTTCCCAATGGGATTTCCCATTGATTTTAATGCACCACTTTTTGGTGCAATGTTAAAGATACCGCCGGTTTATTTATTTAATATAAATTCACGGGTTGGGATTTTTTGCCAGAACTCGGCGCCAAAATGGCGTCTAGGTTCATTTCAGTAACCCTGAACCCGAGTCGAGTCTTTGTTCCACTTTTGGCGGGCTTCTGCACAGAAGCCCTCCAAAGTGGTGCCATTCTGTCTGGGTACCACAGGGGGTGTGGGAGGGGGTTTAGGCACCCTGGACTGAGTTGCCTTGCCAACTCATGTCGCACTCTGGTGTGATTGGCCAAGGTGGTGAGCCACCCCGCTCACCACTTAGCATGTTTGAGTGACAGCTAGGCTGTATGAATGGGGGTTTGCTGCATAAAAGCAGGGTTTTTGGGACTGGTTCTTCCGAAGTCGCCACAGGACCTAAGAAGCCGAAGAGGGAGAAGCCGAGCCGACCTGCCAAGACGACACCACCGGTGGAGCCCTGCGGAACGGTCTCACCACTTTTTCCGACGACAGAGAAGATCTCCCGCCGGAGAGTCTTCTTCCCTTGACTGGTGGGGACAACCAATTTCTGCCTCCTTTTCACCACCCTGAAGCATCTCGTGGCCGCCTTGCCTGTGCCAAGCACCCCGGCAACCGGGATACCACTTTTTACCTCAACCGCGAAAGAAGGGGTAACATCCTTTTAACCGGAAAAAAACTCCACGGCTGGTTTCTTCCCTGGTAGTGCAACGACCTCCAGCTTTCCTCCACGACGAGATCTTCTCCTCCTCTGGACGACGCCGCAACTTGCACCCACTACCAGGAACAACTGCCACCGCTGGAGGATCCTTTCCATTTTAAAGGTACCGTGTTCCGCCCGGCTTCCCTTGCCACCGATTGTACGGGGTAGATTTAACCCTCGGCTCTCGACCCTGGGTAAGCCTGGGACATCCTAACTAAACTTTTCTTAACTGAGAAAACCCTTTTCGACTCACCTGTAAAGACTTGTGACATTGTGTGATCTTGGGCATCTTTTCGCCTGGCTTTCCCTAAAGTGGGCCTGGCAACCGAACTTCCTTGCTCCTCAATAGACTGCCTTGCTAAACTTACTGTGAACCTCTGAAAAGTGTTTTACCTTGCTGTTTTCATTATTTCTGCCTTTTCCCTTCCTTTTTAACTAACTTGTTGGAGTGCCATCTAACGTTAAGCGCTCACCTCTGTTTGGAAATAAGTGGTGTTAACCTAGACTTGTCCAACAAATAACTAGGGATGTACATATAAGTAATAGTGACTGTGTTTTGACTTACTTACCTTTTCTGTGCTAGTGTAATTTATGAGTGTGTCTTTTAAATAAATAATTATATACTTTTACACCTAGCTCTGGTCAGTGTTTGCTTGAACTACTGTGCTCTGTATACTGCCTAACTCTTCTTGAGGGAAGTCTGACTGCTCAGCCACAGCTACCAGGTAAATCTGGGTGGTACAGACTGCTACCAAGTGGGTTTACTGCCAAACACCTGTAGCCTTAAATCTTTTGCAGTGGTCCCAGAGGGAACTGCACAGGTTTCTGTCTAACAGTGGTCTGAATGCTCAGCCACAGCTACCAGGTAAATCTGGGTGGTGCAGCCTGCTACCAATTGGGTTTACTGCTGCTCCTGTAGTCTTAATCTTTTTGCAGTGTTCCCCAAAGGAACTGCACAGGATTCTGCCTAACAACAGTCACACAGGCACCACTGGGGTTTGTGTAAGTCTGAGAGCAGTACTAGCAAATGTGTAGCATCTCATGTTGTGCCGTACAGGTCTAAAATAACAAGTCTTGGCTTTTATACTCAGGTCATATTGTATCATGGAACTTAAAGTCCTGCATAAAAATGAAAATTAACATGTGCTAACAATGACATGTCTTGCAGAACATAATGTGGACCTGTTTGGAATATTTCTATTAAACAAGAGTGTGACCAAAGTAGTTGAGTGAGTAAAGTGAACAGTGGTTTTTCTGTGTTACTTGCTTTGTAATATGTATACACGGGAGTCATTTTGCATGAAGATTTCTGTTGGGTGGCAAAGGGCAAAATTTTTACTATGCTTAGGGTTTATTTGAGGCAACTCTAGATACCAAGCAGTGGAGCAAAGTACAAAAAGAGGGTAAAATACAGAGCCACCCGCTTTTTAAATGGGGTGGCATGGGATATGGAGGCGTAAATGTAAGGCATAATGCCTTTACAACTCTATTTCTCACTCTGCCCCATTTGTGTGTTGACACAAGGCGGCTGGGTGGCACAGAGTGGAGATAAGATATTACCATGCTCAACTCCTCCATCTTGTGTGAGCCGTTTGGTGCATGAGATTTTCATCCAAGGGTAAAACCAAAGGATTCTTATGGAATTCGTCTAAGTTTTGCACCTTTTCAAAACCAGGTGGTAAACACCGCCTGCAGAGCGTAGATTGCAGGCAGGGTTTATTACGCACATGACGAACGGAAAATGGAAGAGTAATATCGAGTTTCACAAGACATAGAGGAAAATACAAGAGTCAAAGCGATGTAGCCTCTCTTTTACTCTTTCCTTTTCCCATCTGCCTCATGAACGTTGAATTGTGCATGGGGGGGGGGGGGCGGGCACAGCACGTCAGTGCTAACATTGTGGGTCCCCATCATGCAATTAACGTTCATAACAAAATGGGTTCAAAGTGTGCCCTGCGGAGACCCAGGGGCGGGAAGGGGAGAGGAATAAGTCTCCAGGGATCTTTGTGCAGCCTGCATGCCCATGTCCAAACTATGTAAGGGTTCTTTCTTCCTTTAATGTTTGCACTTAGTTGGGCAACATTAAAATCGTGTATTTAACATGCTATGAAGATATAAAAGCTTAAACACTGGCATAGTCGTAAGAGGGCACACACAAGTAAACGCTCCAGTTAAAATAAATATACCCCCCTTTCTTTCTTGGAGCCCCTTTCCTAGGCCGGTGAAGGCCCATCATAGTGACATTCTACCTACGCAACTAGTTGAACTGTGGGAGATGTTTTCCTGCGAATTTCCGCTATGAGGATGTCTGGCAGAAGTGTATATAGTGAGCTTTCGGTAATGATTCTGAATAAAGTAAGCTGGCCTCTTTCACATCATGAAGATTCTTTCTGACATTGGCCAGATTGCACATGTATTTGTTTATGACACTCATCATGCCTTGCATGACTTCAGATTATCACTGAAGATGAATAGCCTGCATTCGGAGTAAGCTGCTGAAAGGAGCGCGCGCACTATTTTATGGCAGATTGATTTCCATTTGCTTTCCTGGAATAAATGGATGTTAGCCTCCAATGAAAAAGAAACTCACAGATGCTGGTACAGATATCAGTCATAGATCTCCAAACTGCCCTCGCATATCAGTGTTTCATTGCACTGCATTCGAACATACAGGGGCTTTGTGTCGCACTTCATCCTTGCATTCCATTCCTGGCTTGGGAAATTCCCACCTCTTGGAGCATTGAAAAACCATTGCAAAAAGTCCCACCCAAATCAGTAGTGAAAGTTGCACCATCCAAAGCGCCACGTACAACACGAGTGCATCATGGTAGGGGTGCTTTTAGGGCCACATTTTGTGAGATGGAATCAGGGCTCAAGTCTAGAGTACACACGGGCAGACGGAGTCCCCCACTTTTTTTCAGAGGGCACCATGATATGCTAATTTCTGGTGACACCACATTCAATTGGTATGTTAAAGAGTCCCTCCACTTTTTTTGAGGACTTTAACCATGGGAGTCATAATATGTCGCTTCGGCTCAGCCCACCTCTACTTTGTCATTTTTCAACCGAATGGCCTACTGCTGGTGGGTCCTAATCTGAGAATTCACCAGAAACATGACTACCTTGCATTCCTCCAAGGGACACAGTAAAAATAAGGCACTGGGCGTCCTTAACAGGAACACGTTTCTTTCAGTGAGGCCCATCACTCTCTGTCCAGGTAACTACCATTAGCCAGAGGCCCCAAGCTTAGCACCATAGCTGATATATGTGCTTGCCGAGAGTCCGTGTAAAATAACAGGACGGAGTGCCTGAACTAACTGGTAGCATATCACAATATATCTCCCCATAAATACAAAAAGCAATACCCCAACACCCTTTGTTGGAGGAACAGAAAAGAAGGGTAAGGCAGGTCAATGTTGCCCATAGTGGCAAAACCTGGAAGACACTCACTGATGCCTGAGACTATGCCTGACTCCAGGCTCAGCTACTGGGATACAACTCTGGCGTGCGCCACTGTGATCTCTCAATTTGATAAGATTATTTGAGGGCCATTAGCACCCATATTCCAACATAGCATTGCTAGTGGTCTCTTTAACCCATTCAGGACTTTGCAACATGGATAGATCTTTATGGACATTGCAGTGTCCTTTTAGCCTTACCAAGCCACCTTTGTGAATGACCCTCTGATTAACAGCATTGCAAGCGTCATTTTAGTGGTTGCTGCCCTTGGTTAAGCTTGGCCATCTAGAGCACTTTATCCATATTTTGGCAATATGCCTCGAGACTGCGGGCCATTACTGCATAAGGTAATGCTGCCGGGGCCCATAGTTAGAGGCCCAAACATAGCAAGGGCCTTAACGAAGGCCTCGGGGGCATTACATATGCAGTAATGTCCGCAGTCTTGGGGCATATTGCCATTAGTACCTTGGCCCGTAAAACCGGGGTACTAATGGTTTCATTTCCCAGCTGCGAGGCACGTTGCCTTTCGCAGTCAGAAAAAAAAAGTTTCAAAAGTATAAAAAAGGTCAGTCATGATGAGAAAAACGTAGTCCGTTTTCTCTTTATGCAGCGGCCATAGTAAACAAAGAAAATGGCCACCATGGATGGGAGAATTTCCATGGCGGCCATTCACGTACATTGAAAAAAAACGTAAACAGAAAAAATGTTCACCCTGGAACAGGGAGAAGGGACTACGTGTGGTCCCTCTCCCTTTCCATGGTGGGCTGAAAGAAAAAAAAAAGAATAAGGAAGATGGCGCGAGGGACGCACAGGGACGTGAGCAGGCTTACCATGAGTTAAGGCCTGCAAATGCACCAATCAGGGTATTTGTTTCATTGAAACAAAACTGCGCTCGGTACTAATTAGAGTTATTGCCTCTCCCTGCGCCAACCACAGAGGGTTGAGCTTCTCACACACATTTCTGCCATTCATGGCTGCAAACAGTGCCACCCATATATTGGTGAGTGGTGTGACCCCATAGACTACGATTGCCTCACTGAATACCTCCCTCCAGAAAATAGTGCTTACCGCTGCCAATCGTATCTTACCTCTGATGAACCTGTTGAGTATTTTCACAACGCTTTTGGTAGTGAGTGAAATCTTCGAGAAACTCAAGCATTTCCAGTGAGGTACATTGTTCCCAGTTATATGTGAGCAATTCTCTTGATATGTCGTCTCTGTTAAACATCTGTATCGAAACCCTATTCGACGGCTGTGTAGAAATCACTGCTGTCGGCATCCACCTGCAGGCCTTTAGTTAATAATAGCTAGAATAAACAATGTCACATTTGATATAACTTTAAAATGCCCCATGCAATTGAAGGTTCCACTCATACGCGTGTCCTCATTAAATGCAAAACTACTGATAACACACCCCGTCAGGGAATGAGACCAAGAGGTGAGTTGCAAGGATGACAAAGTTTATATAATAAAAAATGCCAGCAAAGAACTCTGCTGACGGAGAGCGCTCTGCCAAAAGATACAGAGGCAGCACATTAAAAAGGCACCAACGTCATAAGTGACATCATGTATAAGTAACACATCAGCATATTTGTTTGGCTGGAGACATATACTAAACCCAGATTCATATGGGATGCCTGGGCTGCATTGGTTGCAGCTTCTCAGTCGATCATGGTGCACGTGGTCAGCTGGGCTCATCTTCACGGTGAAGATCAGGGAAGAGAGGCATCACAGCACTAACTATAAACTAAACAACAGAGTCTAACAAATCACAAACAATGGTCGATACTTGATCATCACATGAATGGCGTGCTTAGGAAAAAGGGAATAATATATGGGCATGCCGACCTACACATTCTGGGCTCCTTTGATAGTGCAGTTCCCGCTCTCAGGTGCCCACCCCAGGGGCTCCATCTGCAATTTGCCTGTCCTGGTGCCTCATAATGTAAGCAGATGTGTGTTGTTTTTAGGGTGAATATACTGCTGCACAGGATTAAGTCCATGGTGGATATTCTGGAATGGTCAGTGCGAGGGCGTCAGATGTGTATCAACATGAAAGGGAGTGGAGGGTTTGGACTGGTGGGCCCTGGCCTGGTGGGTGGGAGTTGAGAGGGCATGGGCAGGTTAGTGGTGATGGATGGGCACTTGTACTGAGTCCTTCTCCGGTCTAACGCCCTGCTGAGAGCACATTCTGTGGAAACGATACCAAACAATTGCAACAATAAATGGCTGGACTTCTGTAAGAACAAGGCTCGCGCAGAGCTGGCAGGGGGGTGGCGGTGTCTTGGGCTCTCTGTGTGAGGCGCTGTGGATGGGAAAGCTGAGTTTTACAAAGGGATGATTTTTCGGGCCTTGTAAAAAGATGGCATCTGGTTTAACTCAAAATGGCGTCTAATCTTTGGGGGTGAGCTATGTTATTCGGCTAGGTCTCTATATGATATGATAAGGGGATGTGCCTTGGGGGTGGGTGTCTCTCCCCCTTGGCCTACACGTGATCTATTTACTGTGGGACAGGCAAGGGGCGTTCCCCCCTTTCTTTACTCATAAAGTAACCAATACCCTCCCAGGGGTAAATTTTATGGGCATCCATGCTCTACACGCACTTCTTAGACTTTCCCCATGTCGTGCATATTCCTCAGTAGTACATGTCATGTAAATACATCCCCCATCCCCATCTAGGTCAACCCACACCTCCTTGTAGTTTTCAAGATCCTGGGGCTGTTTGATAGTGGTATGATAATAATTGTCTACCTCATCCCCTTTGTGGTATATTCCCACCATGCAGTATTTGGGGTCACCAGTTTGTACCTGCACTTCTCTAGTATCATGAGGCACCTTGTTATTAACCTTCCTTTTACCAATAGTAACCATCATCATTGCACTAGACGGAACCGCTTTTGTGCAGCATCGGAGTCCTAACTGGCACACAGAGATGATCATCAGGAAGAATGGAATGATAGGTATCAGCATCTTCGTGATTGTTCTAAGCCACAAGGGTACCCAGTTGAATGCCTTACTGAACCAGTCATTTTCTTCCACCCATCCCTCTTTTCTCATTTTTACTCCAAGTTCATGCACTGCTGCAATCTCATGTGATAGTGTCCCGTTCTCAGCATCTGAAGAAGGTACGAATATGCAACATGAACTCCCGATCTTTTTGCAAACACCACCCTCCATAGCAGTGAGAAGGTCCAACATGTACCGATTCTGCATTGTCATTAGTCGGAGTGCTCACAGTTCCACTTTGATGACGGTGAAGCCCTCCTCTGTGTCATTTGCCAGCGGGATGAGTTCCCATCTTACGATCAGCAAACCATTTGGCATTTGCTCTTGCTTGGATGCTGGGCACAAGTGATACAAAAAATGTCTCTGCTGAATTGAACAGTTTGTATTCATCGGGGATCTGTGCAACGAGATCAGACGACTCTTGAGACAATTAGTTAGAAGCGCGCTTTCTTTGGAACAGATGATCACGTTGCTCATCTTCGGGGAATATGCAAAACGATGGGGGTTGCGCTTCTGTTGGTTGAGGTGCTCCTTGCCGTCCTGGAGGCACCGCTCACCCCATTATATGCTTTTCAGGTATCACCAGCACCACAGAATGTAGTGATGCAAGCACACAATAGCCCTTCCAGGATGGTGGGAGGTGCAAGTATGCCTTTTTGCTGCACACCCAGGAATAGTCCATTAGTGCAGCAGTGCCTTTCCAAAGATCAGGAATGATGAGGGTTCTGATGCAACATGTGTTAGAACCCATGGACACTTTTCCTTCCCCATAGAAACAAAGTTCGTAATTCTCTGCTTGCTGGACCTTGAACGGTTTTTCAAGGGCTGTGACCCATGTCAGTTTTGTGGCATGCTCTGTACATATTTGTGCGCATGTCTTTTCCATTCATGCCATCCTTTCATTGGACAGCCCATGCATTCCTTCAGCTTTGCACATGTAGGTTGAGTCCTGTCGTTGGTTTTCCACAAAGCTTGTGCCCTCGATGGCCAGGATTGGCTCTTTAAAACATTTCGCGCCTTGAGATCCCTCCTTGCAAATCTTCTCATTTGGCGGGTTGAGCTTCATTTTCAATGTGTGCTCCTGAAAGGGGCTCTTTATCCTACATAGTGCAAGGTGGATGAGACATTGGCCTTGTATAATGGGATTCTTGAGGCAACAAAACCTTGGGCGCCCCAGATGCATGCAGTATTAAAGAACACATGTAGCAACTTCCATTGGTTGTTCGTTTTCCCTTGGTACTCATATCAGATAACCAACTGTTAGACTGCCCCGGATGACGAAGGTCCTCTACTTTATCTAGTCCCAAACCATGGTATGCATTGTATCTGTGTTGACGGACCTGTCTTTTTTTCCTTCGATTACGCAGGAGAGATTGTCGTTTCCCTGTCAAACTTCTACACAGTCTATCATTCTACATCTACATCTATCTACATATCGACTGTTGACTATACATTGAAAAAATATCAGTATGTACATATCTGTAGTTGGTTGTCGGTATGCCATAGTGGGGGAGAAGGGGAGCAATATCATATTGGAAGCTGTAGTGGGGAGCACATTATACATTTCATTAAGCTTTGAGGTAAGCATTAGGTTAGGTTGTGAGGTAGCTTGTGAAACTGTAAACATGGTGGGGGGTGGCAGCGTGACATTCAATGCAATCGATGTATTCTTATTTTCAGTAGGTACAAGTAATACAGTCTCTGTTTTATTCTTGTGGAGGGTTGGTAATTTAAAGACACATTGCTATTTCCCCCGCATCTTCTCCCCTCCCCCCTTCTTTTATATGGGCCCCCCAGATAAAATATGCTCCCCAATAGATGCCTAAAACAAGTTACTGTAAAGAAAATTGCAACAAAATGAAGACCACAATCATAACTGTGTGCTCGAGTGGCACTTATCTTATTCCTACTGCTATCTAACTGAATATTAGCATTAAGTGGCGTCAACTCCAGCATCATTGCACCTAAAGAAATGGTCAAACGGGGCGGGCATTAATAAAGTTTTAGATGGGACAAAATATAGAGGGGAGAGAGAGAAAGAGAGAGAGAGAGAGAGAGAGAGAGGGAGAGAGAGAGAGAGAGAGAGAGCCTCCCTACAATTGAATTTTTCTAATAATTCCACTCTGACTACATTTACGCGTCAGGTTACCATTGTGTTATGAAGTATTACCCTATTTTCTTTCTAACTCACATAGAATGTTTATCATGGTCCTGTAAACCAAAAATCAGTCAGACAGGCAGCCGGGGTTTAGTTTGGGCGACTGGAAATACTTGTTCACAGTGCTGCTCTGTTGATGGCAATATGCTTGTGTAGTAAGAGTTAACTAGTGGTTGGTGCTTTACCTCTTATACACTGCTGTTTCACTCATTGTGACCGTGGAGAGAATGACACGGTGGGTGCACATTCTCGATTCACCTTTGTTGGAAGACAAATTCGTACTATGTAATCAGGATTACGCAGTGGATGATTGTTGACTGCACCTCCCCCCAAAGCAACGAAGATGTTAATTGGGAAGGATACTAAATCCAAAAAGATGCATGCAGTTACTGAGGATGGCAATACAATTGATACTGCCCCCTCACTTATACCAGGTGCTGCCAAAATACATTCTCTTTGTCCTGCTAATCATAAACCATATGCCACGAAGTTGCTTTTGCATATGCAAAATCCTGTAATGCTCGGAACACTTTTCTTAGCACACAATCTCTACTGACTTCTCCTAAAAATCAAAAAGAGACGGTGATGCACTCTCTGAAAAGTTTTCTGAGCATGAGAGAATGGGACGAATGTGGGCACATGGATGACATAGAAAACGCGTCAGAAAATGCACCATCAGACATTTACATTTTGGCGCCGGCCGTCTTAATTGAACTTGAAAAATGAGTCCAATTATCTGATGGGCCTTTTACTCCTGTCACTGCTCCGATAGGGTGCATTTACTTTACTTTACTTTATAACATTTATAGTGCGCAGCCATAAACCCGTGGGTGTGAGCGCGCGGACAAAAACGAACATAACAGAAAACAAGCAGTGGATATCCTGAGGTCTGTGAGATGCCAGAGAGAGAAGAAATCAAATGAATGTTAATTGAAGAGGAATGTTATTAGATCCTTTTTGAAGTGCCTCAAAATTGAGGAGCTTCTCAGGTGACTGGTGACTTTCTATGGTGCATTTGCATACGTGTGAGCAAGTATACCCAATAAGAGCAATGATGATTCGTACTTAGAAGAAAAAACTCCAAAAACAGAACATAATCCCACATCAAATGCTTCTAAGATGAATGATGATAAACACACAACAAACAATACATCTTCAGGGGAGACAAACAAGGAGAGTCCCCCTAATTTTCCTAATGACGACCCCTTCCTCCACTTGGAGCAATATTCTCCAATCCAGCGGAGGATGTGAATACTCTTGAGGCATCATACCCTGTGCTATACAGGATTTTAAATTTATTGGACAGGGGCCATGATTATACACACTATGAACTTAGAGACTTGAAAGCATTCCAAGTTGAAATACTAACTAAATTAAATAAATTGGAAGGATACATATTTGCAGAAAACTATAAACGCAAAGGAGGTTGTAATACACCACTACAAAAGGAGGTACATGCCACTGCAGATGAATTCACTGAAACAGATAGTGATTCATCAAAGGAGATTAATCTAGATACTCAAGCTCCCTGTCCCCCCTCCTACAGTTTTCCTCAATCTTTTGTGCAAACGGTAGCCCACATAGGATCTGGGGAAACAATCCAAATCTTCACACATGCGCAATTATGTCATGTGGTAACTTCCAACACTGAGAAAATAGACCAACTTCTATTTTTTACGCAGAACGAGTTGGAGCATGATACGTTTACCAATGACAAGACAAGAAACACGCTTCCTGGGGACGTCAAGATAGCCCATCAGTATTAAAAGCCATAATAAAAGCATAAGCGATTCAAAACTCATCAGTCCCCGAGAAGGTAATTGAGGAGGAACTACAATCTAAACCAAGGGCACAATACTTCTCCTCAAGGAAAGAAAAACGCTGATACTTCGGTGCAATTAAAAGGAACAACAAGCGTCTCACAGCCCAAAAAGACTTAGACACTAAAACAAAAAAAAAACGAATAAAATAAATACAAATAGTTTACAAGAACCTGTTAGGAGAACTCCTCAGCATCACAATGAGTCTGTCCCAGTGCAAGGATTGCAGCATTCTTGCCCCGTTGACCACGGTATCAACTTTGAGGAACTCTCTGTAGAGAGTAAGGCAGCCCTCCAACTGGATCAGGGGAGAAAATTAAATTCTCCCGCAAATGATAAGTCATTGGTGCAGTTGGATAATTCGGACACTGGGTATAGCAAGCTGCCTGCGAGAAAAACTCAAAGCAAAGGGGGAAATGAGCTACAGTTAAAAAAAAAGTTGCAATTTACCTCTACGCTTTCAATTCCACAACAATCACAGTTATCAATGTACTATAAACCTATTGCAAATAAAATAGAAAAAAACTGACCTAGGCAAAGAGACTATTACTATGCAGGGGAAAATGCAATTTCAAATACTGAGGGCTCCACAGCACCGGTGTGGGTGAAGGGTACCCTGCAGACATCGATGCAGAAAAAAATGTATAAGTCCTCTAGCACCCCTTCCTCTTGCCCTGCCCTCATGGGCATTGCATCCGAGTGCTTAAACCATCAAAAAACATCTGAAAAGCCCTCGTCTAAAACACATAATTTAAACTCCCACAAGGGCCAGGTGTGCTCTAATTCTTCCTCCAGGGTTTCAGATAACTCTTTGTTGTCTAAAACCAAGGAGTTCAAGACGAGAAAGGAGGCTGATGCTTCCACCCCAGAAGCCTCCATTATTATAGGGTGGCTCAGTGATCCAGAAATTAATGGTGATAAGAGACTAAATAGATCATTTATGCTTCAGGCTTTAAAAGACATTCCTACCTTAAGAACACTATCCTCAAATGATATTGAGTGGATTACCCTACCTCCGATCAATAATTATCGAATGGTACTGCAAGTCCAGTCAAAAATAATAGCAGAATTAATCTGGAATCACACCAGAGAATTTAAATGATCGGCCTATCACTGCATCCTTTTAGGGCTATTGAAGAAGCACTTGTCTTCAACGAATCCCCTCTGGAAATACAAAAATCCTCATAAGAGCTGTCTGGGGTGGAAATATTGGCCGTTACCCCAGAAACTGCTGTAATAGCGCAACTTGCTGATTTGTCCCTGACTACGAAGGATTGGTCATGGCTAATAGCACTGGTGGGAAACCTTCAGGGTACGTCCAACTCGCCTGCAACATAGTAGCAAATCTTCACTGAGAGTAATTTCCTGGAATTCATGTGGATTTAAAAATCTTTCTGCTTGGTGCAATCTTTACTCTCTGCATGAATCTGTGGATATCATGCTATGCCAGGAAACAATGTGTACCTACGCATTCCAACTAAAGGGATTGGCTGCAACCCACGTGATGGCACAACGTGACGTGCGGGGTAGACCATATGGTGGGCTAGCAATACTCCTTAATACGAACTTGTTACACAACATACTCAAAGTGTATAGTTTGCACTCTTTCTTGGCGACGGTGATAGAGTTTACTGGGAATGTGAAAGATGTATATGTAGTTATAGCGGTGTATCAAAATTCAACTCAGATACGCATTGATTCTATCTTTATTAGGATCGCTGCTATGTTTGAGGAAGTATTCATTGAATGGCCTAACGGTAAAGTCCTCCTGGGAGGCAATTTTAATGCAGAATGTTTAAGTTCTCATAATAGGGACCTACACTCTGTCAATTCTGTAAAATGTTTGTTGACGAGACAAAGAGGGCGACAATGGTGTGACTTCCTTGCCACTTGGGATATATTCTTTATTGCATTTCATGACAAGGGTCACGTTATCACATGGAACCTTGATTATAAACACTCTTGTATTGACTTTTTTGCGCTATACATGAATCTAATGTATGATTGTAGTGAAATTGTATTGACCCCTTCTGATACAAGTGAGCATGCAATTTTAAATTTAACAATGGAAGTTAGGAGCGTACAAATGAAGTCTGAAGACACCCATTCTTTACTAATTGATGATCGCTCTGGTAAATCCCTATGGTGGAGCGTCTACACGTGCGATAAGTTGTATTCATTAATTGATAAAGAGATACAAACCATTTTAAACAGCACTTTTCTGAATATACCCTTGCAGTTGACTATACTCCAAATATCCAGGATTATACGTTCTGCAATTGAAAACGTGTCGAAACTACAACGGGTCATGCCTCAAATTCAGCATGTGCACCCTCATAATAATTTAATTAAATTGGCTAAGACAGAAATAAATGCTAAACTGAGACATACTAAAAGGTCTCTTCTGTCGGAAGACCAATTTGAATTTAATAAGAAAAGAATTTGTTACCATTATAGAAACATATGTAAAAAATTATAGGGCACAATCTCACCTCTCCAATAATCAGGCAATGATACACAACCTGTGTCGCAACAATAGACACTCCACTTGGGCTTTGCTACATTCAAAGGAACATACACCCATTTTACATCAGTACTCGAATATCACTGCAGACACCTGGACTCTATTCTTTTTTTTTTTAATAACTTTATTGGATTTTCAACAATGAAACAAGGCAAATGGTAATCAATAAGGCATCACAATCATGGATCTAGTGCTTTACCAGACCCCCTTCCCTTCCACTCCCAAGACCACAGGAAGTTCATCAGTGTCCTTCGTGTCAGTTTATGAGCCAGGGCTATCGCTTTCGTCTGAGGTGCTGTGCACCGCAGTAGGGTGAAGTAATGGTGTTGTTAGCGCCACCCAACAATGTAGTTCTTCACTGGAGTCTAGACTCTGTTCGTGAATTGCTCGTTCCCATGCTCCGGTCTCGGCAATTATCCACCTTCTGAGGTCTCCCTACCACTGTGCCTCGCTAGGGCTCTTTGGACTTTTCCATCCCATGGCTATGATTCTTTTCGCTGTGATGTATATCAAGTCTTTGAGTCTGTTGAGAGGCTTATTTTTACTGCTGCGTTTATAGTTGCCCAAGATACAAGCCACAGACCTATGGGCTTCCACTTCGATGTCTGCCATGGCAACCCTTTATTTTACTTGTGTCCAGAAACCCTGTATGAGTGGACAACCCCAGAACATATGAGTCATTCCAGGCTCCGGTTCGTTGCAGTTGGGGCACACCTGAATTCCCGCACCTTTGAACTTCGATATGGCTTCTGGCATGAGGTAGGCCCTGTTGGTAATGTACAATTGGATGAGTTGTAAGCGGGCATTCCTTGAAGTTTTTTTGTGGTAGTGGGTTATCTTTTCCCATTGTTTGTCCTCGAATTCTAGGCCCAGTTCGCACTCCCATTTCACCTTGCATTTGAGTTTGTTCCTAGTCATACCTTGCAGCAAGGCCTCGTATAGTCGTGAAGTTTCGTGGCCGCCTTCGGTGGTGTTCAACATGGTTTGTATGGTCTCAAGCTCCGTTGCAGGATTAGCAGCCTCAGGCCATCTGTGAGCTGAGTCAACGTTAAGGTCTCATGTTCTGGAGCCAGGTCTCCCAACGTGGCCACACCGTATGGCTCCCATTGGGGGCGCACCTCCTGATGTCCCCATGTGCTTTTCGCCATGATTGCCGCTATGGGGATTTGTGGGGAGTATAGGTCTGCTGTTCCGACCGTTTTGCAGGCCCGTTTCCAAAGCCGAATCCCCAATTTGGCTATGTATGGGTAGTATTGTGTGATACTCTCCTCGGCCCAGAGCAGGTCTCTGAGTAATAGGCGGGGCAGGGCAGGTTGGAGGAGTCGTACTTTCGTCAGCTATCCATCGCATCACGTGCCGCAGCTGGCTAGCAAGGTAATACAGTTCAAAGTTGGGAACTTTCAATCCCCCCTTCTCGTAGGGCCTTTGAAGTGTTTCTAGCACCACCCTGTGTCTACCACCCTGCCAGAGAAATCTCCTGCACAGTTTATTCAGATTTCTGAAGAATGAGGAGGGGATGTAGAAAGGGACATTGGTAAAGTAGTGTAGGAGGCGGGGGAGTGCGACCATCTTAAGGAGGCCTGCCCTACCGGCCACTGAGAGCGGAGGTCTGCTCCAGAATTCCATAGATTTTTCGAGGGAGTCTCTAGCCCTCACTGTGATGAGTATGTATTCAGCGTGTGGGTTCCGGTGTATGGTGATTCCTAAATATCTGAACGATGTCATTTGCCATTGGCGGTCTAGAGGGGGTAGAGACCTGTATTCTACATTATGTAGTGCAGCGAGGGGGTAGAGGCAAGATTTATCTCTATTGATCCGGATCCCTGTGCATTTGTGGAATCCGTCCAGGGTCTCGAGGATATAGAGCAGGAGGTGTTCGGGATTGTGGAGATATAATAATGTGTCATCAGCGTACATGGAGACAAGGTGGGTCACTCCGTCTATTTCAATGCTCCCGTCTCTGTATTCCTGTCTAAGGTAGGCAGCCACAGGTTCGGTGGCGATGATGTATAACATGGGGGATAGTGGGCATCCCTGCCGGGTGCCTCTTCGGAGGGGCCACTTTCCAGAGTCCTGGAATCTATTCTTTAGGCAAAAATGTGTCCTCCCGGCGAGATTTCGATCCTCTCTCTCCAAATATACGACTATGAAAGATATCAACTTCACTGGTTGGTCTATATCAGAAATTATCATAACCATTGGGATTTCAAAAAACTCTAAAGCTCCTGGGCCTGATTCAATTCGACCTTCCGTACTTAAGAGAAATCCTTGTCAATGGGCTGCTTTGTTAAAAACACAGTTTGATCACGTTCTACAAACTGCAGCCCTTCCTTTGTCATGGCTGCAATCAATTGTGGGGCCCATCTTCAAAAAGGGTTCAAAGACAGTACCCGCAAACTTTAGGCCCATTGCATTAATTGATGCAAGTGCAAAGGTTTTTGCAATTTTGTTGCTTCAGGACTTGCACATGTATATTCGATAACATAACACATTATCAAGATTCCAAGTTGGATTTCGTGCTCAACTTGGAACCACACTAAATGCATCTATTGGAGCCCATTTCTTGGCTAAAACAAAAATCCCCAATTCTGGCCCAATTTACATGGCATCTGTCGACTTGCCGACTGCCTTTGACTGTGTGATTCGTCGATTACTTTGGTCAAAATTAGAACGTCAGGGGGTCCCATCCCATCTTATTGCCCTGATTGCAAAGTTCCATCAGAACACCTCTTACCTGGTGAGGATAAACACTTCAGGAGCAACTACCTCACCAATTCTCACAGAGGTGGGGTTGAAACAGGGTTGTAACTTGGCTGCAACCCTGTTTAACCTCTACCTCTGTGAGATTGATGAAATCTGGGAAAAGGAGATTTCATATCCGGCAATGCTGGGCCACTTAAAAATCCAATGGCTCGCCTTTACAGATGATATTTTAAGCAAAGATGTTATTTCCTCCTCCCAATTCATTATATCAGGACTTTTGTCAAATGTTAAATGAAAAAAATCCACCTTCAATAACAAAATTCCATGATTCTTTAAAAAATCTTTTAGAAGAATGTGAGCTATCTCCAGCTGACTTAGAATATCGCCCCCTACATGCTAAAAAACGTATATTTGAAAATGACTGCGCAAAAACTCTAGACCTGATGGGTACAAAGAAATCGTACTTCGCTTCCAAAAGAACACCTCTTTGCATGTATCTGACAAAATTCCCCTGTCCACCCCTGAGGGACATCTACTTACGTTTTAAGCTAAACCAGCTACAAACTTTGGAAAGAATCACGAGATGGGGGAATTCTCCTGTTATTGAAGGCAATATGAGGTGTCGCTTCTGCCATAATCTAGCGCACCACTAAACCATAAAACACCTGGTAATATATTGCCACTACTTTGACAACAGGCGGGTTGCTCTTCTGGGTTGGAACCCAAACGGTGTAATAGCACCTGCAAGGGAATGGTGTTGGTGTGCTTTTATGTGGGGGTATTCAACGAAGATTGTCCTGTCTCCAGCAAAGTTTTTGGTAGAAATATCTCTGGAGGTGGACCTAAAGCGCTCCAATCCTCAACCTTGAGGCTGTTTGTAAGAAATAATCTAAGAGATCATAGAATGTTCGATGTGTAAATAATGAATATAATGTGTGCTGGGAACACTTTCTTTTTTTATAAATATAGGTTCCAGAATCTACCTCTAAATGAAACATAAGTACTTGTAATGATTTGAATTGATGTTTTATGAAATGTTTGGAATACCAAAATGTAACTATTTTAAGTTATTGTGTGTTATATGAAAACTTATAAATAAACAGCGTTTTTATGAAAAAATTACAAATAAAAAAACAGTATTGCAATTTTTTGTTGTCTACCTTGTACCCGTTTTGGGCAAGTAACTGGAGGAGGATTATAGAGTCTCTCCAACACCTTTCTTCACTTTCACTGCACACTAGGAGGTCATCTACAGACTGAATGATGGTGCTGGGGGCTTGAATATTGCTGAGGTCTTAGTGCAATATTCTGTTGAATATGCTTGGGCTCTCGCAGTACCCCCAGGGCAGTCGATGGTGTTCATATCTCCTCCCACCTAGTGTGAATGCTGTAGGATACTGTGAGCTTGGATCGAGGGGCACTGAGAAGAAGGCGTTCTTTAAATTCACTACAGTGAAATGAGTTGCCTGTCTTGGAACACTACACAAAATGGATGGGGGATTCGGGACAAGAGGGAATTCTTTTTGGACAATATTATTAAGTAGGCGAAGGTCCTGTATTATATGCCACGACCCCCCCTCTCCCTGTCCCTTTCTTAATAGAGTACAGAGCCGTGTTTCCTTCCTCGTGAGCTCAGGTACTGCTCTGGTGAAGACCCTAATCCCGTACACAAACATGTCAGGATTTACTGACACTCCCCTCACCTTTAATTGATTGGCCATGGGTTGTATCAACAGCATTGCTCTGAGGGAGCACATACCGGGGTCTCTCAGTAAAGGACATGGTCATGTTTAGCTTAGTGAGCAAATCTTGTCTCAGTAAATTAACAGGGGGACTTTCATAGTATAGTATGGGATGCTCGCACTGTTTTCCCCCATATTTTGAAGTCTAAATCTTCTGTGTAAGGAACCATTACTACAGCGCCAGAGCACCCTTGAGTTTCGATAGTTTGGCCAGATAACGGAAAATCACCTTCACACATATGCATGATTTCTCCACCCAGAGTCCCCCATATAGATTAACTGTTTGTTCCCTATCTCTGCCCCCACCAGTGGTTCCTCTTCTGGATGCATGGTAGTGGATAGGACTGGACACGCAAGTGCTCTCTGTGGGCTGTCCAAGTCAGGGTGAGTGTCTGTCCCCGGGCAAGAAAAATATATTTTCACTAAGCACGCACGCCCATTGGTAGGGGGCTGGCTTGCTGTTCGGGGTGGTGGCGAAAAGGTTGTTGTGCCCTTGGGCCAGCTGGTTGGGGCAGCTGTTCTTTGCTTGCATGGTATACGCGGGGTGGCAGAGTGTGTTTTACCAAGGTGGTGGAGGGTATTGCTGTGGATATTGTGGGGGCTGCTCATAAGCTTCTTGTGGGAGTTTGTGTGGGCTCCATGGATGAGGTTGTCCATACTGGGGTGGGTTGTAGTAAGGTTGGTTGTATTGATAGTTTCCTCCGTGCCTGCTGCAGCACTCTAGTGAGAAGTGACCCCACCTCTCACACAACCAGCATTGCCCTGGGTTCCCTCCTCTTGGCCCTTGTGCCCCGTATCCCCCTACCCTCTTTCCCCAGAACACCCCTTGTCCTCTTGCTGCAGGCTTTCCTTGCCACTGCGGTCCCGTGTCTTGTTGCTCTCCTCCCCACTGCTCTTGCCCGTTGTCTGTCCATATCGCGGCCATCATTGCCTGCATGGCCACTGAGACAACCCTTCCTCTCCTAGATGTTCTGAAGGCAGTGCTGCTGTTACTGCTGTGACCTTCTCCAACTTCGTCAGCACTAGTTTCGCTTCTTCATGTAATGTCCTCTGAATTGTTTCCTTTTCCCTTTCTTTGATACTCCTACAATGGTGTACTATAATGCTTCCGAATCTTGGGCCAGCCCTTGCCTTCTATCCCTGCTATCTTGTCAAGAGCCTTCTGTACTTCTTTTGAGAGGCCTTGCTTAGTTATGAAATAAAATAGGGAGGTAGACTGGTCCCACGCGGTGCCTGCCTCCACGCGCCACATGTCCTGTACCCGGAGAATGAACTGCGCAGCATCTTCCTCATCCCCCATGGTGCATTGCATTATGGAATGTAAGTCGGGGATGTTGGGGAAGGTCATCTGCAGTGCATCCTGCACCTGTGCTTGGACGTTATTAAATGATGCTCCATCGTGAGTGTCATTACTTATGGTCACACCCGGGAAGCCTGCTTTCACCCACACCAAGTCTGCTTGATCACCCACTGCAGATACCAGGAGGCTTTTAATTTCTGTTAACCATTGGCCATGATATTTTTTCATTCGCTCACTATACAGTGGGAGATGCTTTCAAATATGGGATAGTGGGGTGTCCATCCCCATGGCCCCGAACCTTAACCCTTGTGTACAGTTCCCCAATACTTGTATGGCCCTTTTTTCCCCTTACCTTCTCTGCTATACCTGGGCCTCTTTTTCCGAGCAATCAATAAAATTGTATAACTTCTATCTCTAATGTCAATATACAATACACAATTACGTGCAACAAAACATGAAACAGTTTTACATTCAACAAAAAAAGTAACATAAACAAGGAACAAGTAACATATAACGTATCCCACTTTTTTTTTAGCAATATCCACTTTCTCACTTATTCATCATTCACATCACGTTTGCCCCTCCTGGGCCTTCTTCCACATATATAAAAACACTATAAACAATAAGATACAATAACAAGTTAAAACAATAACGACTACTTATTCCCGAGCCCACTAATTACATGGGGCTCCTACTTTTATCTCCATATTTATCCTCTGCATTGGGTGAGACAGTGCAATGCGGCACCACCCTTCTTCCCCTTTTAGAGCTTAGTTCCTGTATTTCTTCTGTATTTTCTTCTTATTCCTCTACTAAAAAACTAATGTCCATGAAAAGAAAAAAAAGCTTTACTTCACCTAACCACACACTCTATTCACATTCTGCTCTTGCGTGTTCCCTTCAACCACACTGCTCTATATTCTCCAAGTCTCATCATTTGTCTGTCTCTGAAATTTATACTCACATGACCGTGTTCTACCAAGAGCCTCCATTCGGGTTCTTTCCACAACGTCTGGGCCTCTACTTGGGGCCGCACTCTGCTCCAGCGAACAGCGGGATATTCGCAAAGCCATCACCCACAGGAACCTTTTTCTTTTGTGTACACGTATTTGGGGACTGGCCAGCCGTAGGTGGGCACGGCCTTGCTGGAGAAGCCCTGGTTCTGGCCACAGGTCCAGGCGTCTCAGGTAAATCATGCTAAGGAGTCACCAAATGAAGGTTCCCACTCAAACACGTGTCCTCATAAAAATGCAAAACTATAGATAACACATTCCATCTGGGAATGAGACCAAGAGATTAGTTGCAAGGATGACAACGTTTATATAATAAAAAATGCAAGCAAAGAACTCTGCTGCCCGAGAGTGCTCTGCCAAAAGATACACGGGCAGCACATTAAAAAGGCACCAAGCATCATAAGTGACATCATGTATAGGTAACGCATCAGAATATTTGATTGGCTGGAGACATATACTAAACCCAGCTCCATATGGGATGCCTGGGCTCCATTGGTTACAGCTTCTCAGTCGATCATGGTGCACATGGTCAGCTGGGCTCATCTTTACAGTGATGGTCAGGGTAGAGAGACATCACAGTGCTAACTATCTAAACTAAACAACAGAGTCTAACAAATCACAAATAATGGTTGATACTTGATCATCACATGAATGGTGGTGCTTAGGAAAGGGAATAATATATGGGCATACCGACCTACACATTCAGGGCTCCTTTGATAGTGCAGTTCCTGCCCTCAGGTGCCCACCCCAGGGGATTGATCTGCAATCTGCCTGTCCTGGTGCCTCATGATATAAGCAGATGTGTGTTGCTTTTACGGTGAACATACTACTGCACAGGATTAAGTCTACGGTGGGCGTTCTGGAATGGTCAGTGAAAGGTGGTCAGATGTGTATCAACGTGAAAGAGAGTGGAGGGTCGGGACTGGTGGGCCCTGGCATGGTGGGGTGGGGGTTGAGAGGGCATGGGCAGTTTAGTGGAGATGGATGGGCACTTGGACTGGGGCCTGCTTCGGTCTTGCTGTGTAAACAATACTAAATAATTGCAACATTAAATGGCTGGACATCCATGAGAAAAAGGCTCGCGCAGAGCAGGCAAGGGGGCGGGGGGTGTCTTGGACTCTCTGTGCGAGGTGCTGGGGATGGGAGAGCTGAGCTTTACAAAGAGATGATTTTTCGGGCCTAGTAAAAAGATAGAGTCTAGTTTAACAAAAAATGGCGTCTAATCTCGGGATGTGAGCTATGTTATTCATCTAGGTCTCTATATGATATGATAAGGCGACGTGCCTTGCTCACCAGCTTAGTTTTGTCAATCCTCCTCTATTTCACTACGCATTCTGGGCAAGCAATACCTTTCACAAACTATTGATTTGGACAAACCTGGATACCTAAATAATTCTTCCTCTCGTTCCTTCGCCAGATCAATGGACTATTCATATGATCTCTTTGCTCTGTCCGGCCTTCTCCTCTTCCATTGATGGTGGCACCCACAGTGAAGTTCTCATGGCTCCGTTCGCCTCCTCTAAAGTCATAATTAATTTCTACCGTAATGGCACTGTCACGGTCCAAGGCCGTCAGGCCAATCTCCACCTCTTTGATAGGCGTTTCCCTCGTCTCATCAATTCCCTTTAATCTCCTACTGTCTCCTCCCCCCTTGGCTACCTTGCCCCCTCTTCCTTCCTCTTCTACACCACCTCAGGCTCCTTCTTCACTTCCACAGGTTGTACCTCTGATTTGTACTCCTCTGCGGAAGGCCTTTAAGGCTGGCAACCTTCTTTATCTTGCACTCTCAACTCGCTCTGCTGTCAAACACTCCTCTGATATCAGCCACCTCCAGGAAGAACTTGACCTTGATGTCCTTGGTCTTACTGAGACATGGTTCATGGCCAGCTCTATCATGAGCTTTGACACTCTCCTCCCTGATGGTTACAAGAACGTCTCTGCACCAAGATCCACAGGGTCCAGAGGGGGTGTAGCACTGACCTTTCCTGAGTGGATTCCTGCCTCTATCATTCCCATGCAGACATACTCCTCCTTCGAATGCCTTGTCTGCAGGCCATCTCTCTCTCCTACCCACTCTCTTACCTTGTCTACTATATACCGGCCTCCTGGTCAGATCACCTCTTTCTTCTCTGAGTGGGCAGACCTCTACTCCTCCCTCCTGGCCTCAACCACTCAACTTCTCCTTCTTTGTGTCCTCAATAACCATCTAGAGTCTCCTTGTTCCTCTTCTGTACTCTTCCTTGACCTCTGTGATTCCCTCTCCCTTTCTATCTTCCCCTCTGTCCCAACTCACTCTTCAAGGCATGCAATTGATCTCTTCTGACCTCCCCCTTTCCATCCCTCTGACCAGTCATCTCTCCTGGAGCGATCACTCCCTCCTCTACTCTCATCTCTCCCTCTCTTCCCCCCATGCCAAGCCTACCCCAACACGGCCACCTACCTTCGCGGACATCTGACCCATGAAGTGTGTGTCAGTTGAGGGTTTTGCCGCAACCTACTCCCCGCTCCCTCCACCTCTGGCTGTCTCACATCCTGACACAGCCCTGTCTATGCTCTACTCTTCTATTTTCCATGCTTGTCATGCTCTTGCCCCTGTCATGAGGATCTGATTGAAGCCCAAAGCCAAGTGCAACTCCTGGTATGACTCTGACCTTGTCACCCTTAAACTAAAGTGCAGGGTGGCTGAGAAGATATGGAGGACTTCTCGCTCATACTCTGACAAACTGGCCTGCTGCCTGCTCCAAAAGCAATACCGACTCTCTTTCCACACTAAGAAGAGAGCCCACATTGAAGCCTGTGTCTCTGTGGCATCTAACAACTCGGCCGAACTTTTCAAAATCTGCAAGCAGCAGGCCAACTCTGCTGCAGTCTCTAACTCTCTTGTAGCTTCCCAGGCCCTTTCCATGGCCCTTGCCTCTGACTTCATCTCGGAAACCCAGGATATCCTGTGCACCCTGTTGTCCCCTCCCTTCCTCTCCCCTCTCCTTCAGTGAACCCTGGCCCTCTGGCAGCCAACCCCCCACCCTCTTTTTCAGCTGACTACATTGACACCCTCACTCCTGCCCTGGCTGACTTCTGTATTGTCTCCTTCACCTTAGGAACCTTTACCCCCCCCGAAACACTCTCTTGAGCACCCTCTTCTCAAGAAACCCACTGCTGACCCTTCCTGCCCAGCTAACTATCGCCCAATCTCCATCACACCTTTTCTGGGCAAACTCCTGGAAAAGCTTGCCATCTTGCAGCTTAACCTTCACTCTGATTCTGTTGGTTGTATCCATGACCATCAGTCTGGCTTTAGAGCTGCCAGAAGCACGGAAAACTGCTCTCCAGAACATCTGTAAAGATCTGCTCTCCAACCTTGACTCTAACATCCCCTCTGTCCTCATTCTACTCGATCTCTCTTCTGCCTTCCACACGGTCAACCATACTATCCTGCTCAACAGTCTCTCTGACAACCTGGTTATCACCAATCAGGCTCTGGCCTGGCTGACTTCTTTCCTCTCTGACCGAACCTCCCAGGTCCAACTTGGGTCCTTCCATTCATCTATCTCCCTTTCTACCTGTGGGGTTCCCCAGGGGTCTAACCTCTCACCCTGGCTTTTCAACCAATACCTGGCCACTCTCGTCCACCTCATTGCAATTTTCTGCTCCAATTTTCAGTGCTATGATGATGACTCTCAACTCATTTCCAAGATTCCCTCTGCCAGCTCTTCTCCTTCTCTTTGATTGCCTATCGGCCATTCAGGATTGGTGTGCAGCCAACGATCTCTGCCTGAATGCCAGCAAGACAGAGATCCTCCTCATCTGCACCCCTTCACCCTCCTTTCCTGTCACTCTCTGGCTGGCTGCCCTTGGCCCTCCTCCTACCCCCACCTATGTGGCTAAGAACCTCAGGGTCATCTTTGACTCCACGCTTTCCTTCTCTGCCCACATCTCTGACGTCTCTAAAAAGTCAAACTTCCTACTGCACCTCCTCAGATACACTCAGCCTTTCCTCTCCTTCCCCCAGAAGCTCACTGTCTCTCATGCCCCGGTTCTCTCTAGGTTGGATTATTGTAACAGCCTCTTTCTAAATCTACCTGCTTCTACTCTCTGCCCTTTGTAACTTATCCAGAACATGACTGCAAGACTTGTCCTTGGTCTCAAGCACTAGGATAGTATCTCTCCAGCCCTGAAATGTATCTACTTGTTCCCAGTGGCTGCAACGATTAAATTCAAGATCCTTTGCATTGTGCACAAGGCTTTCTGGGGCCTGGGTCCAAAATACCTTGAGCTGTCCCTCCGTAAATACCTTCCTTCCTGAGCTCTTTGCTCCTCCACCTCTAAATCCCTCTGGGTCAGTCGTTTTACAAAGAAACAACCTGGGGGTAGATCTCTGTCTTCGGCTGGGGCCTCCCTCTGGAACAGCCTCCCTGTCACTCTGAAACTTGAGGAGAACCATTTCCAGATCCGGAAGCACCTCAAGACCTTCCTCTTTGCTTCTGCCTTCACTCCTCCTCTCCCTTGCTGAACTGTTCGGGCTCTGCATCGTGCACCTGGTTACCCTCTGACATTCAGGCCAAGGTACTTGCTCACCCTCCCACTCACCCGCACTGCCTCCTGGCAATTCCTTGCACTGGGGTCTGTTGGATATTTTGTGTAGATTTGGGACCTAGCGGTATTTTCTTACCGTCAATAACAAAATAATTTAGTAATAACCGCTCCTTGTATTTAGATAGGGTTTGGTATTATAGTGGTATAGTGGCTATGCATTATTTCAGTACACAGCTACATTTGGTTGGTATACATTTCGTTGTGGTTTACTGGTGAGCATAATTTCTTTGTTTTATTTGTGGCCCCAACGTACAAAACCCCTTTCTTTTTTTTAGACTGTTCTTGTGATCTGTAGAGGCCTCAGGCTTCTACATTATTCAATAGCACCACATTTTCATATGGAGTGCCACTTGTGGCTGTTATCACTGATTTATCTACACCAGTGAGCTATGCTTCTATAAAGTATTCACAATAATATGTGGTGTTATCACTAATTTATTTATATTAGTGATACTATGTTTCCATAAAGTATTCACGATAACATGTGGTGTTATCACTAATTTATTTACATTAGTGAGACTATGTTTCCAGAGGCCTCTCTCTGCTGATTCATATACGCCCAGCAGACTATTGTATTATATTCCACTCAGAAGACACACACATACATATACACTGAGTGGAACCACGCACACAGCTATTTATAATTGCTCTTAACATTGCTTTATCTACATAGGCAGTTTGGCACATATATTACCTAATAACCTCCCCTTTTATTATGTGATATGGGCTAAATGCACCAGAGAAAGACAGAAGCAAAACAAAACTTTACACAGGTTGTGATTTATACCAGTTTCATTTCAAAATCATACATTACCAGCTTTGCGAGGCAGTCTTTTCTAGAATAAACAGAAGAGAAACAATAACAAAAATACAAGGCATTTCATTAAATTCTTTGCAACAATAAAAAGAACAGTACATCAATTGACTTGCATTTAGATGGCAACATTAGAATGTGGCATTTAAACACGGTGATTCCCCAATAGTTACTATCGCTACACTGCCTGCCTAATGATAAATCATTTGTCCGTCACAGCAAACTCACTTCATTTGCATATTTACCAGCTATTTGTAGCTCTCCCACACGCGATCTCCTGGCTGGTCGCCTCTGATAAGTGGCTCAGGGTCTTCTTTTTAAAGCACTCAGCGAGAACATGCAGTTCCCATCTGCAATCTTCTGGTCTCAAGCCGGTGCTAATTGACTGGACACCCCAGTCTCCGAGGTCAGCAGTGCACTGGAACAACGCCTCCCAGCAGCCCAGCCAGGCAACCCCACAGCAACTCCAGCCAAGTGCACGTTTAAAATGACTTTCAGAACCTGTCTTTTCTACCTCATTTTCACATGTCACATTATGATGTTATTTGATTAGTATTAGTGATTAGTATTTGTTAGTTAAATTAATTAATCAAGTATCTAATGAGTCTCCTGTAATTGAGGCATTTTCAATTGAGAAAAAAATTGTGTTCTTTTAAACTAAGTATTGAAAAATGGAAAAAAAATGATGTTCATAGATAGCCTGTCTTCATATACCTGTCCATATGTTACCCTGGCAACACATGACTTGTTGTACCACCTTACAGCTATAATGTGATCCCATGCAGTGGCGCTGCTCTCCAAAGCACGCTAAATTATACTGCATATCCCCTCCTTTTTCTTAGAATTTGGCAGTGGTCCAAGCCACAATTGGAAGAAACTCAAACACGCTCCCTTTCTTCTTTTAAAATGTAGCAATCCAACAGAATGAATATTCATATGTGAAAAATGAAAATTGAAAAATCACTGTTCAATCATCATAATATCAAAATTCACCTCTGAGTCCATCAGTTCTTATAAAATATTTTACATATTTCTTCCCAATGGAAGTGTCCATAGTCCAGTGTTTTATTTTTGTACTTGAAGTCAATCACAAAACAACAAAATAAAACAAATAATTAAAATAAAGAATTAACATAACAGATTAAAATAATTAATTAAAAAATAAATATGTGGAACTCCATACTCCAGGACACTTGTCTGTCTCTGACATGTGCCGACCAGCGATGTCACATCATTTGGTTAATTCGGGTCCTCTTTCATCCTGGCACTCTTGGATCCTTTTTCCATAGGAGTCATCTCTTTTTGGCATTCCAGTTACTTGTCTTCACCTCCACCCGGAGGCAGGCATCATTTGATCTTCATCCAGGGGACTCCAGGACTCCATCATCTCCCGTGTCCTCTGGTCCCGTAACCTCCAAGCCAAAATGTGTTAATATTCTAAATCAAATAGAAAAGAAACAGATTAAGTACATAGCACAATACTAACTTCACCCTTTTGCCAAAAATAAAAATCTATATATATCCATGCACTTCATAAATCATTTTGCCCTTTTCCTCTCACTTTCTGAAATTAAGCACATGTTAAAGAGAAAACAAACATACATAAAATAGCATTCAACATTTAATACATTTTCATTTTGCAAACCAACTCCATTAATTTCAGCTTCCATTATTATTTTTTTATTTTTTTAATTTTTTTATATATATATATATATATATATATATATATACATATATCACAGTATTTATGTTCCATTATAATAATCAACCATCTTTATTTAACTTCTCTACCGCTGCCTTCTGACTAGACCCATTTACCTTACCTTTTTATGTTCAAGGGACTTTATCTGTTTCTACACGCTCAAGTTGTTTAATCTCATGTCTGGGGTGGCATGGTTTAATTTGATTCACATGAACAAACTGTTCTGTTGCTGTTTCACCTTCAGTCTTCAAAATTTTATAAACCACGGGAGAGATCTTATGTACAATTCGGAATGGCCCCTGCCATGCTGCTAGAAATTTGGAATTTTTCTGTTTACTTTTTCCAAAATGAAATGTATACACCTGATCGCCCACACAATACTCTTTCACTGATGTCTTTTTATCATAATATGACTTTGCACTGTCAGCAGCTCTCTCTAAATTTCTCTGTACAAAAGCAAATGCATGTTGTAAATGCTTCCTCAGTTCATCAATGTATTCATGAACTGTGGACACGCTCACAAGTGTCTGCTCATGTGTTCTGTATAGCAGCTGTTGTGGTAACACCATTTTTCTACCTGTCAAAACCTCATGGGGGCTAATACCTGTTGCTTTGGCAGGAGTTGATCTGATTGCCATCAAAATCAAAGGTAAACGTAAATCCCAGCTGGAACCTGCTTCTGCCACAAATTTCTTTAATATGTCCACAACAGACCTATTACTGCGTTCAACTCCACCAGAAGAAGCCGCCCGATATGCAATATGTAATTTTCTTTTCACACCCAGTATTTGCCATACCTTACTCATTAGAGCACTTGTGAAATGACTTCCTCTGTCTGATTCTATTCTTTGTGTCAACCCAAACCTTGAAAACACATGATTCACCAGTAATGTGGCTGCTATTTGCGCACTACAATCTGGTGCAGGAATACACTCAATCCATTTCGACATCAAACACACCACACTTAAAATATAATGGTTCCCCCTGCTCGACCTCTATTTGCAAATCTGACCATGGAAAGTTAGGCATCTTTTCATTAATGGAGCTCTGTGCTTTGGTGAAGCAGGTTTAAATTGGGCACATACTAGACATCCTCTAGTATATAATTCTACATCTTGGGACATATGTGGCCAGTAAGCATAATCTTTTAGCATTTCCAATGTTTTTTGTGAACCTCTGTGGCCTGCAGTTATTGCATCATGTGCATGGTGTAGCATTAGCCCTCTGAATGAAAGGGGTACCACCCACTGTATCTGTCCTGTTATGGACTCTCTAATCATGAGTCCATCCTGTAGTCTAATTTGTTTTTTATTCTTTAATAGAACCCTCACCTCTTCTTTTCCTATACAATCATTTTCTGTTAAAGGGTTTTGTTCAGGATCTATCAAATGGTTATAATATATTCCCAAAATTAGATCATCCTTTTGTGCCTCAATCCGATCTTGGTCTGGTGTATCATAAGTCCATTGTGCTACTGGTTGATCTACCTCCTTTGGTGCTTTAGAACGTGTTACTGCATCAATTTGTATTTCACCAAGTAAATGTTCAATAGGTAGCAATTCTCCCATCACAGCCCCAATTTTAGCCAGGTGATCTGCCTTATCATTCCCCTCCTTATCCTCTCCTGGAGTTTTTAAATGCCCACAAATTTTCCTCCAGTATATTGTTAAATCATTCTCTGACACCAATTTGTCTATGGCTTGTATCATTCGTCCATGTTTAAGTAGCTTTTTGTCGTATGTAATCATGCCTCTCTCTTTCCGGCCAGGTAAATATTCCACAAAGCCATTTCGTGCATAGTCCGAATCAGTCACCAGGACAATTTCACTGAATTTATTATCAACTGCAGTAGCAATTGCTTTATAAATGGCTGCCAATTCCGCTACTTGACTGCTCCTAACTCCAATTCTCATCCATATACTAGGGACGCCTTCACATTTCAACCAGGCATTTCCTATTCCTGACACTAATTGTTTATTACTGTCATTTTCAATGTGAAAAGCACAACCATCAAGTCCTTGCATGTCTTTTCATCAAAAGCTTTGTGTGGCTATTGTTCAAATTCCTGTAAATTAGGTTCCACTTCCATTTCGTTTGATACTTGTTCAGCTGCACAGTCATGTAAATCTGCTAAACCTTGAGCAATTGGGCTTTTTTTTATTTTGGGCCATATCTCACTTCTACAGGAAAACCCTGTAATGCCAGCGTCCATGAAGTGATTCTGGACTGTGCCAGATTACCTGACCTAATTCTTTTACCCTCTAAAAACTGCAAAGGTTGGTGATTTGTCTCAATAATCACCTTTTCTCCCTGAACAATGGGGCGGAAATGTTGTAGCACCCACACAGTGGTTAATAGGGCCTTTTCACATTCATTGAATTTAATTTCAACTTGGGAAAACACCTTACTTGCATTGGCAATGGTTTTGTGATTAAAATCATGTTTTTGTGATAACACTGCTGACATACAATGTTCAGAGAAACCTATTTCTATAAAGAAATCCCTGTCCTTTATGGGATATGCTAAACATGGTGCCTTTACAAGACATTCCTTTAATTTAGCCACTGCCTCAGACTGCTCTTTTTCCCATTTCCAGGGTGTATTCAGTTTAAGCAGTTTAGTCAATGTTTGAGTGATTTCAGCATAATTTTCAATTAACTTTCTGTTATAGCCTGTCATTCCTAATAAACCTTTTACCCCTTTCACATTTTTAGGGTCTTTTAGTTTTTGTATGGGCTCTATTTTTTTCTTTTGTGGATTTAGTCCATGTTCAGTCACTTCATGGCCTAGAAAGTTCACTTTTTTCTTTCACCACTTTGGCGCCTGCTTTCTGCAATTGGCCAAGCACATGTCTTATTTCATCAAAATGGCTTTTCGAGCTTTCATTTTGTATCAGCACATCATCCACATAAACTATGGTTCCTCTTTCTGCTGCATCAGGCATAGCTTTTTTCAAAAACATGCCAAATTCACTCCCACTATTGACATACCCGAATGTAGTTCTAACCCATGCGTATTGAGTCTTATCAAATGAAAAGGAAAATAAATTCTGTATCTCCTCTGCCAATGGCACGCACCAATATCCAGAAGTGAGATCTAATGTGGTAAATACTTTTGGACCATGTACCTGAGCTAATCCCTGATCAATGAATGGCAGTGGTCATCTGGATACTGGCACTCTTTTATTTAACTCCCTCAAATCTGCACACAGTCGCCATTGACCATTTGGCTTTAACACACCTAAAATAGATGTATTGGATGTGCTATGAATGGGCCTGATGATTCCCTGTGACTCCAACTTCTTAATAATCTCTGCCAATGACTCTAAACATGCCAATGGTAATCTTAACTGGCGCACAAATACTGGGTTTCTGCTACACCCTTCCGGTAGCGTGGCCACATGTAAATCAGTTAGACCGCAATCATAAGCATCTTTTGCAAACACATCATTAAACTCCATAAACACATGCATCCGCTGATAAAATCTGCTCCTCTACCATTTTGGAGAATTCTGGAAAATGTTCTGGCAGGGGAATTTCGGCACTTTCCTCTAATTGTGTGGCTGTGTCTCTTTGTAAAGCTGCCACTTTTAAATGTTTTGGCATATCAGCTTCCACTTCAATGGGCTGACTTTCTATTTCCTTTTCATTCAAGTTAAATGTTATGCAATCCTCTTGATGACAGCACACTGTCTCGCATGAATCATAAGGGTACACATAATGAATTTTAAATATCCCTTTGGGCTGAGAGTACAGGTATTCTGGCAATTCATCCTTAGCATCTACATACTTTTCAGGGATATTTCCAATCACCATGTTATTTAGATCTGCAGTACAATGTGATTTTTGTATGGCCATTCCTAATGGGGAGCTTTCCTCTAAATGAACATCCTGACAACCTTTCACCCACATCTACCAATGGAATGTATTGATAATCCAGGCCTTGCTGTTTTATGGATTCATTCAGGCACATAAATGCATCAGAATCTTTCATCTGCTGTCCATTTTTGCATTTCAGTGTTATTGCAAACTGCTTTGTGAATGCAGGGATAATAGTATCTTTCCTCATTTGTAATTCAATTGCATAAGGGACTAGCTGTGCGCAATGATAAGCCCTTCTTTTGTCTTCAAGTTCAGGTGCCGGCCCACCTAGGCGTGACCATATCTTTTGATTAAGGAAATCTAACACCATACACATTCTGTGCATTATGTCATTGCCCATGTAAAAGTCATTTTGTGTTCCACTCACTATCCAAACATTATGGTAAATTGATTTGTCCAATGCTAATTTTCAGCATGCATCTACCTGCAATTCGTTTTTCAAAAGTCTGGACCGTCCAAACCAGAGACATACTGGTTTTTAATCCTAAATTTCGGGATCTCCTCCCTTTCCATTATTTTTTGCAACAATTTCTCATTAATGAGGCTCCTTCCTGTTCAAGCACTAAAGTGGCTTTTATTGTTTTAGAATAATCATTTATCCCAACATGAACCCATGGTTGCTCATCTTCCATGTGTATTCCAGCAAGAGTAGTAATGTGTTTTTCTGTGTCTGTTTTAGGAGTAGTATTCTGTTTGCATGTTTTCTCTTTTAAATAAAAGTGTAATGTGTGCTCATCTATGGCAGTTTTCCATCTTTTCCTTGGGTCCAAGTATATCTGTACATATTGTTTCCCATCTTCACTATGCATTTTATCTTGACACATTAATATAACAGTGACGCTAGTTATGCAACTATTCTGGAGATACGCCTCCACTGCATCATTTGTTTTGTCAACAGTGTGACATTCATTTATATTGCTGTTTTGTGATTTTAGTTTTTCAGGTCTCAATGATTTTTTGGTTAAGGACCACAGTACTCCATTCACCCCATCTATGAGAGGAGATAATCTTTTCAGGCAATCTGTTCCCATCAAAAATGGAATTTCACAAATGGATGTGACCAATACCTCCTGTTTCATTCTGTGTTTACCTATTTTTATGTCAACCTCGGTGACCCCAATAATAGCCACCTCCTCCCCATTAAAATTATGCACTGGACCTTGACTTTCCTTCACTGTGACCTGATTCTGTGGGGATCTCCCTTCATTGATACTCTTTACCAATTCTTTAGACATAATTGTGGCCTGTGCGCCAGTGTCAATCATTGCAAATGTATTGCATTTTTCTTCTACAGTGATGGGAGCATAATACCTGTCCTCAACTTCCATTAACACACATAAGAAGTGCAAATTCTTACTGATTTCAGGGCTCACCTTTCTCAGGCCTTTCTCACTTTTGGCTAAGCACATTGGTAAATGGAAATACATCTTTCCCTCCTTTCTGCCCATTCCTCTGTGAGAGACTTTATTCATTTCCCCATGTTCAGAGGTTTTTCTGGAGTGTGGCCACCATTCGCCCATCCATCCAGGTATCAACAGAGGTCACACTACAACCCTCCAACTGAACATGTGTAACAACTTCACTTGGCAATTTGTCATTGTCTAATTCTGTGCATTTGTGATTATTCAGTATAATACCAGCCCTTTTAACCTCTTAAAAAATGTGTGGCTCAAAGAATTCTTCAGGTGATTGACCTGTACCCTCCTTTTGAGCATTTCTTTTTCCTGCCTGTGTTTGGTCACTGTTTTGATTGCCCAGGGAAGTAGTTATAGCATCGCCACTTACTCCCGGTTCACTGGTATTCCCCATCCATGAGTCATTTTTCTTAAATCTGTCTCTTTGTTCTTTTGGATCTTCAGGTTTTCCTATTTCATTTGTACAAATCTCCAATGTATGATTTTCTTCTAGGTTAAACCATACCTCTCTTTTAGAAGTATTTGCATTTTCTGTTACATGTTCATTTACTGGTATTTTCATTTTTAAATCATTAGGCATCTCAGAGTCATTATGCAAAATTACATCAGAGCAATCTGTCTTTTTGGCACTGGAGGTATCATAAGTACTTAGTCACTTTTCAGAAGCCCCCGGTCATTGCTATGGCCTTCTGCCCCCTCCTTGGATGGCTGTTTTTGCGCTGTACAGAGCTTTCCTATTAGCTCAGCTAACATTTTCACTTGGGCCTCGAGGCACTGGAACTTTTCCATCTCTCCAGAATCCTCTCTCTGTGGCCTAGATCGATATTGGTTGTTTTCCCCCTGATTGGATCTGTTCTGATACCTCTCAGGTGAGTGATTTCTATTGGGCTGGTTCCTGAACTCTTGATTCATTTGTGTAGGGGAGCGGGGTGCGCTCATCCTTTGGTTGTATTCCCCTGGTGGGGAATCATTGTACTGACGTGGAGTGTAGTTCATGTTCTGCCTCATGGCCTGTCTCTCAGGTTGGGGGTACTGGCCCCTATGTTAATTCCCATTATCAGCAAATCGATCCACATATCGGGGTCTATCCTGATTACCATATATCATGATATTGGGGTCAAATCTGCTCTGTGTCCCCAATGTCTGATAGGGACCATCATTTCTTTGTTCCTGATTTTGTCTTTGTTCATACCTGACATATCAGGCCGATAACCTGCCCGGGGCCTATCTCCTAAGTACCTGGGGCTGATGTAGCTCTCCCTATTACTAGGATCATGTGATCGAAACATTGGTGCAGGGTGTGACGACCTTTGTTGATTACCCCTTTGTTCAAGTGCCACATTATTTTTACTTGGACTTTGAGCAGACTCAAGGGACATTTTGGCTGACCTGATTTCCATTACTGTTGCTGAGGGTTCTTTAGATTTAGGTCTAGTATCTTTCATTCTATCGCTTTCTCTACCCTGACAATAGAGTACCTCATCCAGTTTTGTGCTTTGGTGTACAATCCATTCAAGGGACTTGTCACGGTCAAATTCACAGACCAATTGGGATATGATGTCTTTCAGTAGCCCATAGAAGTAGGCAGTTTTAAACTCATTGGAATTGGGGTCAAAAGATACATCAAAGCGAGAAAATGCTCTTTTTAAGTCTTGTAAAAACTGGCGAGGGGATGTATTAGGCCCAGCAGTGATTGTGTAAGCGACTTTCTTTGCCTCCTGCAATGATTGGAAAGGAGAAAAATGACGCCTAATCTCTTTTTCAAACTCTGCCCATGTCATATTCTGATGTTCATTCAATCCCCTTATGATACTGGCCGTCAAAGCATCTAAAGTTAAATGAAAATACTGCCTGTACTGTTCCTTAGGAATCTGGAGGGCTTTAAAAATGTCATGAACCGCTTCTAAGTGATCCTCTATGCAGCATTCCCCTCCCTTTTTAAATGGTTTGATCAGGGCTTTAATGGATTTCATTATCTTTATGGGGCTACTTGTTGCAATGCATGGAATTGCACTACTTGGTGACTCAACCCTGGTTCCAGGTATATGGGTTTGGTGGCGGCCCCCAATGGGAGTATCGAAACCCCCAAGGGCGCTGCAACCAAGTTCAGTCACCGGCCCATTCACTGGGGCACTAGCTCTTTGGGTAGAAATAGAATTCACCTCAACTCCATTGAATGTGGTGCCCTGCCGCCTCTCCTGGGACCTGGGAATGCACATTTGCTGTTCCAAGTCCTTACACTTTTTAAGGAGCCTGTCTGCTTCGTTTTGCAGATAGTTGTTTTCATCACTCATTTTATTAATTACCTCCTGCATGTCGCATATTTGCATTTGGCATTCATTAAATTCTTTATTTCTCTTGTCCTGTTCTTGAAGCATTTTAACCAATACTTGTTCTGCATTTTGGAGGTCAATTTCTTTTTCAAAATGTTCTATTTGAACACATTGTACAACTTGCATTTCTGAAACCATCTCATCTTTATCTTGTCTAATGTGGTCCACCAATGCTTTTAAGTCTACCAATTCTTGCTCACTGTCTTCAAACTGTTTCTTGCTTTTGTACAATTGAATATCAAAATCTCTGCATTTTAACTGCATATCTTTTCGACATACATCTAATTCCGCTCTTAACATTTCCTCTTTCTTACTTGCCCCATCTAAGTCAGTCTTTAACCTGTTAATTAGCTGGGTATCATTTTCCTGCATTCGCAGGGACCTATTCAAAATAAACCAGATCTTGGCGCATAGCCGTATCAAACAGTCTTTCTCTGCATTTTTATCGGCTGCATTTAATAACCTTAGAAGGCAGACCTGAATTATGCTGCCTTCTGCAAAAATATATTCTAGTTTTTCTTTCTGCACCTCACCATGAATGCAGTCATGCCATGCTGAGGTACTATTCGATGACCACGTCCCATGTGCAAATCATTTTGCCTCTAAATATTGCACTAGGCCTGAGAATGTGGCTTCCCTTTGAGACATTCTGAAATTCGTTTTTAGAGACACGCTGCTATTATGAAATGGGTTCCCTTTAATGTACAGATGGCGGTGTGAGACACTTGCCACGCCCAGTAGGTGCTCTATGATCACTTTCAAGGCCTGCAGCGCACCATAAATATGTTGGGTATTTTGTGTAGATTTGGGACCTAGCTGTATTTTCTTACCGCCAAAAACAAAATTATTTAGTAATAACCACTCCTTGTATTTAGATTGGGTTTGGTATTATAGTGGTATAGTGGCTGTGCATTATTTCAGTACACAGCTACATTTGGTTGGTATACATTTCGTTGTGGTATAGTGGTGAGCATAATTTCTTTGTTTTATTTGTGGCCCCAACGTACAAAGCCCCTTTCTTTTGTTTAGACTGTTCTTGTGATCTCTAGAGGCCTCAGGCTTCTACATTATTCAATAGCACCACATTTTCATATGGAGTGCCACTTGTAGCTGTTATCACTGATTTATCTACACCAGTGAGCTATGCTTCTATAAAGTATTCACAATAACATGTGGTGTTATCACTAATTTATTTACATTAGTGAGACTATGTTTCCAGAGGCCTCTCTCTGCTGATTCATATACGCCCAGCGGACTATTGTATTATATTCCACTAAGAAGACACAAACATACACTGAGTGGGACCACGCAAACAGCTATTTATAATTGCTCATAACATTACTTTATCTACATAGGCAGTTTGGCACATATATTACCTAATAACCTCCCCTTTTATTCTGTGATATGGGCTAAATGCACCAGAGAAAGACAGAAGCAAAAAAAACCTTTACACGTGTTGTTATTTATACCAGTTTCATTTCAAAATCAAACATTACCAGCTTTGCGAGGCAGTCTTTTCTAGAATAAACAGAAGAGAAACAATTGCAAAAATACAAGGCATTTCATTAAATTCTTTGCAACAATAAAAAGAACAGTACATCAATTGACTTGCATTTAGATGGCAAGATTAGAATGTGGCATTTAAACACGGTGATTCCCCTATAGTGACTATCGCTACACTGCCTGCCTAATAATAAATCATTTGTCTGTCACAGCAAACTCACTCCATTCGTATATTTACCAGCAATTTGTAGCTCTCCCACACGCGATCTCCTGGCTGGTCGCCTCCAATAAGTGGCTCAGGGTCTTCTTTTTAAAGCACCGAGCGAGAACATGCAGTTCCCATCTGCAATCTTCTGTTCTCAAGTCGGTGCTAATTGACTGGACACCCCAATCTCCGAAGGTCAGCAGTGCACTGGAACAACGCCTCCCAGCAGCCCAGCCAGACAACCCCACAGCAACTCCAGCCAAGTCTTCACTGAAGCTCTGCAAAATGTCCACTAACTCTCCTTCTCCCCGAGCTGCTTCAAGAAACCTCTGTCACAACCCTTAAAATGACGTGTACCCAATCAAAGTCCACAATAATCTATCCTCCTTCTTCAACAATGGCTTGGCTTATACAGTTTAGAAACTGTATCTACTCATTTCCTGGCTTGCAGATTTTGCATCCAGCTAACACAGTGAACAGAGAAAAAAAAATGAATCCAAGTGCACGTTTAAAATGACTTTCAGAACCTGCCTTTTCTACCTCATTTTCACATGGAGATCACATTATGATGTTATTTGATTAGTATTAGTGATTAGTATTTGTTAGTTAAGTTAATTAATCAAGTATCTAATGTGTCTCCTGTAATTGAGGCATTTTCAATTGAGAAAAAATTGTGTTCTTTTAAACTAAGTATTGAAAAATGGAAAATAAATGATGTTCATAGATAGCCTGTCTTCATATACCTGTCCATATGTTACCCTGGCAACACATGACTTGCAGTACCACCTTACAGCTATAATGTGATCCCATGCAGTGGCGCTGCACTCCAAAACAAGCTAAATTATACTACAGGTCTGTATCTGTAACGCTAAAGTCCCACCATTTATCTGCACTTATCAGACACACCCTGTCAGTTGCCTTAAACCTAGCACTTGCAACTTTCTGGCTGCACTACCACTGCTTGTTGCTTTTTATTATTTATTTTTATATTTCCTTTGCACAGCACTTTCCACTTCTTCCCCCATGCACTTTTCCCCTTTCCCATGTACTTGCATGTTGTCAATGTCACTGGGCCTAGTAAGATCGTTGTTTTGTTCTCCCTTGTTCCCCTCCCTTGCCTTGTCGTGCTCTGAAACACTTGTGTACGAGCGCGATACAAATAAAATATCAAGGTAGTTGTCCAAAATGTTTGCTTTTTAACTACTGCATATTCATTGGTGGACACCAAAAGATTCCATACATTTTCTGAAGCCAATTGTACAAAATATCAGCTACTAGCACATATTTTCCACCTTTTCCACCTCTTAAGTGCCTGAGGTCCACAGAACACTTTAAGTGACAACCAAAAAATATTGACTGAGTTTGCTGCAAACATCTCTTATGTGACAACAGAAATGTTTATCAGTGGCAACAGACTATCTACGCATCATGACAAATTGGTCTTCTTTAAAGGAACAGTACACCGGCTGCCCACCACCCCTAACTGAACTGCCATGCCAAACATTTGCAGTATTCAAAACCAAGGGCATGTAATAAGTTAAAGCAAAAGTATTGATTGTTGTCTTTGTTATCACCAACAATATGAGCAGCATTGTGCATTCAATGGTTGAGGGGAACTACCACAGAATGTGCTGTATTGTATACTGCTTGATCCGTATAGTACACGACTTCCCAAAAAGATTACATCTAAGCCTGAAACCATTGGGAACATTGAAAACAAATGCTCTTCCCCAGCTCTGCCTCATAAAGGATGTTCCCAAATCAAATTCAGCTCTTATATGCTTCAACACCTTTATCAAGAACACAATGCAATCAACTAGTATGTGATGCAACATAAAGGTGAAGCAGGGTAATCCATGACGTTGATGCCTACGGAATGGGGTCTCTTGAAATGGCTCATCCAGACTGTAGTTTCATTTTAATATTCTACATAGGCAATCAGCAATGATAACAGAGTGATAGGTGATGTGATCGCCCTCGTTTAAGTGCTCAAAAATAGATTTGGGACATGGGATAGGAAGAAGAAGGTTTTGAAGTTCTGCTCTGGCCAATGACAAACTCCTGCACTTAGAAAAAATAAAGTGATCACCACAAAAAAAGTTGGCTCTGAAGAGTTTAACTGTCTCACAATCCTATACCCATGCTACATATTTTGATTGTCTTCCTTTTTTAGATGTTAATATGGCAAAATACAAGACGTGGATCCTGGATGGAATCGCAGCACATTAGAGGGAGCTCTATCCAAGCTTGATTATTGTAATGCACTTCACAACAAAACCTCAATAAAATGCAGGTTATGCAAAATAATGCCATCAGAGCAGCATTAAACTTCCCCAGGAATCAACACATCTCGGAAACTAGACACACACTAAAATGGCTTAACATTAGCCAAAGTATTGCTTACAAAACACTGTCCCTCACGCACAAGTGCTTATCGAACCAAGCCCCTATTTACCCCTCCAAAACTATCTCCTGTCACACCTCCACATGGCCCACTAGAAGCCCAGACTCACTGTGTCAACATACTATACTTCAAACAACAATGAGAAAGCGGGTCAGTTTCCCAATCCTCGCTGCAAAGAAATGGAATGGCCCCCCTCTATCCCTAAGAGAGTAACCTTCCTACCTCCTTTTTCCAGAAAAAGGTCAAAGTATGGTTCCACAAGCAAGACCTTATCTCGGCCGTATAATTATGTCATGTTCCTGTACATATGTATGTAAACAATGTATACCCTATTACTCAGCTTTATATTTGTAACTCATTTTGTATTATACAACTGTACTCTGTTGTTTTTTGCTTTCTATTGTAACTTGTAAGCACAGCGCCCAGATGCCTCCGGGCTCGGTTCGCGGTACAAATAAATAAACTAAACTAGAGGTCTTGCTTTATACTTCCCAGGAAAGGAACTCAAAAAATACCCTCATGTTTAACCACCACAATGTGCAATCCCAATGTTACCACCACCTCTCCACCCCCACCCATGCCACCTCACACTCAGAACAGTGGAAATTCCGTGTCACGCTAATCCCTCCTCCATGTGGCACTAGTGAGCATAATTGCACTAGTTCAGGCTGGTCATCTTCCCAAATTCACTATAAAAGGGAGAACCCTTTTGGAAAGGCTTAGCCAAATTTAATTGTCCATCTAAAGAAGGATGGCAAAGGAAATGCTGAGCAGTATTTCTCAGTTAATTATGACCAAACAATATTAGTCCCTGCTTTATTAGCACATTAAAATGGAGCAGATGCCAACACTATTCAGGCTACCAATCAAATATCCTGTGTGCCTGCTGCTAGTGTCAACTCTGAATGAGTTTTTACAGGAGCAGAAAGTGCCATAATTGGAGACAGACCGACACATATGTAAGCCTAAAATGGTGTAACATTAGCAATGCTTTATATGGGCACGCACTTCCTACCCCACACATATACTCTTCCAGCTGTTGATGATTTGGGGCATGCATATCTGGAAGACTTTAAACGTGTTCCTATTGCTGACTCATATTACAATGATGCAGAGGATGGCTCCATCCTCTGCATGAAAAACTTGTGTATAGGCACGTTATAAATGCCATATCATATCATAACATCATCCACTAGTTTGTTTGATGTTTGTTTGTTTATTCACTTATTACGCGCTCCAGACCCAGAGGTAATAGGGCGCGACAGTATGAAAATGTAAGGCTTACATAGTTATACAATATGCAGATATATACAAGTATAGTAGAAACATCTGTAGATGCAGAGCACAGTTCGATGTGCGAATATGGCAGCTATATAATTACAGTAATATGTAATGTACAAATATACAAATTATAGATAATTCTATCCGTGGAGCCCTGGGACTCGCAGGTAAAGTAGTTACAAATAAATTTCAACAAAATACAATGTTCAAATATGCAGATTACAACATGTTACACCCCCATGTAACAATTAGATTCACAGGTAGAATAGATTCCACATGTGTTTCAGTGGTAGTATGAGGTTAAGTAGGGATAGAGGGTAAGAGGGAATAAGTGTCTCCACACAGCCTGAGGGGGTTTGAGACTATGGGTTGGACGAGATGATGTGTTCTATAACATTTTTCCTAAAGGATAGGAAAGGTTGGTCCGTTCGCAGGTCTTGTGGAAGTGAGTTCCATAATTTTGCTGCCTTTACAGGGAAGCTATTGCCACTGATGGTGGTGATCCTGTATCTAGGTATAGCTAGGCAGTTAATATTACCGGCTCTAGTTGGTCTAGGAGAAATTCTTCTCTGGAATTTATCTGAGAGGTAGCTAGGGGCAGCATTGTCGAGAGCTTTGTGAGTCAGAGACAGCGTCTTATGCTGAATTGTATTGCCCGTGGATAGCCATTTGTGATGGCGTCTAAGGGATGAGATATGAGTTCTTTTATTTGTGCCTAAGGCTCCTCTTAAGGCATTATTTTGTAACATCTGGAGCTTCCAGATGGTAGTTTTATTGGCCCCACTGTATAGGGCATTACAATAGTCAATTCTAGAGAGTATTAAGGCTCTGGCCAGGATCAAACAGCTATCATCAGAGAGGAAAGTTTTGCCTGCTCTTAGCAACTTGCAAGTGTATGCCGTGGATGTGTTTAGGGATTTTAGCTGTTTGTCAAAAGACAGTGTGGAATCCAAATAGAAGCCAAGGGTTTTTACCTCCTTTGAAACTTTAATGGTATTCCTGTAGATATTAAATGAGGAAAACTCCTGTCCTAGTTTTTTTTATGTTGGCCTGAGATCCCAAAATGAATAACTCAGTCTTATCATCATTCAAGCATAGGCCATGAGTGGCCATCCATGCTTGGATGATAGGAAATACCTTGTTCACCAACTCTGTGTCCTTACTATGATCCCCAGAAAGCGGGAGGAGAATCTGAGTGTCGTCTGCATAATTCGTATAGGTGACACCCAGAAGGTCCAGATAATCGAACAAGGGTTTGTTGAAGATTTTGTAGAGGGTTGGCGAGACACAGGAGCCCTGAGGAACACCACACAGAATAAGGGTCGGGTCAGCAGCTGCCGAAGGGGAGAAAACTCTCATAGTTCTCTCGCTCAAGAAGGATTCAATCCATCTGATAACCTCTGGGGAGAAATGGCAGCAGAATCAAGATGTCTGCAGAGGACCTTATGATCAACCAAATCAAATGCGGCTGAGAGTTCAAGTAAGAGCAGAAGTACTGTCCTCCCTTTGTCTCTCAGCTCGTCTATTTGGGATTTTAAGTCGATAAAGGCTATTTCCTTTCAGTTTAATGGGCGGAAGCCAGATTGTCTATTACCTAGCAGTTTATGGTGTTCAAGGTGTTTTTGAATTTGATTATAGGCAGCTTTGTCCAATATGTTGAGTAGAAATGGAACCATGGTGATGGGGCAGTAATTAGTGGGGATAAGGGGATCTAGAGTCTGTTTCTTGAGGAGAGGGAGCATCCAAGATTGTTTAAGATTGGCAGAAATGGTGCCTGTAGCAAAGGAGGCATTGATTAGTTCAGTAATGAATGGAGATAATTCTCTGGCAGAATCTTTTATTAGCTGTGCTGGGAAAATGTCGCCTTTGCAAATGGATGGCTTCAGTGACAAGATTATTTTTTCTACTTCCAATGTGGACATTTTGGAGAAGTGGAATGTATTATTGTATACCGTCGGTGATGTACTGGGCAGAAGGTTTTTTGGTGAGCACTGTAGATTCAGAGCTTCTTTTTTCTGTAGAATTTTATTTTGGAGCATGTAGATTTTATTGGCTAGCACATGTTGGATGTCTCCACACCAAGATTTGTCTTTAGGGCAGATATCAGGAATAGCTATTGGGGACTCTAATTCTTTTAGTATGGAGAAAAGTTCTTTCATAATAGAATTAGATTTGGCAATACGCCCATCGTAAGAATTACGTTTGGCCCGGCAAACTTCCTTCTGGTAATGCGTAGAGAGTGAGGTTAATTTAGCTTTGTTCTCATTGGATGGGCAAAGTCTCCAGTTAGTTTCACTCTTTCTCTTCAAAGTGCGAAAGTCTTTAAGTTGTGACGTAAACCATTTATTCAAGTGGGCTATTGGTTTACTGGCTCTTAATTTGAACGGGGCAATTTTTTCCAATGTGGTGAGCATAATGTTATTGTATTCATGAACTAGAGTGCTAGGATCAAGATTTTCAGACAGTGCGTTAAGAGTAGGGAGGATAGCAGGGATTACTTTCTCAACTGTCATACTTTTTTTTATTTCTGGTGAAGCACAGTGGCGCTAAGGGGGGAGCTAGGTGAGTGAGTCTTGTAGTGGATAGGTGGAAGGACATCCATGAGTGATCCGTCCATGATAGAGGCAGGATAGAAGAGATGGTAACTGAGCAGTTATAATCTGCTATCCAATCCAATATTCTCCCTTTTAGGTGGGTAGGTTTATTAACTTTTTGAGACAATCCAAGTGAACTGATTATATTAGCTATATCTGAAGCGTTTCTGTCCAATTGGTCATTGAAACCTATGTTAAAATCCCCTAATAGGAGTAATTGGGAGGATGGTTTAAGGTTATTTGTGAGTAGGTTGTGCAGACCTTCCTCGAAGGTGCCAAGAGGACCAGGCCGTCTATATATTAAGTAGATGGTGAGAGATTGTGAGTTATTTATCTGGAATTTAGCAGAAATAATTTCACATGATTGTGACATGTGGGTTCTGCTTGGGAGTGTTCTAGCACTATGCACCAGAGAGACCCAGGTACAGCTAACATGAGATGAATGTTAACATCTATAGTTTTTCAACCTAGATGTGGGAGCTAATCCTTCCTCAAAAATGATAGTTATATATAGATAACATATCTTTTAGGAAATGCTTTTTATCTAGCATGGGAACAAAGAGAGGTACCCTGACTGCACCCATCACAAAGCACAACAACAAAACGAGACCATCTACCTGATGTTCAGTTCAAGTCTTTCTTCAACAGGAAGATTTCAAGACTTGTGTGTTGTACCTTGAACATCTATGTCTACTTGTGGATCATTTGACTTTAATTTTTTTTTTTTTTTAAATAAGATATTACTACTGCACACTCCACTTTACATCAAAGTATGCATTTCACTTAATGTAATCAGTTACATTGTGTGGAAATGGAGATGAAAGTACTCACCTACAAATGGAAAAAAAAGTGTCCTTAAGAGCTTTAGTAGATACTTCACCACTACTCCAACACATTAGTTACATATGTTAGGCCCTATGTCACCCACATATCCTGCTGCCACACTGAGCTTAACATCAAGTCATAGTAAATGGGCCTCATTAGAAATGTGGCGGTAGCTACTGTCGCCAAACCTCCGAAAATTTCCAGCGCCCGCGAATGGGCAATTACCGGGTCATTACGGCCCTGCCGGACCCGGTAATTGCCCTTTTTCAGGCGCCGGAACGGAATGCTCCCCTTACCCATTTGAGCTGATAGGGCTCAATGGGAATGGGGAGGTCGGATGCACTGGCACCTTTATAAACGGTGCTGGTGCATGCGACAAGCTGTGCTTGCGGGTGCTGCTCTGGACCCCCTAGCACAACTCGTAGTTCGTCAGTCCGGGAACTTTGGTACCGGCAAGCTTACCGATACCGTAGTTCCCAGCCCGGCACATTTATAATGAGGCCCAATGTCTTAAGGGTTTACAAACAAGTTTTTATAACAGGAAAATAAAAAATGTTTACCTCACAGCAGCAACACAAAAGTAAAGGCAAAAGAAAAAAGGAGCTTCAAGTCACAAATAAATAACCAGAGAAAAATATACATAAAAGAAAAAAGAAAACACAACAAATGGACTGGACATTATAAAAGGCCATCCCTGCAGAAACGCCTGTCTAGCCTCTCCTTCATAGTACTAATTTAAGGCCTACATATGTCCAGCTGCTTTTGAAGTTTCCAGAGTCTCCCATTTATTTTCTTTATAGTCCCAGAAGGCTCTTCCTTTGAGCCTGGCAGTGGGTTGGTTCTGGTGTCGGTTAGGTGCAAGTCATTACAGGCTACTGTATCTTCTTGAAGTACAGTTTGTGCACCCATGCAAACCTTGGGGCAGTGACTTCTCCACATACTGGATGTTCCATATAAAAAAAGGAAACAGGTGTGTGTGTGTGTGTGTGTGTGTGTGTGTGTGTGTGTGTGTGTGTGTGTGTGTGTGTGTGTGTGTATATAGTAGTTGGTATACAGTAAGGTATAGTTTAGTATACAGTACAGTCTACTGTGCAGTACAATTTAGAGCTTACAGTTAGTTTAGGGGTTGTAGTTAGTTTAGAGTCTTTAGAGTTGTTTAGTCATTTAAAAGTTAAACGAGACAGAGATTTCACAATTACTTACTCTCACTTAATGCCACCTTATGCAGCTGTTGCAGGCCTGGTTTTCACTGTATATCAAGCATGCACACCCAGGCTCAAAAGTAGGTTTGGCTTGCAGCGCAAGACATCATTCAACATATGCTGGGCCTCTTTGGAGATGGATTGTATGCCACTTCTCACCTCCATTTTGAGACCAACTTCACAACAATACCTTCCTCACTGGGAGGGGGTATGCCCTCCCAACTCCAGCATACTTCTCATGTAAAGTGTTTCAAGGCATATTAGCCAGGCCACATCCACCTACCTATACCCAAATACCCATTGAAAGTCACCAAGAGAAAGCAGTTGCCAGGCTGATCCCTAAGTCTTGTGAGTTGTATGTGTACCTAGGCTTTCACTTCTGCCATATCGCATTAACTGTATGTGAATTCATTTCTGCAAATGTAGTTATGCATATTTTTTTGTGTTAAATGTGCTTTGACCATTACTAAAGTTTGGAAATGTGGTTATGCATGTTTATTTCTGCTCGGCTGAATGGACTTTAGCAAAAAATAAACCTTGGAACCGGGAATATGCTTCTCAATTCCTAGGCAGAATTGGATTTTTGTGAACAACCTCACAAAGATGTGTGCAATGATTTTTAGCTGTACAGAGAATTGGTGAGAAAAACAATATCAACAAATGCAAATTCGAGTAGCTCCGAAGTCATACCCGACATATTGCATTCAATAGGATGGTTCTTTACACAGTGCTCATTGGTTAAATAAGACAAATCTATATCCTCCATCACTCCCACGTTTGGGTGCTACTCATTACAGCAGTGCCATATCACACCCGTATGATTTAAAACAGGATCTCTGAGGTTCCCTCTGAGCATACTGGGCTGGGATTATTGGGTGTGAGCAAAATGATTAGGGCAACACAGTGGGGGTCATTACGAGTTAGGAGGTAGACATGCCGCTATTTGCAGCATGGCTACCCCCTTACCAGGTACCTGGCCGGGTCTGGGTTCCTTGAATGCGGGCCCGGTAATTCCTCATTCAATGAACCCATCCCCATTCCCATTCGAACCCCATAGGGCTCAATGGGAATGGGGAGGGTGCTAACAACGGGCCCGTTAATAACGGGCCCGTTGTTAGCACCCTGGTCTGCTCGCGGGACCCGCTAAGGGCATCTGGTAAAACCAGGCATCCTTAGCGGGTTCCAACGAGCAGTCTCGTAATGAGGCAGTAAGGGGTTGATGGCTCGGCACCTTTACCGGCGCTGTTAACCCCTTACCGCCTCACTCATAATGATCCCCAGTGACATAAAGATACTGAGATGAGCTCACCATCATACTGGTTGAATGTGTGGTATGTGCTACAACTGGATGTTCTCCCAAACTAGTCCAATGATTGGTTGTATTTCTTACACTTAAACAACTACTTTTTTGTCATTGACACACTAAACAACCTGCCTTTTTCTTGTTACATCTGTCAGCCATGTTATTGTATGCCCTCATGCATCATGGATGACTGCTTCCCACTGGTACTATAATGGCATCTACCGACACATTACAAAACCCCTCACGTTTGCTAATTTCCGTCCTCCTTATCATAATTATGCTGGCACAGTATACGTGGGTCTCACTATTGTGTCAGTCAATATCACAACCTATTCATGTCTCTTGCACACTGTTGTTTGTTAAGAAAATACCAAGGCAGGTGCACAACCTAGTATACTGATTATTTAGAGAAACGTAAAAAATAATAGTATTTAATTTTTAAAGGTGCGGGGGAGGAACTGAGATCCTGGCACAAGACCTCTACAAATAACAACAAAAAAGGAAAAGATTCAAACTTTGAACCCTCCCATCCCCTGCACACTGTAGGGTGTGTTGGATAATCCAACTGCTATATCATCGAGGAAATAAATTCTTTATGAGTAATTAAATGGTATTTAAACACAAGAAGTTTCAAACACAAAAAGTTATTTGAAAAGCACATAAGTGCATATGTTATTATTTTTAAGTACAGGCTTTTGGGTGCAAAGACAAAAGCAATCTCAGTATATTTGCAAAAAACAAGTGAAGAATGAAGAATGAAGGAGTGTTCTCAGTAGTCTGTTTCTGGGTGGCGACGCGTTTCGAGGCTGGACGCCTCTTCTTCATAGGCCTCAACAGACTCTAAACAAAATATTTATACATTAGAAGGCAGGCTTTTTGAGTATGCCAACATATATTAACACAAGAATACCTATCAATTCAAGCTGGTTTCATTACCATAAACATTGTTTCTGTGGTTCCCATGGTTACACTGTCACTGTTTTCATATCCACATAATTGTATGGCTGATTATAATGTGCATGGTTTTCAATCACTAAGGTGACATGCTAATAGTTAGTTCAAATGTATATCCTGGACATAAATATGCAAATGTATATATAGAGCCCTATGGCCCACATGGAGTGACTAGATTAGTCTGACATTGCCCATAAACTAGAGTAGTATGAGTTACCTGATAGAATCAAGTAGAGGACAGTGCTGTAAACAGAGAAGCGAAAATTATTCCAGTATGTCGGGATGAAGCAAAGAGGCCGATGCTATAGGCGTCAATGGCAAAGGTGCCGTTAAATGGAGAATGGCTCAAAGTCGAGTTCGATTAGAATTAACAAGAGGGGTTGTTCTGATCTGAGAGTGAAAGAAAATTATATGAAAATAAGGAAAGATAAATACAGGTATGTATCTTTCCTTATTTTCATATCATAATGATATGAAAATAAGGAAAGATAAATACACTGTTGTTTGTTGTAGATGTTTATGTGTTAGTTAACTTGATCTTGCTAGGGTGAGTCGCTATTGCCCATACTCAATGCTTTACCACAATAGGTACATACAGCACTACTCACAACAAAGGGCCTGATTCATAGAAGTGTTTTATAATGGCGCAATCCCATAGGAAAATGTTCCATAAATCAGGCCCCAAGTGTCTCTGCAACGGAAAGTACTGCATACAGAAATTACAGAAAGGATGATTGGATTTTAGATATTTCATCGCAGGCCTCCTGACTACAGTACACGAATATAACATGATATATGTGGACATAATATAGAAACAATAATAAGACCCTCTGCCTTTGTGCTCATAGTTAACTGCCACCCCTGCTGAAATGGAAGGAACACGCAATGGAACCCAAACTTTTAGGCAGTGATGTTTACTAACCTCTACACACCAGTTCTTTATTATTGGGCAATAAGGCATTTACCATTCATTGAGCAAAAGGTGTCACTCAAATGTGCACACGTGGTGATTGTAAAGTGCCCGTTTATGTTTATTGCTAGCTCAATTCATGTTTAAAGAGTGACATATTTTCTCGTCCATTTTCCCTTTGATAGACAACGGAATTACATCACTGTTTACAATCATCAAAATGAACGGACCTGTAAGGTTACCAGTTGACTTCCTGTCACTTATATCAAGTGAACAAAGTGTACTACAATAAAACTAAAGTGAAAGCAACGACCGGGACTGGAACATAATGTATCGAATGACGTGCAGCAATTTGGTAACTTTAGTCATGCAGCCACTAATGTTTAGTCTGAATGGCAAACATGGCTAGATTGCAGTCATTCCACAAGTGTCTTGAAGAAAAAGCATATGTAAAAAACGCCAACACTTGTGTCATTAAAATACAGTATTAGGAAGTGTTCTGCACTAAATGAATATTTAATGACAGTTCTAGTTATGTTATGTCTAGTTCACAAATACGTTATCTCAGGATCAGAGTATGTCTAGGATTTCCATCTGCTGACGGCGAGATAGATTGAGGTTTTTTGATTTTTTATAAATAAAAGGATGAGGGTATTGCATCTCTGAAAAGGGTGGTCTGCAGATTAGACGCCCCTTTCAGAAAACTCTGTACCTACGCGTAGTGCACACACGTGCCCTGCTGTATAGGTTGCCCAACTTCTGCTGCACCTGATCTTCAATGGCCCAGGGCAGGTTCCAATGTCACCAATGTCTTTTTGACCATGCCCCTACAAACAGAGGCTGCATTTGACTTCTGCTCCTCTGATCGAAAAGGTCACAAATGTGGCCCTATCGTTCTGGTGGCAGTGTAAACTCTAAGAAAAAGCCATACCTGGTTTTGGCATGGTGACTGGTTTCCACTGTTATTAATGGCACATACTATTTGATACCATACAAGTGTCGACCCTGTGAGCACAGGTTATCAATTTGTAGGCTGTATGGATTCACAAGCAACCTGTCTGTCTCCTCTTCAACAAGTGAGACAACAGGTAGGATGCTGCTCTCTTATGGTTCTCTACAAGGACGGGTAACGCCTCCACTCAACCCCAGGAGATCCCCGGGGAGCCTTACTTCAAAAGAAAGCCCAGCCACACACAAGTGTGTTGCACATCACAGGACCTTTGACACTGAAGGTTTATGAAGCGGGCAGGATTAGTGTAACTTGAGCAGGCAGAAGGGAACTGAGAAAGCTTTTGCTATTTTGCCTTTCTCTGGGGCTCTCTTTCCAATTCCTTCATGTTCCCTTTACTTCCTCTGGTATTGTTTATGATGCAAGAAGGCAAAGGTCACTGGTCACAGTGGCAGGGATTGAACCCCCTAAAGTGGGCTAGTCTTTGTCTGATCCCTTGATCCCTTGTTACGTTTATAAGGAAGAGGTTTCCGTTTCTTTCCTGAACGTCAAGAAGAAGATATCTCTGGAACCCTTTCAGGAGTGCAGTCCATTCCAAAGTCATTTGACATAGAGGTGAACACAGGTGCATCCAAGGCAGAGGGGAACTCTGTCCCCTAACCATTCCCAGGTAACATTGGGGTGACTGCTGTTTGGAACAAGTTCTGCCACTCTGCCAGCTGCACTGGAACCAGGTGCCTCGCTGGAGGTGAAACAACCTCTGCAATTGCCAGCCATGCTCACTTGACTGGGAGTGAAGAGTAATAAGAACTCACTTTGGGCCACCTTACACGTTTTTTGGTATCTCAGTGGTAAATATGCTAAGAAACCAACAAACAGATTTAGCGTTACCGCCACTTGGTCTGGCGGAATTACTGCCCGATTACAAGTGGCAATATGGCGGTGTTAGTGCCCATGTATGCAGTCCATAGGACTACATGGGGATTCCAGTGGCATTGCCACCAGCTGTAATTCTGCCGGCTGTAATTCTTCCAAAATTGCTGTGTTTTTGCGGTAAAGTGCAGAATTACCTCCAGCGGTTTGCTGGATATTTTTCCTCTACCTTACCTACAAATCCATAGTTTGCGGTTTGGTAATGTGGCTGTAATGCAGTAGTAACTACGTCACATAAAAAAGATCTGGGAGCCCCTCTGCCGACAACGAACAAATCCAAATTACCTGTTCTATGGGAAAGTGCCTACACCACGTTTTAGCACATAGTACCTTTCAGAGAAAAGAAATATCTATTTGCATATCAGTCTGGTCCCACCCACTTGGACAGTCCAGTACCGAAATACTAGGCAATTCTCCTCTGAACAAGAGTACCAACAGCAACCACAGACACGTGTTTCACCCTTGTTAGGCCATATCAGTGAGGTGAGCTGTGCCTCTCTAAGAACAGTGAGCTAGGGTTCCACGTGTGGTTTATCCGGGGTAACTTGGCTGAAACCCCAAGTCCCTAAACATTCATACAAAGGCTCAACTTCTAGAATGGCCTCTGAGGGAGTAGCAGCTTAAGGCAGCAGCTCCTGCTCCCCACCCTGGCAACCATCTGTAACCTGTTGATATTAGCTGAAAAATGTCTGGAAAAAAGAAAAATGAACCTGTGGACAATCCTCTTTCCAAGAAGCCCAAGCAGGTTGCTGATGATATTGAAGAAGACACTCCAAGCAGCACTGACATTTTTAAAATTCTTAAGCAGGTAGCCAATGATATGATTGAAGTAAAAACAACTTTGAATGACTTGTCCTGGGCAGTCAATGGTCTTGAAACACGCATGAAAGATGTTGAAGGCAGGACTGCAGGTTTGGAAAGGGAAGCCTCAGGTAGTTACAGAGCCTACCAGGAATTACAGTAAGGGATGTCAAGGCTCCAGCTGACAAACATAAACCTGGAAATTCAAGCTAGAAATAACAACTTGCGCTTGATTGGCATTAAGGAGCAACCAGAGGCTACTTTATTCACTTTGGTTACCAATATCTTCAATAGGTGTTTGCTGGGAAGTGATGTGCAGCTGAATGATTTGGATATGGTCTTCAGAGCTGGGAAACTAGACACTGGAAAGCCAAGGCAAATTATTGTTAAATTTGTGAAGACCAGCATGAAGGAAGACATCCTGCGTATTGCAAGGAAACCGGTTTCTCTAACTTGGGATGGAGTCTCATTTAATATCTATCCTGATTTTCCAAAGGAAGTGGTTCTTAAAAGAAAAGCATTTTGGGAGGCTAAACGCATGGCTAAAGAACGGGGTCTTAAAACTTAATTGCTGAAGCCTGCTGTTTTGAAGCTTTTTCTGCCGGATGGAGTGAAACTTAGTGAGGCTCCTGAACAAGCCTGTGCCTGGCTTAGAAATTACCCTTGCCTGACTTTGCAAACAACAAAAACATGATTTCAACTATATTGTATTTTCGTTGAATGTTTTAACGTTATTATTGATATTGTGATTGTTATTTGATTTTCATCTTCATTAACAATTGTTAATCTTTATTAATATTTCTTAATTACTTGTTGAATATTCAGTTTGTGGCAGTTGGGCGATTACCACGCGTAAGTGGTTTTCGTTTGTCACGGTATACGAGGCTTTGTTAGAGTAAGGGACCTGGATAGGCTATGTCATTACGTTGTAACGTTGGGGAGGAAGTGAACGTTGCCGCGTAGTGCTGGTGTGCTTCAGGCTGTCCGAACTTATTGCGACATTATGTGACGTTTGATTACTCAGGTACGTTTTGTGCTCCATGTTTAAACAGCCCCATGCGAAGTTCTGATCATGGTAACCCCACTTTGCCTGGTTTGTATTTCCAGTGTCCAGATCTTATCTGTGTCTTTCTCTCTATTCTTACATGGCTTGTTGTGATGCCTGGTGATCTGGGGGCCTGTGACTTCTCCGTGCCGACTGTCATGCTATATGGCTCCCTTCTGACGTGCTTGGTGGGTTTTCTTGGTTGCCGGTTCTTGCCGGGTGGTCGATGCTCGGCAGGAGGATGGCTGGGGTGGCAGTCATGGTACGGTGCCATCCAGCATGGGAGCGCATGGTGCTGTGGTTCTGTGTCTGCTCGTTGCGGAGCAAGGGGGCCAGTGTTTTACGGATGTAGAGTGTGGGGGGTGCATGGTTTATGGAGTGCTAATCTTCTGCTTGAGTGATTAAGGGGTTTGGACGACGTGTTTTTTGTTAGGTTTGGTCTGCGTTTAACATTTTTTCTCTTGGTGAGTTCTGGCGCTTTGGCCTGGTTGAGACGCATTTTCCTTCTCGCCCTCATATCTTCCTCACTCCACGTGGTGTATTTTTGTGGTCTCTTGTGGTGATTTCGGGTGTGTTTCTTCCCCCTGCACATTCAGTGGCGCTGGTTTTCCGGAATTATCTCTGGTTGGTACCTTATGATGATGTGTGTGGTGTAATGCAGAAGCGTCAATTGCGAAACGAGAAGCTGTGAATGTGGCAATTGCGAAGGTTGTTGGATGGGACTGTTTACATTTGTACACATGTTGGGATCTAGTGGTACCACATTCCAGGTTCAACATCGGATGCGTGTGTATCTGTGTAATATATGTATTCTTTAGTTTGGGACAGCGGGCATTTTCCTGCAAGGACAGACATTGAGTGTTGGCACATGGGGACAGGACTGTGGGGGAGGATAGTTGGTCATGCACATTTTCTCTGGTCCTCTGGGAGCTTCACCAGCGACGCGGAGCAGGTGTCCATGTGCACTGTGGCTTTTTGCAATTGGGGCCCCGGATGAGGCATGGCAAAACGTGGGACCTGGAGACTGCTTTGAATGGGGTGTCATGGACTCCACAATGGTGGAGCTGCAGTATATAGGACGGGTGTGAGCCGTGGTGTAGACATTTGGGCCCATTGAGCATTACTTTGTCCCAGGGTGCCCAGGGTGCTGTCAAAGAAAGAAATTGGGGGCATCCTGGGGTCGGGCATGTATTTTGGGTGTGCAGGTCCCACACACGTAACAGGTTTGTAGCTGCGTGGAAGTGAATGTGGAAACCATGGGTACCCCAAAGTGAGGTCTTGATTGGGAAGGGATGGGATGCATGGGTGCCGGGAAGTCAGGGTTTCGCCGTGGACAGGTGTGGCAGCCATGAGCACCAAGGGGATTTTGTTGTCAGTCGAAGGGGCCTGGCGGCTATTCATGGCGGATCTTCCTGGATGCCCTGTATGGGGAGTGATGGTGCTGCAGGCATCAGGGTTTTCGGGCTGGCTGAGAAGTGGGAACCTGGGTGGTCGGGCTGCATAGAGAATATAGAAGAGGTTGACTTTTCTTAGGCACAAATACAAAAAAATAAAAATAAATAAAGAGCATGTCATGTTGAAGTATGTCAGATACACCTTAGTGTTACAGAATGGATGGATATTCTCACATGTGTATTTAGGATGATATATATATATATATATATATATATATATGTATATATATATATATATATATATATATATATGTATATATATATACAGGTGAGTTTATATGACCAGGATTTTAATGGTTTGTTTCTGGGCAAACATATTCGTTTTTCTTCCGGTAACTTTGGCATATGGGACTAAAATGGTGTTTTAGGAGGAGTTAGGGTCTGAAATTAGTGGTCCAGGTTCTTGGTTTATGGATGTCAATGGGTTGGCTTTATTACATATGGACATTGTAGGACTATGTTTTAGGATATGCGTTGTGAGTACATTTTAGGGTGGGGATGGGAGATTTGGGATTGGTATCTTATTGAAAGCTTAGTGTCTATTGTGACATTATACTTGCTTGTTGCCTTACCGCTGTGTCTGTACAGTGAGCCATCTACTTGTAACCACTACCGGTATATCCAGGTGGTCTAATGCCCAATTGGGGCATGTGCTCTAACTTCTATTTTTTCTTTCTCCTGTTCTTTTTTCCTATCCTATTCTCTGACTGTGATTGCTTACGTTATATATTGAATCGAAATAAGTACTGTACCATGGGCACTAGAATTGTGAACCATCTAAAAATCATCTCATGGAATGTTAATGGACTCAATAATGTGGTGAAACGGTCCAAAATATTGTCTCATCTACGTTCAAACTCATGTGACATTGCTTTCCTCCAAGAGACGCATTTAGAGGATCCTGAAGCATAAAATGAAAGAGGGGATGGGTTGGGGATACTTTCTAATCATTCATCCACCAAAAGAGGTGTTTCAATACTCTTAAAGAAAAATTTGCCTTCGTCAGTCATTACAAGCAGAGGAGATAAAGAGGGCAGAGTTATTTGTGTATTGGTGAGAATTCAAGGTGTGGACATTCTCCTATGCAATATATATGCACTGAATTTAGATGATCCCATGTTCTTTCATGAGGTGGCTCAGTTGCTTCAAAGTTTCTACATAGACTCTATTATAGTAGGAGGTGATTTCAATCAGGTGATGGACTCAGCATTGGACCGATCAAATGGGGATTGTACCAGAACTCCAAACAAATGCAGAAGATCCTTGGAGAGTTTAATAAGGGAATTCAACTTGGCTGACGTATGGAGATTGTAGCACCCGTCAGGCAGGGATTATAGCTTTCATTCTCAGTGTCATGATACGTATTCTCAGATTTATTTCTTCTTGACCTCTGGACGGGTGACTTCAAATTGCTATGATACAGTTATTGGGCTCATTGCCCTGTCGGATCATGCACCTGTGTCTTTACGATTGTCCTTGCAGCACTCTTTGGTTAAATCCGCAAGGTGGAGAATGAACTCTATTATTCTAAAGAATGACCAGATCAGGACAGAGGTGGTAGAGGAAATTGATAGCTTCATCCAGATCAATAAACCTGCTGATGTCCGAATTTCAACAGTCTGGGAGACGCTGAAATGCTTTGTTCGCAGAGTGCTGATTTCAAAAACTTGGAAAGAGAGGAAGTTAAGAACAAAGGAAATCCAGAGACTTTCTTCTGAAGCAAAGCGTCTAGATGTTCTATTTGCGACAAGCAAAGATGAAACAACGAAATCTGCATTGCGAAAAGCTAAATATGAACTGAACAAACTCATTTCCAGCCAGGTCGAGTATGCCCTATTCAGGCAAAAAATTAATTACTTTGAGAATGGTGAGAAAGCAGGGAAATTACTAGCGCATAGGCTGAAGGTAACTGAAAGCGATGGCTTTATTACCGCAATCAGAGATTTGGAGAAATGTATTGGAGATGCAGCAAAGAGGTATTAACAATTTATTCCGTGGCTTTTATGAAAAACTCTATGACTCTGAATTGGCCTGTGAAAAAGTAGAAATTGAGAATTTCCTTTACTCGCATATTTCCTCTCTTCTGACAACTGATGAGGCGGAAAGCCTTGAGGGAATGGTGCAAGTGGATGATATTCGACAGGCGATTTCGAAGCTGACTGTATGTAAGTCACCTGGCATTGATGGACTACCTAACAAATTTTATAAAGCCCTCCCTGATTCTGCGCTACAGCTCTTGTGTGAAGTTTTCAATGATGCCTTTGAGTCTGGTTCACTACCAGATACTATGAGACATGCATTGATTACGGTATTTAAAAAAAAGGACAGATCTGCTACGAGGTGCGAGAATTATCGACCGATCAGTCTGATAAACTGTGACTGCAAAATATTGGCTAAAATACTGGCTGTTCGACTGGAAAAGGTCATTCCGATTCTGATACATGAAAACCAAGTAGGTTTTGTCTCTGATAGAGCGGTGGCTGACAACATGAGACGCCTGCTGTTGACCATTGATAAGGGACGTAATCAGCCTGTTGCCAAAGTGGTCATCTCACTAGACGCCGAAAAGGCATTTGATCGTGTGGAGTGGTACTTTTTGTTCATGTGTCTGAAGAAAATTAACTTTGGGCGAGATTTTCAACGCTGGGTTAAGTTATTGTACAACAACCCTTCTGCAAGTGTGCTGACGAATGGACTTATTTCAGATACTTTTGAACTTCATAGTGGTACAAGACAGGGCTGCCCACTTTCGCCTCTCCTGTTCATTTTGTCTATGGAGCCACTTGCGATGTGCTTATGAGCGGACAACAACCTTCAACCTACAATTGGTAGTGGCTGGAATAATTTAATCTGGTTATATGCAGATGATTTATTGATTGCCCTTCAAGACCCTGCTATTGGTATTTCTTACCTGATGCGAGATATTAATTCTTTCTCTGCAATATCGGGATATAAGATTAATTGGAGTAAATCCGAGATCTTACCGATCAATAATTTGTGTCTACTTCACGCATGTGCTCAATTTCATTTTAGATGGTGTGCCGTAAAGTTGAAATATCTTAACATATGGATTGGTGCAGATATAGTGAAGTTGCCAACCATGAACTTTACATGGATCCTCCCGATTGTAAAATCAGATTTGCAAAGGTGGAGTCTTTTGAAGTTGTCAACCTGGGGCAGAATTAACTGTATAAAAATTAACCTGGCACCTCGGATAAATTACATCTTAAGCACTCTCCTTATTAAGATACCAGGAAACATTTTCAAAGAGGTCAATTGAATTATGCAAAACTTTATTTGGGATGGGAAGTCTCCAAGGCTCGCAATTTGGAAACTTCAACTCCCATTAAAACTGGGGGGAATTAATTTGCCTAATTTCCTAGATTACCATTTATCATTCTCCACTCGCCACTTGTGCAGAGTTGTGGAGTATACCCATGAACGTCTGAACAATCTGATCTCTTGTCATGGGAGTGTGGTGCGGTTTCCCAGCTAGACCCTAGAGCCCTGTTAACTACTAAGAGATGTAAATCAAAAACCGCCAATGTACTCACTTCATTCTTGCAAGACTGCTGGTGTGAGGTTTCGAGTCGTATGAGTAGTGATCCCTACTTGCACCCGAATTCCTCCATATGGAATAACCCGGCATTGAAATACCAGGGTAAGACCCTCTTTTGGACAGAATGGTTTATGGCTGGTATAAAATACTTTAAAAATGTGTTTGAGGAAGGCAGTTGGATACCATACGCTCAACTTGGTCAGATGTATGACATGGCAGGCTGCTCATTTACTGAGTATAAGAGGTCCCCTCGGTCACTTGATTTGGTCTTGTCTCAAAACTATGCAGTTCTGGGAAAGGGTTTGTGAAAGATTAAGTTTAGTCTTAAACATTACTATACCCATGAATGCTTCGCTATTAATTCTAGGCGATGTTTCCTTGTTGGAGGAAACTGACTTTGGTAAGAAAATTTGGTTACTGCGCACATGCATGGCTTCTAAAAAGTTAATACTGAGGTCCTGGAAATCAAGTAATTCATTTAATATTGATGATTGGGTGGAGGAGCTTCTTACTGTTTCAACGTATGAAAGAGCCATTTACAAACACAAAGATGAACTTGCCAAATTTTGGGACATTTGGAACTGTTTTCTTGATGTCCATGGATAATTCTGAACTTTACTTCGAGGACACTGCATCCCTAACTTTGAATATTACTGTTATGTATAACTACCTGTAGTTTTATGCTATAGACTTGTAATATTCCTGTGTCTGTTGCATAGTTTATTGCAAATGTAATTTTAATTCCTTGATTCCGGTGTTTTGTCTCTTTTTCCTTTCTTCCTTTTCTTCTTCTTTTCGCCCCTTCTTTCTCCTCTATTCTTTCTCTCATATATAGTATTTACAAGTAGTTTATGATGAATTGTTTAGTATGCTTTGACTTTAATTGACTATGTGCTTGTTTAATAGGTTACTGATTATTATTTTTTCTTTGTTCTTAACAGTTATTATGACATACGAAGGCTCAGCAAGGCCGAAACACGTGTCTTGGGTTGCTGTTGGTACTCTGTTGGTACTCTTGTTCAGAGGAGAATTGTCTAACATTTCGGTTCTGGAATCTCAGGGTATGCGGGAGCAGACTGATAATCAAAGGCATATGTCTCCTTTGTCAAAGGGCACCTTTCAAGTGAACTGGTCTCCTATTTCTCCATTTTGAACCTCCCTAAAACTGGTTTGATCGTGTTTGAAGCCTTTTTACCACACAGGGCCCACAGTGCTGCCTTTGGCAATCTTGTCAATCTTCCTACACCTGCTTGCATCCTTCGTCCCAGTCCGCTGATACATTCCACTAGCAGCGCTCATAGGCACTTTGGCTTGAATAAAGGTTTACCCCTACAGAAGCCTTTGAACTGCTGCAATTTCGAGCAATGAAATTAAACCACCAGGACTTTTGCATCCACTCGACCTGGTACTTTGATCTGACCCACTGGAATCATTATGTCACGCGCTGGCTTGTTCCTGCAGCACCCATCGTCTCAGGGCTGCTCAACTGTCACAGTGACTCAGGTGGACCCATCGCTCTGCACCGCTCAAACTCTTCATCGAACTGCATGGACGTCAGTTTTTAACTCAATTTGCCACCTAAATCAATGTGACTTGCCTCATATAAACCCAGTTTGACTTGCAAGGACAGCAATTAGAAGGCAAAACCTGAATAAGGTACTTTTGAGAAGCCCAGAGTCACTAGTTCACTTTTGTACAATAGTGACTGATAAGCAACCCTTTTGCAGCTTCTTCTAATAAGATATACCCTTTTCAAGTGACAAGTGACATTGCTGCAATGTCTTGCCTATTCACCACCACTGCATTTTCCTTGTTCTTGTTAAACGTGTGGGTTTTCCCTAGTGTTTTTAGTTTAGTTATTTGCGTTCTTGAATGTTTGATTAAAGCCTATCCGTTTTTATAGAGCCTTGATTGGACATTCCTTTCTTTTGGGGTCTTTGTACTATTGCTGTTTGGTTTGCTACCATTAACACGTTCACGACCCTAGTAAGAGTATAGCCAGAGCTCAGCCTGTGATGGCATAAAAAGAGAAGGAAGTATATTTCTTGTCTGTGTCTGTTTCATCTTTAAAATTGGGATCACTGTTGATTTGTAGTAGTAGTGCGAGGCTGAGGAGGAGGTTCAGCCAATACTCATCCCTTTGTTCCTGCAGAGCAGTAGTCATTTTGTCATACAGGGCATCCCGAGGACCTTGACTGGTGTATTCCTTTCTGTGCACATATAACGCCTCCATTTCGACATCTACAACCTGCATTTAAGGGGGTAATTCATAGAATTTAGCGCACAAGTGGCGCACGCGGCTGGCGCACAGTGTGCGCGTGCGAATCCCTGCGCCAGCCGCGTGTGCCAAAACCCATTTCCGCGCACAGTGTATTCATGGATTCCAGCTACCAAAACCAGCCGTGGCGCACAGTGGCGCAGCGACCCTGCAGGAGTGCCAGTTACGCCCCCAAGAACGCCTCTCGCGCATAGAAAAGCCATCAAAATCCCAAATCCTGCGCAAAGGGCTGCGCTAACCCTGTACCAGCACGGCAAGCGGGCTACGTGTATCACTGGGGTGCGTGGGAAGTACCTCACGTCATTTCAGCTGGGTACGTGTATTTCGGGGGTGCGCTTGAAGTTCCACACGCAATTCCATCAGGGTACGTGTACATCAGGAGTGCGCAGGAATTTTCACACGTGAATTCAGCAGGGTACGTGTATATCAGGGGTGCACGGGAAGTTCCACACGCGAATGTCCTGGCTACGTGTATTTCGGGGTGTGCGGGAAGTTCCACACACGATATCAGCAGGGTACGTGTATTCCAGGGGTGCGCTGGAAGTTCCACACGCGAATGTCCTGGCTACGTGTATCTTGGGGTGCGCGGGAAGTTTCACACGCGATATCAGCAGGGTACATGTATATCAGGGGTGCGTGGGAAGTTCCACACGCGAATGTCCTGGCTACGTGTATTTCGGGGTGCGCGGGAAGTTCCACACGCGAATGTCCTGGCTACGTGTATCTTGGAGTGTGCGGGAAGTTTCACACGCAAAATCAGCAGGGTACATGTATATCAGGGGTGTGCGGGAAGTTCCACACGCGAATGTCCTGGCTACGTGTATTTCGGGGTGCGCGGGAAGTTTCACACGCGATATCAGCAGGGTACATGGATTCCAGGGGTGCGCGGGAAGTTCCACACGTGAATGTCCTGGCTACATGTATATTGGGGTGCGCGGGAAGTTTCACACGCGATATCAGCAGGGTACGTGTATTCCAGGGGTGCGCAGGAAGTTCCACACGCGAATGTCCTGGCTACGTGTATTTCGGGGTGCGCGGGAAGTTTCACACGTGATATCAGCAGGGTACATGTATTCCAGGGGTGCGCGGGAAGTTCCACACGTGAATGTCCTGGCAAAATGTATATTGGGGTGCGCGGGAAGTTTCACACGCGATATCAGCAGGGTACGTGTATTCCAGGGGTGCGCAGGAAGTTCCACACGCAAATGTCCTGGCTATGTGTATCTTGGGGTGCACGGAAAGTATCACACGCGATTCCATCAGGGTACGTGTATTACAGGGGTGCGCGAGTGTTAGGGAGAATTCTCTGTTTAGGCTGAATTTCCTAACCTAGTGAGTCCCCCAGCAGCTTTGCTGGATTTCTGGAGTTTGTTTTTTTCCATCCTGCCAAGAGTGAGACTCTTTTCCTCCCACTCTTGGACATAAATGTGTGTAATTCCTTTGAATGTCAATGTGTTCTATGGGCTATGGGGTCTTTTACTCCATAGGGTCTCATATGTTTTTCTATGTGTGTTACACCGTACCCTACGTGCCGTAACACTGGGGCGTCCTAGCGGACCTCGACCATAGACTCCATACCCGGGGACTGACTACTGTCTCCCCGGGCATGTAAAGTCACCATTGGCTTTACTAGACCTAAATTTACTAACAGAACTAGTACAAACCATCTTATTGTGAACATGCTAGTAGGGGTAATTCGATTACTCCTAGATCTGTTTCTCGAGGGGGCACTGTCCCGTCCCCCCTCGTCGAGTTTTGGCTGGTGGCAGTGGAAACTACTTGTTATGCTCGACCCCGAACATAACCCTATGGGATTCGTCCCATTGTTAGAGATTGATACTTTTCCTCGTTAATCTCTAACGTACCACCGGTCTACTTATCTTAAATAAGGTTATCGGATGGTATTTTCTGCCAGAACTCGTTTTTTTTAAAATGGCGTCTGTGTTCGTCTCTGTGACTCCTAAACCAAAGGTTGAGCCCTTTGTTCCACTTTTGGCGGGCCTCTGTACAGAGACCCTCCAAAGTGGTGCCATTCTGTCTGGGTTACCACAGGGGTGTGGGAGGGGGTTTAGGCACCCTGGACCGAGTTGCCTTGCCAACTCTGGTCGCACTCTGGTGTGATTGGCCCAAGTGGTGAGCCTACCCGCTCACCACTTAGCGTGTGTTGATTGACAGCTAGGCTGAATGAATGGGGGTTTTCTGCATAAAAGCAGGGCTTTTGGGACTGGATCTTCAGAAGTCGCCACAGGACCTAAGAATCTGACGAGGGTAACGCTGAGCCGACCTGCACGACGACACTCCCGGTGGAGCCCTGCGGAACCGACTCACCACTTCCCGACGACAGAGGAGATCTCCCTGCCGGAGAGTCTCTTCCCCTGACTGGTGGGAACAACCAGTCCCCTTTGCTTTTTCTTCTCCTCAGAACGCAGTGGTCGAATTGCCCGTGCAGAGCACCTCGGCAACCGGATAGCCACTACCCCTGTACCGCGACCAAAAGGTGGTGCCTTGTGACGGAGCACTCCGCGGCTGGTCTCTTCCCTGGTGGTGCACCGGACTTCACTTTTCTTCAACGACGAGATCATCTCTACTCTTGGCAAAGACCCGACATGCATCCACCACCAGGAACAACTGCCCCCGCCGGAGCTGTCTCTCCACAAACAAGGTATCGTGTCCGCCTGGCTTCCCTTTCGATTGGTTCGAGTGAGGTGTCTTAATCCTCTCCTTTCCGTTGGGTCGCCTCCAAGCTTTCTCACGTATTGTTCTGAACTGGTTCAATCTGCTGATAACAATTTGCTACAAAGACTCGAACGCATTTCCACTAAGAGACTTTTTGGGACATATCGCCTTGCCTCTCTCCGAGCGGGCCTGGCCTCTGAACTTTATGATCTATTGTGGTTCTTGTCTTCTTGCCTTGCATTTTTCCTGTGAAGTATTGAACTGTGTTGATTTCGTAAACTGCTTATTTTTCTCTCCCGTCCTAACTAATATTAGAGTGCCATCTAGGTTGACGCATACACCTCTGTCTCTAAATAAGTGATGCTGGTAGAACCTGGACTTGTCAAATGATTGTTAGGGGGATTGATAGTTTCTTCTTCGTAGAGTAATTGTGATTGAAGTGTTTGCCGTGATAGTGCCATAGTGTTTTCCGTAGATGTTCCGTTATAAATAAATACCTTAATATCTTTACACTGAGCCTCGTTGCGTGTTTGCTTGTTTTACTGTGAAGAATTGCCCTATATTGTATACTCCACATACTGCATGACTCTTCTTGAGGGAAGTCTGACTGCTCAGCCACAGCTACCAAGTGAATCTGTGTGGTACAGACTGCTAACAAGTGTGTTACTGCCAAACACCTGTAGTCCTAAATCTTTTGCAGTGGTCCCAGAGGGAACTGCACAGGTTTCCGCCTAACACTGGTGGCAGCGGTGGGATTTGTATCGAGTATACAGTTTAGAGTGCTTTTTGACACTTTAGGATAACTAACCACGAAGCTTAGCACTAAAAAGCAACTTTCAAAAACATGTCTACGATGGAAACTTACAGTCAAGAATCCTTGTCAGGTGAAAATACTGAGAGTTTGCGAGCTCTCTGTAGGCAAGAGAATCTTTCTGTAAGAGGCAAGAAGTTAGAACTAATAGAGAGATTGCTGGCGAACCAAAGTCTGGGTACTGGTTCAGAGGAACCAAGTTCTCCAGCAACTGTAGATAACAGTGATGGTGTTGATCTAAATCGTAATTCTGATGATAGCGATGAAGAGGCTGACGAGGATGGAGAGGCTAACGAAACTGTCTCCCCTGCTCCTCTACCTGCCTTACCAGCTGTACCTACGGGGCCCATACCAGGTCCCACATGTAACCCTGCTTATTTTGAACTTGAAAAAATGAAGCTCAAATTAGAATACAAACGGTTCTTGGCTCAATCTGAACAAAACCAAGAGCTCGAGTTCAGACGGATGAATGCCCAGGCTGAGCAGAAGCAAGCTGAGTTAAGACTCAGGGAAATAGAACTTAATCACGAGTTAGAGATGAAAAAGTTGTCTATAGAAAATGCTTCTCTCTCCTCTGGTTCGTCTAGGAGCTACAGTCCCAAAAGACCCCGGATGCCGAAGGAATTAGTGGGTATGTATGAACCAAGATTGGATGTGTTGGATTGGTTAAAACTGTTTGAGTACAATCATGGGCTCCAGGACATCACCGGGAATGATTTACTTCCCTGGTTGTTCTCTAGGCTCCCTCCTGTTGCGACTGATGTGGTAATGGAGTTGGGGGAGGCGGATAAGACGGATTACGAAAGTGTGAAACTAGCTTTGATAGCTAGATTCGGGAAGACCCCTTCCCAGTATCTTAAGAGGTTTAGAACCCTCAAAAAGCATGATGGTACCCCTTGGGCTACCTGGGTGAGTGAAGGGTTGAAAAACATAGAGGGATGGATTAAGGGTTACAAAGTGAACACTTATGAGGGTATGAAGAATCTTTTTATGTTGGAGTCTATTTATGATGCCTGTTCTCCTGAGCTCAGACAGCACTTGGCTGATTCGAAGGAATTGGATTCCCGGAAGCTAGCTAAGGCTGCTGACTTGTGGGTTGCCAGCAGGGCTGCTCACAAGAATTCCTGGGCAACTCAGAAAAAGGATGAGGGAAAACAGTCCAAAAAAGACTCAAAAGAGAATTTGAATAACTCAAATTCCAAAGAGGGCCCCAAACAAAACCAGATGGGTAAGCCACCGGGAAAACCACAGCAGCATAGTGTGTCTTCTGGTGTCAAACCGGAAGGAGGCCAGAACAAGCCACCATTCCAAAAAGCATTCGGTAAATGCTTTGTTTGTGGCTCGACTGACCACGTGAAAGGAGATCCCAGATGTAAGGGTAAACCTTCAGGGGTCCAGCTTGTCTCCTTAGCCTTCGCTCCAGAGGAGGAAGTCCAAATGGCAAGTGGAAACTTTCTACTGCTAGCTGACAAACCCATTGGAGTCTCAGCCAGCGTTTCTTTAGTATCTCTGGGATTGTGGGAACAACAGAATTTAGATGTCTATAATTCTATCCCCGATAATACTAAAGAGTATTATAAGGACAGTGTCCAGGTGAATGGTCAGGAGACTCCTGCCATTAGGGACACTGGGGCTAGCATAACTGTGGTGGATAAATCGTTTTTTTTCAGGCTGAGGATGTTGCTAAGGCACCCAAACACCTCACCAAGTTAGCTGGAGGGCCTGTGCAGATTCGTCCCCAATTACCAGTTCTCATCCAGTGTAAGGACATGACTGTGAAGATACCTGTCAGCATACAGAGTGAGGTACCAGGACGTGTACTGTTGGGTAACGATTTGAAAACTCTCGGAGTTCTATCGCATACTCCCAGACCTCCTAGTAAACGGTTACAGGAGCTAACCAGACCTGCAAGAGAAAGGACCATGCGCGGTACTCTCCAGGAGATGATGAAGAAAGAGATCACTCCTGCTCCACTGGAATTGTCGGCAGCTGTCTCCAAGAAATCAGAAGTGAAAGGGAAACCTAAGACTTCTATCCCGAAACCAGCAGCCAGCATTTCAGTGCAGCCAACACGGACTTCCCCGCGGTTGTCCCAAGTTACACCCATAACTCCACCTCCAGCTGAGGCTGAGAGGGAGGTACAACCCTGTGTGGTAGAATTAGACTCTTGAGGAAGAGCTAATGGAAGGCCAGGAACTCATTGGAGATCTCGATCCTGTTGACCATCCTGAGCTGCAGTCTTTACTGGCAGAAGGTGGACCCAGCAGGGCAGACTTCAGTAAGGGACAGAGAGAATGTCCAACTCTGGAAGGTCTTCGCCACCAGGCAGAAGCTCAGGCTGAAGGGCAAGAGCCTGGGAAATACAGGTTGCACTGGGAAGATGGCCTCTTCTACAGTGAACCGACCGAGTCTGCACCTGGAGACTACAAACAACTTGCAGTACCCCAAGAGAACAGACCACAATTCTTGCAGTTAGCCCACGAGATTCCTTTGGCTGATCACTTGAGTTTCAAGAAGACTAAGGAAAGGCTCTCTCTCTACTTCTATTGGCCGAAGATGGGGGCCGAAGTAGGAAAACACTGCAGGAGCTGCCACACCTGCCAGACCTCTGGTAAGGTTGGCTCCAAGAATGTGGCACCTTTAGTGCCTCTCCCAGTTGTGGAAGTCCCGTTTGAGAGAGTAGGGATTGACATTGTTGGTCCCCTTGATCCTCCAACCTCCTCAGGCAACAGGTTTATACTTGTTGTAGTAGACCATCATCTAGGTATCCTGAGGCAATTCCTATGAGGACTGTTACAGCTCCGGCTGTGGCTAAGGCCCTCCTTGCTATTTTTACTAGGGTCGGGTTTCCTAAGGAAGTAATTTCTGACAGGGGGTCAAACTTTATGTCCCACTACATGAAAGCCATGTGGAAAACCTGTGGGGTTACTTACAAGTTCTCAACAGCTTACCACCCACAAACCAATGGGTTGGTAGAACGGTTCAACCGAACCATGAAGAGCATGATAGGTGCTTTAGAGGAACCCCTTAAGCGTAAGAGGGACCTTCTACTGCCATGCCTTCTCTTTGCTTATAGAGAAGTCCCTCAGGAGGGAGTAGGTTACTCTCCCTTCGAACTACTCTATGGTCATCCCGTCAGAGGTCCATTGGCCCTGATTAAGGAGGGGTTGGAGAGTGCTCCTTGCCCCAAGCCAGTCAGAGTGACTGACTATGTGATAGGTCTCCGGAGGAGAATGTCGCACATGATGACGGAAGCAAGCGATAACTTGAAAGCTGGACAAGTATTGGTCAAGCACTGGCACGATCAAAAGGCTAACATGGTTGAGTTCGCTCAAGACCAGCTCGTTCTCGTTATGATCCCAACAAGGCAGAGGGCCTTGCAAGATAAGTGGATGGTACCCTTCAGAGTTGTGGGTAAACTTGGAGAGGTCAACTATCTGGTGGACTTGGGCAATCCCAAGGAGGCTCCGACAGTCTTTCACACCAACCGACTCAAAGCGTATGTCTCAAGACCCGATGTAGGAGCGTTGCTTCTAGCATCATCTGAGGAAGAAGAAGAGAGTGAAGCTCTTCCGGATCTCCTCAGAGGCTTACCTTTAGACGAAAAAATTGAAGGAGTAAATCTCTCCTCCAATCTGACACCCGAGCAACAAGAAGAGTGCAAATCCATGTTGAATCAGTTTGCCTCTCTGTTCTCGCTTTCGCCAGGCTTGACCCCTTGGGGCCAGCACGACATACTCACTGGTGACTGTCTGCCAGTCAAAATCACAGGATACAGAATGTCAGAAAACGTATGAACCCACATCAAAGGTGAGGTCAGCAAGATGCTTGATCTCGGGGTAATAGAGCCCTCTACCAGTCCATGGTCTAGCCCAGTTATGTTAGTACCAAAGGCTGGATCTAAAGAACTTAGATTCTGCGTGGATTATAGAGCTCTTAATGCAGTCACCAAGTCTGATGCCCACCCTTTGCCAAGAACAGATGAGTTGGTGGATAAACTTGGCGCCGCCAAGTTCCTCAGCACATTTGACTTGACGTCAGGCTATTGGCAAATAGCCCTGACAGACCATGCCAAGGAGAAAACTGCATTTTCTACCCCCGTTGGCTTATACCAGTTTAAGGTAATGCCTTTCGGATTGAAGAATGCACCTGCTACGTTTCAACGGATGGTAAACGAGGTTCTGAATGGGATGGAGGACTTCTGCATGGCATACTTGGATGACATCGGAGTGTTCAGCAATTCCTGGGAAGAACATGTAACCCACCTGAGAGATGTTTTGCAGGCTCTTGGACGAGCCAATCTGACCATAAAGGCGAGTAAATGCCAAATTGGACAGAGTAAGGTAGTCTATCTTGGACATGAGGTAGGAGGTGGAGAAATAAGGCCTTTGCTCAGTAAGATTGAAGCTGTGCAAAATTGGACAACACCTACTACTCAAACCCAAGTGAGAGCCTTCCTAGGCATCACCGGGTATTACAGGAATTTCATAGAGAACTATAGGACCATAGCTTCTCCACTGAATGTCATCTCCTCGCCAAAATTTCCTAAAAAGGTTAAATGGAACGAGGAGTGCAATCAGGCTTTTGAAAACCTGAAAAAGGCTCTTTGTCAAGCCCCAGTACTCAGAGCTCCTGATTACCGCCAACACTTCATTGTGCAGACAGATGCTTCAAATGTAGGAATAGGTGCCGTACTCAGTCAACTGGATGGGAAAGGTAGGGAGCACCCCGTTTGCTTCATCAGCCGCAAGCTGAAGGATCCTGAAACAAGGTGGGCAACAATCGAAAGAGAGTGCTTTGCTATCGTGTGGGCTCTGAAAAAGTTTAGGCCGTACTTGTATGGTTCTACTTTTGTCATTCAGACTGACCACCAACCCTTGAGATGGTTAATGCAAATGAAAGGGGAAAACCCAAAACTATTGAGATGGTCGATCTGCCTGCAAGGGTTTGATTTCACCATTGAGCACAGGTCAGGATGTCACCACCAAAATGCTGATGGTCTCTCTAGGATGTATGTCATCGACTAGAGGTATGAGATTCATCCAGGAGTGGATTAAATCCTCCTGTCCCTTAGACTGGGGGGGCGAGTGTTAGGGAGAATTCTCTGTTTAGGCCCCCACTCATGTCCAACTCATGTTCCCCTGTTCCCCACCCCCCAGCACTGTGGGGCACCTGCCAGCAGGCCCCCATTCATGTCCAACTCATGTTCCCCTGCACCCCCACCCCCCAGCACTGTGGGGCACCTGCCAGCAGGCCCCCACCCATGTCCAACTCATGTTCCCCTGCACCCCACCCCCCAGCAGTGCAGGGGCAGCCTCCACCAGGCCCCCACCCATGTCTCCCACCACCCCCACCCCACAGCCACCAGGGGCAGCCTCCACCAGGCCCCCACCCATGTCCAACTCATGTTCCCCTGCACCCCACGCCCCAGCAGTGCAGGGGCAGCCTCCACCAGGCCCCCACTCATGTCCAACTCATGTTCCCCTGCACCCCCACCCCCCACCACTGTGGGGCACCTGCCAGCAGGCCCCCACCCATGTCCAACTCATGTTCCCCTGCACCCCCACCCCCCAGCAGTGCAGGGGCAGCCTCCACCAGGCCCCCACCAATGTCAAACTCATGTTCCCCTGCACCCCCACCCCCCAGCAGTACAGGGGCAGCCTCCACCAGGCCCCCACTCATGTCCAACTCATGTTCCCCTGCACCCCCAACCCCCCAGCTCTGTGGGGCACCTGCCAGCAGGCCCCCACCCATGTCCAACTCATGTTCCCCTGCACCCCCACCCCCCAGCACTGTGGGGCACCTGCCAGCAGGCCCCCACCCATGTCCAACACATGTTCCCCTGCACCCCCACCCCTCATCATTGTGGGGCACCTGCCAGCAGGCCCCCACCCATGTCCAACTCATGTTCCCCTGCACCCCCACCCCCCAGCACTGTGGGGCACCTGCCAGCAGGCCCCAACTCATGTTCCCCAGCCAACATGTCATCACAATCTAGATCCCGGGTCCCTATGGTCAGCCTCCAAATGCAAAACACCCACCCGAGTATTGCATCCACCCACTCAGAAATGGCAATAACATGACAGAACACCAATTGCAAGTTTGGAAACAAACACATGTCCCTCACATACACCCAATGGGTGTCAGTGAATCTCAAAACCCATATCATGATATGCATTAAACCAATGAGATGATACTACACATTGAAGTTCGATCAAAAAATATGTATTAAAGGAAACATAAATTGAATCAAAAATAAAGAAACAGAAATGGGAATGTACAAAAATGAAAAGAAGCATGTCTGTGAAAAAAAGCAAAACCAAAAATCATAATCCAAAGGAATGGTGTCCAAAGTCACAGTCCACAAAAGAAAATCCAATGGAAAATTATAATTGAAAGCCATTGCTCCATGGGTAAATTGTGAAAGAAAATCCAACAGTGAACTATGTACAGACGAACAAGCCAGGGTCCATTATCCCAACAAAAGAAATGAAACCTATCTAACAACACTAACTAATAAAAAAAAACTATATACAAAAATGTGGCCCATTGTCCAAAAGGTCCAAAATAAATTCAAAAACAAAGGAAACCTAACACTAACTACATAACTATGTACAAGGGCAGCGGGCTAGTCTGACGGCTCACTTTTGGATGTCCCGGGCCAGGGCATCATCAAACTCCTGCTCAATGTCCCGGAGGCGGTCCTCCTCCATGGCCCGAGGGTCCGCAGGGCCATCGACATGTCCGCCTCCAACCCCCTGCGGATTGCCTCGAGGCACTAGGCTCGCCTCAGGGCCCTCCGCATGGAGTTCTCCGCCCTGACCATTGTGAGCCGTGCCTCTTCCGCCCGCTGCCGCTCCGCATCTATGGCATGGCCCAACCGCTGCCACACGGAAGATACTCTCTGTCCTGGGTCCTCCTGCCCTCCGGCCGATGCCTGCCCCTCCGATGTTAAAGGCCCCGAGCCTTCATGGCTCCCACCACGTTGCTGCTGCTGCTGTGCCTCTGCCCGTGCACTGCCTCCTGCTGCCTGCACATCCTCTGCCGGCTGGGGTGCAGTCGTTGATGTGGCCACCCCTGCTGGACGTCCGACTCCCGACTGTGGCAGGGATGCCTCCTCCACCAGCCTGGCCGCACCATCAGAGGCAGCTCCACAGGGCACCCAGGTGACTGATGGGTGGGAAGATGGCACGGAGGACGATTGGCGCATAGGGGGTTCAGTTGAGGAGGGGGTCGTAGCAAGCCCCATCAAACGGAGGAATCCGGCCTGGGTGACTTGTCCCAGTAGGCCGACGCGGTCAATGAGTCATTCGAGATGACGTGCAGTCTCCTCATGAAAAGACTGCAGGTCACCTCGCATGGCCCGTTGACGCAACGCCACACCAGTCAGGACAGGCTCAACCCGGACCCGGATAGCCACGTCCGCAGGCAGAGGAAGGCCAGTTGTTGTTAGCTCATCCCCTGCCTGAAAACGGGTCTGGACGTAGACATCCCTGCTGGTGCAAGATGATGCAGGGACAGGATCAGGGACAGGATTGCACACAGACACCTCCGCGGCGGCCTGTGCTGCCTCCTGTCCCTGGTCCTGCACTGCACCACTAGCACCAGTGGGATCCCTACCTCCAGACCCCGTCTCTGTTGCTTGCACGGCCTCCTCCTCCACCAAACCCCCCACCACCCTGGATGACTCCGTGCCATTTTCCCCCGTTGGGCCCTGTGGGGTCCCAGCTGCCCCTTCTGCTGCCGAGGAGTCCAACTCCAACCTCCGCCTCTTGGACCTCCCCCCGGCAGCTGCGGCCTGGGACGTGGCACCGGACTCCTCACTCCCCGACGAGATCACAACATGGGAGGGGAGCCGGGCCTTGCGTCTCCGGCTGGCGTTGGGATCCCCGCCGCTGTGCTCCGCAGCACCTTCTCCACCCTCTTCATCAGTTGACGCTGCAGACAGGGAGAAATAAAACACAGGCATCAGGGCACTGTACAATGGACACATACACACATGACAGTTGTACATGAGTGGCATTGGCAAACCTCAGACATGCCATCACAATCCCCAACACACATGTCATTTCAACTCCCACACATGAGCCATACCACAGCCATATCGCAACTGCCAGCACCATCCATACACATACAACAGCATGAGCAGGCAAAGCTGAGCCAGACATCACATGCAACACAGGAAGTGCACTACACATGTACACACACCACCACACTTGCATGCATGTGTACACCTCTGCCAAGTGTCACAGTGTTCAGATGGGCATCCATGTCACATCTGCCAATCAGGCTTCCACATCCCGCTGTCACATGCATCCATGTTGCATCACTGTTGCACCCTTGTCAAATACACACAAATGCACATGTACACAGTGCTGATACATGCAGCTGAAAACAACATACTTGTGTGACATCAAGAACATGTCTACTTACATACACAGTCATCCAAACATGTGTGCCCACACAACTGCATTTGGCATGCAAGACTACACACACAAGCACCATCCATGTCTCACACATTACAGCCCTTGCATGTGTTAACCTCACGGCCCTGTACACCCCCACCCATACTCGACCCCATACAAACAGATGTGCAACCTGCACACTACTGAAACATCACCACACGCACAGGTCACAATCAGGATGCATGTACACTTACCGCTCGACTACAGACGGGTCTGCCTCTCAAGGACCTGGACGTGGAGCGCTGGGGATATGCGTTCCAGGACCCTCATCTGATCTTCCGTCAAGTGGCCCTGGCGCCCCTTAGCATCCGCTGCCTTCAAGAGGCGCCGGGCCTTGTTCAGGGTCCTGGACCTGAAGTCCTCCCAGCGCTTCTTGACATGTTGTAAGTCGCGGACTGCCACCCCCTCCGCATTGATGCAGTCACGATGTCAGTCCAGATCCGAGTCCGTCCTTCCTTGTCGGCGCGGGAACTTCCGAAGAGGGCATCATACTGCCCCAGGACTTGCTCCACCAGGACACCAACTTCCCTGGCACTGAAGCTGGTGCCCCTCTGCCTCTCTGGCCAGGGGTTGTCAGTGGTGCCAGATGTTGCAGTGCCCGACATGACAACCCCAGAGGCAGGAGTGGGTGGGCAACTGGGTCCTGGGGCTGGGCTATGGAGTGATGGAATCCCAGTCGGGAGTCTTCGGTTCCAGCAGGGGTGGTCACAGCAACAGCACCCCTGGCTGATGTGCAGGCAGCAAATGGCAGGGCACGTGGGGAGCAGGCAGTCAGGCAGCAGCAGATGGCAGGTGGGAGCGTGCCCGGGGCTCTGGGGGGCAGTAATTCGGCCTTCTGAGCAGGAGTGTGGTCTTCCGTGTGCTTACGCGTGGCCAGCTTGATACAGAGTGATTTGGCGCGTGAAAATTCTGCACGTCAGCGTGTAATTCGAGGAAAGGCCCTTAGCGCGTAAGCGCGTCTGCACGCATACGCAATTTCATTGGACAGAAGGCCCCTCAAGCCAAGCGCCCCTGTGACGTGATGCGCACAGACGTGCATGGGCATTTCAGCGCGCGTGAAAAACTGCACGTCCGCGTGTAATGCGAGGAAAGGGCCCATGCGCGTAAGTGACGTGACGCGCGCGTGCGTTTCCCTCAGCACGGGTTAAAGGTGAGCGGGCCCAGCAGTTCGCTGTACGTGCCTTTCGTGGAGACCGACGTGTGTTGCTGCTTCCTGTTGTTTCGCGTGCCATCACAACTTCACAGCTATCAAGGACGTATCTCTTCTTTTGGCGGGGGTATTGGCTACGCCTGTTTTTCTGCATCGCGCTAGTCAGACGGTGAGTCGCACATGCTCTTTTTCCCACTGTGGGTGCCCCTGTGTATCGCACCCATTTTCGATGTCATAGTAGCCTGTGTGTCCCACGCGTACGCGTTATTCGTGTTACTGGGTGCCACCGCGTACTGCGGGAGGTTGAATCCACGCATGTAGGCTGCAGGGTTGCGTGCATGGTTTTACTGCAGTTTTGGGGTGCCTGAGCGTTGCGTGACCCGTCACTACATCACCGGGGTCACATACAGCCTTGCAGGTGCAGGGGGGCTGTTAACATCTTGCTTCCCACCTGTCATGATGCCCGCTCCCGGGGAGCCGGTTCAAGTCCTGCGTCCCCGAAAGTGGACATCCAGTCCCCAAGGAAGGACCCAGCAACCCCATATAGGGGCTCCTGCATCCTGACTTCTGCCACACCTGCCAGCATCCTGGATCACCTGCAAAGGAAGAGAAGAAGAGAACAGAAGAAGGAAAAGTCCTTACCTGCTAAATTCCGCATCCCGGAGACATATCGGCGACAATCCTGAAAAGGAAGACTTTTATTTAAAAGCTCATTGCGTCGATCGCTGCAGCGCCACATTCCACTCACCTTTACAGGGCGCCTCCATGTTCAGCAGCGATCATCCGGATTCGCAGTCACGCCCCAGCGCCTAGGGAGAAAAAGACAAGAACAAAAGGTGAGAGAGAGAAGGGAATAAGGAAAGCTAAATCTCCATGTTAAGACTTACCTGTTGATTCATTCCCTCTTCATTTCGGGTCCACGCCGCATCCTGGCATTTCCGGACCCCGGCCCCTAAGGGGAAAAAGAGACATCAGCGTTAATGAGCGAATGAAAAGATATTACCAAAAAAGCGCTCATTAAAGACTTACCTGATTTCTACAAGGATTTCACCTCTCATCTCGGGTCGGTGCCTGTTCCCCGGCATTCCGTACCCCGGCCCCTATGGGGAAAAAGACACTAGCATTAGTACATTAATGCATGGACACAAGGGGAACCTCTTATCAAAAAACTTACCTGGAAGCCAAGCAAGTTTGGTTCTCACCAATCCGAAAATCCAGTGAAGTAACTGGATTACAACGTGCCCCTGCATCAGAAGCAGGATGGACAGCTCGTCCTTCCAGACCCTAAGGTGAGACGCTACGGGGAATCACAGAAGGGTTTCGAGGAGGGTGAGAGGGGAAAGTGGGAGGCCGATTGCATTACCCCGCAGACAGTTAATCCCCTATTTTTGCCTACAGAAGGATACTTCTGCGAGCCAGACAAACCAGATTTGGGGGCCCGGTCCAGTCCGTCTTCCGAACCCTGCGCATCACCTTAGAAGAGGTCACAGCAGCCCGAACCAGACCAGCGCCTCCGTGGGAGTCAGGTGAGCGTTACACCACCCCCTTCACCCCAATTGCCCAGGTCAATTGTGGTGTACACCTCCCATTGGCACGACTCCATCTGTGCCGGCACTACTACATCTGTGCCATGGTTGGGAGGCCACCAAAGGTGAGGGGCGCCTCAGCTGGGCTTCCTCCTCGTGGCGGGCATGGTCGGGGACGTGGCCGTGGTGACCAGAGAGTAGGGGGACTCCAGGGTGTCCAGGGCGGCCACAGAGGGGGAAGAGACAGGGGTGCGCCACTTGAGCACAATGTGTCGGTGCAGTCATGCCACCACCCCCTGTGGTTCCGGGGGATGCAGCTTCTGCATCTGGCACTGGTGCCCGTGTGACCCGGCAGTCCGTTCCATCGACTGCCACGGGCCCAAGGGTAGAGGTAGCTTCAGGTGCAGCTGTGGACACCGCCACCCAGGCTCAGGGTCTGCCAGCGCAGGCTGCATTGGCACTTGAGGAGCCCTTGGTAGATCTCCAACAGGCCAGGAGGGAAACCATAGGGGCAGGCCGAGCTGCTCAGACCAAGACACGTGTCCCTGGGGCAGTCATGTCATCTGCTGCCCCGAACAGCCGGGTGTTGGCAAGTGCAGGGGCAGATGCACCCAACAGCACCCCGGTTGTGAGTCTGCCAACCAGGACCGTTGTGGTCAATGACCCTGCCACAGCTGATGTTGCTGCGCAGGGTACATTAGTGGGCACCCAGCTGCCACTGACACAAGTCAGGCCTTTGGTCATCCCTCCACCTGCCACTCCCTTGGCTCAGTCCACCGAACCCACTGGCCATACTGGTCAGGGCGGCATTAGCCAGCCAGGGTCTGCGCCACAGTCCAAGAGGAGGAAGGTTGCACCTGCAGCACAGGCTGGGACCCCACACACAGCCACGACCTCCTGCACGTCGAGGAAGAAGCATTTCTGTAAGCAGGAACTGGACTTCCTCGTGGACTATGTGCGGGGCCACAACCGTGACATGCTAGTGGGTGCCAATAGTCAGACTACGGCTGCCCAACGTGACACCCACTGGAAGCATGTTGCGGAACATGTCAGTTCATTCGGCCATGAGGTGCGCACGGCGCAAGAGTGCAAACATCAAACGCAGCACTAAGGCTAAGCGTGCCTCTAATTACAACTTGACTCTGGTGACTGGCGGTGGGCCTGCACCAGAGGAGGAAGAGCTCACTCCGCATGAGGCACTCGTTGCGGAGTTCATACCACCTGAATTGGTCAAAGGAGTGGGAGAGATGCTGGACTTTGATGCCCAGTCCAGTGAGTGTTGATGCGTGTTTGTTGAGGACGTGTGTGTTTCACTTGTGGGATGTGTTGTGCATGATTGCCGCTACATGTGACGTGTACATGGTTCTGATGTGTAAGTAATGCAATGCTTCCATCATGCATGTCTCCTCTGCCTGCATGCAGGGACTCCATGTAGGCATGCTCCCTTGCCCCTCCTCTGCCACTCTGCACCCCAGTTCCACCTTTGCACTGGTGTTCTTCAATCTTGCCAATGTGTACTTTCTTGTTCATGCGTCCTGTGTAGATGCTAACTTCCAGCGTAGAATCTGCCAAACATATGCCGTGTGGTACAGTCTTAGTACTTGATGCAGGGTATCTCACTTGTACTGTGCATACGTCAGATGTCCCGCAGGGACATGAGTGCCCATTCATGCTCCATGTGCATTGCACGCATGCCCCTATGTGTCCTTGACTGGATGATCACTGTAATACAAGTCCTTGGTTACATACATTGCCTGCCATCTCATCAGCCTTCCCATGTCAACTGTGGCTCAGTCCTGCGTTGCACACTTGTTTAGGGTCTGACAATCTGTGTGGCTCACAGGCCTCAGCCTGTTCAATGGCCAATGACTCTGTCCAACTGTTGTTGTGTCTTCTTCACACATGGGCGGAATCCAGAGTTTTCATCATGTGTCCTGCTTAGTGTCCCAGCATCATTTGCAGTGTTGTCACTTGAATCACATTAAGCTGTTGATGCCAGTCAACACTGCCTGTCAATACACAGGTGTATGGTCAGCCTTTTGATACCATGCTAGGCATCCCTGCTTTGGTACTGGGGTGGAGGGGTGCTTGGCTTCTAGATATGGTACACATTGAATGCACAATGCACGTGATGTCTGAATTTGACATTGCACTGCCTTCACATTTCCTGGCACAATCCATGGAGTCCTTGTATATGTAGGTAGTGCGTGGCGTACACATTTTCTGCACTGCATAGACCCACTTCCATGGAAACTGCCACCTTTCAACAGGTCTGATCACTGAAGCAATTCAAAGTTGACCCAGCATGCATGCCAGGTTATATGTTGTGTGTCACATGTCTGCCTGATGCGTTTGCTGTCGGTGTGTGTTTGTGTTGTGTGCTTCTGACATGTGTAGTGACCTTTTTTCTCTCTAGTTTTCAGGTGATGACGCAATGGAGGCGGAGGATGGTGTTGTCATGCCAGACACAGGGTTGTTACCAATACGTCAACCCGGCACTAGTGGGGGTCGTGGGGTGGTAGGCCACGAAAACCCCCAAGTGCTACAGTCCATCTTGTCTCTGGCTGCCTATGAGTCCAGCCTTGATGACGACTCTGACGTCCATGTTGAGTTGGATGAGCATCAAGTCCATGTGTCAGGGATGAGTGATTCTGATGTGGACACTCCTCTGTCTGCGACACCTGCACTGAGGGATCAGACAGTCTTGGTTCCTCGCCCGTGGTGGATCGGGACGCAGGGTCACCCTCCACACCAGTCACTGATGTGCCTGGGACATCACGTCGACGGGGGCATGTAGTCGTGCAGCCGCGGGCGGTGCCAACACAGCGAGGACCCCCGGTCCTTGGGTCCCGCAGGGGTCAAGCCCGGCAACACGGTCGCCGTGCGCAACCGCAGTATACTGTATACTGAGAGGGAGCAAGACATGACTGCCAATTCAGAACGGAGAACATCGCTGAGAGCATGGAGCGTGTGGCCCGATCTGTGCTCCCCCTGCTAGGCAGGTGCTTCTCCAGCAGCAGGCGGCACGGTCCACGGCCCGCTCGCTCAGGCTGGGCATGGCGGCCTCAGACAGGGCACGCCAGGCTGAAATGTCGTCTCTGCGTCAAGCAATTGCTGCTCACGCAGAGGCGCACATGGATGCCCTGAGGGAGGAGTATGCTTCCCTCAGATCCACTCTGGGTGTCCTTATGATGTCCCAGAGGCAGCAGGCAGAGGAGAGGTTTGCACAGCTTGAGCGTACCATCTCGGCTGAGCTACAGGCTTGCCGAGAGGTGCAGCGGTTGTCCAGCCAGGCCTTGCAGGAGGAACTCTGTGTTACACGTGCTACCTTGCAAGAGGAAGCACGTGTATCACGTGAGGTTCTGCATGCAGACCTACGTCACATCGCCACACAGAACCAGGCTCCCCGTCCGGCAGACTTGCTGCCGACGAGGGACAAGCTGCGGCTAGGCGTGGCCAGGCTACTGTGCCACGTCCTCCTTTCCAGGATGAGCCAGACTCGGACGACCATATATCTCTCACATAGGTCGGGCTGTGCAGGCGTTGAGCCCATGGAGGGTTTTTTTTTGGCTCAGCATCATCGCATGTGGATGTTGAGCAGCACCCTGTACCTCCCCCCTCCTGGGTGCCTCCCCTCCCCCCGGGTCGTAGGTGGCCATTTTTGATTTTGATAATTAGTTAATATAGTTTAAAATTGCTTGTCTATTGTGCTTTCATGTGACGGTGCGGTGCTTTGTGGCTTTTGAAGGCATCCACTGTCTGTTCCAGCTGGGCCCTTCAGGCTTGTCTTGTGTATGTGTTTGCTGCTTGGGGTCCTTGACTCACATATGCCACTCCTGCCTCCCTTATACATGGGCTTGCAAGGATGGTTCGGTGTCACAAACTTTTACACAAGGGCTTTGGACTGTCATATCTGTGGCATGTCTGGTGCTGTGTGACTTGTGTTTACACCCCTAGTGGGGATGATTTTGGTGTTATTGTCCACTGTTCAGCTTTTGCTAGATGGGGTGTTTCATGATTAATGTGTACATTAATTGCTATGCATTGTGTAGTATGTTTCTTATCTTTACTGTACACTTGCTTGTTGCAATTCATGCTGTAGATAGTGTTCCACACTTTGGATGTGAAAGATGGACTGATGGTGTGATTTATGATGTGACTCTCTGACATGGTCAAGTAATGAGATGCCTGAAGAGACACACACAGATGACTTTGAAGCATTAATCATGTGTTTCATGCCCTTTCTGCAGGGGGATGAGCCTCCAGAGCACCTTTGCCAGCAGACATGGCCCATTGGACGACGGAATTCTGGACACGTTTGTTGGTGCCCACATGCACATGTGTGCACAAGCAGAGGCACAGGGATTGCAGACCTACATCCTAGAACTGCTGACGTGTTCCAAGGAACTCCAGGCAAGGTGAGCAGCACAGGGGGGCCACAACACAGCAAAGCTTGCACCAGGCGAGTTGCACATGCAGGCTTAGTCACAGCACTGAGGGTGAGCTTGGACGAATCTTGGTGTTGAAGCACACAATGCAGCTCAGATATGTTGGTGGACTGATGGCTGTTGATTGTAAGGTTGTCTGGGACACCTGCAGGGGCAGTGGCACATACCCTCCGGTACACCAAGGTCCATCGAGGCACTTGTATCAACCATGTAGCCTTCCGAGACATGGAAAGGGGCAGCTCACAGGGACATACAGCAAGGGACATACTCGGGTGCAGTGCATTTAATTTCCATGTACCTTATGATGAATGCACTGCCAACTTTGTTTCGGTCATGGTGGTACGCAACTTGCTCTGAAGTCATGGCTTGCTATATGGGTCTGTCTGCTTACCCAGGGAACATTGCATGTTGTGTGAATTGTGACACATTGGTGTTCCATTTGCCATGCACCCACCGGCGGCTGACTTACTGCATTGACTGTGTATGACCCGTCACAGGGGTAATGTTATATATGGGTACGAAGCATCTGCACCAGATTGTCTGTTTGTAGAGTAGTTTGTTGCTATGGGGCATGTTTGGTGGTGTGTTTTTGTGTAATTGGCACGTACAGGTTGTTGACTGTGGCTCTCTTTGCAGCATTGCAGTGCTCCTGTGACCGGACCTGGGAGTGCGCAGGCAGGAGGCCAGCACTCAAAACCAGATCTAAGGGTCTTGTTGTTTTTCTTTCAAACTGCTCTGCATAGGCTTGCTGGGGGGTGCACTAATGCATGGATGTATGTGTGATTCAATTTGGTATGTTTTTTCCCCCTAATCACCCGGAATACTATGCAATTTTGAACCCTGAACCCTCTACCCGGTGTTCCTGCTTCCCGTACCTATCCAAGCAACGTTCCCTAACCCTCTTTCCCCGCTGGGGTTGCGGATGCCTGTGTAAGCCCCGAACTTGCAGGCGCCAAAACCCTAGAGGGGTGGTTGGTTCGTACCACTCCTAAGCCTAGACTACAGAAGGCCATGACAATGATGTCCAAGTTTGTTTGGATAGTGTATGTGTTCATGCAGGTAGTACATTTTCGTGCATTCCCTACTTTCATGTGTCATTCCTCCTCCCCTCTCCTGCCACTCATTCCAGTTATCCAGTGTGCCAACACCTGTCCCGACTGCATATCCCTGAACCTCCTTCCCCACCAGGGTCTCAGGGACCTGTGTGAGTTTGACCTTGCAGGCACCCAGGACACAGTGGGGGTGGTTGTTTCGTGACACTCCCACGCCTGTACACGGGACCTGTGATAGTACACATCCGTTCATGGTGCATCATCCTATGTTATGTACCACACATGGTTCACATCCTGTTGTGACATTGTTTTACTGTGCTACCTTGGTTGTTGCATCTTGTGGTAGTACTTGGCCTTTTTGAGGTACTGCTACGTCAAGTCATCTACTGGAGGGTGTTCTGGTTCATTTTTATGCCTTGGATTTTGTGATTTTGGAAATGAGTGTGGATCCTGAGGGTGCAGGCACCTTTTTACACACAAGGTGGGAGATGGTGACGAAGGGTAAAGGTGATCCTGTGGCCAGGTGGAATTGAGGGTTGAAGGCTCCATGACCCAGGTGCAGTTGTTCAGTGGGTCATGGTCATTTGTGAGGGAGGGGGGGGTTGTTGTTGATAGTTGCCTTGCCCTGCAGTGTGATGGGAACCCTGACATTGTAATGGTGGTATCCTATGTACATGTTGTGTTCTGCCGATCAATGCCTGTTCATGTGTTGTGTTTACCTTTCAGGTGTGAGGGGATAGTTATGGTTTGACATGCTGGGGTGTACACATGGTGAATGTTCACATGTGATGTGTAGAGAACACTGATGGTCACTTGATTGCACATGCATATGTTGAGTGCATGTCCTTGCTGACCCACACACTTGCACTCTGATGCACTACATGTACTCCCACCCTTGCATATCCACGTGTACACTGTTTGCCTTCTGGTGCCCACTGTGTCCCTGCAGCACATGTTCTGTGACCAATTATGGATCCTGTACATGCCTAATTTGCTTTTTGATGTGGTCTGTCGCTTAGATGTGATGCTCAGGGTGTGCATCACACACAATGGCTGTTCACTGTGCTGTGCACTGAGCAGTGTGTTGCAGGAGTAGGACACAGCACACAGACGCTGCAGTGTTGATTTTGCAATGCACAATGTGCATGTAAACAGGCATTCATTGTTATGTTACGTCTACAACTCTTGTAATGCATTTGGAAATGACTTATTTTGGGTGGGAGGTTGTTGGTCTGTCATTTCATCTGATTCCAGATCAGGCATCATTGTCTGATGCCACTGTACATTTTGGACATGGCAATGTGTACCTTACTGTTACTGTGTTGGTGTATGGGAATTGCTTGCCATGTCATGTTGTGGTTTGGGAGGGTTTGAGTGACATAACAGTGATGGCCATGGCCTGTTTTGCAGGTGTGTGTGATGCACACCTTGCATGTCAGGGTCATCCGCTTCTCAGAGCAACTAGCTGGAGGTAGATCTCTCTCTGCGGCAGGGCCCTCCCTCTGGAACAGCCTTCCTGCCTCACTGGAACTTGAGGGGAACCATCTCCGGTTCAGGAAGCACCTCAAGACCTTCCTCTTTGCTTCTGCTTTCTCTCTGCCTCTCCCTTGCAAACTTCTTCACTGGAACTGCACTGGATCTGCAACTGGGCCACTCTCACCGACCTCGGTCCCTGGCCCAGCCACTCTCCACTTGCACTGCCTCCCTGGCAACCCCTGCACTGTGGTACTGTCTCTCTATCCCTACAGCCCCCCCTTAACAGCACGTGTCTGCACTTACCTTTACAGTTGCCACCAGCTGGCCTATGTATTTGTTTTTTGGTCTACTTCCCCTGTACTGCACTCCCCCCCCTTCCCATTGCACTTTTCCCTTCCCCCTACCCCTGCACTTGCACAATCTAAATGACACCTGGCCTAGTAGTACCGTTGTCTGTCTTCCCTTGTTCCCCCCTCTATGCCTCATCGCACCTTGAAATACTTGTGTATAGGCCATATCATGTCATGTCATATGTGTGCCTTTTGGTCACACAGGAGAGCTTGTGTTTAAGTAGCTAGGGATGCAGACAATGTGGCACTTCCATGGCAACTATCTCAGGGTGGTAGGGTTGTGACAGTTGACTGTCTCTTTGTCATCATCGATTTTCACCTGGTATGTGCCAGGCCTGTGTGCACTCCGCAGGGGTGGGAGTTTGGGTGAAAAATGTGGCCACAAGCTGGGTTCCGGGCTTCCTCGCCACGTGCCCTGTCCCCTCCCATGGGCAGCGCCTGTGCCTGTGGTTGGGGATGTGGGGCCACCACCATGTCCACCGGGACGCCCTGCCGTGTTGCAACATTGTGCAGGACACATGCTGCCACAATGATCCTGCACACTACTGGTGATGCATAGAGTAGCTGCCCGCCAGAGCGGTCAAGGGAGCGGAAACGTGACTTGAGCACTCCGAATGTCCACTCCACTATGGCCCTGGTTGCAATATGGGCGGCGTTGTATTTTACCTGGGGTGGTGTGGTGGGGTTCCGGATTGGCGTCATCATGTGGTTGCTCAGAGGGTAGGCACTGTCCCCTGGGGAGGTGTAAATGGTTGTGATTATTGTGGTTTGTTTATTTGTGTGTGTGTGTGTGACATGCATGCATGTGCAAGGGCATTTGTACTCACCTAGGAGCCATGTGTCGCCATGCTGCCCAGCTTCCAGGGCCCGGCTCAGGGCAGACATTCTGTATATGAAACTGTCATGGGTGGAGCCAGGGTAGTTTGCATAGACAGAGGTGATGATTCCCTTTGCATCGCATACCACCTGTACAATGATGGAATGCCAGTGCTTGCGGTTTCGGTAGATGTGCTCAGTGGCCCTAGGTGGACGTAGGGCCACATGGGTGCTATCTATGGCACCGAGCACTTTGGGGAAGTGTGCCACCCTCTAAAAATCCAGGAAAACGGCCTGCCTTTCTGCGGGTGTTCTGGGCATGTATATGTGCCTGCGGACTTCGGGGTGCGCTGTCATGATTGCCAGTACCTGGTGTAGGCAGCGTGACTGCGTGGCCTGTGAGACCCCCTCCCCACTATGGCAGTAGTCCGCTGAAATGACCCAGTGGCCAAAAAATGCAGGACATTGAGCACCTTCTCCAAGGGGCTCAATGCTTGGGAGCAAAGGGTGGGGGATGTAAGGTCATCTTCCCACTCCCTGACCAGGTCTAGGATGATGTGGGGTGGAACCTATACCTGCCATAGACCTGGTCGTCAGGCATCCCAAAAAGGCTTGTCCGTGGTGCGAAAATGTGTGCCCTGGCTATTCTCCTCCTCCTGCAGTGTCCCACGATCAGTGCTGCGACAAATGGGGAATTCATCGTAGCTGTATATACGTGTTTGTTGTTTGCGCACACTTTTATACTGTGCGCGGGGACGCTTCCGCCTGCCTTCATGTGGTGGACGCGTTGACGCCTGTGTGCGTCTTTTGCCGTGCGCGGATTTCCCGTATTCGGATCCATGAATACGGGTTGTTCGCGTGCGTGTGGGCGTTCCGTGTAGTTCCCTGCAGTACTTCCCCAGTTACGCCTTCTTTTTCACGCGTTATTCCCCATTCCGCGTGTTACGCCCACTGTTCCGCCCACTTTGGTTGTGTGCGCCGCGCTATGTGCGCTTTTGCTGTGCGCGTAGCGCACGCTGTGTATGCCTGCGTGCACCATGGCTGGATTGGGCGCACGGACAGCGGGAAACACACGCAGCATCTTCCTTGAATCGCACACGTGCGCGTGTGCTGCGTTTCTCGCGCTTGCGCTACCTTGCGCCTGCTTGCGCATGGATTTTCGGCGCACGTTTGTTCCATGAATCGGCCCCTACATCTATTATATATATATATATATACATATATATATATATATATATATATATATATATATTCAGTGAAAAAACTTTGTTAAAGGGACGTTATGGTTAAGTTGCGCTACTAAAAACCTATGAAATTCAGTGAAAAAACTTTGTCAAAGGGATGTTATGGTTCGAAAAACCCTTGAAATTCGCCAGTTATGGTAAGCTAAGCAACCATAACTCGCGCCACCACCGTGCACTGCTAAGACTAATACCCAGGACATCAAAGATGACATCCCAAATATCATTGATGACATCACTGATGACATCACATGTGTATGTACTTTTCATGAAATATGTGTACAAGGGATTCTTATTATAATGTTGCGAAACAAGTGCCAAGGATCATTGCAATAAATATCATACCCTAATTAGTGCATTGAATGATGCATTGATATAAAAAGCATTCTATTATGGGGTTCTATCTAGTATACTAAGCTACTCATACAGAAACATAACAATATGTGCAGTGTACAAGATGAAGGTATAATATTCGTAATGTTAATATGTTGAATAATGAAATGATAATTGTTTTCTTAATAGATTTTTGTGTACTGTGAAATATGTAATAAGTAGCTAATAAAACACATGTATTACATAATTGCATTACTATAGACAAAACACAAAGACACAAGAAAACATACCAATATGGGTATATACAGGGAAAGTGAAGTTAGCAAAAAAGCACAAGTAGTAGCAAAAACAATTCATAACATAACTGACTATTTTCATGCAAATAAATGATTACTCTGTTTCAAAGCTGCTATTTACCCTAGGTATATGTATTACTTGATGTGATTGGACCCTAAGGAAAGTAGTGTGAGTACAATGTATACAACTATGACCATATACAGGGAAAGTACAGCCATAAAAAATAACAACAGAACTATCAGAAAGTGCTCATAAGTCTATTGATTATCTTTATGCACAAAAAGGATTGCTGTCTTTCCAGCTTGTGTCTTCCCGTATGTATATGTTTCATATGATGTGACTGGACTCTAAGGGAATTACTGTAAGAAACTACTTGAAGGATACGTCTACAAATAAAATAACATTTTTAGTTTCTGACTGTTACTGAAGAAAACCATGTGGCCTAGATATGTCAGCAAAAGAAAAAAGAGTGAGCCAGACATGTGATGTCATCAGTGATGTCATCAATGACATGTGTGATGTCATCTTTGATGTCCTGGGTGTTAGTCTTAGCAGTGCACGGTGGTGGCGCGAGTTATGGTTGCTTAGCTTACCATAACTGGCGAATTTCAAGTGTTTTTCGGTTTTACTTGGAACCATAACGTCCCTTTAACAAAGTTTTTTCACTGAATTTCATAGGTTTTTAGTAGCGCAACTTAACCATAACGTCCCTTTAACAAAGTTTTTTCATTGAATTTCATAGGTTTTTATTAGTGCAACTTAACCATAACGTCCCTGTAACATTTTCTTTTTACTAAATTTTAAAGGTTTTTATTAGTGCAACGTCACCATAACATCCTTTTCAATAGATGAAGACCACTAACATCTTATGTCCTCAAAGTGGGAACGCCGGGTGGTAAAAAAAAAAAAAAGATTTTCCTTCCTACACCGGGACGCCTGTGGCGTCCCGGTGTAGGAAGGAAAATCTTTTAGCGAGATGGCCACCATGGAAAGGGAAGGCGGGGTGTATAAAGAGAACACAACAGGGCATGAGCGGGGGGTAGGGGGGAACAGGGGAGACACATGGGCATGAGCGGGGGGTGAGAGGGAACAGGGTACAAACGGGGCATGAGCAGGGGGTGGGGGAAAAGGAAGGAAACACGAGGCATGAGCGGGGGTGGAGGGAACACGGGAGAGACACGGGCCATGAGCAGCGGGTGGGGAGGAACTTGAGGGAGACACGGGGTATGAGCGGGGTGGGCAAAGGAACATGAGGGAGACAAGGGGCATGAGCGGGGGGATACAGGGCACACACGGGACATGAGCGGGGGTGGGGGGAAAGGAGAGAGACAAGGGGCATGAGCGGGGGGTGAGGGGAACACGAGGGAGACACGGGGCATGAGCGGGGGGGTGGGGGGTAACACGAGGGAAACACGGGGCAAGAACGGGGTGTGGGGGGAACACGAGGGAGACACGGGGCAGGAGCGGGGGTGGGGGCAACAGGAGACACACGGGGCAGGAGCGGTGGGTGGGGGCAACAGGAGACACACGGGGCATGAGCGGGGGGTGAGGGGGTACACGATGGAGACAGGGCATGAGTGGGGGGTGGGGGGAACACGAGGGAGACATGGGGCATGAGTGGGGGTTGGGGGGAACACGAGGGAGACACGGGGCATGAGCGGGAGTGGGTGGGGGCAACAGGAGACACACGGGGCATGAGCGGGGGGTGAGGGGGTACACGAGGGAGACACGGGGCATGAGCGGGGGTGGGGGGAACAGGGCGCACACGGGGCATGAGCGGGGGTGGGAGGAACAGGGCACACACAGGGCATGAGCGGAGTTGGGGGAACAGGGCGCACACACGGGGTATGAGCGGTGGGTGGGGGACAACAGGGGAGACACATGGGGCATGAATGGGGGGTGGGGGGGAAGGGGAGAGACACACGGGGCATGAGCAGGGGTTGGGGGGAAAGGAGGGAGACACGGGGCATGAGGGGGGGTGAGGGGGAAGGAAGGGGAGGGGCACAGTGGCATGAGCGGGGGTGGGGGGAAGGGGAGAGACACACGGGGCATGAGCGGGGGGTGGGGGGAAGGGGAGAGACACAGGGCATGAGCTGGGGTGGGGGAAGGGGAGAGAGACACAGGACATGAGCTGGGGTGGGGGGGAAAGGGGAGAGAGACACGGGGCATGAGCGGGGGGTGGGGGGAAGGGGAAAGAGACACGGGGCATTAGAGGGGGTGGGGGGTAGGGGAGAGAGACACGGGGCATGAGCGGGGGTGGGGGGGAGGGGAGAGAGACACGGGGCATGAGTGGGGGAAGGGGAGAGACACACGGGGAATGAGCGGGGGGTGGGAGGAAGGGGAGAGACACACAGGGCATGAGCGGGGGGTGGGGGAAGGGGAGAGACACAGGGCATGAGCGGGGGTGGAGGGGAGGGGAGAGACACACGGGGCATGAGCGGGGGGTGGGGGAAAAGGAGGGAGACACGGGACATGAGCAGGGGGTGGGGGGAACACGAGGGAGACACGGGGCATGAGCGGGGGGTGGGGGCAGCAGGAAACACATGGGGCATGAGCGGGGGGTGGGGGCAACAGGAGACACATGGGGCATGAGCAGGGAGTGAAGGGGTACACGATGGAGACAGGGCATGATTGGGGGGTGGGGGGAACACGAGGGAGATACGGGGCATGAGTGGGGGTTGGGGGAACACGAGGGAGACACGGGGCATGAGTGAGGATGGGGGCAACAGGAGACACATGGGGCATGAGCGGGGGTGACGGGGTACAAGAGGGAGACACGGCATGAGCAGGGGGTGGGGGGAACACGAGGGAGACACAGGGCATGAGCGGGGGTTCGGGGGAACAGGGCGCACACGGGGCATGAGCGGGGTGGGGGAACAGGGCACACACAGGGCATGAGCGGGTGTGGGGGAACAGGGCGCACACACGGGGCATGAGCGGGGGGTGGGGGGAACAGGGGAGACACACAGGGCATGAACGGGGGGTGGGGGCGAAGGGGAGAGACACACAGGGCATCAGCGGGGGGTGGGGGGAAGAGGAGAGACACACAGGGCATGAGCGGGGGGAGGGGGGAAGGGTAGAGACACATGGGGAATGAGCGGGGGTGGGGGGAAGGGGAGAGAGACACGGGGCATGAGCGGGGTTGGGGGAACAGGGTGCACACACGGGGCATGAGCGGGGGTTGGGGGGGAACAGGGGAGACACACGGGGCATGAATGGGGGGTGGGGGGAAGGGGAGAGACACACGGGGCATGAGCGGGGGTTGGGGGGAAAGGAGGGAGACACGGGCATGAGCGGGGGGTGAGGGGCAAGGGGAGAGACACACGGGGCATGAGCGGGGGTGGGGGGAAGGGAGAGACACACGGGGCATGAGCGGGGGTTGGGGGGGAAGGGGAGAGACACAAGGGGCATGAGTGGGGGGTGGGGGGAAGGGGAGAGAGAAACGGGGCATGAGCGGGGGTGGGGGGAAGGGGAGAGACACACGGGGCATGAGGAGAGGGGGGGAAAGGAGGTAGACACAGAGCATGAGCGGGGGTGGGGGCAAGGGGAGAGACACAGGGCATGAGCAGGGGTGGGGGGAAGGGGAGAGACACAGGGCATGAGCGGGGGTGGGGGGAAGGGGAGAGACCCAGGACATGAGCGGGGGTGGGAGGGAAGGGGAGAGGGACACGGGGCATGAGTGGGGGGTGGGGGGAAGGGGAGAGAGACACGGGCATGAGAGGGGGGTGGGGGGTAGGTGAGAGAGACACGGGGCATGAGCGGGGGTGGGGGGAAGGGGAGAGAGACATGGGGCATGAGTGGGGGAAGAGAGGAGACACGGGGAATGAGCAGGGGTGGGAGGAAGGGGAGAGACACACAGGGCATGAGCGGGGGGTGGGGGAAGGGGAGAGACACAGGGCATGAGCGGGGGTGGGGGGGAGGGAAGAGGCACACGGGGCATGAGCAGGGGGTGGGGGGAAAGGAGGGAGACATGGGACATGAGCGGGGGTGGGGGGAACACGAGGGAGACACAGGGCATGAGCGGGGGGTGAGGGGGTACACGATGGAGACAGTGCATGAGTGGGGGGTGGGGGGAACACGAGGGAGACACGGGGCATGAGTGGGGGTTGGGGGAACACGAGGGAGACACGGGGCATGAGTGGAGGTGGGGGCAACAGGAGACACCTGGGGCATGAGCGGGGGGCGAGGGGGTACAAGAGGGAGACACGGGGCATGAGCGGGGGCTGGGGGAACACAAGGGAGACACGTGGCATGAGCGGGGGTGAGGGGAACAGGGCGCACATGGGGCATGAGCGGGGGTGGGGGAACAGGGCACACACACGGGGCATGAGCGGGGGGTGGGGGGAACAGGGGAGACTCACGGGGCATGAACAGGGGGTGGGGGCGAAGGGGAGAGACACACAGGGCATGAGCGGGGGGTGGGGGGAAGGGGAGAGACACATGGGGCATGAGCGGGGGTTGGGGGGGAAGGGGAGAGACACACGGGGCATGAGCAGGGGGTGGGGGGAAGGGGAGAGAGACACAGGGCATGAGCGGGGTTGGGGGGAAGGGGAGAGACACGGGGCATGAACAGGGGGGTGGGGGAAAGGAGGGAGACATGGGGCATGAGCGGGGGGTGGGGGAAGGGGAGAGACACACAGGGCATGAGCGGGGCGTGGGGGGAAGGGGAGAGAGACACAGGGCATGAGCGAGGGTGGGGGGAAGAGGAGAGAGACACGGGGCATGAGTGGGGGTTGGGGGAAGGGGAGAGAGACACGGGGCATGAGCGGGGGTTGGAGGGTAGGGGAGAGAGACACGGGGCTTGTGCGGGGGGTGGGGGGTAGGGGAGAGAGACACAGGGCATGAGCGGGGGTGGGAGGGAGGGGAGAGACACATGGGGCATGAGCAGGGGGTGGGGGAAAGGAGGGAGACACGGGGCATGAGCGGGGGTTGGTGGGGTAACACAAGGGAGACACGGGCATGAGCTGGTGGTGGGGGTAACAGGGGAGACAGGGCATGGGTGGGGGGGTGACACAAGGGAGAAACGGGGCATGAGCGGGGGATGGGGGCTAACAGGGGAGACAGGTCATGAACGGGGGTGGGGGGAACAGGGGAGACACGTGGCATGAGCAGGGGATGGGGGAAGTGGAGAGAGACACGGGGCATGAGCACGGGACAGTAGGGAGACATGGGGCATGAGCGGGGGGTGGGTGGCAGGAGGGATAGAGAAACGGGGCATGAGCGGGGGGTAGACGGCGGGAGGGATAGAGACATGGGGAATGAGCTCGGGGTGGGCGGCGGGAGATATAGAGACACGGGGCATGAGCGGGTGGGCGGCGGGAGGGATAGACACACGGGGCATGAGCGGGGGAGGGATAGAGATAGGGGGAATGAGCGGGGGAGGGATAGAGACATGAGGCATGAGCGGGGGAGGGATAGAGACACGGGGCATGAGCGGGGGTGGGCGGCGGGAGGGATAGACACACAGGGCATGAGCGGGGGGTGGGCGGCGGGAGGGATAGACACACGGGGCATGAGCGGGGGGTGGGCGGGAGGAATAGACACACGGGGCATGAGCGGGTGGGCGGCGGGAGGGATAGACACACGGGGCATGAGCAGGGGGTGGGCGGCGGGAGGGATAGACACACGAGGCATGAGCAGGGGGTCAGGGGGGAGATCTAGAGACACACGGGGCATGAGCGGAGTTGGGGGGGAGGGGACAAGACACATGGGGCATGAGCGGAGGGGGGCGGCGGGACGGATGGAGACACGGGGCATGAGTGGGGGGTGGGCGGCGGGAGGGATAGAGACATGGGGCATGAGCGGGGGGTGGGCGGCAGGAGGGATAGAGACACGGGGCATGAGCGGGGGTGGGCGGCGTGAGGGATAGACACACGGGGCATGAGCAGGGGGTCGGGGGTGGGGGGTCGGGGAGAGACACACGGGGCATGAGCGGGGGTGGGGGGAGGGGAAAGACACACCGGGCATGAGCGGGGGGTGGGCAGGAGGGGGAGAGACACACGTGGCATGAGCGGGGGTGGGGGGAGGGGAGAGACACACGGGGCATGATTGGGGGTTGGGGGGAGGGGAGAGACACACAGGGCATGAACGGGTGGTGGGCAGCGGGAGGGATAGAGACACGGGGCATGAGCAGGAGGGAGAGAGACACACGGTGCATGAGCGTGGGGTGGGCGGTTTGGGGAGAGACACACGGGGCATGAGCGGGGGTGGGCGGCAGGAGGGATAGACACACGGGGCATGAGCGGGGGTTGGGCAGCGGGAGGGATAGAGACACGGGGCATGAGCGGGGGGTGGGCGGCGGGAGGGATAGACACACGGGGCATGAGCGGGGGGTTGGCGGGAGGAATAGACACACGGGGCATGAGCGGGTGGGCGGCGGGAGGGATAGACACACGGGGCATGAGCAGGGGGTGGGCGGCGGGAGGGATAGACACACGAGGCATGAGCAGGGGGTCAGGGGGTCGGGGGGAGATCTAGAGACACACGGGGCATGAGCGGAGTTGGGGGGGAGGGGACAAGACACATGGGGCATGAGCGGAGGGGGGGCGGCGGGACGGATGGAGACACGGGGCATGAGTGGGGGGTGGGCGGCGGGAGGGATAGAGACATGGGGCATGAGCGGGGGGTGGGCGGCAGGAGGGATAGAGACAAGGGGCATGAGCGGGGGTGGGCGGCGTGAGAGATAGACACACGGGGCATGAGCAGGGGGTCGGGGGTGGGGGGTCGGGGAGAGACACACGGGGCATGAGCGGGGGTGGGGGGAGGGGAAAGACACACCGGGCATGAGCGGGGGGTGGGCAGGAGGGGGAGAGACACACGTGGCATGAGCGGGGGTGGGGGGAGGGGAGAGACACACGGGGCATGATTGGGGGTTGGGGGGAGGGGAGAGACACACAGGGCATGAACGGGGGGTGGGCAGAGGGAGGGATAGAGACACGGGGCATGAGCAGGAGGGAGAGAGACACATGGTGCATGAGCGTGGGGTGGGCGGTTTGGGGAGAGACACACGGGGTATGAGCGGGGGGTGGGCGGCAGGAGGGATAGACACACGGGGCATGAGCGGGGGTTGGGCAGCGGGAGGGATAGAGACACGGGGCATGAGCGGGGGGTGGGCGGCGGGAGGGATAGAGACACGGGGCATGAGCGGGGGGTGTGCGGCGGGAGGGATAGACACACGGGTCATGAGCGGCAGGAGGGATAGACACACGGGGCATGAGCGGGGGGTGGGCAGGAGGGGAAGAGGTCACACGGGGCATGAGCGGGGGGTGGGCGGGAGGGGGAGAGACACACGGGGCATGAGCGGGGATGGGCGGGAGGGGGAGAGACACACGGGGCATGAGCGGGGGGTGGGCAGGAGGGGGACAGACACATGGGGCATGAGCGGGGGTGGACGGGAAGGGGAGAGACACACGGGGCATGAGCGGGGGTGGGGGGAGGGAGAGAGACACACGGGGAGTGAGCGGGGGTTGGGCGGGAGAGGGAGAGACACGGGGCATGAGCGGGGGGTGGGCGTGAGGGGGAGAGACACACAGGGCATGAGTGGGGTGGGGGGAGGGAGAGAGACACACAGGGCATGAGCGGGGGGTGGGAGGGAGGGAGAGAGACACACGGGGCATGAGCGGGGGTGCGGGGAGCGAGAGAGACACATGGGGCATGAGCGGGGGGTGGGGGGAAAGGGGAGAGACACACGGGGCATGAGCGGGGGCTGGGGGGAGGGGGAGAGACACACGGGGCATGAGTGGGGGGTGGGCGGGAGGGGAAGAGACACACCGGGCATGAGCAGGGGGTGGGCGATAGGGGGAGAGACACACGGGCATGAGCGGGGGTGGAATGAGGGAGAGAGACACACGGGGCATGAGCGGGGGAGAGGGAGAGAGCCACACGGGGCATGACCGGGGGGAGCCGGAGGGGGAGAGACACACGGGGCATGAGCGGGGGGTGGGCGGGAGGGGTAGAGACACACGGGGCATGAGCGGGGGTTGGGCGGGACAGGGAGAGACACATGGGGCATGAGCGGGGGGTGGGCGGGAGGGGGAGAGACACACGGGGCATGAGCGGTGGTGGGGGGGAGGGAGAGAGACACACGGGGCATGAGCGGGGGTGGGGGGGAGAGAGACACACGGGGCATGAGCTGGTGGTAGGAGGGAGGGAGACGTGGGGGGAGGGAGAGAGACATACGGGGCATGAGCGGGGGGTGGGCGGGAGGGAGAGAGACACACGGGGCATGAGCGGGGGGTGGGAGGGAGGGAGAGAGACACACGGGGCATGAGCGGGGGGTGGGGGAGGGAGAGAGACACACGGGGCATGAGCGGGGGGTGGGCGGGAGGGGAGAGACACACAGGGCATGAGCTAGGGGTCAGCGGGAGGGGATAGACACACGGGGCATAAGCGGGGGGTGGGCGGGAGGGGAGAGACACACGGGGCATGAGCTGGGGGTGGGGGGAGGGAGAGAGACACACGGGGCATGAGCGGGGGGTCAGTGGGAGGGGATCAGAGACACACGGGGCATGAGCGGGGGGTGGTTGGGAGGGGGAGAGACACAAAGGGCATGAGTGGGGGGTCAGGGGAGGGAGAGAGACACATGGGGCATGAGCAGGGGGTTGGGGGGAGGGAGAGAGACACACGGCGTTTGTGTGCAGGTGGCAGATCCCGCTCCTCGGCCCTCTGCTGGCCACCATGTGCCGATGGCGTGAGCGGGGGGCTGGAGGAACAGGGGAGACACGGAGAATGAGTGGGGGTGGTGGTGGGGGGGACAAGAAGGACACACGGGGCATGAGTGGGGGTGGGAGGAACAGGAGACAGACACGAAAGACTTACTGTGCAGGTGGCAGATCCCGCTCCTGCTGACAAAGCCTCTCATGCGAGGAACAAAGATGGCGGGCGTCTCTGAAGCCAGACGCACTGCACGCTTTCACCACATCCAATGAGAGAGCACGTCAGATGTCTGTGGACATCACACAAGCTGCTTGCCCAATCACCGTCCTGTCCGCGGAGCGAACAGGGAAGTGTGTCCGCGAAGCGAACACAGACATCACTAATTTTTTTCACTTACATTTTTGTCATTTATAAAAAACTACTTGACGGATTTACACCAAATAAAGCAAAATACGCTTTCGGGACCAAGCCGCCGCTCCTGCCACAAATTTGGTGTAAATCCATCCAGCGGTTTGGGCTGTAGGCGTGAGCAAAGTTTTTTCCCATTATGTCTACGGGAAAAAAAAAGTTTTGGGACCCCCCTATAACTTTGCCCCTTCCTGGACGAATCCTCAGCAAACTTTGCAAAAAAATTCAGAGTGAACGAAATACTGTTTTTGCAAAGTTTGGTGAGGATTCGTCCAGGGTGAGCGAAGTTATAAGCCGCCCAAAAAGTGCTCTTCCTATGGAAACACCAACTTAACCATAACTACATGGCCACTACCGCGGCCATGTAATTTACATATATATATATATATATATATATATATATATTCAGTGAAAAAACTTTGTTAAAGGGACGTTATGGTTAAGTTGCGCTACTAAAAACCTATGAAATTCAGTGAAAAAACTTTGTTAAAGGGACGTTATGGTTCCAAGTAAAACCGAAAAACCCTTGAAATTCGCCAGTTATGGTAAGCTAAGCAACCATAACTCGCGCCACCACCGTGCACTGCTAAGACTAACACCCAGGACATCAAAGATGACATCACATGTCTGGCTCTCTCTTTTTTCTTTTGCTGACATATCTAGGCCACATGTTTTTCTTCAGTAACAGTCAGAAACTAAAAATTTTATTTTATTTGTAGACATATCCTTCAAGTAGGTTCTTACAGTAATTCCCTTAGAGTCCAGTCACATCATATGAAACATATACATAGGGGAAGACACAAACTTGAAAGACAGCAACCCTTTTTGTGCATAAAGATAATCAATAGACTTATCAGCACTTTCTGTTAGTCCTGTTGTTTTTTTATGGCTGTACTTTTCCTGTATACGGTCATATTTGTTTACATTGTACTCACACTACTTTCCTTAGGGTCCAATCACATCAAGTGATACATATACATAGGGTAAATAGCAGCTTTGAAACAGCAATCATTTATTTGCATAAAAATAATTAGTTATGTTATGAATTGTTTCTGCTACTACTTGTGCTTTTTTGCTATCTTCACTTTCCCTGTATATACCCATATTGGTATGTGTTCTTTTCTCTTTGTGTTTTGTCTATAGTAAAGCAATTATGTAATACATGGGTTTTATTAGCTACTTATTACATATTTCACAGTACACAAAAATCGATTGAGAAAACAATTATCATTTCATTATTCATCATATTAACATTACGAATATTATACCTTCATCTTGTACGCTGCACACAATGCTATGTTTCTGCACGAGTAGCTTAGTATACTAGATAGAACCCCATAATAGAATGCTATTTATATCAATGCATCGTTCAATGCACTAATTAGGGTATGATATTTATTGCAATGATCCTTGACACTTTTTTCGCAACGTTATAATAAGAATCCCTTGTACACATATTTCATGAAAAGTACATACACATGTGATGTCATCAGTGATGCCATCAATGACATTTGTGATGTCATCTTTGATGTCCTGGGTGTTAGTCTTAGCAGTGCACGGTGGTGGCGCGAGTTATGGTTGCTTATCTTACCATAACTGGCGAATTTCAAGGGTTTTCCGGTTTTACTTGGAACCATAACGTCCCTTTAACAAAGTTTTTTCACTGAATTTCATAGGTTTTTTTAGCGCAACTTAACAATAATGACTTTCACTTTATATACATAACATATGGAACTGACTGAATCTCTTCTACTGTACTTGATGTCCGCGAACTAATTTAATGTTCGCGGACATGTTCGAAGAACAGTACCACTACCTAAAAAACTCTGGGGGGGTATGTTTGATTGTTATATCATAACATAGGAATATTTAACAAATTCAAAAAAAAGCACACAAACACATTGGGCCTCATTAAGACCCAGGCGTTAAGGGTTAACGCCGTCGTTAACCCTTAACGCCTGATTTTGATTTTAACGGCTGCTTTTAGCAGCCATTAAAATCCATGGCGCTAACCTGCCATGATGCTAATTACGCCACCGTAATTTATGGTGGCGTAATTAGCGCCTTCCCCACTCCCATTATGCCCTATGGGGCAAAAATGGGAATGGGGAAGGGAAAATGGGAAATGGGGATTTATCGCCCCACTCACCTTGGAATGGGGCGGTAAATCCGCCATCCACCATGGTGTAAACGTAGTTTACACCATGGTGGTAAAGTTGGCGCAATTAGCGCCTGGGTCGTAATGACCCCCATTATATGTACTAATACATAAGAAATGTAACCCATATATAAAACACACTAACCATTCATTTAAATGCACTGTTTTAAAATGGAATATACCACAAGAAAATAAATTGGCTTCCAACATAATTACCTCACAAACACAACAGAACTGAGAACAAGAGCAGACCCACTGAGTACATAGGACACATCTTACCTGAAATAGTAAGTGTACTTAATTTTATTAATATATTTATAAACTTTCTGTATTAGATAAAAAAATATATTATCTTTTTTTTTTCTCTCACAGAAATGTCAAGTACTCTGGAATGGCTAGAGGAACATTTCACACATGAAGAAATGTCACGAGATAGTGAAACTAATGATAAACACTTTATAATATAAATCATTTAATTATTATTATTTTGTATACATTTAACATATATATATTTTTTTTTTGTACAGAGCATACCAAAATAGAAAATACTTCAGAAAAACCTGTTATGGATAACACTTTTCACAGTATAGAAGAAAAAATGGATTTATTGTTGACTAATTTTAATAATTTGAAAACTTTTGTGGAAGATCATTTTAAACCAAAAACCTCGTACCATTGCCCCACATGTACTTGTCCCTCCTCATCATATCCCAGTCAATTATCCCCAAACCCTCTCCATAACCCAAAACGTTTTGATGAGACTTTCATCCCTTCTTCACCTAATAACAATCATGATGAAACCCCTAATTCTCCTGTTTCTGTTTCTGCCTCTCACCTTCTCTGTCATAAATTATTAATATATGTTAAATAAAGTTGAATTTTTATATTGTGTTGTAAATAGTTTCATTTTTTTTTAAAAAAAACAATGTAGGTCTGCGGACAGTGCAGGTGTTCTGAAATGTTCGTAAATAAACGAAAATGGAGGTGTCCTGAAGAACACTATACCTTTTCGTACTGTTCGCTAGCAAGATGAAACTATTCTAAGAACACACGCGGTGTCCTGAAATGTTCGTAAAAAAAAAAAATTAAAGTGTACTAAAGAACACTATATCTGTCCGTAGTGTTCGCTAGCAAGTTCAAACTGTTCTAAGAACACACGCGGTGTCCTGAATTGTTCGTAATTAAACGAAAATGGAGGTGTCTTAAAGAACACTATACCTGTCCGTACTGTTCGCTAGCAAGTTGAACATTTTTTAAGAACACAATTGGTGTCCTGAAATGTTCGTACATAAACGAAATTGAACGTGTCCTGAAGAACACTATATCTGTCCTTACTGTTCGCTAGCAAATTTAAACTGTTCTAAGAACACACGCAGTGTCCTGAAATGTTCGTATTACGTGTGACGCAATTTTAATTAGTTCAGGACCCGAACAGTGTCCGTAGAACATCAACGCGCATGCGCTAGCCAATCTCCGGGCATTTGGTGTCCTGCGGACATGCGCTTCCTTCACGGACTTGTTCGCGAACGGATCATAACCGCGCCCACGCTGATCGCGTGTTCTGAATGAGGACACTGTTTGGGTTCCCGAATAAATTAAAAGTACATTTTCAATTAATCCATAATATTTTTCAATAAAATCTCACCATGGCACAAGTCCCACATAGTAATCCTGAGTTTCTACATACCTTTTGAAACTTTTCAAACTTTTTTTGTGTTCGATCTGTCCGCGGACAGCGCGCATGTCCGCGAACCGCGCACAAGCACCCCTATAAAAGACCACGCCCCAGAGCTTATTCTCATTGTGTTTCTGGCTATTCTTCAGAGCACAGCTATTTCTCCAGCAACTTGCTGATTACACCATCGAGATGGCATCCCTGGCAGCAGAACTGCCACCTGGTGCTGCACCTGCTTCAGCACCACCCCCAGCCCCTCCACCACCACCACCTCCCCAATGGCCTGAAGAGGGGAACAGGAGTGAGGATGCGGAGGAGGAAGAAGAGGATGATGAGAATGAGGTAGAGGAAAACCCTACTACCCGCACTAGGCGTGAGTCTTGGGTGTGGCGGTTATTTACCATTCATGGTAATGTTCTTAAGGCTTCTGCGAACCGTGTTACCTGCAATGAGTGCAAGATGATACTCAGTCGCGGGAAGCACGGTAAGTACAGCTTTGGGACCACTACTATGAAGCGACACCTGAGGTCATTTCACTCTGGGGCTATTTGCAGGGTTGTACCTTGCGAAGAACGTAGCAGGTTGATTTCCTCTACTTCATCCTCTGTTTCTGATCCTGTCACCACAAGGACCACATCTGTGGGACAGCGTCTTCCTCAAGCTGCCTCACAGGCCATACAGAATGTGATGACCCTTACCTTTCGAGGGTCACAGTTGTATGTATGTACTGTGACACAGTACTCTGCAGGGGGAGCGACTTCGTAGTGCTTTTGAGACTATCGTCTCAGAGCACGAGAAGATCTGCTCACTACCCAAATAAAACCCACTCTACATCTTCCTCACTCAGCTCGCCCTTTCTTATCCCTGTGGTTGGTGTCCCCCCCTTTACCTTCCTTTCCCCTCCTCTCCTAGTGTGTCGTGTATAAAAAACCAAAAAAAATACAAAATATCAAAAATCAAAAAAAAAATAAGGCTCTTTTCAGAGCCGCCTTTCACAGTTAAAAAATAGAAGTGAAAATAAATGAAGCAGGGCCCTATGTATTTTTTAGAAGTCCGCGGACAGTTCGCGAACATTTAAAAAATTGGGTTGCTACCCCATCACAAACATTGCAATTTTCTCTGGGAAGAAGTGGTGGCTCTGAAAAGAGCCTTTGGGTGGTGTTTGTAAGTCAAAAATTATAAATGCTTAACACCTACTTCAAAATGGATGTTGTAATTCCAAAAAAGGTCGCAATGCATTTTGTACATTTCTCAGAAAAATCTGATTGCCAGCATAAGTAAGATGGACTCCATCTCTGCGAAAAATGTATGTACTACGAAACATAATATTTTCATTGTGAAAAGAGGACATGCAAAAATCTCTTAGAAAGGCACAAACAGCCTTATTAACATTGTGCCTTGCTTTTTCCATTTGTGGACCAAATGAAGAAGAAAGAAGCCACATTTGTCTCTGCGCAATCCGTGAAAATATCACTTGAGAATTAGGAAACATGTCCATAACCTCCCCAAGTCCTTCTTTCATAGCAAATTGCAAAAAAAATCCAGTCACATGTCCTAAACTGTTCCGTCCACAATGAATTACTATTATGTCTGGATGTTGCTCTGTCTCCAAAGTAGCACAGAGAGGTAGCAAGTCCAACCACTTCATTACACGTACTCCATGCCAGTGTACTTCCACATGTGGGAATCCAAGATCTACAGCTACTCCACAGCTTTCTGCATGCACCTTCAACCAATGTATCCACGAATCTCCCAAAATCCAAACAATCTTTTTTCTGAAACACACAGCCATAGCTATCTTTTGTTCTCTCAGCAAAAAGAGTATCTGAGAAACTCTCTCCTGGCACAACACATCCACTAAACTTTCCTGACCAATCCCTTTCAGTGCTTATTCTCATTTGCATGACTTCTGAACCCAAAAATCCCTGGAGGTAACTCCCGATGTCCGCGAACTACCGCCATGTCCGCAGACATATCGTAACATGAACAGCCCTTCTACCATTTCCACTTCACTCTCTCTGCCATTCCCTCATTGGATGTAGCTAAAAAATCACATGACCATGCACCAATCACATTCAATACCTCTAGATCTAACTGCATCATCATAGATCAGCACTGCAAATGTACTGTGAATCTCTCTGAGTACAAGTGCCATATCATTGGCAAGCACCATCTACCAGAAATACAGTACAAGTCTCCAAGATTTCTACTTGCAGCTCCATGCATATCCATATGCATGGACACAAACTTCAGGTATGCATATTTTCTGTACAGTAGAGGAACACATCTTCAAACAGACTTTTAGCTTGTGTAATCTGTAAAATGAATTTACTGTATTTTTTTCAATTTCCTAAAATCAACTATCACTTATAAACCTTTATACTATTTACTTTCTTTATACACACACACTCAAATCATGTTAAACTAACATTTTTTAAATGAAATATATAGACTACATATATTCAAACAAAATTGCATGCAAGCACAATCTATGTTTAAATCTTTAAAAAAAACTTATACAATTTCATATTTTTTTGGTTTTATTTATTTATTTATTTACTTAATTACTTTAATTTAGACATGACATTGAGGCGCTATTACCTAGAACAGCTTACTTACAGAAATAGTGGTATTCACTGGTATATTATAAATTTCACAAGACATAGTAAAGATATTTGTTTTTGCTACAGTTAGTCATTCAATACAATTTGTTCATTAAGAACATATCATATGTACCGAACTGATGCAATGTATCTTATGTAAATAAATTAGTTTAATGGTTTTAAAGAAGGCACTGAGGATTTCAATTAAAAAAATCAATATCTAAATTAAAAACAGCGCTATATCCAAACAAAGTTACTAATTTGAAGCTTTTACAATTGCAGTGAAGACCAGTCTCCTGAAAAGAAGCAGCCGAATTCAAAAAACAAAGAAGAACTAAGACGTTACCTGTTAATTTAAGAAAAAAAGTAAGTAGAATATCACCATAAAATTTGTATTATTAATCAAACATACTATAACGTTAATACAAGCTATTTTGGTGCCTAAAAATAGAGATTGTGACCATTTTGTCCAAAAATCTCCATGTCTTAAACAGCGATTTACAGCCAGAATGGCCCACAAATTCCTATTTTTGGACACACAAATTACCCAACTGAACCGCTACAATTTTCATATTATAGAACAAACAACTAGCTTACTTTTTATTTGTCATCTGAACCCCAGTTTAGTAACACATAAATTCAAGAATACCTATCCCTACTAGCTGTAGTTCCCAATGCACAATCACACACCATTACATACATCTTTATCATCTTACTCAAACACTCATGCACACAGCACACATACATTCCAGAACACCCCAACCCATATCTTCTTTATTTTTTTCAACAGACCCTAAAGAATGCCTACCAAAAGTCAAGTCCGTAGAAAGCAACGCAAAAGTAGAGCAAATGAAAATAAAAGTGTCCAACATAAGCAAGAGCAGACCCACTGAGTACATAGGACACATCTTACCTGAAATAGTAAGTGTACTTAATTTTATTCATATATTTATAAACTTTCTGTATTAGATAAAAAAATATATTATCTTTTTTTTTTCTCTCACAGAAATGTCTAGTAC